>NC_066580.1:443299850-443952350 GCF_024323335.1 Lathyrus oleraceus | reverse complement strand
ATTAACATCTATCAAAAATCAGATGATATGCTAAAGAGATTGATCAAAATTAACCGTTTTGATGAAGTTTTGTAAGACGTTAAATTTTATGCATCTCATATAGCTTTTATTTTATACGGATATGTAATAATAAGTTATCCAAGGTGTCATAATATTAAGATTAACATCTTAATGTTATTTGATTAATATATATGTATTATATATATATATATATATATATATATATATATAATATATATATATATATATATATTATATATATATATATATATATATCTATATATATATATATATATATAATATATATATATATATATGGGTGATTCAAGTGAGAACACTTTGTTATTATAAAAAATGAGAACAATCAATATTAACTCAATGGATTAAATTGAAAATACACCTTTAATAATAACATAAATTGCACTTATCTTATTTTTTTATACATAAATTATTTCTTATATTTATATTATGGGAAAAGGATTAAGGATGTACACAAAGAGAATGACCATGGTAATGTTAACATGTGCAACTACGAAGGGGGTGTATTAAGGACATCTCCATGCCATTGACATTGATCACATCTCTTCACATATTCTTTGGTGTCTTAGACCATGGACTTCCATAAATATTTGGCTATAAGAATTTTCTTAGCTAGCACTCATGCGCTCAGATGTTGGTTGACTTGCCATCATTATTGTGATATTTCAACTTAAGGTGGATCGGGGAGATCAAAGAATTTGATGCTGCTAGGAAAGGCCTCCCGAGGATGCCGTAAAAAATACTTTCTCAACGAACTACAAAGAAGTGTACACTTGTACTTCTCTCATCTTTTCCTTCTTAGAGAAAAACTCTCATTCCTACACCTCTACACGGTCAAGTATTGGAATCATTCAATGGAAAAGTATCCTTGGCTTCACATGGATTTAGATCTTGTATATGCAAATCTAATCTCTTAAATACTCCAGGTACATCAAGTTACATATGTTTCTGTCATCGATAAGGAGGCATGATATGGTGTGGTTTGCTATGATGACAATTATTACTAACGACAACATATCATAAAAAGATATTTTATCCTTTGTGATGCTTTCCTGATATCATCGACCATAGAAATCGGCAATGGTGCCGAATCATATTGTTTAGAGGAGTACACTAGGTAGAAATTGAGATTTATTTTCTTCATCAGAGGATACTACTTTGGTGATCAGGATTTGGATCAAACATGATCTAATCATTAAATTTTATGGGAATCATTAGTTGATTCCCATATACCTCACCCTTGTTCCGAATCAGAACTAAAATTATGCTTAAATTGTGATGTTGGGCTCCTGATGTTGTGTTGCAATTCTTCGTTGCGGTGAATCACGGGGGTGGAGTTGCAAGATTAACACTCTAACGTCAAAGTCAGTGAATAAGTCCAAAAAAGGGTAGATTGAAGTAAAAAAATGAGTATAACTTGAATGTTACACATGTATAAACATATATACTCCTAGATCAAATGGCTTTTACGCCTTCTTTGAAATAACAGGCGGACCTTCCTTATTGGGCCCTTGGCCGATTTTATATAAATGAGTCAATTTTAGCGAGGTCCCATGGTGGACATCAATTGTACTTGCTTAAATTATAATACATGAAAATCCCTAGTGGTTAAGAGATATCATAGGCACTCAAGGTTTTTTAAAGGGTTGAGGGTTAGCTCACGAAGGGAGGTGAGAAGCTTTGTGGGTCTAGAATTTGTTTGAATATGAGATTATATATCTTAACTTTAGGGTTGAAATATTTATAGCTTTATTGGGCCTAGACCCTAGGCCCATTGGAAATAACAACCACTTTCGAGAGAATATAATGGGACTGGGAAGTCAATCCTCTATTATTCATGAGAGTATGGTTAATTTTGCACATGACTTCTTCCACACCATTGTGGACAAGGGGCACATCACTTCCTTATTTTCCTTTATTGGGGAAGTTATTCAAACAATGAGCGAAATATTTAATAAATGGGTGTCACGTATAGTAAATAGGAAATCGATATAGGAAACAGGAGATCGAGGAAACGAGCGATCGATCTAGGAAACAACAGATGCATTACTTTCCTTCCTTGTCGCCCTCATGGGACCTTTACTAATATATGAATACACAGACCCTGAATCATGATGAATTAGAAAGGAATAAGTGATTAAGTCTTGTTTTCCTCCCATTATTCATATGAGTCCCTTAAGAATATGGTGATTCCCTCATACAAGGGGAAGAGTCCCTCATGCATAATGTGAATCCCTCATAGATAGGGCGATTATGGAATATTTCTCTAGGTGTCAATGATGTGATTCATACATCAGTTGAAGGAAATTAAACGTCAATCATCTGAAGGAAATCAAATTTTAGTCATTTTAGTGAAATCAAAGCATCGGTTGAGGAAAAAGTGTGTTGCATTGAATGCGATTGATGAAGATTTCCCCCTAGGAAGTCAAATTTGGCTTTATGCCTTATACAGGGAAGCTTTCCCATTTCTTATAACTGTTGAGATGCTCAGTGAGCGGTGGTAGGTTACCCCTACGACCGGACTTCTCATTCCTATAAAAATATTTACTCCACCAATTTTTGACCGTCATTATAGGTAAGACTATGTTCTTCGTTTATTATTTTATTCTTTATAGTAATTATTATATTTTGGGACGTTTAAGGAGTGGTTGCACACTTAACGTCATGAATTAGGACTCTAGAGACATGAGAGCCCTGGAAGTTTTGACAATGACTCCTGCTCTTCCTACTCTTACCAGGAATTGATGGTAGAAACAGATGACACATGTTTAAATGTTCAAAGACTTCACATCCATGTATTCTTACGAGGAGAGGATAATTGATTTCTAGAGGAAAACATGACTTTCCAACACTAGACATAAGGACAATGTGATTCTGGAACCATGCTCTAAGGATGAGAGGGATAATTTGGTCATATTGGATAGCTCCCCTACCCCCTATTTTTACCTGCATCTCAATGTCATTCATGATTTATAGGTCTTGATACCTTCCACGCCCTTTGAAGTTGAATTTCTAGTGACTGCAAACGTCACCCCTTCTCAAGTTATGCCTTATGTTTGGGGTATTGTTAAGGCGTTCAAAATTATATGTCGGAGGTTAGAGGTCTTTCATATCGTCGATGTATTATTTTATTTTTATGGTATCAAAATTATCACCAAAAGTGGTTGGGTGACCTTATGCGGTTTTCCAAGAAGAAGGTTGTTAAAGCCCCACTTAATACCTTACACAAACAAGAAAGATGAGTTTGTGAGGGCCAGAGGGAGAGACTGTGCATCCATGGTCCTGATTAGGGAGACTAGCGTCCCCCTCTTCCCCCTGTCTTAGACAAGTGATCCAAAGGTCATCACCATCTTTGACTATTATGATCTTGCCCCAGACAAGCAAGAGATGGTTTAAGTATTAAATGATTTTAAGTTCATGATCTCCAATACCCTGATCTCTTTGGATCAAGGAGATGATGGTGGGATAGATGAATACTTAGGTGAGTTCCTGTTCGTAAAAGACTATTGTCTTGAGGTCGTTTGTGTATTACCCTATATCATACATTTTTATGACTTTCTTGAAGAAAAAATGTCTATGTTTCCACTGGCTGAGAGGAAAGAACGTCTAGCTAGGAAAAAGGGAAAATGCCACTCGATGGATAACCCACAGAGTCTCGTAGGTGGATGAATGAAAGTGGATGGAAAATTTTATGGCGAGGACAATACCCTTGGTGTACTCTTCCCCTAAAATCTCACAACAAGGAGGGGGTCCTTCTCAAATTTTGAAGGACGATCAAATGGAGACTGCGGGAGAAGGTAGGTTTGAAGGGGAGCCATTTCCAGTGAACGATGGCTCTATTCCTAACCTTCCATGTGGAGTGACCCCTCACTCGATGCTATCAAGTTTACTAGAAGTCGACTCCTTTTTCTCAAGGACTAACCTATGGATTACAAAGGCCTTTATGATAAGTCACCTCTCAAGTTGTCAAGGATGGCCAAAAATCATCTACTAAGAGGCATTCTAATAGAATGCGTTCAATAACATGAAATAATATCACATTTTTGGACTCGATTTAATTAAATTATATTATTATTTGTTTAGATTTATTTCATTTTATTCGAGATTACTTGGTATTTTTCCTTCTATTTATCTCAGGTAATTTATTTGAAGCAAAAGTGAAAAAAGAAGAAAAGGGGTGCAAAAATGAGGAAAGCAAAAGCCCAACCCACAATTACAAGCCAGGAGCGCTGAAGTTGTGACGATCGCCACACAAGCTGTGACGAGCGTCACGCCTTACTACCTTGTGTTACGAGCGTAACACATGGTGTGACGCCCGTAACACCCCTCTCCTATATTTTAGGCTCCAGAAGGGCAACAGAGGCACGTTGAAGCCTATTCTTACGCTTGACCCTTGGAACGTGAAGACCATTTTATGGAAAGGACTTTTGGAAACCGTTACAAAGTAGACTAATATAAATAGTTGCTTTTAGCCAACCCTGAAGCTCTCCGTCTCTTTCCGTCGTGCAAGCATATTTTACAGCATTACTTTTCTACAGCTTTCTACTTTATTTGCAATTTTTATTTTCTTTTCCAGTCAATCTTTTAAGCACTAAATTAATTTTTCACACAATAGTTTCTACACCGGAAACTATTGTGTATCTTTTACTAGATCTAACCTTATGTTAGATCCTAGAATTTTATTCCTTCGCTTTTATTTTCCTGTCCGATTGAAGAATTCAAGAACAAATCCAACCGGTCTATGGTGGAGTGTTCAAGATTGCTATTAATTATTCAGGTTCTTTAATTTATTGTTTTAATTTATATATGCTCTGCATTGCTGTTTATTTATATTGTTTGCCTGATATGGTTTTATTTAAGCATGATGATTGTTTAGACCTGTTTAGCATGTCCGGCTAATTAAATTAGATATCGGTATGTAAAGTAAGCGGAATGAAGGAATCAAAACTAAGTTGGTTTAATTTCATTTAAAAATAAAGTCACTCTTTTTATGGCCTCAATTTACAGCATTAATCCCAAAGTTTTTATACGAGAGTAAAAGACATAAAGAAGTTAAAATCAATAGAACGAAAGTTTGAGTTTTTAACTGGACAGTGTAAATTGGACATTAATTCTAAATCAGGGCGAAAGCAATTTTTAGAGTTAATTAAATTCTAATCTTTTTCAAAAAGTATTTTTAAAGGTTGAATGTGAGAACGAGAGTTAAGCATTTAAGTTTAATTATATAATCTAAGTCAATAGAGCGAGAGTTTGAGACGAGGGTGTTTAAACGGTTAGTGTTTTCTTAAAGAAAGTTTCTAAAGATTTTGTTGTTTTCAAAAGGTGATTTTGGACTTAACTAATAAGTGACAGCTACGTTAATATAAAGTCATGGTCTATTCAACAGAGCGAGAGTTTGAGAAAAGGCTTTTAATCAATAGTGTCTACTGAAAAGATTTATTTTAAAACCAAGAAACCAACGAAGATTTGATTCCCTAATTACGACAAACTACATACCGATATCCGCTTAATTGATATTTAATTTAGATCTAGTTTCAGTTTTACTTTTCCCCCAAACAATCAAAGTATCATCCGCCTTAGCTTTACGAAGTAACCTTAGAAAACGGTATATCGATTCATAAGTCCCTGTGGGATCGATATCTTTTAAAACTACGCGATAGAACTGTGCACTTGCAGTTAGTACCCCAAATCGACTCATAAAGTCGCAATCAAGTTTTTGGCGCCGTTGCCGGGGACTTTTATTTAGTCGATATCGTAACTCTTCTGTTACGCTGTAGAGACTAAGGCAATTTTTTTTTCTTCGTCTTTCGTTGATTTGTATGCCACACACTCGCTCACAAGGCGAGCCGTTTTACTTACGAATCAACGACATTGAACTATATCTCCGAGTCTTATGACGAATTCGGGAATATCGTGCTGCAAACAATCTCCTTCCTATCGAAGTGCCCGACCTCAAAAATCTTCTTCCTTCACCGATACCCGAGATGGCAGAACCAGCTCGTGCTCTTCGAGATTACGCCGCTCCATCGCAAGATGAGCCGTATTCGAGTATTGCTCCACCCGCAATCGAAGCAAACAACTTCGAACTTAAGCCTTTGCTGCTACAGGCAGTGCAACAGAACCAATTCTATGGAAATCCTACCGAGGATCCAAACCTTCATTTATCCGTATTTGTCCAATACGCTGATACTGTTAAAGCTAATGGTGTCACTTCAGAGGCAATTCGACTTCGTCTCTTTCCTTTCTCGTTAAGAGATAAAGCTAGAAGATGGCTTCAGTCTCTTCCTTCCAACTCAGTCACAACATGGAATGAGTTGAAGAAAGTCTTTCTTGCCCGATATTTTCCTCCAAGCAAAACAGCTATGTTGAGAGCCCAGATAAATGGATTTAAACAGAAAGATAACGAGTCTCTTTTCGAAGCATGGGAAAGATACAAAGACATGATGAGACTTTGTCCACACCATGGTTTAGAGGACTGGTTAGTAATTCATACCTTCTATAATGGTCTCTTGTACAACACAAGATTAACAATAGACACCGCCGCAGGTGGTGCGCTTATGGATAAACCTTATGCCGATGCTTATCAACTTATCGAAAGCATGGCCCAAAACCATTATCAGTGGGGAAGCGACCGAACAATGGTAGAAAAACCTCAAACGAAAAGTGGCATGTACGAGATAAGTAGCCTTGATCATGTTAATGCAAAAGTGGAAGCCCTTGCCCAGAAAATTGAAAGTTTGAATGTATCACCTCCAGCCACCGTGGTTGCCGCAACTCAAAATTGCGAAGTCTGTAGAATCCAAGGTCACACTCCTGCAGATTGTCAACTCCTAACAGGAATCCAAGCAAAACAAGTGAATTATGCTCAAGGAAATCCCTACTCGCATACCTATAACTCTAACTGGAAGAACCATCCTAATTTTTCATATAAGAGTAATAATGCTTTATACGCACCAGGACAAGCTCCCAATCAAGCCCCAACTATACCTCCGGGATATCAAAAGCCGATCCCATCTACACCCAACAATAACGTTCCTAGGAAATCCAACATGGAAATCATGATGGAGAACTTCATAGCTTCTCAACAGCAAACCAATAAAGATTTCTTAAACCAGAATGTACACACTAGCGAACAAATTAAACAACTAGCAAATAAAGTAGATGCCCTGGCTACCCATAACAAAATGCTGGAAACACAAATCTCACAAGTAGCTCAACAACAAGCGCCTACTGCTGCCCCAACTGGTACATTTCCTGGACAGCCCCAACCTAACCCGAAAAGCCACGCTCATGCAATCATATTAAGAAGTGGAACGGAAGTAGAAGGACCGTCTGATCCAAGGATGGAAAACCAAAACTCTAAAAAGTCAACTGAGGAAGAAAGTAAACCTAAGGAAAAGGAAGAGAGTAATAAGGAAACCGTAGAAAAGAAAGAACCTTATGTACCTCCACCACCTTATAAACCACCTATCCCTTACCCTCAAAGGCTTATTAAAACCAAATATGCGGGCCAATTTAAAAAATTTGTTGACCTACTGAAACAATTAAACGTCACAATTCCGTTTACAGAAGCTATTACGCAGATGCCCTCGTATACTAAGTTCTTAAAAGAAATTCTTTCTAATAAAAGGAAACTTGAAGATAGCGAAACCGTTACACTCACTGCTGAATGTAGCGCCATAATCCAGAATATGCCTCCAAAACTTAAGGATCCTGGTAGTTTCTCTATACCCTGTCACATAGGAAAATTTGTCATAGATAAAGCCTTATGCGATTTAGGAGCCGGTATCAGTGTTATGCCTTTATCCATATGCAAGAAACTGGAAATGGGAGAATTAAGACCAACTAAAATGTCTGTGCAACTAGCAGATCGTTCTGTTAGATATCCTGTAGGGATTCTTGAAAATGTTCCCGTGCGCATAGGTCAATTCTACATTCCAACCAATTTTATAATTATGGACATTAGAGAAGATGAAGTTACACCCATTATATTGGGAAGACCATTCTTAGCAACCGCCGGTGCTATCATAGACGTAAAACGAGGACGACTCACTTTCGAAGTAGGAGAAGAGAAAATTGAGTTCATTCTCTCCCAATTTTTGAAAGCACCTGCAATAGAAGACACATGTTACTTCATGGATATCATCGATGAATGCATAAAAGAAACAGAGTTAGAAAATGACAAATTGTCTGACTATCGTGTAGAAGACAAACTTAACCAATGCTTAGCAATAACACCGGACCCTACGCAATGCCTTAAGAAACCAACCCGCGACCTGAAAACACTTCCCAAAAATCTGAGATATGAATTCCTAGACTTAGAACTTGAACGACCAGTAATAGTTAATGCAAACCTAGGAAAACTCGAAACCGAAAAACTCCTACATATCTTAAGAAAATATCCAACCGCACTAGGATACAACATCACCGATCTTAAAGGGATAAGTCCTTCTATTTGTATGCATCGCATCATGCTAGAAGAAGACTGTAAAACCTCTAGGGAACATCAGAGGAGACTAAACCCGATCCTGAGTGAGGTAGTGAAGAAGGAAGTAACAAAGTTATTAGAAGCAGGTATCATATATCCTATATCTGATAGCAAATGGGTTAGTCCTGTACACGTAGTACCAAAGAAATGAGGTATAACAGTTATTGAAAATGAAAAAGGAGAAACTATAACCAAACGAATCGAATCGGGATGGAGAATGTGCATTGACTATAGGAAACTAAACAAAGCAACCCGAAAAGATCATTTCCCTTTACCATTCATAGACCAGATGTTAGAACGATTAGCAAAAAATTCTCATTTCTGCTATCTAGACGGTTATTCAGGCTTCTTTCAAATACCAATTCACCCTGATGACCAAGAAAAGACAACATTCACATGTCCTTTTGGTACCTTCGCTTATCGACGAATGCCGTTTGGCTTGTGCAATGCTCCCGCAACCTTCCAAAGGTGCATGATGGCAATATTCGCCGATTTTCTCGAAAATATCATGGAAGTATTTATGGATGATTTTTTCGTATGCGGACAAAGCTTTGAAGAATGTCTTGAAAACCTAGAAAGAGTTCTAGAGTGATGTGTAAAAGTAAACCTAGTACTTAATTGGGAAAAATGTCACTTTATGGTACAAGAAGGAATTGTTTTAGGACACATCATATCAAATAGAGGAATTGAAGTAGACAAAGCCAAAATAGAAGTAATCGAAAACCTTCAACCTCCGAAAACTGTGAGGGAAGTACGAAGCTTCTTAGGACACGCCGGTTTTTACCGACGATTCATTAAAGATTTCTCTAAAATAACTAAACCTTTGACCGGATTATTAATGAAAGATGCTGAATTCATCTTTGACAATAAATGTTTAGAAGCATTTCAAACGCTTAAACAAGCATTGATCTCCGTACTAATAATGCAGACCCCGGATTGGAATGAACCATTCGAAATAATGTGTGACGCAAGTGACTACTCCGTAGGCGCTATTTTAGGACAACGAAAGGATAAAAAACTTCACGTCATATATTACGCAAGTAGAACTCTAGATGAAGCACAAATGAATTAAGCCACAACCGAGAAAGAACTTCTAGCAGTAGTGTTTGCACTAGATAAATTTCGTTCTTACTTGGTCGGAGCTAAAATAATCGTTTACACTGACCACGCCGCCATTAAGTACCTCTTAACAAAAAAGGATGCTAAACCTAGACTCCTAAGGTGGATCTTGTTGCTACAAGAATTCGATCTGGAAATCAAAGATAAAAAAGGAACTGAAAACGTAGTAGCAGATCACCTCTCTAGACTCGAAAACCTGGAATCGGAAAGAACATCGATCAACGATGATTTCTCGTACGATAAACTTATAGCTACTTTGGAAGAAAATAAAGCCGATAAACAGGTAGAGACCACCTTGGCTATATGTGTTACACCATGGTACGCTGACTTCGTCAATTATTTAGCTGCCGGAATAGTTCCACCTAATTTATCTTACCAACAAAACAAACGATTCTTCCATGACATAAAACATTATTATTGGGATGACCCTTTACTTTTCAAAAGAGGCCCCGATGGTATTTTCCGTCGGTGTATACCTGAAGAAGAGATAGAAAATATAATCCAACAATGTCACTCCGCTCCTTATGGTGGACATGCAAGTACATCCAAGACCTGCTCCAAAATCCTACAAGCCGGTCTTTATTGGCCAAACATATGGAAGGATGTGCATGCGGCTATCAAGAAATGTGATAGATGTCAACGCACAGGAAACATATCTAGACGTGACGAGATGCCACAAAAGGGCATTTTAGAAGTAGAGATTTTCGACGTGTGGGGGATAGATTTCATGGGACCTTTTCCACCTTCTTTCGGTAACAAGTACATACTCGTAGCGGTTGACTACATATCAAAATGGATTGAAGCTATAGCTTCTCCAACAAACGACACACGAGTAGTAACTAGACTCTTTAAGAATATAATATTTCCAAGATTTGGGGTCCCAAGAATAGTAGTCAGTGATGGTGGATCATATTTCATATCTAAGATACTCGAAAAAACTACTGTTTAAGTATGGTGTAAGACATAGAGTAGCGACACCTTACCATCCTCAAACCAGTGGACAAGTGGAGGTGTCTAACAGAGAAATCAAACAAATATTGGAAAAAACAGTCGCCACCTCAAGGAAAGACTGGTCATCGAAACTACTAGAAGCTTTATGGGCATATCGAACCGCTTACAAAACTCCCATAGGGACAACCCCATTTAAGCTTATTTATGGAAAATCTTGCCACCTCCCGGTAGAATTAGAACATAAGGCCTACTGGGCTATTAAAAATCTAAATTTAAACTATAAGGCCGCTGGTGAAAAGCGAATTCTTGACATAAACGAATTAGAGGAACTTCGAAAAGACGCCTACGAAAATGCCAGAATCTACAAAGAAAGAACGAAAAAATGGCATGATAAACGTATATCCAGAAAAATCTTCAAACAAGGCGATATAGTCCTTTTGTTCAACTCTAGACTTAAGTTATTTCCGGGAAAACTACGTTCTAGATGGTCAGGCCCTTTCCAAATCACCAATGTCTTTCCAAGTGGAGTTGTGGAAATTAAAGGCAAATCTATGGAACCATTTATCGTAAACGGGCAGCGCCTAAAACATTATCATTATGCAGAGAACAATGAAGATTTACAAGTCCTGCACTTAGACGAAATGCCTCCAGAAGTTATAGATTATATTTGATAGTTTTTATGTCGAGCTTGCGACATTAAACAAAGCGCTTCGTGGGAGACAACCCACAAATATTCTTTATTTTATTTTTATTTCTTCTTTAATTATTCTTCTAAATTTTATTTAGTATTCATTCTTAATTTATTTTTACTTATAAATTATTTTTCTTCTTTTCTTCTTTCGGCATTTGGCCAAATCCTGACTAAAACTCTTGTTTTTCTTTTCTCTAGCTAACACTAACCTGATGGGACAAATTGATCGTATGGGTATCAAATTTAGAGGGAAAGCTCAGAAACAAAAGTTTGAGGAACTAGCAGAGAGAGAGATGCTACCTAGTTTGTATGCTGATGATTGGGCAATGACTGCCCTTGGACTAAGAGAGAGTGTCTTATATTTGCTGAGTCAAATAGGGTGGGAAACCACTCCTATCCGAAGACAATTTGTCACTTACCGGAGACTGACTCTAGAATTCCTTAGTTCTCTGATCTATCTACCCAGCCATGGAAAAGGAATAAGCAGAGGTTTCATTCAGTTCAGAATGTTCAACATGGAGTATCAATTTAACATTCAAGATTTTACCAACCTTTTAGGTTTCCCTACCTCTTTTGATACATTCACAGTGAGCCAAGAAGACCTTTTTGAATATAGAGAACTTGAACATTTTTGGGGAAATTTGACTGGAAATGACGACCCCGAGGAACATGAGTTTCTTTCTGGAAACATACACACACCCGACCTTTCGTTATTTCCATAAGATCCTGGCCCACACCCTTTTCGGGAAGAAGTCAAATATTACTACAGTATCACGTGATGAACTCTTCATCATGTTTTGTGCTTCCCAGAACCGTCCTGTGAATGGTGCCACTTTTATGTTGACGAACTTTGACCGCCTTATCCAAGATGAACGAGCACCAATTCAAATAGGCGGATTGATAACCATGATTGGTAATGCTATCGGATTATGTCAACCTATGCTTGACCTAAGCCCTTTCTGTGGCATTGCGACTATGAGTATACCTTTCCTCTTCAACATTATGTTTATAGCAAACCTCGGGCCTGAAGAGTTTGAGCTTATAATTAACAACCAAGTTCTTTGCCTATTCACCTTGCCTAGTCCGAGGACTAGTGTTCATAACCGCAATAACTGGCTCTACAACCTGAACGGAATACCATCTCCCACTAGATCTACTGAATCCATCCAGGACTATGAGATTTGTGACGACCAGATTCCGTATGCTGAGTCTGACCCTTAGACACCATCTGGTTATTATGATATTGACCCTCCTCCTCAACCTATCCCGACCGAAGAGTCGGCAATACCTGATCCTAGACATCATATGCCCGGAGATAATTATAACACCATCATTCAAGCCTTGATGTCAGAACAAGACGCCCTCAGAGAAGAGTTAGCTAACATGGGACAATAATTTCTGGGATACATGAGCAGTATGACAAATCAATTCCACGAGTTGCTAAACCGTGTTAACTCCTTTGCTCCTCCAGCCAGAGATCATGCAAGTGGCTAGAAGTTGTTTTTCTTAGTTACTTAATTTTAGTTTAGGCTATTTATTAATTTTGTTTCACATTATTTTTAATATTAGTATTTGTTTTTCTTTCGCATGTTTGCTTTTGCTTTCCAATGTTACATTATGATTATTTTACGAAGCTATTGCATTGTTGGTTTATTTTATTTTGATTTATGCAATTTCTATTACAAATAATGATGTCCACTATATGCTAATAATTACTATGCCTGTTGAAGAAATACACATATTATAGTAGTAGAATAGCATGCAAGACAATTTAAAAGCATTACAATAGCAAAATAAAATAAACATAAGCAAAACAAAATAACAAAAATAAAATATAATAATAAAAACAGAGTATGAAGAACCCACGCAAATGACCGTTACAAGCTGACTGTGTGACGAGCGTCACACAAGCCATCACGGTCGTCACACCAAGTTCCTGTGACGCCCGTAACACCCCTGTCACGAGCGTGACACCTTCAGACTAGGTGAACGTTAGTAACCGTTGGAGACACGACCGTTACACCACCCCACTTTTTACCTTCCCCATTCATTCACCCATTTACTCACATTTACCCACATTTATTTATTTTTCACCCACTCCCTTTCCAACTTCCAAATTTTTTCCTATAAATACCCACCATACCTTTCTTCATACACCACAAACCATTCTATAAAATACATTTCATTTTCTTACCTTCTACTTCTTTCAACCCACTTATCAGTATGGCGGGAAACCAAGAATTCGGAAATATCATCTTCCGATCCGAAGATGATAATTATCAAAGGGAGCAGTTCGAGCGTTTCCAACAGCGAGGTGTCCTATCTACCAGGTATCCTGATTTAAATTGTTTACAAGAATTAGGATTACTTCAAGGTATCCAATGGATGCTCCGCCTTGCTGATTTAACCTTTCTATGCACTCATAATCAACCTACCTACCCATCTCTCACCTTAGAATTTTTAAGTTCTTATTCGTACAACACTCCCACCGGTGAAGACGAGTACTTAACCGGTACCGCAACCTTCCGCATGTTCAACACCGAATACTCACTATCCCAGGATCAGCTGAGTGCCATGCTACAGTTCCCTGTAGGAGACCGAGTCCACCCAAGAATCCCTCCGAACTCCCAGTGGCAAATAGACGCCTTCGACCTCTTTAGGAAAATATCCGGTGTGGAAACCGATAATTGGGATGCACTACTTGCTTCCCATATACATAACCCAACCATCCGGTACTTTATCCGCATTCTGCAAAACACAGTTTTTGGAAGACCGAACAACAGCAAAGTCAACGCCAAGAAATTATTCTTCCTCCACTGCGTCTTTGAAATGGATACAAAGGTAAACGTTGCTTCTTTCTTATTTCATCATATCCGCACCCTATGTGCTAGAGGCCGCCAACCTTTCGTGATTGAAGGATTAATAACCACAATAGCACTTGGCTTAAATCTAGGGGACCAACTTCAAAATTTACAAGCTCTCCCACCCCTATTTATGGATATAAGCTATTGTCGGTCCAGCCGCCTAATCAAAAACAGGGTAGGCGGAAGGTATTATCTTATGGTGAGTAACCACGAAGTCCCAAGCGTTGTTTTACCCAACATTGCCCTCACAGATGTCACCAACCCCAACCGCTTCATCTACGACCTTAATGCTCCCGAAGCTACCGAGCCTTCACACGCAAACCCGCCTACAGACGAGTTTGAAGAAATGGAGCAAGGCGATCAGGTTCCTGCACAATAATCAGTCCCGCTCAACCCTTCCGATAACGCAGCTGGTCCATCCTCACGACGTCGTCGACGAAGAAGGCCAACAACCAACGACGACATCATGGATGTTATCGATGGTATGCAAGCGCAGAATCTCGAAGTGATGCAAATGATGCGCCAGATGCAACAACAACAGGAAGCAAGAAATGCCATAACCAACCAGCGGTTCACTGAGTTGCTCAACAGGTTTGACGACTTAGAAGTACGTCAGCGATCACCAGGTCCTAGAACAAGAGGCGGGAGGCAGCATTGATTTTAGTTTTTTCTCTCTTTTCTATTTCTTTTGTTTTCTTTGAAACATTGGGGACAATGTTTCATTTAAGTGTGGGGGGAAAACCTTGTTCTTTCAACCTTCCCTTTTCAAGTATGTTATTTTCCCTTTCATTGTTATTTCCCTTCCTTATTATTAAAAAAAAAAATTATTTATTTATTATAATATATATTTATTTTAAGTTAAGTCCCTAGTGTGAAAAATTTCCATTATCTATTCCCCTCAATTTTCTTGAGCCATAACAAAAATTTAACACAATCAATAAATATAAAGGTTGCTTATTTTATCAAACTTGAGTGAAATCAAGACAAAATTATTACCATACCAACGCTCTAAACAAACCTCAACATGTTAGATCAGAAAAGTACCTATTATACCAATCCCTTGAACTTTTAGTTTTATAGTAACCCCGAGTAGTTTATACAAGAAGTCAACACCATCTTAATAGCAAACTACGTGGAGGGCCGATGAATATAAGTGAATGATTCCCAAAATTACAAAAAAATATATATATATCAGAAAATGCACTAATTAAGTTAGGTGATCCTTACCAGATCATTTAATCTAAAGGTTGCAGATCATACAAAAGCATGATACGAAAGATCCATTATGAGTTGGTTCAGCAGGTATCTGGTGTTGAAACTTGGTAGGGCGGACTATGGTCCGATCCCCCGCAATTTGCAATGGACTAAATAACGAAGTTATCCAACTTATGTACCAGAGCTTCAAGCTAAAAAGGGGATCAGAATCACCAACTGGTCACTCCACTATGTGCGCGAAACGTTAAAGGGCTTAATGTGATTTCGCTAGAATGAAAACGGGTGAAATAAGAGTAAAGGAACTAGGCTAGTTATGATAGCATGACTCGAACTGGTTTGCATAAGGTGAGGTTATCTGAGGTTGTAACGGTAGTTGTTGATGTCAAGATTAAACCCAGGTTACTTCTAAATAAGGTTTACTTGCAACCTAGTACGAATTGATGTGTGTTTTGAAATTTCATCTGGCTAAATTTTTAAACGATTTCTATATTGTATCTTGCTTGAGGACAAACAAAGGTCTAAGTATGGGGGAGTTTGATAACATGAAATAATATCACATTTTTGGACTCGATTTAATTAAATTAAATTATTATTTGTTTGGATTTATTTCATTTTATTCGAGATTACTTAGTATTTTTCCTTCTATTTATATCAGGTAATTTATTTGAAGCAAAAGTGAAAAAAGAAGAAAAGGGGTGCAAAAATGAGGAAAGCAAAAGCCCAGCCCACAATTACAAGCCAGGAGCGCTGAAGTTGTGACGATCGCCACACAAGCTGTGACGAGCGTCACACCTTACTACCTTGTGTTACGAGCGTAACACCCCTCTCCTATATTTTAGGCTCCAGAAGCGCAACAGAGGCACGCTGAAGCCTATTCTTACGCTTGACCCTTGGAACGTGAAGACCATTTTACGGAAAGGACTTTTGGAAACCGTTACAAAGTAGACTAATATAAATAGTTGCTTTTAGCCAACCCTGAAGCTCTCCGTCTCTTTCCGCCGTGCAAGCATATTTTACAGCATTACTTTTCTACAGCTTTCTACTTTATTTGCAATTTTTATTTTCTTTTCCAGTCAATCTTTTAAGTACTAAATTAATTTTTCACACAATAGTTTCTACACCGGAAACTATTGTGTATCTTTTACTAGATCTAACCTTACGTTAGATCCTAGAATTTTATTCCTTCGCTTTTATTTTCCTGTCCGATTGAAGAATTCAAGAACAAATCCAACCGGTCTGTGGTGGAGTGTTCAAGATTGCTATTAATTATTCAGGTTCTTTAATTTATTGTTTTAATTTATATATGCTTTGCATTGCTGTTTATTTATATTGTTTGCCTGATATGGTTTTATTTAAGCATGATGATTGTTTAGACCTGTTTAGCATGTCCGACTAATTAAATTAGATATCGGTATGTAAAGTAAGCGGAATGAAGGAATCAAAACTAAGTTGGTTTAATTTCATTTAAAAATAAAGTCACTCTTTTTATGGCCTCAATTTACAGCATTAATCCCAATGTTTTTGTACGAGAGTAAAAGACATAAAGAAGTTAAAATCAATAGAACGAAAGTTTGAGTTTTTAACTGGACAGTGTAAATTGGACATTAATTCTAAATCAGGGCAAAAGCAATTTTTAGAGTTAATTAAATTCTAATCTTTTTCAAAAAGTATTTTTAAAGGTTGAATGTGAGAACGAGAGTTAAGCATTTAAGTTTAATTATATAATCTAAGTCAATAGAGCGAGAGTTTGAGACGAGGGTGTTTAAACGGTTAGTGTTTTCTTAAAGAAAGTTTCTATAGATTATGTTGTTTTCAAAAGGTGATTTTGGACTTAACTAATAAGTGACAACTACGTTAATATAAAGTCATGGTCTATTCAACAGAGCGAGAGTTTGAGAAAAGGCTTTTAATCAATAGTGTCTACTGAAAAGATTTATTTTAAAACCAAGAAACCAACGAAGATTTGATTCCCTAATTACGACGAACTACATACCGATATCTGCTTAATTGATATTTAATTTAGATCTAGTTTCAGTTTTACTTTTCCCCCAAACAATCAAAGTATCATCCGCCTTAGCTTTATGAAGTAACCTTAGAAAACGGTATATCGATTCATAAGTCCCTGTGGGATCGATATCTTTTAAAACTACGCGATAGAACTGTGCACTTGCAGTTAGTACCCCAAATCGACTCATAAAGTCGCGATCAGCGTTCAACGTGATAAATATACTTAAGTCATTGATTACTTGAAATATAAGATTATCATGGTTTAAGGGAGCATCACTCAACTTTAGGAGATAGTGAGGACCCTTAAGAATAAGAAATATGATTTGAAGATCTTACTCGGAACAGTGGCGCTAGAGGCCTAGACTCTTAATGTTGCCACTGTCACAATAGGGGTTTCAAAAAGAATATCGGTATATGAAATTGGATGGACTAAACAAAAGAATGCATCCTCAATCAAAGATAAGAAAGAAGGAAAATCAGAAGAATCGCCACCGAATTTTATTTTGGATTCCTCTATCAGAGAGGAGAAGGGAAATGGTCGATAAAACCCTCGAAAGAAAAAGCATGTGCACGGGAAGCGTAAATACGGATAAAGAATCAATCTCGTAACCGAGACTTGGGTTTGGGAGTCGGTTACGCAAGGGGGGGGGGGGTATTAGCACCCCTTACGTCCATAGTACTCCATGGTAACCATTTAGGTTGTATGTGTATGTGGGTAGTTATCTCGCTTATTTCTATTTATTCTTATTTATAAAATTGAGTGTGAAAGAAAGGGGTTTGGGTTTTTTTATTATTGTGCTCGCCAAGGATTATGGCCCTTATGCCTATGTATCACTTATCGGGTGATAAGGAATCATAGCTCCGTAGTTCGGAGTAGAAAATGTTTGTGTGTTTTGGTTGATTTAACCTTTGAGAAAAGGGTTTCGGGGTGGTGCCCTAAGGCACAAAAATGAATTTGATGGGTTGTGTTGATTTTACCTTGAATAAGGGTTTATGAAAAAGAGTTTGTGATTAGATTGCACTAAAGACTATTGGCGGAGTGAAAATTCTAGACAAACAAGTCAAGCATTTTGTGTCTAAAATAATCAGAGTAAGGATAGAAAAGCTCCATTCTTACTCATTCTCCACAACTTAAGGCTCTTGGTGCACAATGTTAATTGTATTTTTATTGTATTTTAAATTTGATTATGAAAATGTTGATTAATGTTGGATCAAGGGTTTGCTTATTTGATTATGAAATTGGGTAATGTAAAGGATATAAAAAGTAAACAATAAGAAAGTAAATGGTCTCATTGAAAGGTAGCCCAAGAGAAAGTCTTGTGTGTGCAAAAGTGACCAAAGCTAAATAAAGGATAATGGTCTTACAAACATGTCTCTCTAAGGTAGTGCCATGATGCCATTCTTACAATCGGTATGCAAGTTACATATGAAATCCAAAGTTAAAGGCAAAGTATCACAAAGTATGGAAAGGTCCTCCAAGCAAATGTCCTAAATGATATCCTCTAATTCCAATGGTTACAAGTGGAATGAATCTTTTCGGTTGTATCATTTTATCATGTTTTTGTTGTTTTTGATGTATGATGACAATAAAGATAAATGACAGTAATAAACATGCATGATGAGTTTATACAATGATGATGATGAGTATTTGAATTTAAATTACAAAGTAACAACATAAAAGTAAATTAAAAAGTAACAACACAAAAGTAAATAACAAAGTAACAATGATAAAGTCACAATAACAATGGTTAGTGGTAATTAAAGTTAGTAAAGTTTAAGTATAGTTAGTAGTATGTACAATTCAACACTTGAGGATTATGTATCCTTAGTTCAAAAGATTCAAAATATGGCGTATCAGGGGGTAACTTATCACTGACGCAAAGTGTTGAAGATGATCAAATGATTAACTTACAACAGATTTGTAACAATGAAAGTTATGCAAACCTCAAGCCCATATATGAATATCTTGACAAAAGGAAGACTATACCAACTCAAGGATTAAAGTTTAATAAGTTGATTAAATGATTTGGTTAGACAGGTTATAAAGATCAATATCCAATATGAACAAGTTAACAATAATGGTTAGTGGGTTAGTATAACAATAGAAACAAAATGGAACAAATGAAACCACATGTTAGTATGTACACAAACAAAGCTTTATCTATGTGTCAAATGATCCAAGTTGGTTGATATAGAGGCAACTTATTCATGCTTCTGTAAGTTTAAGGAGTGCCTTAGAGGGGGGGGGGGGGGGGGGGGTGAATGAGGCACTTAGAGTATTTTTCCAGATTTTCTACGGTTTATGATTTTTACTTTCTTAAATGCTTAAGTGATGAAAAAGCGGTAAAATGCAGAAGGTAAAGGACACAATGATGTATAGTGGTTCCCCTCACAGATCGAGAGTACTCCACTCCCCTTCAACACAAAAGAGAATTTACTATCTGTTATGACTTGTATACGACAGACACAATCACCAAGAACAACCTCTTGTGAATTACCAAGTTGATATGAGAACAATCCTCTCAAACTCAACTCTCTTGCTTCCAACAATCCTGGACAGCAAGGTGTTTACAAAACACACAATCTTATTTTTCAACAATTAAAAATAAGATATGGATTACAACAATGGATTGAATGTAAAGTTTGTAGTAAAATGATCATTCAATGTGAAATATCAATTTGCTTGATCTTCTCTTCCAATGAAAATAATTCACCACACAAAAATATTAGATTGCTCAAGAATTTTTTGTTTTGAATGATATGAAAATATGCAGAAAAATCTTGAATGAGGATTTAAAACAATAAGTGTGAATTCTGAAAAATTCTAAGAGATTGATTGGAAGAGGTGAAATTTGAATTTGAAAGATCATGTATTTATATGCACATAACACCTCAAATGAAACATGGTAATGTTCTGAAAAAATCATGAACAATTGTCAAAGATGAAATGAAAAGGTTCCATGAAGTGGTGCATGAAGAGGTGTATGAACAACCAATGATTTTTTCAGAAACGCACAGTGGTAAATTGATTATATAATAGGTAAATCGATTACCCTGTTGCAACGTTTAAAATTTTTCAAAAACTTTCAGTGGTAAATCGATTTCCCTAAGAGGTAAATCGATTTACCTAGTTAAAAAACTTGAAATTTCACTTCTGGAAATGTAATGCTCCAGTGGTAAATCGATTTCCCTAAGTGGTAAATCGATTTACCTAAGTGAAAAATTTAAATTTCGCTTTTAAAAAATATGTAAGCTTCAGTGGTAAATCAATTTCCCTTATAGGTAAATCGATTTACCCAGTTTGAAAATGCAAAAAATTATTCTAAGTCATTTTCCATGCACAATGAAAAGTTATGCAATAGCCATATGAATACTTGAGCATCTAAGACTTTAGTGAAGGTAAGTATTCTCATTATACCTTCTTGAAGTGAAAAACTTAACTTCTTGAATCAAGATGCTTTATCATAGAATAACATCTTTGCCTTCTTGTTGATTGGAGTTTTGTCTTCATCAAAAACATTCATCATAGAGAGGCTTGATTTCACATTCTCCCCCTTTTTGATGATGACAAATAATCCTCTTTGATGCGTGCAATTTCCGGAAACAAAACTTTCTCCCCCTGAGATGTATAACTCCCCCTGAATTTGTACCTTAGGAAATTCACAAGCATACAAGCATATACACCTTTCTCCCCCTTTGACATTATCAAAAAGAAGGGAAAGATGGGTGAAAGATAATCACATGAAAAATATAAAATAGAATATACAACATAACTTGTAAAACACCTTTGATGAATTATATGTCACACTCATCCAGAATGCCAAGTTCTCTTCGAATCTTTTAGAATGGTTCTTTTGCGAGTGGCTTTGTGAAGATATCCGCCAGTTGATTATGAGTATCGACAAAGGTAACTTCGACATCACCTTTAAGCACATGATTACGAAGGAAATGGTGTCGAATGTCTATGTGTTTGGTCCTTGAGTGCATGACCGGATTCTTTGTGATATTAATCGCACTTGTGTTGTAGCATCGGAGTGGTATGCATCCAAGATCGATTCCATAGTCACTTAATTGTTGCTTTAGCCAAAGATTCTGGGGACAACAACTGCCTGCTGCTATGTATTCTGCTTCAGCCGTACTAAGAGCAACACACGCTTGTTTCTTACAGGACCATGAGACTAGAGCATTACCAAGGATGTGACACGTTCCACTAGTACTTTTTCTATCTGTTTTACAACCTGCATAATCCGCGTCAGAATAACCAATTTACTTACAAACACTACCTTTAGGATACCATAATCCAACGTTGGTTGTTCCTTTGAGATACTTCATGATTCTTTTGACCGCCGTGAGATGTGACTCCTTTGGATTTGCTTGAAAGCGAGCACATAAACACATGCTAAACATTATGTCAGGACGGCTTGCCGTCAAATATAATAAAGAACCAATCATACCTCGATACTTCGTGATATCAATTGACACACCCGATTCGTCTTGATCAACATAAGTTCCAGATCCTATTGGTGTTGACATTGCTTTACAACTATCCATTTCAAATCTCTTTAACAGCTCTTTGCAATACTTTGATTGGTTGATAAAAAATCCGTCTTTTAGTTGCTTGATTTGCAATCCATAGAAGTAGTTCATCTTTCCCATCATAGACATTTCAAATTCACCTTGCATTATCAACGCAAACTCTTCACATAGTTCTTTGTTGGATGAACCAAAGATTATATCGTCTACGTAGACTTGAACAAGTAAGGTATTCCCTTTTATCTTCTTGATAAATAAGGTCTTGTCTACTTTGCCTTTTTCAAAACCTTTTTCACATAGAAAATTGCTTAGACGATCATACCACGCCCTTGGTGCTTGTTTTAATCCATAGAGCGCTTTCTTCAATTTGTATACATGTGAAGGATTCTTGAAGTCTTCAAAGCCCGGGGGTTGTTTGACATAGACTTCTTCGTTGATGTAGCCGTTTAAGAAGGCGTTTTTGACGTCCATTTGAAAAAGCTGAAAATTCATTGAACATGCGTAAGCAAGTAATAAACGAATAGCTCCTAACCTTGCAACCGGAGCGAAAGTTTCTTCAAAGTCGATTCCTTCTTCTTGATTATACCTTTGAGCGACCAATCTTGCTTTGTTTCGAACAATTATTCCATTCTCATCAAGCTTGTTCTTAAACACCCATCTTGTTCCAATGACGTGCTTACCACTTGGTCTAGGAACAAGTTCCCAAACTTGATTTCTCTCGAATTGGTTTAATTCTTCTTGCATAGCAACAATTCATTGATCATCTTCTAGAGCTTCATCAATTTTGGAAGGTTCTATTTGCAAAACGAACGACATGTTTAAGCATGCATCCTTGAGATTCAATCTTGTAGCAACACCTTGACTAATGTCACCAATTACTTTGTCAATGGGATGATCTCTATGAGTTCTCCATTCCTTAGGTAGATCATTTTCATTTGACTCTTGTTGAATAGGTGCTTCTTGATCCTTGTTTGAAGTATCTTCTTTAGGAATTTCTACAAAATCATCATCATCATCACAAACAATAATTTCCTCTTTCGAGGGGTTAGATTCGTCAAACTTAACATGCATGGATTCTTCTATATTTAAAACTCTTTTATTATAAATTTTGTATGCCTTACTTGTAAGAGAATAACCAAGAAAAATACCTTCATCCGATTTTTCGTCAAACTTACCAAGGTTGTCTTTGTCATTGTTTAGGACAAAGCACTCGCATCCAAAGATGTGAAAGAAAGAGATGTTGGGTTTCCTTCCTTTGAAGAGTTCATATGGAGTCTTCTTTAGGATATGTCTTATGTTAACTCTATTGCTTACAAAACATGCCGTGCTAACCGCATCTGCCCAAAAATACTTAGGAAGATTTGAGTCGCTAAGCATTATTCTTGCAAGTTCCACCAATGACCTATTTTTTCTTTCAACTACTCCATTTTGTTGCGGAGTCCTTGGAGCCGAGAAGTTGTGAAATATTCCTTGATCTTCGCAAAAATATTCAAAGGAGGTATTCTGGAATTCTCCACCATGATCGCTTCTTATGGAGGCAATTGTTAATGATTTCTCATTTTGAATTTGTTTTGCATACTTCTTGAATTCTTTGAATGCATCACTTTTATGCACTAAAAAGAAAGTCCAAGTGTATCTAGAATAATCATCAACAATAACTAAGGCATATAAGTTACCTCCGAAGCTTCTTGTTCTTGATGGACCAAATAAGTCCATGTGTAACAGTTGTAGTGGCCTAGAAGTGGACACCACATTTTGGGATGTGAAAGATGACTTGGTTTGCTTCCCCTTTTGACATGCATCGCAAAGCCTATCTTTGATGAATTTTATCTTTGGCAATCCAATGACAAGGTCATGCTTTACTAACTTATTCAAGTGCTCCATGTGAATGTGAGCAAATCTCTTATGCCATAACCATGAGTCGTTGTTATTTACCACAAGACACTTAACCTTCAAAGAAACATCGTCAAGGGAAATCATGAAAATATTATTAATTCGCTTACCTATAAGCATTACCTCTTGTGTGGTTTCGTCTTCAATTAAGCATTCATCTTTTGTGAACCTTATTTTGAATCCTTTGTCACAAAGTTGGCTTATGCTTAAGAGATTGTGCTTTAGTCCTTCGACATATAGCACATCTTCGATGGATATGAAATTTGGTGCACCTACTTTGCCTATGCCAAGAATTCTTCCTTTATTGTTATCTCCATAAGCAACATAACCCTTGGCCTTAAGCTTTAGATCTGAAAATTTGTGCACATCACCGGTCATATGCTTGGAGCACCCACTATCCAAATACCAAAGATTTGTTGTGGCCTTCAAGCATACCTACAAAACAAAGTTAAGTTTTGTTAGATACCCAAATTGCTTTGGGTCCTTTATAATTAGTACCTTTCTCAACCCAAACATAATGCCCTTTTGCTACACTAAAATTTCTAATGTAGCAGGCATTAGGTGTATGGCCAATAATACCACAATAAAAACAGGTTGGTTCAAAATTGCTTTTATATCTAGGAACGAAAGACTTTTTCTTGATAAACTTTTTCTTTTTAGGATGTTGATGCACAACTTTTGGTGTTTTTACTCTTTCTTTTGGAGGTTGATCCTTAGGCCTTACAAAGATAGTTTTACTTGTACTTGGTTTAGAAAATTTGGAGTAACCAAGTCCACTTTTGTCACTTGAGTACCTTTGTTGGCTAAGAACCCCTTCCAAACCAATTTGTCCTTTTTCATATCTTTTAAAGACTCTTTTAAGTTGGACAATTTGGAACGAGAGAGACTCACACTCTAGACATACAAAATTCTTCTTTTCACTAATCATCTCTTGTTTCTTATTTTCAAAAACTTCAATCTTTTCTTCCAAGGAAGAAATTTGTTTCTTTTGAGATGATATAGTTTTATAAAGAATTTTGCACTCATTTAACAATTCATTAATTGCATCTTGTGCATCATCATCAAAAATAGAAAAATTATTACTAACCTCTTCTTCATCATCGGAATGATGTGAAGCCATTAGCGCCAAGTTTGCATATTTCTCGCTATCCGATCCGGATGAAGAACTAATTTCATTATCCTCCCATGCAAGATATGCCTTTTTATTTTTGAAATCCTTCTTGCTCTTGAATCCTCCTTTCTTTGAAAGTTTAGGACATTTCGGCTTTATGTGGCCTTGTTTTCCACATTCGTAGCATGTTACATCTTGTGTAGATGTGGTGGCCTCCTTTTTCCTGAAATGTCTATTCTTTTTAGCGTTAAAGGATTTATCATTTTTGTTAAAGAACTTACCGAGCCTTTTAACAAGGAGCATGAAATTCTCATCTTCCTCCAATGTGTCATCATCTTTATGTTCTTTTGAGTCTACCTTCAAGGTAATCCCTTTAGATTTATTTTCTTGGCATTCATGTTTCTAAAGCCTACCAAGTTCTAACTCATGTTCTTGAAGTTTGCCAAAGAGTGATGCAGACGTCATTGTTGAAAGACTTTTCTTTTCGGAGATAGCTGTCACCTTCGGTTGTCATTCTCGAGTCAATGATCTTAGTACTTTAAGATTGAGATCGTCATTTGTGAATGTTTTTCCGAGAGCAATCAAATGGTTTGTCAAGTGAACAAATCTCTTTTGTAGCGCCACGATGGATTCTCCGGGCAGCATTCTAAACATCTCATATTCTTGACTTAATGTATTCAACCTTGATCTCTTTACTTCGGAGGTGCCTTCATGTGTCTCCACTAAGGTGTCCCATATTTCTTTCGCCGACTTGCATTGAGATATGCGGAAGAACTCATCCATGCTTAAAGCAATTTGAAGAATGTTTATTGCTTTCTTTTCATTTAAGATTTTTTTCTTATCATTTTCATCGTACGAACTCTTTATCTTTGGAGTACCAACGCCATTGATCACACTCGTATGATTATGTGGACCATTTTCAACGGCTTCCCATATGCCTTCTCCTTGGGCTTCTAGATGTGCCTTCATACGGATCTTCCAAAAATCAAAATATTCTCCAGAGAAAAGTGGTGGTTTGTTACTACTTCCACCGTCTTTAAAAACCGGATTCGTGCTTGCGGAAGCCATGCGGACCTTTTAGGAACATGTTACCTATAACCTGCTCTAATGCCAATTGTAAGTTTAAGGAGTGCCTTAGAGGGGGGTGAATGAGGCACTTAGAGTATTTTTCCGGATTTTTTAGGGTTTATGATTTTTACTTTCTTAAATGCTTAAGTGATGAAAAAGCGGTAAAGTGCAGAAGGTAAAGGACACAGCGATGTATAGTGGTTCCCCTCACAGATCGAGAGTACTCCATTCCCCTTTCAACACGAAAGAGAATTTACTCTCTGTTATGACTTGTACACGACAGACACAATCACCAAGAACAACCTCTTGTGATTTACCAAGTTAATATGAGAACAATCCTCTCAAACTCAACTCTCTTGCTTCCAACAATCCTGGACAGCAAGGTGTTTACAAAACAAACAATCTTATTTTTCAACAATTAAAAATAAGATATGGATTACAACAATGGATTGAATGTAAAGTTTGTAGTAAAATGATCATTCAATGTGAAATATCAATTTGCTTGATCTTCTCTTCCAATGAAAATAATTCACCACACAAAAATATTAGATTGCTCAAGAATTTTCTGTTTTGAATGATATGAAAATATGCAGAAAAATCTTGAATGAGGATTTAAAACAATAAGTGTGAATTCTGAAAAATTCTAAGAGATTGATTGGAAGAGGTGAAATTTGAATTTGAAAGATCATGTATTTATATGCACATAACACCTCAAATGAAACATGGTAATATTCTGAAAAAATCATGAACAATTGTCAAAGATGAAATGAAAAGGTTCCATGAAGTGGTGCATGAAGAGGTGTATGAACAACCAATGATTTTTCAGAAACGCACAGTGGTAAATCGATTTACATAATGGGTAAATCGATTACCCTGTTGCAACATTTAAAAATTTTCAAAAACTTTCAGTGGTAAATCGATTTTCCTAAGAGGTAAATCGATTTACCTAGTTAAAAAACTTGAAATTTCACTTCTGGAAATGTAATGCTTCAGTGGTAAATCGATTTCCCTAAGTGGTAAGTCGATTGACCTAAGTGAAAAATTTAAATTTCGCTTTTAAAAAATATGTAAGCTTCAGTGGTAAATCGATTTCCCTTATAGGTAAATCGATTTACCCAGTTTGAAAATGCAAAAAATTATTCTAAGTCATTTCCATGCACAATGAAAAGTTATGCAATAGCCATATGAATACTTGAGCATCTAAGACTTTAGTGAAGGTAAGTATTCTCATTATACCTTCTTGAAGTGAAAAACTTAACTTCTTGAATCAAGATGCTTTATCATAGAATAACATCTTTGCCTTCTTGTTGATTGGAGTTTTGTCTTCATCAAAAACATTCATCATAGAGAGGCTTGATTTCACATTCTCCCCCTTTTTGATGATGACAAATAATAAAATAAAATAATAAAATAATAAAATAATAAAATAAAATAATAAATGAGAAGCGCGCGTAAGCTGGCAAATCAGGTGTGGCCATCACAAACATTCAAATTTGAAAACGGGTGCAGAGGCATCATCTTCAACCTTGAGACCTCATAATCAAAATCCAAAAACACGTGTTTTTCATGGGATTTAAACATGGAATCAGTACTTATGCATAACAATGAATAAACCTCCACACTCATGAGCCATTGATTGGCTCTGAGTGTGGAGTATTTTTCCAAAAACCAAAAGATCAAGTTTGACCTAGAACAAAAATTAAATGATGGATAATGATTAATAAGAACTCAAAACATGGGGTTAATGATCAGTGGGTGATTCCGAGTTGATTGGTAAGTTATTTGAGTGAAGGGTGAGAGCATAACAACCTGATCGAAATCGATTTCAGGTATGAACTCCGATGAGTTGGTGCAGCTCACGTGAGATGTTGGGAAGGTGAGTTTGTGTTTGGAAAAGTTTCAATGATGCTTAGGGAAGGATTCTAGGTGGTTGGTTTGAACTGAAAAGATTGGAAACTTAAAAATTGAATCTCTATTTTCAATGAAGCAACTTGAGTTTGCAGCAAGGTGATTCTGGCTTTCTAAGCTTCATTTTTTAGTGAGACATCTTCTCCTATTTATAGGGAAGGTGATGGAATGGTTTTGGAGGGGAATAAAGTGGTTTGATTAGAAATCCCATGTGACTTGGAGCATGCTTGAAAATGGTTTTATGGATACATGAAATGGTACATTGTGAGCTAGTTTCCTTCACCAACCAATTGGTTTTGGTTATTAGCGCCAAATAGGAACAGACAAAAGCAATCAAATGGTCTACTATGCATTTGAACTTTGGCCATTTTGGGAAAATTCTGAAAATTCACATGGCATCAGGTTTGAGGATTTCCAAGCTCTCGACATCAATGTTGACTTCCATTTGGGCCTTGGCATGTTGCGTAACATATTATAAGTCAATAGAGATCAGATTGGGATGAATTAAAACCTTGGTGATTGAATTTGCAAATTCTGGCTGACATGGTTTGACATGTGCACCATGACAATTTCCAATTTTTGAACCAAGGACAAAAAAAATTAGCTCGTGAATTTTGCATGATATTTGTGTCAAATGTTCCTTGCTATGTCCTTGATCAAATGCAAAATGAATCATGTCAAAAAGAGTTGTAGTTTGGAAATGAGAATGTGGTAAAGTGGTGGCCGTGGTCATGTTTTAGGGCATGCTAGGCACATTGGACCAGTTTGGCCAATGCAAAGATTGGGGTCCTTGCTCAAGGAATTAGGTCTTAGACCTTGAAACAAATTTGAAGAGGGACTCAATTAGGAATTTTGGCTCAAAGAAGATCTTCAAAAGCTTGCAAGATGAAAAAGTTATGGACTTTGGACCAAATCATAGGCCATTCTTTCCAAAATGTGACCAAGCAACTTGACCTAAAAATGTGACTTTGAGATTTCTTAATTCTTAAGGCACAATGATGGATATTTGAAGCTCATATGATCATATCATGATGTAAAATGAGGCTTGGGGATTTGTTAAGTGTTTTTACGCCATGTTCATGGGTGGATCCAATGCCTTGAAAGTTCAAAAACCAAGACCAAACCAATGACTTGTAACATGAATTGAATGAGTGTTTGAATGGTGAATCATGATTAAAAATGTCTTGAATTGATTTTGGATGAATGGTGGTATGATAGGGTGAACAAATGAAGCAAGGCCAAGGATCAAAGGATGCCCAAACTAGGGTTTCTTGAATCACAAGTTTCATCAAGAACCATGGTCATTGAAATTAGGGTTTGGTGATACAAGGAATGTATTGAGATATTTCAAAGGATTGTGGCATGAACAAACTTTAGATTTTGGGGGGTCCTCAATGACATGGTCAAGATTCAAAGTGAACCATGACTTGTCCAAGCCAATGAGGGTCAAGAGCTAGGGCTAAAGTCCTTGGGGTGACCAGATGAACCTTCATGTATCTTCAAAGGGGACTCACCATCCAAATTGGGCTTGGAGAGTAAGTGAGATAACTTGAATGATCCCTCGAGATTGTTGGAGGCTTGAGGATGGATATTACGATCAAGGTGGCTTGGGCAAACCACAATATGATCAAAGGGTCTTGAGCTTCATAAATGAATCTTATGCATTTGGTTTGTGGGACATTATGGATCATTAAGTATAAATTCATATGAGATGGCATGTGTGGGATGGATGCTCATGAATTATGTTTATAGAGGGTGATGTAGAGGTATGGTAAATTTGAGGGTATGACAGTTTCCCCTATTTAATCTTCTCGATCCTGAATGTATCGATAGAAACGACTTCCAATGCATTCAAGGTCGGAGAGGGTTAAATACTAAAAGGAGTAACCCGAAATTTTCTCTGATTGGGGATGAAAGTGATATGATTTACTGGGGATTATATGTGGGAAAGTGTTTACAGGATGGCAAATGAGTTTGATATGAGACAAATTACTGGGGAAATGAATATGGTTATAATGATTTTGCATGCAATGCGATGTATGCAACATAAGTATCTTTTTCAATGAGGAAAGTTTGGTGACTAAACTCTAAGAAGAAGGGTGGGGAAGAAACTTTGCTGGGGAATACGAATTCTTTTGTAAAGAAGAGGTGACTACCCCTAGCAACGACTAGGGAGGAAAATAATGGTGACTCTTAGCAACGGCTAGAACACCTAACTCTGATGGGGAATTCTAGATTCATCGATGATTTTTAGCAACGACTGAAATACCTGAGTATATGGGGAGAAAAGAGATTCAGTGACGATTCCTAGCATCAACTGGAATACCTAAGTTTGGAGGAAAAAGAAGTTGTTCAACGACGATTCCTAGCACGGCTGGAATACCTGACTCGACCAAGGATAAAAACCAAATGGCTTAACAATGATTCCTAGCAACGGCTATAAATTCCTAACTTTGGTTGGAGATAATTTGAAAGGGTACAATGACGATTCTTAGCAACAACTAGAATACCTGACCCTACTGAGGAAACAAGAAGTTTAGCGACGATTCCTATCAACAGCTGGAATACCTGACATCTGTTGGGGAGACCAAATAGTTCAGTGACAATTCCTTACAAAGATTGGAATACCTGAATCTGTCTGAGAATGATCGAAAGTTTAGTGAAGATTATTAGCAATGGCTAGAATACCCGACTTAGTTGGAAAAGAGAGCAAATCAACGATAATTCTTAGCAACGAGACTTATGATGGGGAAAGAAGTTAAATGATTATTCTTAGCAACAACTATAAATATCTGACATGGTTGGGGAACAAGTTCAAAGGTGACTCTGGTTGGGGATAAATGAAAATTTAGTGATGATTCTCAATAACGGCTGGGATATCTGACTTTGCATGGGAGAGGAAAAGTTCAGCGACGATTCTTAGCAACGACTAGAATACCTGACTCTTCTGGGTAGAACTTGAGAGGAACCAAAGCAGTTCAGTAATGATATCTAGCAACGACTAGAATACCTGACGCTACTTGTGGAGAAAAATTGGGAATGAAAGTTGACTTTACTGAGGAAAATCCCTAACAACGGTTGGGAAGTTCCGAAATCTAACAAGGATAAAACCTTACCAATGACTAGGAAAGTTGGAATTTGATGAATTAATCGAGTAAGATTGGAGTATGAATCACATAGGATACTTATGATGCGATGTTATGTATGCAAGATGCTGATGTATGTTTGGGCTTTTGGGGAGCATGCAAATGCAAGGTTGGCAAGTTGTGCCAATTATGATTGCCCTTTACGGGAGATAATTTGTTAGGAGTGTCAATGATGATTGGGCTTGGAATTTGCTTGGGGAGAAAAGACTGACTTCCCGACATCGGGACCTGTATCTTATGATATAATGTCTTTATTGGGGATGTTCCTGCTATGAGGCTTCTGATTGGGCCAAGTCTAATAGGATTTGTGGCATTGCAGTATTGAGGTATACCAAGCATGTTGGACTTTTGTTACCTTTGGATACTTTGAAAGAGAAGTAATTCCAATGTTTTCCCTTAAAAGCTTGTTTTTGTTTATTTTTTTTAGTAAAAAGTTTGTTTTTACCCGAAATATTCTATTATAATGTCAATTAAAGAAAAGTCCCTCTTTATAAACAAAATAGGAAAAGTAAAAGTATTGAGCATGTATGATGGAATCGATTTTATTGATAAAAAATGATCCCAATAATGGGTGATTTGTACAAGGAAAAAATTCCTAAAAGAGGTGATTGTAATAAGAAATTGAAAAACTATAATGGCAATAGAAATAGCTCGGATTTCTACCAACTTCCAACTCTGTCATAGTCCTTATGCTCTTAAAGGTCCTTATATCTTGCTTCAGAAGGAAAGTGATTGGATTGACTAGCCGAGGAGTGTAGAAGGTTCTTTGCGGAATGCAGTCTCTTGCTTTTATGAATCCCTAATTTTTGTCTAGAACGCTCTTTCGGGTTTTCAGTCTACTGGGATACCCATTTTTGCATAAGTCTCCTTTTCGTGTTTTCAACTTATCGGGATCTTTTCTCTTCTTTTTTTCTTTATGCATAGTATTTTTTTATTGCATCCGTGTTCACGGGGGATGAAAGATCTTCACCATCCATAATTGCAAGAATTAAGGCTCTTCCAGAGAAAACCTTTCTTACAACATACGAGTTTTCATAGTTTGGCGTCCATTTGCCCCTAGGGTCAGTATGAATTGGTAAAATCTTATTCAAGACTAAGTCTCCAACTTTGAGGTTGCGAGGAAATACCTTCTTGTCATGTGCCCTCTTGATGCGCTTTTGGTATAGCTAGACGTGACAGATGCTGCTAGACGCTTCTCATCAATGAGGTTCAGCTGGTCAAATCGGGCTTACACCCACTCGACTTCGTCAAGCTTGATGTCGGTCAAAATCCTTAAGGAAGGAATCTCTACTTCAATAGGCAGAACTGCATCCATGCCATACACAAGAGAGAAGGGGGTTGCCCTAGTGAAAGTACGTATGGAGGTACGGTATCCATGCAACGCGAAGGAAAGCATTTTGTGCCAATCTTTATGGGTTTCCACCATTTTTTGCATAATTTTCTTGATATTTTTGTTGGTTGCCTCAACAACACCATTCGTCTTGGGCCTATAAGGTGATGAATTGTGATCCTCAATCTTGAAACTTTGGAAAAGTTCTTTCATCATCTTATTATTGAGGCTAGATCCATTATCAGTAATGATCTTGCTGGGGACCCCATAATGGCAGATGATTTCTTTCCTTATAAACCGAGCCACCACTTGTCTTGTGACATTGGCGTATGAGACTGCTTCCACCCATTTAGTGAAATAGTCTATGGCTACCAAGATGAAGCAATGTCCGCTCGAGGCAGTTAGCTCAATGCATCTGATCACTTCAATGCCCCACATGGAGAAAGGCCAAGGTGATGTTAGGACATTGACTGGTACTGGCGGCACATGGATCTTATCATCATGGATTTGGCATTTATAGAACGTTTGGATGTGGCGGTAACAGTCAACCTCCATGGTCATCCAATAGTAGCCGACCCTCAAGATTTTCTTCACCATGGTATGTCCACTGGCATGTGTACCAAAGGAGCCTTCATGGATTTCCATTATAATTTGGTTTGCTTCTTACTTGTTCACACATCTAAGCAAAACTGAATCATAATTCCTTTTGTATAATACCCCTCCGCTCAAGAAGAACTTGGATGATAGTTTCCGAAGATACTTCTTGTCGTTGATGAGTGCATTCTCTAAATACTCTTGGCTTTCTAGGAACTTCATGATGTCGTAGAACCATGGATGGTCATCAGCTTCGTCTTCAGCTGCCAAACAGTAAGCATACTCGTCCAAGTAGTCAAGATCCAAAGATGGTGCTTCATTCTTTCATTTGACCTTAAACATGGATGACATAGTTGCTAGGGCGTCAACCAACTAATTATCTTCTCTAGGGATGTGATGGAATGTAATCTCATCAAAGTATGGGATCAGCTTCAGGACGTGCTCCTTGTAAGGGATTAGCTTATGATCTCGAGCTTCCCAATATCCTTTGACTTGGCTAATGATCAAGGTTGAATCTTTGTAGACTTCAAGAATTTTGATTCTAAGATCAATCGCAACTTCAATATCGAAGATACAAGCCTCGTACTCTTCCATGTTGTTGGTACATTTAAAGCATAACCTTGCAGTGAAAGGCAAGTGAAATCTAGTTGGGGAGGTGATGACTTCCCCAATGCCATTACCATGAGCGTTAGAAACTCCATCAAACACAAGTGTCCACCGAGATCCGGGTTCTGGTCCTTCCACGGGTACAGGGATATTGCAATCCCTTATTAGTATAACATCCTCATTAGGGAACTCAAAGTGCATATACTGGTAGTCCTCTAAAGGTTGATATGCAAGATAGTCTGGCAGTATACTCCCTTTGATAGCTTTTTGAGTGACATGTTGGATGTCATACTCAATTAAAGCCATTTTCGAACGAGCCACTCTACCAGTTAGAGAAGGCTTCTCAAAGATGTACTTGATGGGATCCATCTTGGAGATTAATAGCGTCGTATGGGTGAGCATATATTGTCTTAGGCGTTTGGCAGTCCAAGCAAGAGCACAATAGGTCTTCTCAAGCATCAAATACCTACTCTCGCAATTAGTGAACTTCTTGCTTAAGTAGTATATTGTGTTCTCCTTTCTTCCGGTTTCACAGTGTTGGCCCCATAGATCCTTCAAGGACTGTTAGGTACATAATCAAAGGTATGTCAGGCTCATGAGGCATCAGAATCGGAGGTTCTTGTAAGCACTCGTTGATCTTTTCAAAAGCATTTTGGCAATTGTCGTTCCAAATGACATCTTGATCCTTGTAGAGTAATTTGAAGATCGGATCACAAATGGTTGTGATATGAGATATGAATTGGACGATATAATTCAACCTCCCAAGAAATCCTTGGACCTTCTTTTCAGTTTTAGGTGCATGCATAGCTTGTATGGCCTTTATCTTTTCAGGATCCACTTCGATGCCTCGTTGGCTGACAATAAAACCTAGAATTTTGTTGGATCTTACCCCGAATGTGCATTTACTGGGGTTAAGTCTCAACTTAAACTTCCTCAAGCATTTGAATAGCTTCTATTAACCAAATGCTCCTCTTCATTTTGAGACTTGGTGATCATGTCATCTACGTACACTTCAATCTCTTTATGAATCATATCATGAAAGAGTGTCACCATTGCATGTTGGTACGCTGCACCAGAGTTCTTTAAGCCAAAAGGTGTGACCTTGTAGCAAAAGGTTCCCCATGGGGTGATGAAAGTAGTTTTCTCCATGTCATCCGGAACCATTCTGATTTGCTTGTAACCGGAGAAGCCACCCATGAAGTGGTAGTGGGAAGTCATCTTTGGGACTTGCTCTATTCAAATCTCTGTAGTCTATGCACATACGTAATTTTCCTTCCTTTTTGGGCATGGGCACGATATTGGCAATCCATTTAGGGTAATTGGAAACTGCTAGAAAACTTACGCTGAAATGCTTTTGTATTTCCTCTTTTATATTCATAGCCATGTCAGAATGAGTCTTTCTTAGCTTTTGCTTCACAGGAAGATCGTCTTCCTTGAGGGCTAGATGATGGACCATGATATCAGTATCGAGACCGAGCATGGCTTGGTAAGACTATGCAAACACATCCATGTAGTCTTGTAAGAGTTTGACCAGCTTTGTCTTCACTTCTTCTCGTAGAGCTGAGCCTACTCTGATCTCTTTAGCTTCTTCTTTTGTTCCGAGATTGACCACTTCTACCAACTCCTCATGTGGTTGAATGACGTTTGACTATTGCTTGAGTAGTCATGCTAACTCTTCGGGGAGCTTGTAATCTTCCTTGCCATCTTTGTCGGCTTGACTGATTAGACTATCGAAGTCATATGGGACCATGGTGGAGTCGTTGGTGGTGGAAATCGGGGGGAATATGCATGATTCATGATTTATGTTTTTTATTTTGCGAAGGAAAAATGAATGGAAAATTTAAAGAAAAGAAGAAAACATTTCCATTTTAAATTTAAGTGACAAAGTAAATAAGTGAAAGACAATGGGCAAAATTTGAATGCAAAAAGTGGTATTTCCATTGATTGATTAAATAGAAAATTTGACGGAGTCCCTATAAATGGCCCCCCCATGTCTTGGGTATAGCATGGGTTATTTTGTTACTTAAAGGGAAAACATTAAATAGGGAAATTAATTTTCTAAAATCGTAACCTCCGGTAATTCAAACACAGTCCAATTAGTCAATTCTTGTCCTTCAACTTTTTGGTAAACCAATCCTCCTTCCTTATCCAATCCATCTTCCTCCATAGCACAAACCCGACCATCCACGAGGTGTCCAACACTTGAGAAGAATTCTGACAAGGGGAGCACCTGCCCCTTTGCAGCAATTGGCACTCGCTTCTTCAAGTTTTGGGAGTTGTATCCCAACCCAGCATGATCCTTGTTGACGGGTATCTCTAAGATCATACCCTAACCTTCAGGGTGTCCATTCTTGATAACAATCTGAGCGTCTTTTAGAGAGGTCATCCAAAATTAAGCAGTTTTAACTTCCCCTATAGGGCGAACCATATCAACATTGGAAACTTCAAATGATTAAAATGGGATTTCCTGTCCCTCTCTTCCTCCTTCGACATACCGAAAAGATGCTAGATGGCTAACCATGATGTCATTCTTTCCTTTGATCACCACAAGCTTGTTACTGACTAAAAACTTCAACCTTTGATGGAGTGTCTGTAGCGGGGTTTTCGTTACCTTTAGGCTTATTGACCAAACCAAAAGTCAACATACAATTCGAGTCGCCACCACACTTTTATTTATCCAAAGGAAAGGCTAAAAAGCGAACAAAAGCCAAGTAAGAAGTTTTTCAAATCAAAAACTAATAAAAATGTCAGAGATCTAGGTAAGGAGGTTGGTTATGAAATCGGAAGGTTTTACGCACCCAAAACATCCTTAGTACTCTAAGGGAACCCTTTTTACAAATATGTTTTGTAGGTTGGTATTTGTGAAAAGATTTGTGCAAACGATTGGAGGGATGAGAAGAGAATAAATTATATTTACAAAATTTTATTTGTTTGAATGGATGAACCTATTGCCTACGTACCATCACAAAGGAGGATCAAAATCTCGTAGTTCGTGGTAAAAAATTTCAAAGATTGGTGAATTGATTTTAATCAAAAAGTCTTAAGGTCTTTTGTTATCAAAGGGAGAAAACTCAACCTAAACCAACAATCCACCATGAGAGGAAGGCTTCAACATGCTAGTGAGGGGTTATCCCTATAATAAGCATGGAAGGCTTATAATCCAACACTAAGGATGAGGTGAGATTTACATCAACCATTATGATAACTCAAACCTATGACTAATGTTTTTAAAAGAGTTTAACAGGTGGCCATTGGAACCACAAAACAACTTGAAATGGGTTATACTTAAAAATTGAATTTATTTACAAAATAAGGTCAAAGTTGGATTAAAGTTTATTTATAATGAGTATTTATGAAAATGGTTTTGAAAAGTCAAAGGCCTAAGGCCTAGGTTTCTAATTTGAAATAAAGTCAAAGTTTTGAAAATGATTTTTGGCTTGGTTAGAGGGGGGAAGAGAGAAGGGCTATTCCTAAAGCATACAAAGATAAAAAGGGGAGAGATAACCCTTGGAGTTCCTTTTCTTGGAGTCATAGAGATGACTCAAGATGCTCATTTCCTTTGGATTTAGCACACAAAATAAGCAATCAAAAATTTGAATTCAAGCTCCTATAATCTCCATTTGGCTTGGCTCTTAACCTGGTTACTCATGACAATGGTCCTTTTTCACAATCTTAAGATGAGGTTCCTATCACATAAAAGCACACATTAAAAAGCTCACAACATGATAAAGGGAATGGACAAAGAATAAGTTTGAGGAGAAGTCCTTTGAGGTCAAATTTGAATTTTAGCATTCTAAAGGCATGAGGCCTAGTTGCTCTTCAACATATTTTGCATTCTAAAGGCATGAGGCCTAGTTGCTCTTGAACTCCTTTAAGCATGTGTGAATCCTAATTCTAAGTCCTTTCTCCTTTTGTATTTTGGTTCACATCAAAACAAACACAAAACAGCACAAGATAGCAATATATTTTTATACAATAATGGGCTCAAATGAGCAAAAGAAAAATGACATAAACATAAAATATGTGCTCAAGTGAGCAAAAACTGAAAATCAAGATGAATAATGAGCAAGAAATAAATGACATTAAAAGTAAATGACAAGAATCTAAAAGCTCAAATTAAACTTAGTAGTTAGTAGAGTTATGTTAGCTTGCCATAAGACAATGTAGCGCTATGTTAAGCAATCGTAAGTGGACTAATATAGTAGCCACACCTATCTGAGGCCGGTCAATAAGAATATAGGCAAAGAGCACAAGTTAGAGGTCATGACTAGTAAGCCAAGCTCCATAAACTTGTCATGCCAAACAAGAGGGGAATGACCTTGTATTGACTTTTGGTTATTTGCTTGACCAAGAAGTAACCTATCTTTGACACAAAATAACTTACTTGATCATGGATCAAGTTGAGTTTGGTTTGGATCAAAGAAGATTAAACTCCTATTTGTCAAGACCAACCTCAAGACTTTAACTCATTGGTCATTGAGGGAAAGAAAAGGATGAAGATGAAAGGGAGGGGGGTAAGAAGACAACAAACAATCCCAATTGATCAGGGGATAACTCATCCTTGATCAAATTCATTCATCTTTCTAGGTGATGATCCTTAAGGATTCTCAAACCACAAGATCCAATGAATTTGATCAAAGTTGAATCAATTCAACCTTGATCAACACCAAACAGAAGAAGAATGAATATAACAAGTCAAGAAGTCAATAATATTTTTTTGGTAATTTTTGAATTAAAAGAAAATACAAATAAAAAACAAACAAAAAAAGTTGAACCTCAAATTCAATTCAAAACAACTTCAATAAGTCCAATTAAGTTTTCATAGGTTCAACATAGTCAAACAAACTTTGACTAATTTTCTCACAAATTTTTAAAACCAGAAAACAATTAAAGTCAATTAAAAACAACCAAAAATAGCATAATATGAATTAAAATCTCAAATAATCTCAAAAACAAACAAGAAGTTGTTGAGACTATTTTTCATTGACTTATCATGATCCATAGATGCTATGAAAATATTTTTATATTTTTCAAAAGTCAGAAAGCATTTTAAAATGAATTAAAATCATTAAAAACCAAATAATTCATGAAAAATATCAAATGAGGTCACAAAAATAATTAAAAATCATAATATGAAACTAGATTTTTCAAAAGAAAATTTAACGTTGGTCTCATATTTGTCTGACCTCATATGGATTTTTAATGAATTATAGAAAATAGAATGAATTAAAAGAAAATAAAGAGAAAATGAAATAAAACGAAAAATGCTGAGCCATCAGATCCATTTCATTAATTGACGTGGCAATGGTACACGGTCTGGATCTGAGGATGCATGATGCACTCCAGTCAACAACGCAACACAATGCATTAAAAGAAGTAATCAGAATGGATGCACAGGATTAGATCGTGAGGGAGAGATCCAAGGGTTATGGTTAACACACGTGGTGATGGTGGTGGAAACCCCCATCTTCTCCGATCAGCCAAACAGAATCCGGCAAGAATTGCAGGAAAATAAATCTTATCAAAAATGAAAAACAAGGGCATGGAAATGAAGCTCATGTGATGTAGATCATCACTGTACCAATAGATTCTTCTCATTCTTCCTATATTGAGAGAGAGATGAAGGAGAAAATCAAGGTGTCCACACGGATTGATCTTGAAATGGAAAATTGAATGCACCAAAAGCTTGCCTCAAGTATGAGGACTTCAAAGAACCACAAAAACACAAGAATACTATATTGAATTGTGAGTTTCAGATCCAAACAGTTTGAGCTTATACCTTCAAAATGGTGAGTTTCTGGCCACGAATTCTTCAAGCTTTTTTCTCCTTTTTGATCTCTAAATATAGGGAAGATGATCGACTAAGGAATCTAGCTTTGAAACTCAACTAATGTTGCTGAATTTCAAGCTCGAAAATACTGAAAAATGGTGAGTGATTCCTTTGGTGAGGGTTGTGGTTTCAGTTCAGCAGCATGTGGGATCTCCAAAGGGTTCTGAAATGAAGGAGAGGAAGCCCTTATTTATAGGTAAATGCATATGATCATCACACTTTGCTCATGTGCATGGGAAATGCAATTTTGAATGCATGGGCCTTTGTGGACGTGTGAGAGGCCCATGAATGGCTGAAGGGACTTGCTGAGTCCAAATGGAAAGCATGTGGTCATGAACATGGAATGGAAAATGCTTGCATATCAAGTTTTATCATAAAATGTCAAAAATGCACATAAATAAAGAAAAATTCGAATCTCTCAAATGGTAGATCCACATGACCATTGTGAGTAATGGTTGGAAAGCTCTTGAAATAAGGAATAAAAGTCATGTTGGGCAAAAAAACCATTTTACATGTGCAAATTGATCAAAACTGGCTTGGAAAGTTCAAGTGTAAAACATGTTCAAATCACTTCGAAAAAATCAACCAAAAGTAAGCTTAATCAAACCCCTCTGTACTCATGATACAAGATTCAAATGAAACAATCTCCAACATACAAGTTGTAGATAGTTTCAATATAGTAAATTTAGACTCAAAGTTTGCATCATTTGGATTTTCTATAACAAAGTTATGGGCATTTTAAATTGGGTACTTTTTCAAATTCAATGAATTAGGTCCAAGATGACCTATAATGTTTTACAACGGAACATGTATTTCCTTTAGGATTATGAAATTTTGTACAACAGAACCTTTGAATTAGACATCTAAATCTTTCCAATTCCTTTTGTCCCACCTTAAAATCTTAAATATTGAGAGAGTTATGCCCTTGGTAAGTTGACCAAAAATTAGGGTTTCGGCCAAAATGACCTATAATTTATGGAAATGAATGATGACCTTCCAAGCTTCAAATGGATTTTTGATAAACATGAAAGTTGTTCATATGGTTCTTAGGAACAATTTGGATTTTAGGGTCATCTTCATTTGACAAACACATCAAAAGTTATAGCTCATTGAACCTTAGCTTAGTCAGATGACTTGACTGGTCAACTTTTCAAAGTCAAACTTCCAATCTTGATGAATAAATGATTGAGGGGCCTAAAATAGGCTCATATATGCATAAAATGATAAATTAAATAACTTCCCTTGATTAAATTTGATCATAGGTTGAGATTGCTTCATGGGCAAGGCACAGTCAAAGCATAGTGAAATTAGGGTTTCCTTGGGAAACAATCTTCAAGCCCTTTGGGTTATCTTGATCAAATTGGCAAATTGAGATACTTGGGATACATATATGATGATTAGGAACTTTGTGGACCATTGTCATACTTTTTCTCATCTTCATCTAGCCATTGCATTGGGCTTAGGAGCCTCCTAGGAGCATTGTGGAGCACATGATCACTTGAGCTTCAAAATAAAAAGAGTTAGTGACATATTTTTGTGCTTTTGGTTAGTAATCAAATAAGAAAAGTAACAACATACAATACAAGCATGTTTGGTGATCTCAAATCACTCAAACAAGTCCCAACCCTAGGGTTAAGGAGCCAAACATGCTATGATCCTTGAGGCAATGCACTTGTGCAATAACATGATGCCATGAGGGATCTTAGGGTCAAAATTAGGGTCTTACAGTGTTGATGTGACAACTCTATTTGAATGTTTCCATGGTCGTCCAAGCAAACAGGTGTAAGCGGGATATCTATCCATTACAAAGAAAGTGATAAAGAAGGTATAATGTCTGATCTTTATGGGGAGGTTCACTTCACCAATCACAGCTCGTCTAGAACCATCAAACACTCTCACCACTATCTCACTAGGTTTCATAACGAGTCCCTCCATAGCCAGTTTGGATAGAGAGCCCTTTGGAAGTACATTGAGGGAGGAGTCGGTGTCCATTAAGACCCTTGACAAAATGGTGTCTACACATTCAATGGAAATATGTAAGGCCTTATTATGGTTTCTCCCCTCATAGGGAAGCTTTTCATCATTGAAACCCAAAATGATGCTAACAGAGATATTGTTAACCACACCCTCAAACTAACAAACTAATATCTCTTGTGGTACATGAGTGGCCTTCATAAACTTGACTAAGGCATCATGATGTGCCTCGAAGCACATGAGTAAAGACAAAATTGATATTTTGGATAGGGTTTGGTTGAATTGGTCAACCACCTTATATTCACTCCTCTTAATGATGCGTAAAAATTCATCCACCTCATTGGTAGGTAGAGAATCTTGCCTTTGCTAGGCGTTTTAAGTTTGCTTGCCTTTTTTCTGGGCTGAAGGGTTGCTGTTGTCAGTCACTGGAGGCATGGGTTCAAAGATTCTCCCACTTCTCGTTACTCCATCGGTACCAGTCATATTTGCCATTGGCTCGACAGATATTGCTGGTTATTCTTGTACACTTTATCCCTATATATAGACGATTGTCGCTACCGGGATTTCATGATAACGAAACCTGGACTAAAGAGATGCCAAAGAGAGGAAAGATCATAAGAGTCACCACCGAATTTTTATTAGTTTACCTCTATCGGAGAGGCGAGGGGAAATAGTCGATAAAACCCTCGGAAAAGAGACGCGCACAGGAAGCGCTAAAAGAGAATTAAGGAATCGGTATCACAATCAAGATTTGGATTCAAAATTCGGTTACGCGAGAGGAAGGTATTAACATCCCTCATGTCCATGGTACTCCATGGGAACCATTTGGGTTGTTTTACATACATTGGGATTTATCTATCATTGTTTTATTTTCAAAAGAAATGTGTGTGAAAGAGGGGGTGTTTTATTTTTATAGTGCTCGCCAAGGATTGGGGCCCTTGTGCCTATGTATCACTCATTCGGGGATGAGGAATTAAAGCTCCGTAGTTCGGAGTAGAAAATATTTGTGTCTTGGTTGATTTTACCTATGAGAAAAGGGTTTTCGGGATGATGCCCTAAGGCACAAAAATGAGTTTGACGAGTTGTATTATTTTTCCCTTAAATATATGAAAAGAATGTTTATGATCATATTGTACTAAAGTATATGGGTGAAGGTGATTATTCTAAACAACAAGCCAAGCGTCTTGCGTCCAAAATAATCAGAGTAAGGTTAGGAATGGTCCATTCTTTCTTACTCGTTCTCCACCACTTAAGGCTCGTGGCGCACAATAATAATCGTAATTATTAAGTGTTTTGAATTTGATTATGAAAATGCCACTTGACGTTGAATCAAGGGTTTGATTTATTTTATTATGAAATTTGGTTTATACAACATGAATGCAAAGTAACCAACAAGAAAATAAAGGGTCCCATTGTAAGGTATCCCAAGAGAAAGTCTTGTGTATGCAAAAGTGACCTAAGATAAACAAAAGATAATGGTCTTACAAACATGTACTCCTAAGGTGGTGCCATGATACCATTCTAAAAACATGAATGTAAGTTACGGATGAAAATCCAAGTGTTTACAAAGTATCATAAAAGAGTAAAGGAAGGCCTCCAAGCAAATGTCCTAAATGGAATCCTCTAAGTCCAAGTGATTAATGAGTGGAGTGGATATTTTTGGTCTTATCATTTTATCATGTTTTTGTTGTTTTTAATGTATGGTGACAATAAAATAAATAATGAGTAAATAAACATGCATGATGATTTTATACAATGGAGATGATGGTGACGAATACTTGAATGTAAATTACAAGGTAATGAGATAAAAGTAAATCACAAGGTAAACACAATAATGACCTCACAATAACAATGGTTAGTGAGCATAAATGACATAAAATAAACCATAAGTTAATGGTAACAAAATCACAATAACAAAGGTTAATGATAAAAAAAGTTAGTGAAGTATAATTAGAGCAGAGGAAAAGTTTTCCCTCCCATTTTCAAGTTGAAGGGCATCCTTGTCATTTCCATCTTTTTACATGCTTATAAATAGAAACTCGAAATCACTTTTACAATCATCCAAACTTAGAGCAGAGGCAAACTCAGAGCAACTTTGTTTCACTTAGGCATATATTCAGTATTTTAAAGTGGTAATCGTTTCGCATTGGAGTGTTACCACAATTGTGTAATCGAGTCTGTGATCGAGTCTGTAATCGAGTTTGGAGCACTTTGGAAGGAAGTTAATCCTGCCGCCATTTTCATTTCCGCTTTGCAATTTACTCAACCCTCCGATTGGAGCAGGTTTTTATTACTTGTCTTTATCTTATTTATTTTCCCGCACTCGCTTTACTTTATTTATTTCTCGCACTTGCTTTACTTTGTTTATTTTCCCGCACTCGCTTTACTTTGGTTATTTCCTCGCACTCGCTTTACTTTATTTATTTCCTCGCACTCGCACTACTTTTATTTACTTTCCGCACTCGCACTACTTTTATTTAAATTAATGCACTTTTACTTTACCATGTCTAACTAAATTTATAATGTTAGATTGTAAGGATCGTAATTGAACCGATAATCTGTACAATTGTTCGTAGAAACACTTAAGGGCTATTTTAACTTTCAACTTATGTTTTCCCGCACTTCAATTCCGTTGGGTAAGATCGAAAGTCGTCCAACGTCTATTTAAACTTAATTGTTTTTAACTATTTCAAAAACACCGAAAGCGCTTTGTTTAGTTCATTAGGAGTTTTTAACTTAAGAAGAAAAGAGATTTTAAAACTATTTTCGGAAGCGTTTATAAGTTTAGAGTCTGGTTCGTGAGAACCTCTTTTGGTTAAGAAATTCGGATTATAATACTTTTCAACTTAGTCAAGATACTATATTTCTTAAAAATAGGTTTACTACTCTAACGCAATGCGCGCCTTTTTATAAGTGACAATAAGAGGGTTTGATTAGGGGGTACAACTCGGTTCTGAATACGCGAAAGCGACAGTTCCTGTTAAATTAGTTCTTTTCAAAGTAGGAAACATTGCCCATAAGTAGCTCTATTAGCAAGTACTTGGATTATTAATTGATTACGTGAATTACATTCGACCCTGTCTTTATTAATTGAACTTTATTCAATACTTTACTTTTCCTTGCACACCCTAAAAACACTTATTTTGATTGCCTTTGATAAACACCATAACAATAGATAACAATAGATTGACACTTGGCCTCTGTGGATTCGACAATCTTTTATATTACTCTGACGCGTTCGTATACTTGCGAAACACCGCATCAAGTTTTTGGCGCCGTTGCCGGGGACCAATTTCGTCAAATTTCATTTTCCTGTTGTTATATCGTTTAGACTTAGGCTATTTCCCGTCGGTCAATGCGAAGAACTCGCAGCACCGGAAGTTTAAGCTTAGTATACCCTCTGGCGGAACCTGAACGTTACGCTCGCGCACGTTTATTCTTTCATAGAATTAAGAGAGCTCTGGCCGAAGATCAAAACCAAAGACCTCTTAAGGATTTCGCTCAACCATCAAACGAAGAACCTAGTTCTAGTATAGTAAACCCAACCATCCCAGCTAATAATTTTGAACTTAAACCATCCCTGTTGCAACTAGTGCAACAGAGACAATTCGTAGGTCTCGCTACTGAGAACCCAAACCAACATTTAAAAATATTTCTTCAATTAGCAGACACTTTTAAAACCAATGGAGCTTCTCCTGAGGCAATACATTTAAGATTATTCCCTTTTTCCCTCAGAGATAAAGCCCTATCATGGTTAGATTCTCTTCCACCCAATTCCATTACGACTTGGGATAACCTTAGAAGAGATTTTCTTGCTAGATATTTTCCCCCGAGTAAGACCGCCGTTCTTCGAAACCATATAACTAGATTTACCCAAAACCAAGGAGAATCGCTGTTTGAAGCTTGGGGGAGATATAAAGAGTTGTTACGAGCATGCCCACATCATGGTTTAGAAAATGGGTTAATCATTCAAACCTTCTATAATGGACTTCACTATAACACGAAGATGACCATCGACGCTGCCGCAGGCGGTGCTCTGATGAACAAACCTTATCCTGAAGCTAGTGCCCTCATCGAAGATATGACTCAAAACCATCAATCATGGGGAGTCGAACGAGCGACAGTTGAGAAGAAGGAAGCCCAAGGAGGAGTGCATGAACTAAGCTCTATAGACATGATGCAAGCTAAAATGGACGCATTAGCCCTCAAAGTCGAGCATATGTGCATAAACCCGAATACTGTAGCAGCAGTTTCGTCGGATTGTGAGATATGTGAAACCAAAGGACACCAATCCGCAGAATGCAATCTATTAAACGAAACCCACTCTGAGCAAGTGAATTACACCCAAGGGAACCCATACTCGAATTTCTATAACCCTGGATGGAGGAATCACCCGAACTTCTCATATAAAAACAATAACCCTATTCAAAATAATGCACCTCCGAGACCTAGTTATCAAGCCCCTAGATCAAATCAACCTATGCAACCTGTGCCACCAAAGCCGAGCCTTGAGAAAATTATGGAAAATTTTATCACCGCTCAAACCCAACAAAACAAGGAGTTCATGAACCAAAACATTCATGTTAACGAATTGATTACTCAGTTAGGAACCAAGGTTGACCAAATAGTTACTCGTACTAAGACGCTTGAAACCCAGATCTCTCAGGTAGCTTTAAACCAAGCCCCTCAGACTACACCTGGAGGACAATTCCCTGGACAACCTCAACAAAATCCGAGAGGACAAGCCAATGCCATTACCCTACGAAGTGGGAATGCTTATGATGAGCCACCAAACCCTAGATTGAGTGAACCCGAAACTTCTAAGGAATGTACCAAACCCACAGACAAAGTAAAGGAACCAGAGGAATATGAAAACCAGGAAGGTCGAGAAAAAGGAGAAGAACCTAAAGATAAAACTTACGTACCACCCCCGCCATATAAACCACCTATACCATATCCGCAAAGACTCAAACAAACCCAGATCAATAAACAGTATCAAAAATTTATTAAAGTTATAGAAAAACTTCATGTAGAAATCCCTTTCACAGAAGCCATCACCCAAATACCTTCTTATGCAAAGTTTCTCAAAGACATCCTTACCAACAAACGTAGACTTGACGATCCGAAGCCTTTGGAATGTAATGCTATTTCCGAGGACAAATTAGCGAAGAAAGATAAAGACCCTGGAAATTTTTCCATTCCTTGCCTTTTGGGTAATCATGTCATCGAAAAAGCTTTTCTAGACTTAGGAGCTAGTGTGAGCCTAATGCCTTTAGCAGTTTGTGAGAGGTTAAACTTAAGAGAATTACAACCCACTAAGATGTCACTTCAGTTAGCCGATAGATCTGTTAAATATCTGATAGGCATTTTAGAAGATGTCCCTGTTAGGATAGGTCAGTTATTTATCCCTACTGATTTTGTTGTCATGGACATCAAAGAGGATAATGATATACCAATCCTTCTAGGTAGACCATTCTTATCGACTGCAAGAGCCATAATAGATGTCAAGAAAGGAAAATTGACATTTGAGGTAGGTGACGAGAAAATAGAATTTATACTTTCGAAATTTCTTATGGCCCTTGTGATGGGAGACTCGTGTTATGCCTTAGATATCATTGATGAATGTGTTAGAGAATTAGAACAAAAAGAAATTATAAAAACAATTAAGCTACCATCAACTCTCATAAGGGAAGATGATGACTTTAAGAAACCCTACATCGATGATAACCTTTACGAATGTTTATCCCTTACTCCAGATCCTATGCCATGCCCTAAGAAACCAACCTTAGAACTTAAGGAACTGCCTAAGAACCTGATATATGAGTTCCTCGATGAAAAGATGAACTGTCCAGTTATAGTCAGTGCTACCTTGAGCCAAGAGGAAACGAACCAACTTTTAGATGTTTTACGAAGATATCCCCCAGCCTTAGGATATAATATCTCTGACCTGAAAGGTATAAGTCCATCCGTATGCATGCATCGGATTTCACTCGAAGAAGATTCAAAACCCTCCAGAGAACATCAGAGAAGAATAAACCCTATAATGAGTGATGTTGTTAAAAAGGAAGTTCTTAAGTTACTTGAGGCAGGTATCATCTATCAGATCTCGAATAGTAAGTGGGTGAGCCCTATGCATGTAGTACCTAAAAAGGGAGGCATCACGGTCGTGCAAAACGATAAAGGCGAACATGTAGCAAAACGTTTAGAAGGAGGATGGCGGATGTGTATAGATTATAGAAAATTAAATAAAGCAACTAGGAAGGATCATTTCCCTTTACCATTTATAGACCAGATGTTGGAGCGTCTAGCCAGACACTATTACTTCTGCTATCTAGATGGATACTCTAGATTCTTCCAAATACCTATCCACCCCGAAGATCAAGAAAAAACTACGTTTACATGCCCTTATGGAACTTTTGCCTACAGACGAATGCCATTCGACCTCTCTAATGCCCCAGCCACTTTCCAACGCTGCATGATGTCAATCTTTGCAGATTACCTAGATGGTATCATGGAAGTGTTTATGGATGATTTCTCGGTTTGCGGATTTGATTTCCACAATTGTTGATCGCGACTTTATGAGTCGAATTTGGGGTACAAACTGCAAGTGCACAGTTCTATCGCGTAGTTTTAAAAGATATCGATCCCACAGGGACTTATGAATCGATATACCGTTATCTAAGGTTACTTCGTAAAGCTAAGGTGAATAATGGTTGATTGTTTGGAAGCGAAGCTAAAAACTAAACTAAGATCTAGATTAAATATTAATAAAGCGGATATCGGTATGTAGTTCGTCGTAATTAGGGAATCAATCCTTTGTCGGTTTCTTGGTTTTAAAATAAATCGTTTCAGTTAACTTTATTGATTAAAGGTTTTATCTCAAACTCTCGCTCTGTTGAATAAACCATGATTTTATGTTAATGTAGCTGTCACTTATAATTAAGTCAAAAACCACTTTTTGAAAGCAATAAAGTTGCAGAAACTCTTTTTAAGAAAACACTGACCGTTTTAAACACCCTTATCTCAAACTCTCGCTCTGTTGACTTAGGTTATACAATTAAACCCGAATGCTTAACTCTCGTCCTCACATTCAATCTTTAAAAATACTTTTTGGAAAAGGTCAGAATTTAATTAACTCTAAAACTTGCTCTCGCCCTGATCTAGAATTAATGCCTAATTTACACTGTCCAGTTAAAACCTCAAACTCTCGCTCTATTGATTTTAACTTCTTTATATCTTTTACTTTTGTAAAAAATTCTTGTTATTAAACCTGTAAATTGAGACCGTAAAAAGATTGATTTTAATTTTAAATTTAATTAGACCGACTTAGTCTTGATCCCTTATTCCGCTTACTTTACATACCGATATCTAGGCGAATTAGCCAGACATACTAAACAAACAAAAATATATATCATGCATAAACAGACTCATCCCAGGCAGGTAATATAAATAAGTAATAAAACAAAGCATTAAATAATAATTAAAGAACCTGAATGCGTTAAACAATAGTCTTGAACACTCCACCACAAGCCGGTAGGATTTGTTCTTGGATTCTTCAATTAAACAACAAATTAAAACGAAGGAATAAAAAACTAGACTCTAACGTAAGGTTAGGTCCGGTAAAAGGTACACAATAGTTTCCGGTGTAGAAACTATTGTGCGAAAAATTAATTGAAAGCTAGAAAAGAAAATAGAATTGCGAAAAGGTAAAACAATAAAAATTCTGCAAAGTAATACTATAAAAATATAAGCCTAAACTGCTGGAAGAAGAAAAAAATGCGAAAACGGCAAAAGGCGTGGAAAATCTCCGAACCGAGAGCTTTCCCAATTAGCTGCTATTTATACTGCTACTTGTGTAACTGCTTTCCAAGGGTTTCCGTATACACGGTCTTTTCGTTCCGAGGGTCAAGCGTGGAAATAGCTTTCAACGTGGTCAGTTGCGTTCCTAGTGCCAAAAATATAGGGGAATGGTGTGACGTCTGTCCCACCATGTGTGACGCTCGTCACAGGAGTGTGCTTAGTGTGACGCTCGTCACAACCTTTGTGACGCCCGTCACAGGCACAACGTGCGCTTTCTTTGGGCTGGGTTTGGTCTTTGTTATTTGTTTCCTTTTTATTCCTTTTTACACCTCCTTTTCTTCCCTTTTTCACTTTTGCTTCAAAATGGATACCTGACATAAATAGAAAGGAAATACCGCATAATATCTGATAAAATGAGATAAATTAATAGTAAACGATAATATAATCTAATTGAATTAAGTCCTAAAATGTGATATAATTTCATGTTATCAATTGTCTTGCTAACCTTGAGAAAATCCTGGAGAGATGCGTGGAGGTGAACCTCGTGCTGAACTGGGAAAAGTGTCATTTCATGGTGACCAAAGGAATAGTTTTAGGACATATAGTTTTCGAAAAAGGTATAGAGGTAGATAGAGCTAAAATAGAAGTTATAGAAAACCTAAAACCACCAAAAATCATCAGAGAAGTCCGAAGCTTTCTTGGACACGCTGGATTCTACCGGCGTTTTATTAAGGACTTCTCCAAAATAACTATACATTTAACTGGACTTTTAATGAAAGATGCTGAATTCATTTTCGATGAAAAATGTAATGACGCATTTAATCTTTTAAAGCAAGCATTGATCTCAGCACCCATTATGAAACCACCAGATTGGTCAGAATCTTTTGAGATAATGTGCGATGCTAGTGATTATGCAGTTGGAGCCGTTCTAGGACAAAGGAAAGATAAAAAATTACATGCCATTTATTATGCCAGTAGAACCCTAGACGTTGCCCAACTTAACTATGCAACAACTGAAAAAGAATTACTCGTTGTAGTTTTCGCTATAGACAAATTTAGATCTTATCTAGTAGGAGCAAAAATTATAGTTTACACCGATCATGCTGCCATTCGTTACCTATTAAGTAAAAAAGATGCCAAGCCCAGGTTACTCCTATGGATTCTATTACTACAAGAGTTTGATTTAGACATAAGAGATAAAAAAAGGCATTGAAAATGTAGTAGCCGATCACTTTTCTAGGCTAGAACATCTGAAACCAGAACTAGTACCCATAAATGATGATTTCTCCTATGATAGACTGATAGCTAGAGTAGAAACCATTGAAGATAATAACCTAAGCCCTGATGAGCACCCCCAAAATTCCTTAGCAATAAGTCACGTACCCTGGTATGCAGACTTCGTTAATTACCTAGCTGCTGATATAGTACCCCCTTATCTTGACTACCACCGCAAAAAGAAATTCTTCCACGATGTGAGAAACTTCTATTGGGACGAACCGCTCCTTTTCAAAAGGGGTAAAGATGGCATTTTTCGCTGTTGCGTTCTAGAAGAAGAGGTAAATAGTATTATCGAGCATTGTCATTCTGCACACTATGGTGGACATGCGAGCACCTCTAAGACATACGCCAAGATTCTTCAAGCTGGCCTATTCTGGCCTACCATGTGGCGTGATGTCTATGCTTGCATTGTCAAATGTGATAGATGCCAACGCACTGGAAACATTTCAAGGCGTGATGAAATGCCTATAAGAAACATTCAGGAAGTAGAACTCTTTGACGTATGGGGTATAGATTTCATGGGACCTTTCCCACCATCCTTAGGAAACAGGTATATCTTAGTAGCTGTAAACTATGTGTCTAAGTGGATTGAAGTTATAGCTGCACCCACAAACGACACTAGGGTAGTAATCAAACTATTTAATAACTATATATTCCCTAGATTTAGAACACCACGTTTAGTCATAAGCGATGGAGGATCACACTTTATATCGAGAATATTTGACAAACTTTTAAGAAAATATGGAGTTAGGCATAGAGTAACAACACCATACCACCCACAGACTAATGGCCAAGTAGAAGTATCTAATAGGGAGATAAAACAAATCCTAGAGAAAACTGTTTCTATTTCTAGGAGAGACTGGTCTCAGAAGCTTCAAGAAGCAGTATGGGCCTACAGAACCGCTTTCAAAACCCCTATAGGAACTACTCCTTATCAACTAGTTTATGGAAAATCCTGTCACTTACCGTTCGAATTAGAGCATAAGGCCTATTGGGCCATTAAAACTTTGAATTCAGACTACCTAGCCGCTGGAGAAAAGCGTACCCTAGACATTCATAAACTAGAAGAACTTAGGCAATCTGCCTACGAGAATGCAAAAATATACAAAGAAAGAACAAAAGCCTATCACGACAAAAGAATTGTAAAGAAAAACTTCAATATAGGCGATCGTGTTCTCCTTTTTAACTCTAGGTTACGACTCTTCCTTGGAAAGCTACGTTCAAGATGGACCGGTCCTTTCAAAGTATCTAAGATTCTGAGATCTGGAGCCGTAGAAATCAAGAACGAAACCTGTAGTCCATTCGTTGTAAATGGACAAAGACTGAAGCTCTACGAAGGAGGAGACATTCCAGCATACTACTCAAGCCACACCCTGATTGATCCACCAATTCCTACTACTACATGTGTATAAATTCTAATCGTCAAGCTAATGACGTTAAACAAGCGATGCGTGGGAGGCAACCCATGGTTTTTCTTTCATTTTACTTTTTCGCATTTATTTATTTTTATTTTTATTTTATTTTATCATATTTTGCATTGAGACTAAAATTTGAATGGTTTGCAATTTCAGGATCACTTTCTTAACTTTTACAGGATGCAGGATTTCGATGACATGCACGTGGCCTATAGAGATAATGCTCAGAGAGAGCGCTACATCGCTCTGTATCAGTGCCCTATGGCACCCACACGTTATCCTAATCAGCACTGTATGGAGGCACTGGGTATCGAGCCGAGTGACCGATTCCTTAGCCACCAGCTTCACTGGGACGAGTTTGCTGATGACTTGAGTAACACCTACAGGAACCTGACATTGGAGTTCCTGAGTTCATTCGACTATGACCCATACTCTGGACCAAATGGGTATGCTGCTTTCAGGCTCTTTGGAGTTGAGTACTTTTTCAGCCAGAAAGAGTTCGGCGACCTATTGGGTTTCCAGACCACTCCTGATGCTATCCCGGAGACACCTATGGGATATTTTCTGGGTAAGGAGGTGGAGAAGTTTTGGAGTGATATATCAGGTGGCGGAAGCCAAGATCCATCTACGCAGCTATCTCATGTTATACATAACCCCGCCTTTAGATACTTTCAGATGATATTAGCATATTCCTTCCTGGGAAGGCCGGATGCAGAGACACTACTAAGTGAAGAGGAGATCTTCCTATTATTTTGTGCATCCCAGTCTCGCCCAGTAGCATGTGGGAACTTTTGGTTATATAGTCTCAGCGGTATCTCCAGATCTACCGAAGGAGTCATCCATGTGGGCGGAATCATCACACAGATTGTTGTCGCTTTAGGTCTGTCTCGCAAGCTGTCACATCTCCGGATCTACTGTGGGTACACTACCATGGACATCGACTTCTGTTTGACCAGAGGGTTGATGAGGAGAGCCTCTTTCCACCCATGTCAGTTCCGATTGCTGGTCGACAGCGAGGCTATCCATTATTTCACACTGCCAGATCCTATGATGACCAGTGTGCATGATCCAGCGAATTGGAGTTATGCTCTAGAGGGCCAGGGAGAGACCGTCGAGGAGCCGAGATCACCACCCATTGCTGAATACACGCCTACACCACCATCTCACAGGATCACTATTTTCTCTAATAATCTTTCATTGCAGACCCCCGACATTCGCACTCAGATTGCTGAGTGTCGTAGAGAGATCGCAGAGCTTAGACAGGAGGTGGTTGACCTCACTTTACAAATGGGAGTGTCTGATCTCACCCATGCTACTGAAGCCGACTGTCTATATCAGGAGATCGCAGAGCTCAGGCAGGAGGTAGCCATGCTCCGTGGATCCTCTCAAGAAGACGACATCCCTACTATATGATTTCACCATTTCATCTTATTTTATCTCTTTTTTATTTTTTCTCGTATTTACATAACTCATCTTATATTATCGCATTTGGAATATTATATAAACTATGTCTATACATTAACATTTCTACTTTTATTTATATATGTCTTATGTTTGTTTTATTTGCATTTTTTATTTTCAGTTATTTATTTATTTATTAGTCTAATATTTAATTTTTTCTTTCATTTTCATTTTTTATTTTTACTTTTATAAATTATGCAAGCCAATGATACTAGGAAATCACAAGACAAATGCTATCCGAACCCCTCAAAGCCAAAAGACAAAGAGAAGCCCAAGCAAAAGGACCAAAATCCGGCCCAACCAGATTTTGCCTTGTGGCGCCCACCATAGGCCCTGTGGCGCCCGCCACAGCGTCTATAAAAGGTCGGGGCAGAACCCCTTCCTTCACCATTTTCACACCTTACAACCTTCCAAACCCATTTTTTCACCTTGGAAAAACATCCTTGAACCCACAAAAAGCTCATACTTTTCTAACCATCACACCGTACAAATCATTTTTCCGATTTCCATTTTCATTTTCATCCGTCGGATTTCGTAAAAATCCAACCTTTTCACATTCCACTTCATCTTCTTCATCACTTTTCAAGAGCTTCCAAATGGAGTTTAACGGATTCATTCTCCGAGGAGGGAAACCGGGGGATAGACAAAGAAAAATTATCAAACGGTTGTAAAATCGGGAAATCCTCCCGACAAGGTATGTTGACGAAAACTGTCTCTACACTTTAGGTATCTATCATAGCATATTTCATTTATTAGATAATTTAGATTTGCATAATTTCTTTTCCAACAAAGAACCTACCTATGAGCGGTTGACAATTGAATTTTTGAGTTCCTTAATTTATATTGTCAACCCTAACACTGCTAGCACAGTTGGTATTGTCAGATTTAGAATGTTTGCTGTTGAATATGAATTCAGTATCGACGAACTAGCCAGCTTGTTAGGAATCCCTCATGGGGAAGGTGCTATTTGTGAGGCCCCTTTGGATTCAGAGTGGTCAGTTGAGGTATTTTCCTTCTGGGAGCGTTTATCAAACACTTCCATAAACTCTTTTGAAGGAGTTCTTGCCTCAACTATCCATAACCCGACCATCAGAGTTTTTAGATATCTGTTGGCATGCACTATTTTTGGCCGAGAGAATCCAAATAAGGTTAATGCTAGAGAGCTTCTATTTTTACAAGGAAGCCTCACAAATAGACGAATTAATTCGGTCCCGTTCATGCTTGCTCATATGACTTTAACTTTGAATAAAGCGGGACCGATTTCTTTTGGTGGATTGATTACATCTATTGCTCGGGCGCTTAACCTGAACAATGAGATGGCTACCCTAGACCCCTTACCTCCTCGCACAATTAACCTAAAATTTCTGAGAGACATGAAATTGTGTCGTTTGAGGAGAGAAGGAGGCTATATGCTTATGGTTCATGGTGTAGCCATCCCATCTGTTGTTTTACCGTGCACTAGACGTACAGATGTATGAGATGAAAGGAATTGGACCTACGCTTTAGATGCTCCACCTATTTTGGGTCCTCTTCCTCCTAACATTCCTGATGAGGTGGAACATGACACTGATGATGAATATGATCGGAGAGAGAGATCTCCCGTACCCCATGTGTCCCCCCATCATCCTTCACCACCACACACCGCACCATCTTCTTCTTCTGCAGGTACCACTCCTGGCTTTTATATTACAGAGGAGATGTGGCGTGACCACATGGCTAGAGAGCAGAGGCGTGACGACCTACTCTCTACCATCCAACAACAGCAGGCGAATAACATGAGTTTCATACAAGAGTCGCAGCGGAGGACAGACAGGTCCTACGACACTGTTCTACAGTCCCTGCAAACGATCACAGATACACAAGCCCGTCAGCAACACTACCACCAGAGACACATGGCACTCATTGAAGCCACTCAAGGTTCCATTATGGGTAACCTTCGAGAGGTGAGGACCGCTCAGGATGCCCTGCAGGCGAGGATGGATCAGAGAGACCGTCGTCGTACCCGATCCCGTCGTCCACCTCAGGATGGCGAGGGCACTAGTGGTCAGCAATAGGTTGTCAGGTAACTCTTCCCTTATCTTATTTTGTAACATTGGGGACAATGTTCGATTTAAGTGTGGGAGGAGACTCTATCGTCTTTTCTTTATTACCTTTCTCGTTTCTTCCTTAATCGCTTTTTCTTTGCTGTTTTTTTAGATAGTTTATTTATTGTTATTTCCTTTTTAGTTGTTTATTTTGCTTTTTAGTATAATGCATGAGTCTGACGAGTCACCAAATATAGTATATCTTTAGTACAATCCTACCTCCCCATACCTTTAGCCCCACTGAAAAAAAAATTGCAAAAGAAAATAGTGTTATTCCGAAAGTTTTCAGGTTTTTAAAGACATGTTTTGCGTAAGGATGCGGTGACTTGGGAGAACTTTGCGAAACATCAGTATTATTTTAGCACCATAGACTTCGTAAATATAGGAACCACTCCCGAAACCCCATATACCATAGCCTTAATCATCATTTCCGTATAAGTCCTCAGTAGTTTATCTCAGCAGTCAGCTTCGGCCTACGCATTCTCTACGTAGGGGACCGATGCAAATAAGTAAATGATCCAGCAAAACAAAAAAATAAAAGAAAGCAAAAAGGCAACTCCGGTATAGGTGACCCTCACAAAGTCATTTAAACTAAAGAATTGTAAAAAATTGCTACAAAAATAAAAAGAAAAAGAAAAAGAAAAACTTACCCACTATTAGTTGGTTCAGAGGTATCTGGCACTGAACTCGGTAGGGCGGATTACGATCCGATCCCCCACAACTACAGTTGGGTCCAATAAAAGGGTTTACACATATTTATGTGCCAGAAACCCCATGCTTAGATCATAATCACTGACATGTCACTCTACTATGAAGCATGTACGGATAACGGGCTTAATGTGATTGCGCCTGAATGAAAAGGACACAAAAAGAGATGAAGAGGCAGGCCTAGGTATTGTGGGATAATATGGGTTGGTTAATATAGGAATGAAGTTTATGTCCGTATTTGCGGATTAGTGTCATCATGATACCCTTAGTTCACTCAGTTAGTACCGATCATTGCATCCCGACTTGAACTTAGAATTTTTACCTGAAACACTCGTTTGCACCAGTTTTTCTTTTATGAGCTTTTTAATGTTTTGCTTGAGGACAAGCAAAGGTTTAAGTGTGGGAGAGTTTGATAACACTGAAATTCACCGTATTTTCGACTCCGATTTCACATGCATTCTAGTTGTTTTATTGTTATTTTGTTGTGTTATTGCTATGTTTTCCTTTGTTTTTCAGGTTTTTACTTTAATCGGAGCCCCGATCGAGAAAAGGAGTGAAAAAGAGCTAAAAACCCTAAAATTCAGCATTTTGTACTTGTGGCCTACCCCATGGCTAGCGCCATAGACCCTGCCATGACGTGTCCAAGCTCAACCTCTCTCAACTGCCACGTTCCCCACTACTTCCACTAAGGCGCCTCAGATTGGCCTTGTGGCGGGTGCCATGGCCTTGTGGCGGGCGCCACAAGAGGAAAAGTTTTCCCTCCCATTTTCAAGTTGAAGGGCATCCTTGTCATTTCCATCTTTTTACTTGCTTATAAATAGAAACTCGAAATCACTTTTAAAATCATCCAAACTTAGAGCAGAGGCAAACTCAGAGCAACTTTGTTTCACTTAGGCATATATTCAGTATTTTAAAGTGGTAATCGCTTCGCATTGGAGTGTTACCACAATTGTGTAATCGAGTCTGTGATCGAGTCTGTAATCGAGTTTGGAGCACTTTTGAAGGAAGTTAATCATGCCGCCATTTTCATTTCCGCTTTGCAATTTACTCAACCCTCCGATTGGAGCAGGTTTTTATTACTTGTCTTTATCTTATTTATTTTCCCGCACTCGCTTTACTTTATTTATTTCTCGCACTCGCTTTACTTTGTTTATTTTCCCGCACTCGCTTTACTTTGTTTATTTCCTCGCACTCGCTTTACTTTATTTATTTCCTCGCACTCGCACTACTTTTATTTACTTTCCGCACTCACACTACTTTTATTTAAATTAATGCACTTTTACTTTACCATGTCTAACTAAATTTATAAGGTTAGAATGTAAGGATCTTAATTGAACCAATAATTCGTACAATTTTTCGTAGAAACACTTAAGGGCTATTTTAACTTTCAACTTATGTTTTCCCGCACTTCAATTCCGTTGGGTAAGATCGAAAGCCGTCCAACGTCTATTTAAACTTAATTGTTTTTAACTATTTCAAAAACAGCGAAAGCGCTTTGTTTAGTTCATTAGGAGTTTTTAACTTAAGAAGAAAAGAGATTTTAAAACTATTTTCGGACGCGTTTATAAGTTTAGAGTCTGGTTCGTGAGAACCTCTTTTGGTTAAGAAATCTGGGTTATAATACTTTTCAACTTAGTCAAGATACTATATTTCTTAAAAATAGGTTTACTACTCTAACGCAATGTGCGCCTTTTTATAAGTGACAATAAGAGAGTTTGATTAGGGGGTACAACTCGGTTCTGAATACGTGAAAGCGACAGTTCCTGTTAAATTAGTTCTTTTTAAAGTAGGAAACATTGCCCATAAGTAGCTCTATTAGCAAGTACTTGGATTATTAATTGATTACGTGAATTACATTCGACACTGTCTTTATTAATTGAACTTTATTCAATACGTTACTTTTCCTTGCACACCCTAAAAACACTTATTTTGATTTCCTTTGATAAACACCATAACAATAGATAACGATAGATTGACACTTGGTCTCTGTGGATTCGACAATCTTTTATATTACTCTGACGCGTTCGTATACTTGCGAAACACCGCATCAGTAACCTATCAATGCCTCAAAGTATCATGAATGATCTATTAGTCAATCATTAATAGGTTTGAAACATTGAAGATTTAATCAACTCTAAGCAACCATGATTATGATCTAATAGACTTCATCAACCAAACAAATGTAACAACAAGTCAATAATAAACAGCAAATGAAACAAATAACAAAGTTTGATTGAAAATGGTGGATAAAAAGTAGTAAGAGCAAAAAATCCCAAAAAAAAGTGTAAACTCAAAAAAAACCCCTTGTCTCAAACTTGAGACAAATCTCTCTCAACAAACCAACCCAAGAATAAAACTCTGTTTCCAAACACAAAACAGAACCAAAATGTCAATGAGTTTGAGTTGCAACCATTACCAAATTGTGGTGTCAAAACTAGGTTGTTGTGGTATTTGGGTTTGAAAATGAAGCAAAAAGCTTGGAAGAGGGTGGCTATGATTGTTGTGGTAGAAAAATGGAAGAGAATAAAGTTGCATGTTTATATGGTGGTGGTGAATGATTATGTAAGTGAAGGTTACAAACTTGTTACTGATGTTGTTGTATGAAGATGGTGGATTTTTACCTGGTGGTTGGGTGGTTCAAAGAAGAAAAAAGGGTTTGAGTGAGTTAGGGTTTTTAGGTTAAAAGCAGAGAGCTTGAATGTGATTTTGGCAGAGGTTTAATGGCTGTCAATATTGAAAAATAAGGAGGGATAATTCTCTATTTATAGAGGAAGCAAAGTGGTTGAAGTGGGGAAAGAAAACCACTTTGTGTAAAAAAACAGAGTTACTGATGTTGTCTGCGCATGTATAATCGATTACCATGGTTAGGGTAATTAATTACACCAACCAAAATGGTCTGGAAATCAATTTTCTATCCGTGTAATCGATTACCATTATTAGGGTAATCGATTACACAGACCAAAAAATGATTTTTTTCTTGTTTTTGTTGGTTTTCCCTCCAAGACTTTAACTAGAAAACCCTAGTTTTTCCCATGTTTAAACACCATGCCTTGAGTCCGTGTAATATGTCTTTGGTTATGAATGTTCAATGAAGTTGTGATGATGAAATGATGAATGCATGCATGTGCAGTAGGGCCATGGATTAGATGAAAGTTGTATGGGGGTAGAGTGAATTTTGGGGTATGACAGATGCCCTTATTTAAACTTCTCAAACCTGAATATTTGGATAGCAACGACTTCCACACATTCAAGGTAAGAGAGGATTAAATACAAAAATTATCCAAAAATTTGCCCTACTGGGAATGAATGAATGTGATATGAAGTGATGTGTATTTGTGAAGGTTATTCATGAGACGGAAAATAAATTTGATATGAAGTCATCTACTGAGGATCGTTTATGGTATTATGTGGGGAGAACATGGGTCACCTATATGATGGTTATGTCATGATGTGTATGATATGTAATGCATGTTATGGTGTGTAACACAAGTATCTCTACAAATGAAGAACAAAGAGAAAAAGATTTATGACAAAAGGTCAAGAAGAAATATAAGAGGGAACATGACTTCGTTGGGGATAAGTTTCTTATGTAAAAGGTGGTGAAAATCCCTAGCAACGGCTGGGAAGATTTTAGTTCAGTGATGATTCCTAGCAATGGCTGGGAAGAAGAAGTCAATTCCTAGCAACGGTTGGGGAGATTTTAGTTCACTGCCGCTTCCTAGCAATGGCTGGAATATCTGAAATCTAAAGAGGTTAATCCCTAGCAACGGCTCAGGAAGTTTTAGTTCAGTGACATTTTCTAGCAATAGCTGGAATACCTGAAATCCAAAGAGGTTAATCCCTAGCAACGGCTGGGGAAGTTTTAGTTCAGTGACGCTTCCTAGCAATAGTTGGAATACCGGAAATCTAAAGAGGTCAATCCCTAGCAACGACTGGGGAAGTTTTAGTTCAGTGACGCTTCCTAGCAATGGCTGGAATACCTGAAATCTAAAGATGTAAATCCCTAGCAACGACTAGGAAGGTTTTAGTTCAGTGACGCTTCCTAGAAATAGTTGGGAATACCTAAAATCTAAAGATGTAAATCCCTTGCAACGACTGGGGAGGTTTTAATTCAATGACGCTTCCTAGCAATAGCCGGGAATATCTGAAATCTAAAGATGTAAATCCCTAGCAATGGTTAGGGAGGTTTTAGTTCAATGATGCTTCCTAGCAATAGTTGGGAATACTTGAAATCTAAAGATGTAAATCCCTAGCAACAACTGGGGAGGTTCTAGTTCAGTGACGCTTCTTAGCAATAGCTGGGAATACCTAAAATCTAAAGATGTAAATCCCTAGCAACGACTGGGGAGGTTTTAGTTCAGTTACGCTTGCTAGAAATAGCTGGGAATACCTGAAATCTAAAGATGTAAATCCCTAGTAACAATTTGGGAGGTTTTAAATTTGAAAATGTCAACCCCTAGCAACGGTCGGGAAGGTTTGAATTTTTAAAGTGTCAATCCCTAGCAACGGCTGGGAAGGCTTGAATTTGAAAGTGTACAAAAGGCAAAGAGGTACTTGCAAAAGGAAGATGACTTGATGATCCTCGTACCAAAGGTAGAGAGAACTTTCTAGTAGGTATGAAAACCTCATTATATCCCTCATGTGCAATGGTGTTGATGAAGTTTTCAAAATATGGCTACCACTCGGGACTCGGTAAACCTACGTCACATGTTTTAAGACAGACGGTAAGAGAATAGGTCAATCATCCAATCTCTTATTTTTGCTTAACATGCAAAGTTTTGATAAACGTAAACTCTTTCGTGCAAAAGGTAGCAAGGAGACTTGCAAAAGGCAAGATGGAACTTACAAAAGGTAAGCGGATGGAAATACTTCCTATGCAAAAGGCGGTGGGACTTCCCAGGAAAAAGACAAGGGGAAACTTGCAAAAGGCAAGTGAATAGATCTGGTGATTATCATACACAAGGTAGAGGAAACTTTGTAGTAGGTATAAAAACATCATTATATCCCTCAGGCACAATGGCGGGGATGAAGTTTTCGAAATATGGCTACCACTCGGGACTTGCCAAACCTACGTCAAGTGTTTTCAGACAAACGATAAGAGAATAGGTCAATCTTCCAATCTCTCATTTTTTCTTAACATGCAAAGTTTTGATAAAGGTAAACTCTCTCGTGAAAAAGGCAGCAAGGAGACTTGTAAAAGGCAAGATGGGGGTTTCCCATGCAAAGGGAAAAAGGGACTTATAAAAGGCAGGGTACTGACAAAGGGCCAAGAATATTTGCAAAAGGAAAATAAAAAAGAGATACTTTCGGGAATCCTACTGGGGTTGTTCACGGGGATCCTTGCGCTTTTGAGAAAGGCTTGAATCCAACTTATGCCAAACATACTTTCCCCAATATGAAGAGTATACTATGATGCAATGTTATGTATGCAAAATGTCGATGTATGCAGAATGTTGATGTATGCTCGGGCTGCAGAAGGTATGCAAATGTGTGGTCTATGGATTGTGCCAAGCATGGTTGGGCTTTGTGGAACTTTCCGTTTCAGAGGGAAAATTATGCATGAAGTTATGCATGCAATACACGTGGAAGTACAACTGGGCATGTGGATTATTCTAGGGATTGATTTTTGTTTCCAATGAGAGATTGTTGGCGAATATCATCATCAAAGGTTTGATGGAAAAGGGGTTTGGAAAATCGTCATCAAAGGGTTGATAGAAAAGGGTGTCGTTTATGGATTGATGGAAAAAGGGTTTGGAACATCACCATCAGAGGGTTGATGGAAAGATGTGTCATATATGGATTGTGCCAAATATGGTTGGGCTTTATGGTTAATGATAGAAATTTGTTTTGGAAGGTGCCAATAACGAATGGGCTTTTGGAATTTGGTTTGAATGAAATCAAGTTGGATCTGATGGCGATTGTATTTTTGGGTTTTCCAAGCAGGCTTTGGTTTTTTTGAAGGTATCAAGCGAGGCTTGGCTTCATTATTCTTGTGGGGCAAGGGCTTCATGTTATGCATGATGCATGATATGTATGAGTGAAGCGACAGGGTTGGTGCATAATAACTAATGCAATTCTTTTGGATAGTTCAACAAATGTCCCTGAGATGGGTCATGAATGGATGAAACTAGGAAATATTTTTGCTTGGCTTCAAGGCTCATTGCTGAAAATTTGTGGGATAATGTGCTTAGCGTGACTTCCCGACATTCGCTTTGAACTTGGTTGATGTAGTGAGCTTGGTCTGGATCTTATGATGCCTCGTGTTTGATCTGAGCAAGAGAATCGAAGATAATAAGAAAAATCTCCTTTCCATGGTCAGTCTTTCCCCAGTTTGTTAGGTATTTGCATGGATTGCCCCAATTACAAGCTATGAAGCAAGCCTTGTGATGGAGTGATTTGACCTGATATGCCTCAGTGTCTTGGGTATGCCTACCCCTATTTATCCATCTCTTAGAATTTTTTGATTTTCTTATGCTTTTGAGGTGGTCTACACTATTACAAACCTTAAAGGGATTTTCCCCCTAACTGGTTGATCTTTGAGAGAATTTCCTTGGCAACTGCCTTTGGAGAGATTTGCCTAATCTCGATATGGTTGTCCTAGACTAACTGAATCTTGAAGTGGCTTGCTCAACGGAGTTCTTAGATGCCTTGCCCCTTTGGTGAGATCAATCTAAGAGGATGGCCTTTGCTCATCGGAGTCCTAAAAAAAATTGTCTCTTTTGGGTGACTAGAACTTCTCAAGTCATGTTCATTGTAAAACGCTCTTGATGTTAATTCTCATTCACAAGTAAAGACTATTTATGTTAATGTTATGTTTATGCCAGTTTTAGAAATCCAAGTTTGTCTACTAAAAATATAACATATAGTGAATGGATCACTAGTTACAAAAGTCATTCTGATACTTAGCCAAACAAATAGGAGTCAGTTTCGACACAAGCTCTAATGCAATATGCTTTTTAAATAAACCTTGCTTCATTTATGTCTTTTGAGGGTTGTAACATGGGATGGTTCACGGTTTGAGAAACAAAGGATTTATGGCTCAAAAATTTATTTAGCCCGCCCATTCTCCTTGATACCCTTCAGTCCTACGCTCAACTAGTTTGACAAGGACGTCCGTCTCTTAGAATGATGGGAGTGGTAGTAAAAGAACCCACAAGGTTTCAGGAGTGACATTCACTTGCCTTACTATTTTTGTTTACAGTCACACAATTATGTTCTTTCTAAGGATTCTTTGTTTTCGATTCCCCTTTTTTTTTTTAACTTCTCTAATTTTTCCTGGACTGACTTTTTTGCTTACAGTCCATCGGGATACCTTAATTTTTGCCTAAGTCACTTGTTTCCAAATTTCAACTTATCCAGGCTTTCTTCTTCTCTTTTTTTTAGAATTTTTTTTGTGGAACAAATTGTGTGACATTTGTTCATTTGGTTTGAAAGGATTTCTATTTGTCTCACTTGTTTTGTTGGTGAGGGACAACCATTGGGTTAGTGATTTCGACCTCTCGTGAGGGAAATTATGTGGTTGTCCTTTAGACAAGATAGTCCCTAGGATGTGGTTGATCCTCAACTTGGACACTCCATACTTTTTCCTTTTAAGAATTGAAGGCGTGGTCAAATTAGCTGAAGACTACCCTTCCCCAGGTTTAAGATGTGAGGGTTTTTCTACTTTGAAGAAAACTTCTACTTCTAGGCTCAAAGGGGTTAACTAGGGGTTATCATCGTTATACCTCTGGTGTTTGGGGATTTGAAGCAATACCTTACATCATCAACAAGGTTTTTATTTAAAATCATATATGCACTGAGCTATTGTACCTTATTGTCATCATTTTTGTTCTAAGTTTCATTTTTAAACAAAGGTAAAACAAGAATGAGCACGATTGGATTGACTTAAAACATGCATATTCATTTCATTGTTGCAAAAACAAGTTTTTAAGAGTGAATATTACAATAACAAGCAAGAAAATTACACATGAAAACAAATGAATGACAACATAATTGCTGGCGTGATTAGCCTTGATTCAACCATAGACTGGTGTCATCATGCTTGCAGAAACTGGTGTGTGATAGTCCCCAAGGAGGCTCCTATTCAGCTTCTTGTTCCTTTTCCATTGGCACTGGTTGTGGCATTACAGAAGTGCCTTCATGTGGCAGTATGAGGTTGCTCAGTATATCAGGTCGTTTGGTGTGAATGCAATAGCCTTTGAACTAATCAGTTCCTGAACTTTGTATTTGATGCCCTTACAACTCTCGATCGAGTACCCAGGTGCTCTAGAGTGGAACTCACACCTAGCATTCATGTCGTAGTTCAAGGCAAGAGGTGTTGGAGGAGGTCCTAGTTCCCTTAACTGCACCAATGATCTATTAATAAAAAGAGGGAGAATTCGACCGTACGACATAGGAATCAGGTCAAACTGTTTCTCCGACCTCTTTGATTTTTTTGGCCTTTTTGAGCATAAGAGTTTTGCCTTTGTTTTGAGCACCAATTCTGATTCCGCGTTTGGTTCCTCGGAGTTAGATGAGAAACGAACAATGACTGTTGATTAAGAAACCTCAGAAGTTCGGTTGGGGATGGTATCCATGAGGTAGCTCATGACGTGAGGTAGAGCCAGACAGATGCACAGGAGAAACAATTTCCATCATGGCAGCTGGTACGAGATTGCCTTCCTTTTTCAACAGTGTTTGCAAGATTTCCATAACCAAGCTCATCTAAGTCTTCAATTGGCTGATCTCTTCCTTCAATGCATCTTGGCCTTGCTGAAGTTCTTCCACAATGGCTTGAGACATGCTTCTAGTTCTGAGCGTACATCGGAAAATCAACTAGCGGGGTAGAAACAGAAGGTGGTATAAGGTTTTGTTTGTGAGATGTAAATGATACATGAATGCGATGTTTGTTTATGAATGAATGGGTGAGCAGATTAATGGTTTTAACGGAACTCAGGCACAGGTTCATAATATGAGATCATAGTGATGAAGCATGAGGTTCAATAATGACTGCTTTTCAAACTAGGGTTCTCACTTTGTATGATCTAAGGCTTTTGAGAAATTGGGTGTAAGACATTTCCCCTAGAGTCATGGACTCCCTTGACTGTCAGCCGCTTATGTCAATTTACTTGTCAGGCGACTGCTCCATTAAGGTGATCTACTCTAAGTGAGATCTTCGTATCGACCCTTAGAAGGAAGGCACCTCGATGGCCTATACTACGTGACCATAGGTCTAGGATGTCCATAGTTAAAGGTTCTAAAAGGGGTCTTAGGGTCACTGACTCTAGTAAAGGAAAACATGCTTACGCAAAAAGCATGACGGTTATCAATCCCCTTAAAAGAATCTACCACTATGTGAGGTTCTCGTACGACCCTAACGAGGAAGGCACCTCGGGGACCAATTCTACTCAACCTCCCCTATCTCAAGCCAGCTCTCAGACTCGGCTCGAGGGTCTTTCACACAAGGTTTTCTTTGCCATTATTATTTCTTTCCATAATTTCTTCGTCACGGGACCAAGGATTTGGATCAAGAAACAAACAAAGAAAATATATACAGGTTAGCAATGAAAGCAATATATACAAGAAAAAAATAAGTAACAGATAAATCTTCACATACGTAAAAGAGAAACAACCCAAACTAGGCTAGACTCGCTTAGGGAAAACCGGATTCCCAACAGAGTCGCCAGCTGTCGCTACCAGGATTTCATGATAACAAACCGCGACTAAAGAGATGCTAAAGAGAAGCAAAATTAGAAGAGTCGCCATCAAATTTTATTTGTCTGCCTCTATCAGAGAGAAGAGGGGAAATAGTCGATAAAAACCCTAAAAAATATATGCGTACGGGAAACGTGTAAAGAGAATAAGGAATCGGTCTCGCAACCGAGATTTGGGTTCGGAGATCGGTTACACGAGGGAAAGGTATTTGCACCCCTCACGTCCATGGTACTCCATGGGAACCATTTGGGTTATTTTACATACATATGGATTTATCTATCATTGTTTTATTTTCAAAATAAATGAGTGTGAAAGAGGGGGTATTTTATTATTATAGTGCTCGTCAAGGGTTGAGGCCCTTGTGTCTACGTATCACTCATTCGGAGATGAGGAATCAGAGCTCCGTAGTTTGGAGTAGAAAATAGTTGTGTGTTGGTTGATTTTACCTTTGAGAAAAGGGTTTTCGGGATGATTCCTTAAGGCATAAAAATGAGTTTGATGAGTTGTATTGTTTTTACCTTGAATAAGGGTTTCATGAAAAGAATGTTTATGATCATATTGTACTAAAGTCTATGGGTGGAGGTGATTGTTCTAGACAACAAGCCAAGCGTCTTGCATCCAAGTTGATTAAGAGTGGAATGAATATTTTTGGTCTTATCATTTTATCAAGTTTTTGTTGTTTTTAATGTTTGATGACAATAATATAAATAACAAGTAAATAAACATGCATGATGAGTTTGTACAATGATGATGGTAATGAGTACTTGAATGTAAATTACAAGGTAATGGCATAAAAGTAAATTACAAGATAAAGAATGAAAATATCACAATAATAATGGTTAGTGGATATAAATGACATTAAAATAAATATAAAGTTAGTAGTGCCAAAATCACAATAAAAAAGGTTAATGATAAACAAAGTTAGTGAAGTATAATTAGTGGTTACTAATATTTACAAAATGAGCATTTTTAGGACTATCTATCCATAAGTCAAAAACTCAAAATATGACACATTAAGGGATAACTTATTATTGATGCAACGTATTGAAAATGATTAATAATCACCTTACAATAGATTTGTAACAAAAAAAGTTATACAACCCTAAATCTATCTATCAATACTTATGATTTGTTCTCTTTCTTTTGTTTTTACTCCTATTTTATTTAGCAAGATGGTAAGAGAGCAAATAAATTAGCATAATGTAAATGATATAGTTAGATAACAATAAACATAAACATAAACTATTTGAGTTCATGGCAGCTAGCATGAGGCAAGCAACTTCATTGGCATCATCAACATGCTTCTTATAAGCATTTCTTTCTGCCTTAGGCGCAGAGCTAGGAGGTTCCTCTTCAGGAACAGGTTTCTCCAAGACATACAACTTTTTATCATGCTTAAGGACAATCATCAGATTTCGGTGTCAATTTAGAAAATTTATCCTAGACAATTTTTCCTTATCAAGGATTGATTGCAAAATGTTGTTAGAGATGTTTGTTGTCGTGGTAATCTACATGAAAAATATGAAACTATAAGTATCATTAAAATAAAATATTTAATTAGGCCTTTAATTAAATATTCTCCCACTATTTTACTCAAAACAAATGCCACTCACCATTTGATTCAGAAAATACCGTTGGAAGATTTTCTAGTGGGTCGAGATCCACATTTCACTTTGTTTTAAGTCCGCGTAGGAGGATTACACAAAACTAAGTTATTTAGGTAGGAATTCCTTCCAATTGTATCTAATACAACTCTCAAATATTTTAGTTGGGTGAATAACTCTTTATTCCAATCCATCATATGGATCATTTCTAACTCTTGCTTCTAAACGTATATAATCTTATTATAATTTGTTTATTTAAGTTTGACCCATTGTTTTAGCAATTGGATATTACAATTATCCCATCGCACCTTACTAATATAGAACATGCACCTCGCGTAGGAGAAACCTACATTATTCGATACTAGTCTTGATGAGTGCTAAAACTTGGAAAGCATAAACTTAATATTTAATTTGAGGGAATTTGCAATTATTTTGATCTCTCCGTCTTATTTATCATATAAATCATCTCTCACATGCATCAACATACATTCACATGCATCAACATACATACAAAATGAAACAGTTATGACCCCTAGCGCAATTGTTCTCCCAAGCCAATGAGATAACCTAAGCTAACCTAATAAATATCTAAGCTTCTACAAGCAAGATCTTCAAGATTGTCCTCCTTTGATATTGTATTCTTCTCTTTCTTCATAATATTACATTACATAAAAGAAACTCGTTTTACATATGAGGGAGTGAGATGAGAAAAGAAATTACATTAAGAGATTAAAAGAGAGGTACGACACGCAGACCATATTTTAAAATCTCAAAAACAAAATAAAGGAAAACTAAGGCCATAACTGATCACCACAAGACAATAATAATAAGCACATTATTATTATTAATTTAAATTTTGTTAATTACATAAACCAAATTAAATTTTAGCGATTGATCACACTACCCAGAGTTAGCCGGGGGTTCCGCAAAATTTTAATGAACAATTCATTTGAAACCGACGTTGGTTTTTGGATCAACACCTGATACTTTAAAGCACAACTCTTGTGTAGACACATTGCTAATGTATAACTCTTTGACAACACAACCCTTATACCGTCACGAACCCTAATGCAACAATTTCATTCCGTCAATTACACCATGATTGATCAACACGTCATTGCTTCACCATACTAATATCAGATTCCGAAGAAAATGACCATTGATCGCTCAAAGGAATAACAATCATCAAGTGTTTGAATGCACGAAATAGAAACAATATATCATGTATACCATATTTTGCATCAGAATTACTTATATCACATATATAAATTGATCTATCTCATTTGTGTAACCTATGGATGATCGATGTATCACTGCTTCACCATACTAACGTCGAATTCCGAAGCATAGTCAACATCAATTATCCAAATCGTACACATAGAAAATACTAGTTTATTATTTAATTCATTCTGTCTTTTAATAGTATTAATATAGAAAACACATAAAATAAACAGATATCAGATGCATGGTTTCGTAAGTGGCTCTGATACCACTGAAGGGAAATTGTGATTCAAAACACAACGGAAATTTAAAAATTTCCTTCACTTATCCTTACGAATGAGCATGATCAATGATTAAAATCGTTACCTCTTGTGGCGATTGAAACCTTTGATGCAGATCTAAGGAGTGATCACGAGCGTTGAATGGTGACAACGCCTATACTCGGTCCACACGAACGGATTCCTTCAGTCTTAGTGCTAGCTGCTACGAATGAAGGCTTTGAATGAGAGAGAGAGAGAGAGAGAGAGAGACGAACAAAATTTCATCAAGTGAAATGCTTCTGCACAAGGGTTCTATTTATAGAACCACTTGTGCGGGTTGCAAGCTAAAATCCCACTTAAGTGTATGTGGCCCATATCTTATGGTATACCGAAAATCACTTAAGCGCGTGGTACCTTACCATATTTCATATTCTACTTAAGTGCATCTTACCTTACGATGTTCTAAAATTCACTTAAGTGCACCGTACCTTACGATGTTCCTTATTTACTCTATCTCTCATCAATTCGTCCTTTTGTGTGTGACCCTGTAGGTTTTCGCAAAATTGGCAATTATATTAAATCACATATTAACATAATAAACAGTGAGCGGTATCTTGAAACATACCTTTGCTACCCAAGACACGAAAATATCATGTGATCTGACAAATCATTTTTGTGATAATACTTGTGTGTACGATTACCCTTTTTGCCCTTATGTCTATATTGAACACAAGGGATAAAACGTGCCATCCTTGTCCAGTTCAATATTGGGACCTTAGACATTTATCATGTTATGTAGGATGGGCAAATTCCATCTAGGTCACTCATGTCCCTCAGCATGCTTAGTGGAGTACCCATCAACTATCTTTATGGTCATCCAGTTACGGACAATGTTTGATCAGCAATAAAACACTCGACTTTACATCTAAGGTCCATAGTGGTTTCAGGTCGAAGGGTGGTATACACCACTATCACCATGAGAATAACTTATGACACTTTGCATAAGATTCTATGTAGTATTCTCATAGCGGGTCAATCCAGTATAAATATTACTTCTAATATTCATACCTATGTTTAAGACTTGATAACTCCTTATCCATGAGATGTGATCACCAGTCTATATACATAATAATATTAATGTTTTAATGTTATCCCACTTTACAACAAAGCTCGACTACGGATACTTTAAGAATAATGTCCTTATGTTTAATGGGATCTCATGATTAAGTCACACTTGATACATTAAACGGACTAGATATTCTAGGGACTTTATTAAACAAAAATAATAAAGAAAAACATTTTATTATTAATAAATAATTCGATACAAGTACCAAAAGTATTGGCCTCTAGGGCTTACACCAACAGTTTAGACTGAAAAGTATTGTTTGCTTCATATGTATTGGCCTCGCAAAATTAGATTTAGGGGCGATGACCTCATATGTGTTTTTCTTAAAGTATTGTTTGCTTTACACTGTTAAGTGAAATCCAAAGACCTTGCTCTGATGCTAAGCAAAGGTGACAAAACACACGAAATAAGGGTTTGAATTATTTAAGATTTTAAAAAAATGATAATACAAAAACAAAGCGATTAAATGCTAAAAACAAAGATAGTATGAAAGATAACTCACACAATGAATTTATCACAGTTCACTATACAATTTGAAGCTAATCTAGTCTCTTCACGCTCAAAAGAGTTTTAATATAATCAATCCTAATTACAACAACCACTAAGACTATTTATTCATAGGTTTCCCCACCTTAAATATATGAGGACTTCATTGCCTCACACTAGAGGACTTCCTTAAATTACAAAAAGATGATTGTTTACAACAACAATAAAAAAGAGTAAATTCAATAAAGCTCAAATTACAAGTGAATAACTTTTCTAAGAAAGAGTAATGATAATAGTACTTGGGCGTGCTTTCTATTTTTTCTAATTTGACAATTAAATTCGAAGCACACGAATAATTTAAAATATTGTGAAACTATCCAAAAGTATAGCCTTCAACATTAGAATACTTCCTTTTATAGAGGTCTTGACTATTTGATTTTGTCGATCATTAGATCTTTAGAAAAAGAGTTATTATGAATTGTATTGTCTTGATACTATTCCTTGTACGATCACAATCGTCATGATGTGCCATTCCTTGTGGCTTGAATATCGATTAATCAACATAGCATGTCATTTGTCATATGGGCATGCGAGGTTAATTTGAATATGGTGGAGATGATCATGTTTGTTTAGGTACAGATGGTCATATTTTATTTAAGATCTAGGTGATCAACCTTGTTAACTTTAGCACAAATGATCGTTGTCTTGTCTGAAGGCATATGATCATTGTTATAATATGTATGATGTGATATTTAAATACATCTAACAAATTATACGGGGTCAAAGCTTTATCAAATGAAACATACATGACAGGTGGTTGAGTGACTTTTTGCTGATCCGCTTAAAAAGATCATATTTTTGTGAAATAGTCTTATTAACACATATCAGTTAAGTTATATATGAATAATACTGTAGGCAAGACAAAAGACCAACCAAATAAAGAGTTTCATTCATACATAACAAATGCAATATAAAAATGAACCAGCCAATAAGAAATCCAATAAAATATTAACAATAGAACACCAATTCAGCAGAGAAACACAATAACGAGAGTAATATCATTATACCAAAACAAAATCACTTTTAATATACAGCTTGCAACAAATCTAAATCGTATCATAATCGTGATAAAAAATACACTCACGTTGTCCAAGAAAACCGCTAAACCATCACAAGAGAAAAGCCATAAACTTAAGAAGAATCACAATATTAGCAAAAATCAACTATGTTGGAAACTGCAACACAAAAGAAAAGATATATAACATCGCACTAAATATCAATAGAAACACGCTAAAAAAAGAAATAAAACCACCATAAAAAAATAGGTTGTACAATGCACAATCAACCTAGAGAACAACTCACAATTCACCTTCTAATGACAAAATAATCACTTGGATAAGTGATGTAACTCAACTGATATGTGTTAATTGAGTTAAATAAATCTAGATTATTGGTCTAAGTTTAAATTCCTGACGACATTTATATATATTTATATATTATTGTATACAAATTCTTAATATTTATAAATTAACAATTAAAAAAAACAAAAATTACGTTAAAAAAAGAAAATCAAATTCGTCGCAATAATAAAAAAAATCACACTATAAAATAGAACAACATGATGGAAGACACTCATGACATGATAAAACTCATATTAAGGAAGAGTAAAGTAACTTACAACGGAGAAAAATAACATAGTCTCTGTTTAAGATGACATATTTTGAGCTTATAGTTTATAAGTTCATATGAAATAAATATTTGTTTAGTAATAGTCTTTATAGCGTATTTTACTACCTTATAATTTATTTTCTAAATACTATTTTAAATAACATTTTAACTTATAGCTTATAGATTATCCTTATTATTTTAATTAAAACTCATTTTTACCATTTATAGTTTATTTTAATTTAAAATAAAACAATTATGTATTAAATGCACTTTATGTCATTTTACATTTATAATTAAACCGTTAATTTTACCAAATACTTCAATTAATTTATTAATTATGAATAATCAATCATCAACTATCAACTATAAATTATTAGTCATCAATCATAAACTAAACCATTAATTTTATCAAACACAGTCTCAATGAGGTTCTGAAATCCCACATTTTATTTTATTTAGTCTCTATTTGACATGACATATTTGGAACTTATACAGTATAACATATAACTTATAAGTTTATATGACAATGAAAGATCTCTTTAGTAACAATATTTTCATCACGAATTTATAGTTTATTTTACTAATTTATAACTTATGTTATAATTTATAATTTATCATTTTTACTTCCACTTTTACCCTATTATTTTCACTAAATCTCACTTTTAACCTTTATAATTTGTTTTAGTTTAAAATAAAACAATTGAACATCGAACAATTATATAATTTTACATTTATCACCATTGAACTATTGATTTTATTTAATAATTCAATTAGCTTATTAGATATCAATAATCTACTATCAATTATAAATTATTAACAATCATTAATTATTAATCTTAAACTATAAGTCATTTTTCAACTTATCAGACCACCACTACTTTTAGTAAACTGAGTCACAATTGAAAAACAGTCACTCTTTGTCTCAATCTCATATATATAATTTGCCAATATGATAGTTTTGTAGTTTATAAATAATATATATATTATATTAATTATTTAGATAGGAAAGTTAAAATTGTAAATGGAATTAACAGAAGTAAATATCAATGACTAATAATTTTAATAAATGAGCAAGCTTTATTATATGTTTATATACTATTTAAGACCTACAAATATATTATTTTTTCTTTTACTCCTTGTAAAAAAATTGTTTTATTTTTAATACATGCAAATATACTTCTTTTTATTTTTTTATTTGTGTTTTGTTTTATTCTTTATAAAATTTATTCACATCAAAATTGATCTCTCTAAAATTTATTTACTTTTTATTTTGAGTGATTTAAAAATAAAGTTCTACAAATTATTCAAACACATTTCAATATAAATAAATTTTACGACGACTAAAATAAAATAATAATAATCAATAGTAAAAAGTGATATGTTTACGTAAAGTAAAAATAAAATAAAAATTCCAGAAACAAAAATTAATATATTTATATATTTGTAGTATAAAATTATATTTTAACTTAAATTTTATTTCTTTGAGGGTAATTATTTACAAATAATTAACAACCTACACCTAAGCATGATAATGGGTGGAGTGAAAACGGTTTTTACCTTTTTCGTCTCAAAATTCAATTTTCTAATAAATCTTTCTTTATCATGCAAATAAAGCAGACGTAACTAAATTATTTGGTTTATAAAGTTATCCCCATAACATTATTTCTTACAGAATATCCTACGTAACAAAGCACATGTATTAAAAGCTTATTTAATTGGTCATCGAATGAGAAAAGTGTTGATTTTACAGTAGAGAGTTATTATATTTAAATAGATTATTTACAGACACTACATGAAATATAAATAGCATTGTATAATAAAAAACATAAAGACAATTATTTTAAAATTATAAAATGTATACAGAGATTGGTGTTACTACAAATCATTATTCTCTACAATAGTGTGAAAAGCCATTGGTCCCAAGCCAATAAATCATCGACAAAAGTCACAAGAACTGTTTACGCTATATGTTCAATTTTAGGTACCGTTTTTGTTGTCCTAACTTTATGCTAAATTTCATTTCTTTCTACTCTAACAGATATAATTTAATATCGAGTTTGAAAAATATTACATTGTCAACTTCAAATTTAATACTTTTGTTGAAATCTGTAAAAAGCTTTCTTCTCCTTTTAAACTTGAGAAAACAAATAGCCAACATACATATATAACTTTACTTAAATTTTTGACACATGTTCAATCTTTTAAAAACTCTTCTTTTGTTTTTTCATTAAAAATATTTATAAATAAGTCATTAAAAATTATCATTAAATTATATAATATATATATCTTTATATATATATATATATATATATATATATATATATATATATATATATATATATATATATATATATATATATATATATATATATATATATATATATATATATATATAATATATATATATAATAACTTTATTATTAATCAATTAATTTAATTATTAATATTTTTAAATAATAATTATAATAGACGTGTTTCTGTTCATTAACAATTGGATCTGACTAGTTTTTAGACAGAAGATTCATGAGATATAATAACTTTGTTTCGTTGAGATCTTCAAAACAAAGGTCAACGAGAAAGATATTATGTTCACACTACATTAGATTTTTAGGGTCTTTTTGTATTCTCATTCTCAAATTGGTGTTGCCCTCTGATAGGATTTGGTTACGTAAACCCTACTCTCTTAAGTAATCATGCAACCTTCGATTATTTGTTCTTGGGGCTTCCTTTCTAAATTGGGTCAGTTGGTTATCCGTTAACCTATCTCTCCTCCTCATGCATTATCAATGAAAGAACTTTACATATCTTCTTTCACAACCTGTTGAACTTTCACAACTTCCTAAAGTTTCCTTAAAGGGGATCACATCTCAATCAAGATAACTGAGGAGGAGTATCAAAAATTTATAGAGGGATGACAATCCAATCTTCATAGGAGACTTATGCTTCATAAAGGTGCAAAGCCGATGAATTTTTCCAGACCTCCGCCTTAAGCTTTTGAAGATCTGGAAGAATATTTGCGAATGGACATTAACTCCATTTGGTAAAGCTTTCTTTAATCTTAGTTTTTCTTCTCAAAAAGGTTTACGAAGTGTGCGGTATGTTGGAACGTTAACATGGCATCTAAATCCAGGTGTTTTGAGACTTTCTATAAATGAGTTTGTGATTTTAATTAGAATTTGCAACACCAGACACATGCTCAAACAAGGATTCATATTTAGGATCTTCCTTTGAAATATTGGCGGCTTCATATTCTTTTTTTGGGTGATAATATGGATAGAAAAAGGTCTAGAAGGGGTTTGAACAAACCATTTTCCCTTAAGACAATTTCAAAAATATTTTAGATCCCATAAACGAAATAAGAGATTTTAAGAAATACGAAAGCAAAACACAAATACAAGAGAGCTTGTAAGCATCTTAATGAATTAAACCAAGTGATATAATAATGGATGTCATTAAGAGCTTGATTGCTTCTAATGCAAGTCAATCACAAGACAACTAAAGCTGCTTTGAACAGAGTAATTTAAAAATTTCACATAGATGTTTTATCAAGTCATTATTGGATTCATGATGATTCTATAAGCTTGATACTCCACAAACCTAAGCTTATTCATGAAATCTCTATAAGCAAAGTCTATCTTATATGACATATAATCAATGCAATTAAGAAATTTATGCAATATTAATATTAACGGATGCTAGTAAAACAAAAGAGTTGAGGGATGGAGAAAAGATACATAAGATATATAGTGGTTCGGAGTTCGTCCTCGTTTTTCCTACTCCACTCTTTAATGGTATTAATTAATCACTGGAAAGTAATCACGATCTTTCATTATTTTGATGATTTTGATACAAGCATTTTGGTTACAATGAAATATCACACGATAATTCCTTTTGTTGATGCAGACACTGAAACTACTAACAAAAACAAGATCCCTCGGGATCCTGATCCGATAATCTCGCTATCCACAATACCATGCTCCAAGTATTCGTGTGTGGCGACCCCCCCTGATCTTATTGATTTCTTGTCTGAGCGATTGTCATTAACTGAGTGCATATTGGACAACTCCCAACTTTATATGCGAGTAAATCTTTCTCCAACGCTACCAAAGAAGGACAACTTCCAACTCCGCCTTATGGACCATTGATAATTTATCTCGCCAAAGTCTTCCTTGGAGTATATCGAGAAACTCCCTTCTTGATCAATAAAAAAGAAAACCAAATTGCATTCAAGAAATGATATATGCACCTATTACAAACAACAGACTTCACACAAAAACATTAAAGATCCTAATGTACCACTAGTCTCATTCAATCACTCAATATTTAGATATGAAAGTCCTCAACAATGGAATAGACTAAGGGTGAAGATGATGAACAGTGCTAGAATATCTCACAAACCAATCTAAAAGCACAAGCTATTAGTCAAGGGATTATATCAATGTGAATGAAGAGCACACACACACACACACACACACACACACACACACACAAGGTTATTTCAAATATCTGGGTAAATGAGTATTGGTTTTCAATTGGCATCATGAGTTTGATCGATCATGATGAACACACAAGATTAATCAAGTCACTCTCTCTAATTCACAAACAACAACATAAATTGCACTAGAACAAGATGGAACAAAAAGAAGTGAATCTAACATTGATTACACTCAAGAAGTTGTTCTGAAGAAGAAGAGAAAGATTAATGATGATGGGTATAGACACACTAAGACGGGAGGACAAAATTAAATCTTTGTCTCTATGGATTTCACCTATATGTTTTAAATTAATTTGTTACTTTCATCAAAGAAACAACTATTTAAATTAAGGATGGAAAATGGGTCTTGTAGCTTTGATTCGAATCAAGAAAAAATTATGATTCAAATCAATTTGAGCAAAGCTCAAATACGGCTTCAAAAAAAACATTTGATTCGAATCAATTTTTACACTTGATTTGGATCACATGAGATTGTGATTCGAATCATGTTTATTTTGAGATTCTGATCAAATGGTCCAAAGGCAATCCCCAATTTCTCACAGCTTATGATTCAAATCATGTTTTATGCTTGATTCTAATTAAGCAATTGAAAATCTAAATTTAAGAGTTCTAACTTGTGATTCAAGCAACACATGTTGAAACGACAAAGTAGCAACTTGTTAGACTAAAAAAAGCAACAATATCATGGATCAAAATAAACTCTTATTCAATTGAGCAAAGAGAGTTCTTAGTGGTACATATCACAATAATCGAAGTGATTATAATACATATGGAATATTAATATCGTACAGGCACACAAATAATAAATGATAGGCAAATTACAAATAAGCAAACAAAATAAGACAACTATATTTAAGCAGATTAAAACAGCTATATTCAAATTGACAAAAACATCAAAAACACAAAAGTGATATCAAACGATACCGTGAGAGCACTTTCATTATTTTCGAGGTTGCTTCAAGTGTTGGCACACCAATCTCTTTAGTGAGAAGACAAGACCTAAAACCTATGGTCATTATACCAGTGTTTGTTGAGGTTGATTTCTTAAGAAAGTTTCTTAAGGCCTCGTGGTGGAGTGTAAAGAATTTAATTTCTATGTGGGACTAGAATATGAATCACTTCTAGACTTTTGTAGTTATTGTAGAGCTATTAGTCATCTTATGCACAATTGCAAGTGTGGTGTGAATGATTATCATAAGCAACACGATAGAACCAAAGCCAGTGTTCCTAAGAACAATATTGTAAGGGTTTTTAAGAAATATAATGTTCATGAAAGTAAAAAAAAAAGGAAGATAAAGGCTAGGCAATTGTTATTTATAAGCAATATACCACACGTCGAGAACTTAATCATGCAGACCACAAGCAGCTCGCTAATGATACTCATGCCAAGAAGGGTACTCAGGGACACTCTTCGAATGAGAACAGGGAGGTAAAAGACAACATGGAAAATAAGTTAGTAGATATTTTCTTTATTCAAAATATTCAAAATCTGTCTCCGAGTAATAGTGTTCCCTCCTCTCATAAGGAAGGGTTATACGCCTTAAGAAGTATGATATTTTGGTTATACCTAGTGATGGAGCTTACAAGATAAGTCCAAAGAGACACTGGATTGGTTAAGGAATTATGGGTTGATTTTATGGGTCAAGGGAAGGAAACACTAGAGGTTTTACATTGGTTACTCATAGAAAAAAAATTGCATGTTGGTAAGCTAGATCATAAAAGTTCTCGTTCGCAGGGGATAAATTTTTCTACATAGTTTTGTTTTTCTTGGGTTTTGTCCTAGTCCCCCTTTGTATTTTTTGTTCATGTTTTTTTATCTAATAAATTTGTTGTTTGGTGTTATAAAGGATTGTTGTTGTCTAAAATGTGTTGGGATGCTATAAGTAGTCATTATGATGTTCTTGAACCTCGGTAGTCTTCGAAATGTAATTATAAGAAAAATAAATTTTAAATTTAAAAAAAAAAAGTAATAGTTACTTAAAAGTATAATAAGGTGGGTGATATAGTTCAACTTATATGTGTCAATTGAAAATGATTGATGTAAGTTGTTGGTTTATGGTTCGATTTATGTACGGACAATAACTCAAATGATATTTAATCTTTATATACATACAATTTTAAAATAAATTAGATTTAAAAGTATAAGGTCGTATAAAGTTTGTTAGATTGTAATAAGATTAGATTAAATTGAATAATTAATTAAAATTTGTTTTGGATCGACTATATCTCTCTCAATCCGATCACTTTGAGGTAGGTCGCTCTGGACTAAAATATATCAACAAGCTATCGCATCGTGCTTATAGAATATTCTCTTGAGCAATGGACTATCATATACCCCACTACATAATATCTATGCATCAATTACATATAAGGATCCTTTGTATTCCACGCCTGAAAGATAGAGAGACAGTTATTCCCTTATCATATATATAGGGAATGATGCCATTTTAGGAGATGATTTATAAAATAAAATTTGAATAATCTCTAATCTTTGACATACTGACTTGAGCATCGGAGTGCTAACCTTGCAGGTACACCCCTGCGATGTTGCATCAGAAGCTCAACTATGTTGCAACTTCCATATCTCTATCTATTTTTTGTTTCAGGACAGAACGTGGCACCGTCTGTAGGAATCGAATTTTGATTCCCGCGTTTTATCCAGAACAACTCGATCTCAACCTCAAGAAAGATCTCTACTAGAAATGAATCGAGTGTAAGCAGTAGCATCTGAGAAGATGACCGAAAAGCCTGATTCCTCTTCAGATTCGGTCTTTCAGAAATCAGTATCGATCGATGCATTTTGAAACATCACCTTCTTCGATGCTTCACCATTCTCCGATTTTTTCTCCTTATTGGATGCCAATTTAGGGATTCGCCAAGTCTATAGGTCGGAGTTAGGAATTATGGACAGGGAAAAGATTAACGAAATCATGAACTTTGAGTTATCGCTAGTCATAATGGTCGTAATTGCTGATCGAGCCTTGCCAACACTTCTAGAAGATGATGAAATCTCTTGAAATGTACTTTACGAGGAGACTTTAGGATTGTTGAATCTTAAGTTGACATACCTGGACCTGTTCGGTAGGGAATACATGTTAGCTTTCAACAATTCAGCTACTCGACCATGTGGAGCGATAAATCTGACATTATCGAAAGGAGGGACACATAAAAAGTGACTCCCACGTTACTCGTAATACATTGCATAAATGCCTTCAAAGAAATTCTAGGAAGATCTTTCTTGGCGAGGTAAGATGCAGTCGCTTCCACCGTACACTTGAAGATATCATACCACGACGAAGAAAGAACATCAGTCATGTTCGACGTAGATTTACAGGAGGTAAAAAAGACGAGGAGGATAATTTGCAAGGATATCCTAATGTCATATTCAAGAGGAAGTGAAGAATTCTACCTAGATGTGGGAAAAAAGAAGTCATATATACCCCGGACGACGAGTTCGAGTCCGTGCAACTTGGAGAGAATCCGACCAGGTCGGTCAAGATCGAATTTGGGCTATCCCCCGAGGTAAGATCCATGTTAATCAAATTCCTCCAAGCTAATTCTGACATATTTGTTTTCTCTCATTCCGAAATTCCTGGATCCGATCCCCAAGTGGCTTGCCATAAGTTGAATTTGAATGCCAATGTCCGATACGTGACCCAACATCGGAGAAAACAATCCCCTGAAAAGGAATATGCCACTGAAAACACAATGAAATACATATTAGATGTCATGTTTATCTCGGAAGCAACATATACCAAATTGTTATCTAATGTGGTTCTAGTCAAGAAAGCCTCAGAAAAAATGGAGAATGTGCGTCAACTACACTAACGTCAACCGAGCATGTCCAAAGGACTCATATCTGATTCAAAACATTGAACAACTCATTGATAATTCGGCTACCTATCAGTAGTTATCATTCATGAATGCATACTTAGGATACATCAAAATACCCATGTTCGTACCCGACCAAGTAAAAATCACGTTCATGGTCGAACAAGCGAATTACCAATATAATGTCATGTCATTCAGACTCAAGAACATCGGGGCAACCTACCAAAGAATGATGAACAAAATATAAAGTTTGTTATAGTGTAATATGATTAGATTAAATTGAATAATTAATTAAAAGTTGTTTTGGACCGATCACATCTCTCTCAACTCGATCACTTTGAGGTAGGAAGCTCCAGAACAAAATATATCAATAAGTTATCGCATCGTGCTTCTAGAATATTCTCATGAGCATTGGACTATCATGTATCCCACTATAGGAGATCTATGCCTCAATTACATCTGACGATCCTCTGTATTCTACGCCTGAAAGATAATGAGGCAGTTATTCTCCTCTCATATAAATATAGGGAATGACACCATTTTAGGAGATGATTTTTAAAATAAAATTTGAATAATCTCTACTCTTTGACATACTGACTTGAGCGTCAGAGTTCTAACCTTGAAGGTACACTTCCGCTCTATTGCATCAGAAACTCAACTATGCCGCAACTTCCACATCTCTCTTTAATTATTGTTCTAGAACATAACGTGTCATCGTCTGTAGGAATTGAATTTTATTCTTGTGTTTTATCCATAACAACTTGATCTCAACCTCAAGAAAGATCTCTACTAGAAACAAATCGAGCATAAGCAGTAGCATCTGAGAAGATGACCGAAAAACCTTATTCCTCTTCAGATTCGATTTTTCACACATCACTATCGAATGATGCATTTTGAAATGTCACCTTCTACAATGCTTCACCATTATCTGATTGCTCCTTATTGGATGTCGATTTAGGGATTCAGCAAGTTTATAGGTCGGGGTTAGGATTTATGGACAGGGAAAAGATCGACGAAATCAAGAACTTTGAGTTATCGCTAGTCATAATGGTTGTTATTGTTGATCGAGCCTTGCCAAGACTTTTAGTAGATGACGAAATCTCTTAATGTCCTTCATGAACACACTTTGGGACTGTTGAATCTTAAGTTGACATACCTGGACCTGTTCGGCGGGGAAGACATGTTAGCTTTCAACAATTCAGCTACTCGACCATGTGGAGCGATAAGTCTGACATTATCGATCAAATGAGGGACACATAAAAAAAGTGAATCTCACGTTCCTCATAACACAATGCAAAAATGCCTTCAAATAAATTCTAGGAAGATCCTTCTTGGCGAGGTCGGATGCAATCACTTCCACCATACACTTTAAGATATCCTACCATGACGAAGAAAGAACACCAATCCTGTTCGGCATAGATTTACAAGAGGTAAAAAAGACGAGGAGGATAATTTGCAAGGATATCCTAATGTCATATTCAAGAGGCAGTGGCGAATTCGACCTATATGTATGAAAAAAAGAAGTCATATATACCTCGAACGACGAGTTCGAGTCCGTGCAACTTGGAGAGAATCCGGTCAGGTCGGTCAAGATCGAATTTGGGCTCTCCCCCGAGGTAAGATCCATGTTAATCGAATTCCTCCAAGCTAATTCCGACCTCTTGGTTTTCTCTCAGTGCGAAATTCCCGGATCCGATCCCCAGGTGGCTTGCCATAAGCTGAATTTGGACGCCAATGTCCAGTACATGACCCAACGTCGGAGAAAGCAATCCCCTGAAAAGGCAGATGCCATTGAAAACACAATGAAATACATATTAGATGTCATGTTTATCTCGGAAGCAACATATACCAAATTGTTATCTAATGTGGTTCTAGTCAAGAAAGCCTCAAGGAAACAGAGAATGTGCATTGACTACACTGACATCAACCGAGCATGTTCAAAGGAATCATATCCGCTTCAAAACATTGAACAACTTATTGATACTTTGGTTGGCTATCAGTTGTTATCGTTCATGGATGCATACTCCGGATACAACCAAATACCCTTGTTCGTACCCGACCAGGTAAAAGTTGCGTTCATGATCGAGCAAGCCAATCACCAATATAATGTCATGCCATTCAGACTCAAGAACATCGGGGAAACCTACCAAAGAATGATGAACAAAATATTCTAAGATGAAAAAGGGGAAACACGGGAGGTGTACATGAACGATATGAAAGTAAAGTCCAGTGCAGACAAATTTCACGATCAACATCTTCAACGAGTATCCAAAAGGGTCCGACAAAACAAAATGAGGCTTAACCCCGAAAAGTACACCTTCGTTGTAAGGGTCGGAAAGTTTATGGATTTCTACTTGACGGAACGAGGGATTGAGGACAATCACGATATGTGCGAAATAATTATTCAAATGAAAATGCCACCTTCGAATAAGGATATTTAAATGTTAAATGGGATGCTAACCGCCTTGAATAGGTTTATTTCTAGATATGCTCAACAAGCATTATCTTTCTATAGGTTGTTGAGGAAACAAACAGAGTCTAAATGGAATACCGAATGCAATGATACACTCGAGTCCTTGAAGAGAATCCTAGCTACCCCTCTAGTGCTCCATCAACTTTTGTTAGAGGAGACCTTATATCTTTTCTTGGCAGTTGCCTAGGAAGCGGTGAGTGTCGTCCTCATAAGAAAGACAGAGGTCGAGAAAAGTATAGTATATTTCATATCAAATTCCCTAGCCGAATTCAAAACCCATTATTATAGAGTTTAGAAAGCTTCCCTTGTATGGTGGTGGAATCATGGAAACTCAGAAGACATTTCATGGAACACTCCATATTGGTTCAGACAAATCTCCCCTTGATGCAGGTTCTTTATCAATCGGACTTGGCTTGGAGGTTAAGGAAATGTGCAATAGAGTTATACGAGTTTGAAGACTCCTTTGAAGAAGGGAAAGGATAACTATTTGCCAACTTCTTAGCAGAGATGACTACAACACTGGTTGGCCAGACCGCACCTGATGATATTCACATATGTATCATTCAACTGTTAGGGAGGCGGAGCAAGAGTCATTCTGGAAAACAAATGTGGGCTCATGATCGAAGTTTCACTGAGATTTGAATTTCCGACCACCAACAATCAAGCTGAGTACAAAGCGGTAATGGCAAGAATAGCGGTTAGCCGAGAAAGTGGGGGAAGAATTCATCAAATTGAGAATATATTCCCAGTTAGTCATCTTTTAAATCCGGGGCAAAATTCATGCCAAAGACAAAAACCCATTGTTACAACAATACCTTAAGTTGGCTAGAGAAAAGTTAGAAAAATTCAGAGAATACGAAATCGCCAATGTTCCCCATGAAGAAAACACATGTGTCGATGTATTGTTCCATTTAGCGAACACGCAAAGTCTCGAAATCAATCATTTACTCGTCCAGAATACTAAGAAATCGCCAAGTATTGAACCAATGGAAAAGCAGTAACAACCATAAGTGGACCAACCTTTCCTTCTTGGATCACTCCAAATCGAGAGTATATTGAACACGAGAGTCTACTCCCAAATGCATCAGAAGCTAGACTATTAAATAAGAGGTCTATAGGATATGCAAATAGTAGGAGGGAGCCTATACAAGAGGGGTTTCTCCAATCAACTATTAAGCTTCCTGGAAAAGGCAAAAGCTAGCTACACTATCCTAGAGGTGCACAAGAGAATAGTCGATCAACACTTGGGAGTCGCCGCCTTTGCCAAAAAAGTCTTGAGAGCGAGATACTTCAGACCAACCATGGTCCAAGATGCCCGAGAGTATGTAAAGAAATGCTACCAATGACAACGACACAGAGACATTTAAATTCCCCATCCACCAAATTTCATGTTATGACTTCAGACTGGTCTTTCATACAATGGGGATTGGATATTCTCAGTCTCTTCGCCCCGGTGCTCGACAAACTCAAATACTTGATTGTAGAAGTTGATTATTTTACCAATGGACCGAAGTTGAAGCTTTAGCAAAAATTACGGCGAAAAATGTTTTAAAATTCTTCAAGAAGAAAATTTTGGCTAGATTTAGGGTCCCCCAATCCATCGGGACAAACAATGGGACACAATTTATATATGACAAATTTCAGTGTCTAATGGAAGAATTGAGAATCAAATAGTAATTGTCATTTTTCAAACACCCCCAAACCAATAGTCAAGCAAGGCCAGCTAATCGAGTACTAGTTAGAGGTTTGAAAAAAATATTGGAGGAATCCAAGGGTAATTGGGTGGATGAGCTGCCGCATGTTTTATGGGCATACGATACTACCTTAAAATCAACAACCGGAGAGACTCTGTATCGACTCACATATGGCGTGGACCTAAAAACAACATTTTACTATTTTATGCAATTTTCTATTTTAATTATGTTTTGGATTAAAAGCTCATTAGAGTTTCGTTATTTCTGTATTTAAACACCTTTGGCGTGGTTATCAAGATAACTTTTGATCATAATAAAATTCAATACTTTTCTCTATCAGGTGGATTCCAGAATTTTATCTCACATGTTTGTTGCTTGAAACCTGTATTTTCATTATAGATTTAGCACTTGCTAATCCGTAATGTTTCTGATTGCGCCAATTATAACCACATGGTCTGACAGTGGAAGGAAGAAGACATTTGAATATGGGAGTTGCATAAAAATATGAATTGTATGGTTGAATCACTCGATCACTACTCTAATTAGAAACATCAACAACTAGAAAGGCTTCTCTTAAATCTTCGGAAACAGTCATCTCGATAATCGTGTATGGTGTAGTCGAGATCTCAACATCAAGCAAATAAGAAGCATTGATCTCTTCTCGCAATTTATCGATCATTCTTGTAAGCATCAGAAATGATTGATTTTTTGAAGATTGTGAAAATTAGTCTAAACCACCATTAGAAGCAGAAATCGCTTGAAGTGAGACCAATTTCTCTTCAACACAGTTCATGTGCAAGGCGTCATTTCCGTGTATCATTATGTACTTAACATGGTGTATGTTTATGTACTTAACATGGTGTACATTGTCCTTTTCCATAAATTTCTTCATTGTGGCGTTGAGTCTTTGGATGACTGTCTTCAACCCATTCATACAAATAGTATCTGTCATGATGATGGATGAAAGCACCCATGCAAGAGTTATGATTTTATGAGCAACCTAAAAGGAAATAATACAATAGTAAAGGAATGAATACTATGTAGTTTTGATTTAAGAATATGGAATTACAGTTGAAATCAAAATTTTAAAGTAAAATGGAATCAATATTTAGAGAATAAAAATAATAGTAAGATAGAAGAAAGCTAAGTACATGACTTAAGTTATGACTCTCAATGAGTATCAAAGAGTGAGAGAGGAGTGACTTCATCAATTTTCAACTTCCCCTTTCCAATCATTTGCATCATATTGAGGAATCTTTATGTTAACATTTCTTCTCAATTCCTTCATTTATGGATCACATGTCTTATGTCCCTTAAATTCTTTACTTTTACTATTTGAAATCATAACAATATGACAACTAATTAATATGGACGAATAGAAGTATTTTATATGAATATTTTAAACACTTACTTAACTCATAATAAATGGTGTTATTTTCTATGTATATTTCTAATTGCATGTTGCTTTAATAGTACACTAGTTTAACACCCGTGCTTTTGTTCAACTTCAAAATCCCATAAATATAAATATTATTAATATCTAAAATATATTATTGATTTTAATATTTTTTAATCTTTATAAATATAATATTTGTTTGTTTTAGTTTTTATATTTTTTTTAGATTATGTCTTTATAAAGTCAACAGAAATCATTTCTATCTCTAAAATAGTGATTTTTTTTCAAAAATGTGAAATGTACAAAACAATAGTGATTTGACAATTTTACATTCTATAACTAAGAAGTAGTATCCATAAATGTATTATAGTAAAAGAGGGTTTAAGCAATGATACTCTTTGTCTTTCTTAGTGGTTGAAGGTCTTTGTGGGTAGTTTCGGAGAGCCTCTGAGCTTAGTCCTTTTTGGGATTAAAATTGGTTCATCTAGTTTGGATGACTCCCATCTCTAGAATGTAGATGATACATTAACCTTGTTTGATCCTTCGGCCGAGAATCAATGGACTATCAAAGTGATTCTGAGGGGATTTTAGTTAGTGTTTGGCCTTGAGGTTATTTTTCATAAGAATAGTTTGATTGAGATAAATGTTTTGACCCTCCCTTTTTAGAGTTAGCTCAAAATTTTCTTCATTTCAAGATTGAGTCTCTCCCTTTTAGGTATTTAGGATTTCTTGTAGGAGCTAAACCTTGGTTAGAAGCCACTTAAGAACTTCTTCTAAACTTGATGTTGATTGGAAGTTATTCTAAGCTTGAATCGACTCATGAATTATCTTATTCTCAATTATAAAAAGCTTTTGAAAATCTACATAGACAAGTCGTAGACGCTTTCAAAAAGTTAGCTTCAAACAAAAGAATCTTTTCACACTTGGAAGCTAAAGTTTTGGAAAACTAAAATAATATAGAAGCTCCTAAGAAATCTATGGTAGATATTCTAAAAGATAATAATGAGGATAAGGAACCTTCATGGTTTGGTTATGAAACTTATTACATTTGGCAAAAAGAGGTCCATATTCTTCAAGCTAAGTTAGATAAGGCATTACAACCAAATGTTACTTTTTCTATTGATACTTATAAATATAAGATGCCTTCTCATAATCCTTATAGAAGGTATAACCTTGTTGAAAATGGATCAAATAGAAAAAAACACATCTTCTCACAACTGGTATTGTCATTATTGTTGCAAGAAAGGTTACACTATTACAAAGTGCAAGGTTAGGAAACTCTTTGTTCCTAAAGGTGCTTTTCAATGGTTGCTTAAATTCAACCAAAGATTCATTAATCCTCGAGGACCCAATGAAGGTTGGGTATCTAGCACTTTTCGTTGATCTTGTAGAATAAATGTCTTGGCTCTGTGAAGAGAGTATGAGATCTCGTTTGTGGAGGCTCAAGACATGATATAGGTGACATCTCTTTATTTCTTTTGATTTGTGGCAAGAAAAATGGTTGTGTTACCAATGAGGTCAATATCTAGTGTTATTTAATTGGTAAAAGTGTGTTGATTACTATTAATGCTTCCTATTCGAGAAATGTCAGAAAATGTATTTTATTTCGTGATATAGGTTTATCTTCAATAACACATGCCCAAGTACATAGAATAAGGGATTGATCAACCTAAGTCTATGAAAACCTGAGGAGGAGCAATATAAATATCATGATTTGAACGAGAATGAAAGTTCAATCTTAAAGGATGATCATCAAGTCAATAATCTTCTTGGATACATTATTAATCACACTTTCGGGTACTTGTGCAAAGTGAAAAGTGGTAAGAGTGTTTGATGTCTAAAGGTTTTCTGACACATTTTGCATTTATTCCAACTTTTGTTCGAGAGTTCCTTTTGGAATGCAACTACATCCTCCGTCATTGGTACGGTGAGGTAATATTGTTTCAATTTTCACTTTGTAAGTAAGTTTTTTTCTTTTACCTGTTCATTTTTCAAAGGTATGTGATATATTGTATGTATGATACATGTTATGAGTGTTCATTTCCAAAAATTTCAAGTGATAACCATTGTTTGTTTCATTTAACATATTTATAGTGGCCTCATTCTAAATATCTTCACATGTGTTATATATCTTTTAATATTTCATGCTTACATTTGTGTGTTTGCATGTTATTGGCTAGAAAATCGTGAAAAGCAATCACTTGCATGTGTCTCTCATAAACTAGTTATGTATGTGTCAAGTTGAGTTTTCTAAATTCATCCCAAATGCATATGTGTCAAAATTTTCAAATTTTCGATCTCATGTGTCGACACATGTTTCGTATAGGTCGACACAGAAAAACAATTTTCATGAATTTTTCAAAATTGGTTCAGTGTGTGTCGACTCATATTTGTATAGGTCGACACATAAAACTAATTTTTTAAAATTTTCAAACCTGTTTTAGTATGTGTCGACTCATGACATTTTCAGGTCGGCACATGCTTCCAAGAGATCGACTCATAAGTCATTTTTGGTTCATTTCTCTTTTCCTCTCATACACGCACCAAATCTCCATCACTCTTCATTTCTTCTTGAATCTTGCAAACACTTAAAATTGTCATTAACTCTTGTTAGATCCATGCATCATATATCATCTAAATTCAAATTTCCAATAAATCATTAATATTATCATCAATTTTCTTTATTTCATCTTCAAAAACCATCATTCACCCAAATTCTCCAAAACTCCAAAAATTTTCTCATTTTCGGTTTTTTCTTCACATCTTTATGTGTTTCAATGTTTGTTTATCTGATTTGAGTTTGTAGGTAATCTATTATCTCTCAAACATCTTTACTTCTCGTTCACACATTTCATCAAATAGTTGGTGTGCAAACTTTGTTTGAACAATTCTACATGGCACCTAAGCTTTCAAAAACCAAGGGTGATTCTAAAGGTAAGGGAAAGGAAACTACATCTTCTATAGTTCCGAGAACTCTTTTTTCATTGGTTTCAACTAGATGTGTTGAAGAATTTGAGCCTGGCCTATTGTGGCTGGTTATTTGGATATTCCAGAAGTGGTTAGTCTTGTTGCGCATCAAAAAAGTGATTACTTTCTGAAGCTTTCACAAGACTATAATGAAGACCTCATTGGTGTACTCTGTTCGGGGCTACATGATAGGCGTGGTTCTTCATTCAAGGTTACTATAGGTAACACTGTTTATAAGGTCACTAATGATCTTTGGAAGTCTTTATTTGGTATTACTATTGTTGATGTTGATGATGATGTTGAGGCTGAACCATTGGTGATGGATACCAACCTTCATCAAGATTTTAAGTGGAACATATATCTGAATTAGTTACTTAGGGATCCTCATCCAGATATTTACAACTGGTCAAATGAAGATGGTTTCTAGGATTTTGTTATGGCTGGTTTCTCATGTCTTGTGCCCAAAGAATGGCGGGTTCTCAAGAATAGATGGTGTTGAAATTCATCTGGTCTATATCCTTTTGAACAAGATTAAGATTAATTGGGCACATTACTTTATATCTCGCATGTTCTCCATCAAGTAATGCAACAAGGGAACCTTATTCTTCTATGTTTCCGTGATTTCCAAGATTTTGAACTATTTCAACATTGGGATGCCTAATCTTCAGTATATATCTCTAGGCCAGGCTCAAGAGTTCTCTCAATGTACCCTAACCAACATGGGCTACTTTTGGGATGTAAACCATCGGGCGTACTACTTTCGTATGGGTATGAATGGTAGGAAGATTTATAATTTCGATGACCCTATAGAGTTTAGTGATGATGTTGCTGAGATACATATGGTTGATGATCAACCAATTGGTACTTCTCATGATGTTCCTGATGGTGATGATTTTATGCAAGATGCTACTTATGAAGATGCTCATGGTAATAACTTTGGTGCTGAATTTAGTGATTCGTCTTCCATCATGACTATGCTTCAGAATATACAACTGATGCAAGATGAGCGTTATGAGGAAGATTGTAGGAGGCGAGATGCCTTTGAGGTTTCTCAAGTGGAGAGATTTTGTCTAATACAAGAGCACATGACTACACAAGATGCCAATTTTAAAGCCTTTGCTTCTTATGTGACGGAAAGTCTTGTGCCTATGCGCAATGAGATGGATGCAAATCATGTATCTATAATTGCTAGGATTAACCATATGATCTCAACCCAAAAGGACAATCATTATCATTATACTCAATTTTATCGAGAAATGTGTGATTTCTTGGATCATCATTATGGTAATGATGGGAAAGGTTGGCATCCTGGAGTGAGACCAATATCTAGGGTTCGTGGGGGACAATGAAGTGTTATATTGTTGCATCTTTGAGTCTCATGTCTTATGGAGAATTTCTTTTAGCCATACTTTGAGTCATCATGCATTGTTGTTTGTTGTTTTGTTTTTCTTTTAGTTATGTCTTGACAATGTTACTATTTGTTTGAATATGAGACAATGCTTTTACTATGTGTATTGCCTTGGATGATAATCGTGTAATGTTGTTATGTTAACATTCTATTTATGTTGCATTAATTTCTATTGTGTATCTTCATATATGTTAGTGCATGTTCTTATATTTGCAAACGCCTCTATATGGTATATTGTATATGTTGTATCTATGTGATGCTGTTAATAACTTGCTTTATCTCTTTTTGATATTGTCAAAGGGGGAGAAGCATATGCAGCTATGAAGCTATGATGCATACATTCAGGGGGAGCCTTCATGAAGACACGAAACATATTGTCTCAAATTTTTCCATCATAAAAAAGGGGGAGTATGTGAGTGCAACCTTTTGTTAGATGTATTTTGTATGATGCCAAAACTAAGATACTTTAGCGTTTATGTATATTGGATGGTATCCTCTGAGTCTAGTTGTGCATTTTAGCATTAGGAAGCATAACAAAATGTTGGGAAAGGTTTAGAAAAGGTTCACGCATCAAAGAAAAGGTTTCATGCATCAAAGAAAATGTTCCATGCATCAAAAACTGATTTTCATGTGAAAAATAACTATGTATCGACACATACGCTCTGCAAGTCGATATATAGACATAAATTTTCTCTACAGGTCGACACATCCGTTTTTCAAGTCGGCTCATGTACTGCGTTTTTAAATCATGTAGGGTATTTTTAATGTGCCGTCTTTACAGATCAACACATGCATCGTATGTGTCGACACATAACTTGCATAGGTCAACACATACATCAAATATCTTAAGATTTTGCATTTTTTTCTATTCCTTTTGAATTCATTTTGCTTTATACTTGCTTATATATATATATATATATATATATATATATATATATATATATATATATATATATATATATATATATATATATATATATATATATATATACACTTTATGCAAGTATTATTTCTAGTAAGGTTCTAGAGTAAACCTACATGAAACCAGTATTTCAAAGCATTCTCATCATCTTCAACCTCATTATATGCTTACACATAACAAACTACACATAATCATTCTTTGTTTGGGTGCCATCTAGAATTAAGGTTGATAACGTCTAATTTAGGTTGATTGAGTTGTAAATTGGGTTGAGATCTTTGAGGGTTCAAATAAGAAAATCGAGTTGGGGTTTTCCTTCAAGATAAAATTGAGATTTGAAGGTTTTGGACACGATTACACAATTTGGATCCGATCTAGTGAAGGCTTTGAAGAACGGAAGGTTATTGCAAATGAGTAGCATGGGACGGTGGATCATATTGGTAAATCTTGGGTTACAATAATTCGCGGTTTGGATTCGATCGAGTGAAAGCTTTGAGGAATAAGGGATTTCTTGCAAATAAATAGCATGAGACAGTGAATCAAATCAACATTGTTGGGTTACTTGATCAAGCTTTGATCAAGGGAAGAGAAGGTGTCAGAATAAACATCAAACTTAGGGTTTATAGGGTTGGATTGTTACATCTCTCTTGTATACATACTTTTGCAAAGTAGGGTTAATTTCATCATCTCAATTCGAGTTCGAATTGAGGGTAGACATAACCATAATGAGATCGTTGGGGAAATTCCTAAACAAATCCATGTGTACTCTATCTCCCTCTCTATCTCTTTTATTTTTCGTTTGCAAATTGTTGAATTCATCGATTGTGCGATCAATTTGTTTGGATAATATTTTTTATTACCTTTTGAAATATGTGTTGTTGAATTGATCATAATATTTTAGATTATGATTGGATTTTAATATAAACAATATCATATAAATTTCCAAACAAAATTGATTGGGCACAAGGTGTTCGATAATTTGTCACAATAGATTTTTTTGTGATTGATCATTTGAAATAGACTATCCTTGTAGCTTAGCATTCAATTGGTAGTGATTCAAAATCTTTGATAAATTTGTATTAATTATCATACATTTATAGAATTAACACATATCTGAGAATTTCGATAGAGGTTCGGTTACACTGTCCGATTCGGGTTACTTCTACTTGCCATAAACTTTTCAAAATTGTTTTTTATTCAAAGTTTTTAACTAGTGATCTATTCATCCCTCTCTGGATCGAAGTCTATCGTCTGACTCCTTTTAATCATTAGTTTTATAAACTTTAATTTTTATAATTCAATCTCTCAAACAAACCGAAGCAACTTTTTTTTCAACAAGTAGAATTTTCTATTCAATACTAGTTTCAATATTCATATTTGATGTTTATTTGTATTCAGCATAATATTACTTGCAACAATCAAGTACACTTGCTAAATCACCATCAAGTTTTTCATGTTGTTATGAGATACAATCAAATTTTATTGAACTTAGTTATTTACTTTTTTTTGAAAGTCTGGTAATGAGTTGTTTGTGTTTGCAAAGCAAGTGGACGAGTTCGTGGAGGATGAGGCAGGAATGTTTATGTTATTAGCTTCCTTGAAGGCCGAGATAAAAGATGTTATTGATGAATTACCAGTGGTGTGCGATTTTTTAGAAGTGTTTCCAGATCACATCATTGATTTACCTCCAGAGTGCAAGGTTGAGTTCGCTATAAACTTAGTACCTGGGACTAGTCCTGTGTCGATGGCTCATTATAGAATGTCTGCTTCGGAGTTGAGTGAATTGAAGAAGAAATTGGAAGAGCTTCTTGAGAAAAAAAAATCGACCGAGTGTTTCACCGTGGGTTGTGCCAGTGTTACTCGTAAAGGAAAATTATGGTAGCATGAGGTTGTGTCTTAATTATCGACATCTAAATAAAGTGACTATCAAGAACAAGTAGCCACTTCTGAGGATTGATGATCTGATGGATTTGTTGGTTGGCACTTTTGTTTTCAGCAAGATTGATTTGAGGTCAGGATATCATTAGATTCAAGAGAAACCAGAAGACATTTCGAAGACTGCATTCAAAATGAGGTATGGTCATTGTGAGTGCTCAGTGATGTTATTTGGAGTGTCTAATGTGCCTAGGGTTTTCATGGAGTACATGAATCGAATATTCCATCAGTACTTAGATTAGTTTGTGGTTGTGTTCATTGATGACATCTTGATATATTCGAATTCAAATGAAGATCATGTAGAACATATGAGAATCGTGTTACAAACCTTGAAGGATAAGAAATTGTATGCAAAGTTATCTAAGTGTGAGTTATGGCTGAAAGAAGTGAGTTTCTTGGGTCATGTAATTTCTAGTGGAGGTATTGTTGTTAATCTATCGAAGGTTTATGGCGTGTTACAATGGGAAACTCCAAAGTCGGTTACTGAGATCAGAAGCTTTCTAGGTTTGGTCGGTTACTATAGAAGGTTTATTGAAGGCTTTTCGAAGTTGGAGATGCCTTTGACTCATTTGACTCGAAAGGGTCAATTGTACGTGTGGAGTTCTTTATGTGAAGAGAGTTTTATATAACTCAAGAATAAGTTGACGTCTTCTCCAATATTGATTTTTCTAAATCCGAGTGAGTCTTTTGTTATGTATTGTGATGCTTCGATGATGGGTCTAGGTGGTGTACTAATGCAGAATAGATAGGTTGTAGCTTACGCTTATAGAATTTTGAAGGTTCGTGAGAGGAATTATCCTACACATGACCTAGAAGTAGTTGTCGTCATGTTCGTACTTAAGATTTGGAGACATTATCTATTTGGCTCCATATTTGAGGTGTTCATTGACCACAAGAGTTTGAAGTATGTATTTGATCATAAGGAATTGAATATAAAGTAGAGAAGATGACTCGAATTTTTGAAAGACTATGATTTTGGTTTGAATTACCATCCTAGTAAAGACAATGTCGTAGTTGGTGCTTTGAGTAGGAAATCGTTGCATACGTCGGTGCTTATGGTTCGGGAGCTGGATTTGATTAAACAATTTTGAGATCTGAGTTTGGTATGTGAAATGACTCATGATAGCGTGAATTTGAGCACGTTGAAGTTGACCAGTGGTATTCTTCAAGAGTTCAGAAAAGGTCAGAAGATTGAATTAGGATTGGTTGATCGATTGGTGTCGGTTAATCAAGGTCAAGGTGGTGATTTCAGAATTGACGAGAATGGTGTGATAAGATTTAGAGACCGAGTCTGTGTACCAGATGTGCCTGAATTTAAGAAGAGTATTCTTGAGGAAGGTCACATGAGTGGCTTGAGTATTCATCTTGACGCTACTAAAATGTATCAAGACTTAAAGGATTTCTTTTGGTTTTCAGGAATGAAGAAGGGGATTGTTGAGTTTGTGTATGCTTGTTTGACTTGACATAAGTCAAAGATTGAACATCATAAGCCATTGGGTATGATGCAACCGTTGTCTATTCCTGAGTGGAAATGGGACAATATTGCGATGGACTTTGTGTCTGGTTTGCTAAGGACAATGAATAGTTATGATACCATTTGGGTTATTTCTGGACAGGTTGACTAAGTCAGCTCACTTCATTCCGATTTGACTTAAGTATCCATTGGAGAGACTATCAGAGCTGTATATTGAGAAGATTATCGGTTTGCATGGGATTCCATCCAATATTGTATCTGACAGAAACCCAAGGTTTACGTCGAGATTCTGGGAGAGTTTGCAGAAGACTTTGGGTACAAAGCTACATTTGAGTTCTACTTATCACCCGCAGAAAGATGGTCAGACGGAAACTTTATAAGACTGTAGAATTGAGAAGATTATAGTTGTTAGTTTAGTAATATACATACACCACTTGCATCCTTTTTAATACCAATTGAATGGTACTCACTACGCCAAATAAGGGAAAAGAGGGCGCTTTTTTTGGCCTATAACAGCGCTTTAAAGCGCCCTCTAATCTGGCGCTGCCATAGGTAAAGACAGCGCTTTTTTTCCTGGTGAAAGCGCTCTCTAAAGTGGCTCTTTAAGCCCTTTAAGGGCCACTTTAGAGGGCGCTTTTTAAAGAAAGCGTCCTCTAAAGTGGAAACTTTTAAGGGTTTAGAGGGCGCTTTTACTGGAAAGCGCCCTCTAAAGTGGAAATTTAAAGGGTTTAGAGGGCGCTTATTTTGGAAAGCGCCCTCTAAAGTGGGTGGTTATTTAAAAAATTTTTTAAAAAGCGCTATATTTTTTTATTTATTTTAGACAACCTGTATATTGAAGCAGTACACCTAAAACTGTATAATTTGAAGCCCTTTTTCACACATTGCATTCAACAAGCCTTATATACAACAATCCATACATATACAACAATCCACTGATATATAATCGTTTAACTTCTAAAGATTCTAAATATACAACCAATTCATAACTTAAAAAGAAATAAAACTAAGTAGCAAAAGCATCTCTGAGATGTATGTTTTTTTTGCTAGCCGCAGTCTTCTTAGCAACAACCTCTTTTTGTTCAATATCAATAGCATGAACCTAAAATATCATAAAATTAGTTAGGTGAAGTATAAGATCAAGAATTAACATTTTCTATGCATAAATATCATATAATTGTGTTTATACCTTTTTTTTGATGCAACTGACTCGATTTGCTGTAATAAAAGCCATTTTACCTGTAATAAAGAAAACAATTAAAATCATTTGACCTGTACCTTTTTCACTAAGTTCTCTTTCTTTTCTTGGTTGGAATATGTTCTACATGTCTCTTAACAACACGGACGGTTGGATTGATCCAAATACCCTCATTAAGAACACAACTTAGTTATAGAGCTTCTTACTTTTTCTGGAAGAATATAACGTATACCTATTGGGAGAAAATGTTCCATTATAACATGGCAATCATGGGTCTTTAAACTCTTTAACTTGAGGTCTTTCATAGACACAAGTCTTCTAATATCTGAAGAGTACCCTTCTGGAACTTTAACTTCACTTAGAAACTTACACAATGTTTTTTTCTCCTTTCTAGATAGAGTATAAGCAGCAGGCGGTAGATATGTTCGTTTTCCTTTCTTCAAGGGTCCTAATTCAGTTCTTATTCCCATCGCTATCAAGTCCTTTCTTGCCTTAAGGCCATCCTTAGACTTTCCTTGTATATTGAGTAACGTGCCAATAACACTTTCAAATACATTTCTCACCATGCAAATTCCAACATGTATAACTTCGATCAATTCCATGCCTCATTAGATGCGATGTCAACTGAACTGCGTCAACCCGTTTCCCATAACAACAACCCAAGCAAGGACATATCATTCTACTGGGGTCTTCGGCGTGCGCAACGGCAAACTTAACGAATTCTGATACCCCATTCTCGTACTCTCTCGACAATCGATTGGAAGACATCCATGTATTATCCATTACTAATTAGAATAAACAAAAAACAATTTCAGAAGAGAAACCAAAAATGGGATGAGACAAAACAATTTCGCTTTATTGAGTTAGTCTCTGTGCAGGGCATTCATGTCTCCAACAACAACCCAAAACCAAAACAATTTTGGTTTATTGAGTTAGTTTCTCAACATTTTCAGATATCTCTGACTTCAATAGCATGAGAATGTATGAACCATGCATTAAGCATTAGTGGTATGCACTAATTTGTAGCATAGTTATATATCATCATATAGTTTTTACAAAAGATAAACATTGACTAGAAAATATATATGTAGAATTGTATAATGGTCTAACTGAAAGCTAACAGAAGAATAGTCGACTCTAATTTACTCTATCAAATAACATCCATACCTAAACTTCTTAAGTTACTAGCTACGCTATGTATGCTAGAATAAATACACTCATAAGCTGCATAGTGTACCTTTGATTGGTAGAAGGTGTTTTAGATATTGCTGCCTCCTTTTTCTACATCGAGAAACAAATGGAACAGTTGGTGAAATTTAACCCATAATGCCTAGTCTCTATTGCTAGCATTGCAACACAATAATTATTGTTGAGAATACTCAATAAATGTATGAACCAAGAAAAATGAAACCAAAAATGAACAATTGCGAACGTCAGAAGAGAAACCAAGTAATATGAAGATTAGAAAAATACCTATGGTGTCAAAATCGAACAGCTAACAACGAATTAATAGAAGGAGGAAACATCGTAGATCTAACAGAGGTGGAAGGAGAACTCCTTAGAAGTAGCGAAAATCGTAGCAGTGAGAACCCTAACGTGAAAAAGAACGAAAATAACAGAGAGTGAAATAACAAATCGCGCAGTATGTTATAATTTTAATGTTTACTAAAGGGGACCTTAGAGGGCGCTTGTGGAAAAAAAGCGCCCTCTAAAGGGGGCCTAAGAGGGCGCTTATGAAAGCGCTCTCTAAGGCTTTCCAAAAGCGCTTTATAAACTGGAAATGCACATGGACTTATAGAGCGCTTTTTTAAAAGCACCCTCTAAGGGTAACCTTAGAGGGCGCTTTCTAAAAAGCGCCTTGTATTGTTGTCCCTCTATCTCCTCCTTATTTTTTCGCTTCACCTTAGAGGACGCTTTATTACAAAAGCGCCCTCTAAAGTGCGCTGTCTATTCCAGTTGTTCGCTCCTTATTTTTTCGTTTCACTTTAGAGTGCGCTTTTGTAATAAAGCGCCCTCTAAGGTGCGCTGTCTATTCCAGTTTTTGGCGTAGTGACTCCTTTTATTGGTTAAGTTGCTTTTCTTGCTTTTAGTTTTATTTTTTAAAATTTATATAAGGATTAAATATGTTTGTAGTTCTCATAAATATCTTAATTTCCACTTTCATTTTTTAAAATAAAATTTCTTCGTCCTCTTAATATTTTTCATCCATGTTTTTTCTCCACCTGCTAACGTCTGTTAATAGAAGTTGGCATGATAATGTCACGTGGAAGTCTTTTACTAACTAGGCATGGGTCTGCCGATGTCAGTATGACTAAAATGTTGACATGGATGTCACGTGACATTTTGTCACTATTTTATATTATTTATATTAATTAAATTTATAGACACGGAAATTCTGTCGCTAAATCCATTATTAACATGGACATGCAACACACGGGTTAGTTATACATATTATTATGTCAAGTGTTTTTTATACTGTTTATGTTAAGTATTAGTAATTTGAAATAAATAATATATTTTATTATTTAAAATATCTAAAATAAAGTTAACTATTATTGTTAAAATTAAGTAATATAAGTAATGTCAATGATGTTTTTTATTGAGCAATTTACTCAATGTGATTAAATAAAAATAATTAGATTGTAAATTTAAGATTAATTTGATTCAAATATTTGATACAACTCACCGACAGAGTTGTTTCAAATTTTTGTAGGCTATGTGTAAATTAAACATAATTTAAGTAACAATGACAAAATAAATAATGGTCATACTTAATCACAATTTACTATTACATATATTTTATGAAGTCTTATTTAATTATAGTTTTTATCCCTAATAAATTTGAGATATTGTACGACAGTCCATCTTACACACGCTCTCAAAGATGACATGCATATAACCTTCATCATGAATTATGAAATATCTACACAGTCATAAGTGATAAGTGATGAATCTTAGCCACATTAACAAGCATCATTCTCCTCCTAAAATGAAAAGAATAACTTGACATTTTGTACATATTTGAAACTCATAATAACTTGTTTTTGTTATTTATAAATGACCTGACATAAAATAATATGACATGTATTTAAAAAAAAATCCACATTAATGTTTTCTAGAATAAAATTGGGAATGAAGAACCAAAACTGTTTAAAAATAAAATGGGGGGATTAATTCAAAGAGTAAGGAAAAATAAGGAGACTAAAAATATAATTTTTCCTTTATTTTATTAATAATCTTAAGCAAAAAATTTGTAACTAAATAAAAAAAATTGGTAGCAAATCGAAAAATTCGGTAGGCCATTCAAAAAATTTGATATACATTTTTACCGGCATTTTCAAAAAATTCTATTTGTGACAAATTTTTCTTTTTTTTCCAAAAATTTGGAAATAAAACAAAAATAAATAAAAATTAGATTCTTTGAAAAGTCATAAATGACCGTGAATTTAATGATATTTTCCAAAGATGAGGTATCCTGCGTTTTTGAAATTATCTGTATGCATGTTTTTTTTTCTAATAAAAATTATAAAAATTTTAATAAAAAACAGATAGATACCATAATCTTTTAAATATCGATAAAAATATATGTAAAAAATTGGATTTTATTGGACATTTCAAAAATGTGAACAAATGCATGTAATAAATTGAATTTTATTGGACATTTCAAAAATGCCGATAAAAAATCATAATTTTTATGAAAAATCCAGTGTAAATTCTAAATCGTCAATATACATGCATAGATATAATAGACAGATAACACTTATTTCTAAATACATCATTAGAGTCTTATCGAAATTCCTTTTTCAGAGTTAATTTGCATGGATCAAGTTGAATCTAACAAATAGTTACGGTAATAGTGGTTATACTGGATCTATAAGGTGGGAGAATTTGAGGGCAATGTCGTGCCATACCCGATGGTTTTGGAGTAACAAGAGAAAACATGATGATGAGTATACAGTGCCAGATAACTTAACTCATACTATTTGAGAAAGAGCTAAGTTATATGCTTATAGTGCAAAATTCCATAATCAAATTTATGCTAGCACTCAGGTGTTTTTGTTGTATGTAAAATTTTATAATAAAAGTTATAATATATAATATTATTATTTAGATGATATAAACAATTGAAAATATTAAACTGTATAATATTATAATTAATATATTTTTTCTAATTTTCTATATATAATATTTAAAGAATAATATATGTAAGTAACATATAAATGTATTGTATATAATTTTTAAAAATAAAGGAAAATGGTAGAGAAAATAAATTACCTATAAGTAAACAATTGAAAATATTAAAGTGTAAAAAGTTATAATTAATATATTTGTTCTAATTGTATATATAAAATATTTAAAAAATAATATATGTAAGTAAGATATAAATGTATTTATATCATTTTTAAAGATAACAAAAATGGTAGAGAAATTTAGTGTGAAGCCAGAAATCATAAACACAAACACACCCGTCTAAGATTTTTTTTAAGTGTTACATCATATACGCTCTTAAAAATAAACATGTGTCATAAGTTTAAAGTCAAATATAAAAGGATAAAAAATTAACTTTAATTAAATGAGATATACAATAAGTTGTTGTAACTGAGTTTCTATAATATGCAAATTTGCTTGCTAATTCATTTTTCATAGAAAGAAAGCAAACTCCTCTTTTTCTTTTTCTTTTATCACTTCGTTTTCAATGTTAATGAATTTGGTATTTTTCTTGATCAAAAAAAGAGAATTTGGTGTTTTTTCATAATACAGAAAACTACACACGTTTGACTACGTATAAGTATTGGCATATAGAATGACTGTGATAGGTTCATATTTTCAAACACTTTTGTCAGTCATTTTGTTTGTACGTGTATGTAGATGTCCCATTTTAGTAAATTCCTCCCATTGCTTAACTTTTTATTTTTTAAAAGTTTTTTCCCTATTTAGAAAAAATAAAATCCCTTGAGTAAAAATAAAAAGTTTCTCTTTTTAACTTTACAGCTTTAGTCAGTATTTTTTTCCATCAATATTTTATAACATGTATATTTGATATTTTTTTTAAATTAAATATAAAATTTTCACATAAATATTTAAAAATAATTAATTATTTTAAATTTAGAAAAATATAAATTTATTTAGTTACTTCACTTTTAGTATTTTTATTGATAAATATTAATATATATATATATATATATATATATATATATATATATATATATATATATATATATTAAAATATAACATTTATTGATTATTATTATTATATTTTTTATTATACTTATTATTATTATTATTCATACTTTTAAATGAAAAACTATTTAAAACAAAAATATAAATATATTTTAAAATGTGACTTTTTCATATTGAATAATTTTTCTTATTGGATATTAGGATCCAAAAAACTTTAAATATTAAAGAATTTTCCTAAGAAAGTTGTATAAATATAGGCTCCAATACATCAATAAACTTAGCAACATTCAAAGAGTTGCAAGCATTTCCCTTCAAACCCAACTTATTCATACACTTTAGATAGCTAGATACATAAGCATCTAAATAAGGCAAATTAACAAAACAACCAAATGGATTCACTTCTAAAACTTCCAACCATCGACAACTTTAAGGAAAAACCGTTCTTTATGGCAACCATCTTCATCCTACCACTAATACTTTTGTTAGGTTTAGTGTCACGAATCCTCAAAAAACCAACATATCCACCAGGACCAAAAGGGTTGCCTTTTATAGGTAACATGTTAATGATGGACCAACTAACCCACCGTGGTTTAGCAAACTTAGCTAAAAAATACGGTGGCATCTTCCACCTACGCATGGGATTCCTCCACATGGTGGCTATTTCCGACGCGGATGCCGCCCGTCAAGTTCTCCAAGTTCAAGACAACATCTTTTCCAACCGTCCTGCAACGGTTGCCATAAAATACCTAACTTACGACCGCGCTGACATGGCATTCGCTCACTACGGTCCCTTTTGGCGCCAAATGCGAAAACTCTGCGTGATAAAGCTTTTCAGCCGCAAACACGCAGAGTCTTGGCAATCGGTTAGAGATGAGGTTGACTATGCTGTCAGAGTTATTTCTGACAACATAGGCAAACCTGTAAACATCGGAGAACTAGTGTTTAACTTAACCAAAAATATTATCTATCGAGCAGCTTTCGGGTCGAGTTCGAGAGAAGGACAAGATGAGTTTATTGGAATATTACAAGAGTTTTCCAAATTGTTCGGAGCTTTTAATATTTCAGACTTTGTACCTTGTTTAGGAGCTATTGATCCTCAAGGGCTTAATGCAAGACTTGTTAAGGCTCGTAAAGATTTGGATAGTTTCATAGACAAAATCATAGATGAACATGTGGAGAAGAAGAGAGAGATTGGTGATGAAGAAACTGATATGGTGGATGAGTTGCTTGCTTTCTATAGTGAAGAAGCTAAAGTGAATAATGAATCAGATGATTTGCAGAGTTCCATCAAACTTACAAAGGATAACATTAAAGCTATTATCATGGTAAGTCTTCACTTTCAATTATTTAATATTTATGATTTTCTGAAGTATATAAAGTTTTGTTTGTTTCTCTTTTTGACAAAGAAAATAGTACTAATAGTAGTTAATAAGTATTGGGGTATTGGCCCCAGGTCATTAAGGCACCTTGGATCTCTCTCACAAACCACAAATACCACTGAACAAAATGTGTCAGTACAACAGACAACTCCACACTTCAATTATTTGAAAGGGTATTATTTGAAAAAACTTTATTATTATTATTATTTTTGAAACATTATTATTTCAAATAGGTCATCCATGAAACGGAGGGAATATATATCAAGATCAACTGACATCAAAATGTCAAACTTAATAATATGACACCTCCGATAACTCATCATCATATATTCGTATAAAAAAATCTCTGTTTGAATTTAAAACTATTATCATATAGATTATGTCTATGAAATTTAATATCAACAAAAAAAATCATTTGATATATTAACGAAATACATAAAAACTAACGTCTTACAAAACTTTATGAAAACGTTAGTTTTTTTCAATCTCTGTCAACATGTCAATAATTTTTTGTTGATGTGAAATTTTATAAATTGATCTATATGATAATAGCTTTCAATTCAATGACGAATTTTGTTTTACAAATATGCGATAAAAAATTATTGGTGTTATTTTATTAAGTTTGACACCTTGGTGATATATATATATATATATATATATATTATATATATATATATATATATATATATATATATATATATATATATATATATATATATATATATAAAATAAAACTATGCATTTTTATAAATCAAGTGACCAACAATCATATTGCATATATTTATTTGTATATATATTAGTTATTAAATTTTTATATAAAAAAGTTAATCAGTCTCAAATTAATCGATACTAAAATTGAAAATGAATAAATATTTCATTTTTAAAATATAAATTATAAACATTTATTTGTTAGGATGTTAGCTCTAAAACCATATCCTTAAATTTATTATTATCTTTTCTATTATGATAAATAAAATTTTAATTTGAAATTTCACATAAATATGTTTATGGTTAAATTATTAGGTTGTAGTAAGAGATATAAATTTTTTATTTAAAATTTAAAACCATTGATAAGTATTTATAATATTTTTCATCAAAATTAAAATAAACCAATTTTATAGTTTTATTTCTTTTCGTATTATTCAAATCATAAATATTCATTTGATACATAAAGTATATTATAGTATATATTTGCAAGAGTGTTAATCATTTAGAATGTACATATTTATCCATTTTCTCTAAAATAACCAAAAAAAATGTACCACACTATTTATTTATTTTTATATAGGATTGAGTTTAGTTTTATAAATTAATTAATATCATTTGATATATATACCTCTAAAAAATTTATAATTAAAATCAAATATTTTTTATATTGATTAAGTATTTAAATATAACCTACAAGTATATAGCATGTGATGTGGATATTTTTTGGTTTGGGTATGAAAACAAAAGCCACCAAAGAGGCAGTGACATTGCAATAGCATTTTCATTGGTTTGGGTTGGTGTTGTTTCTCCGTCCTCGTCCACTCTTTCTTATTTTACACTCAAATTTAGAATAATTTCAGTGCCAAAAAAAGCCAACACTAGATTTTTCTTTTTGTTCAACGTGAAGATAGTGATATAAATAAATAAACTAATAAACTGTCATTTTCGTTACAGGATGTGATGTTTGGAGGAACGGAAACGGTAGCATCAGCAATTGAATGGGCCATGGCTGAGTTAATAAAAAGTCCAGAAGATCTAAAAAAAATCCAACATGAGTTGGCTGAAGTTGTGGGCCTAGACCGTCGGATCGAAGAGTCCGACTTTGAGAAACTTACTTATTTAAAATGTGTAGTTAAGGAAACCCTACGTCTCCATCCGCCGATCCCGTTGCTCCTTCACGAAACTTCCGAAGATGCAATGGTTAACGGCTATTTTATTCCAAAGCGCGCACGCGTGATGATTAACGCGTGGGCGATTGGGAGAGATAAGAGTTGTTGGGAGGAACCTGAAAGTTTTAAGCCGTCACGGTTTTTGAATCCGAATATGCCTGATTTTAAAGGGAGTAATTTTGAGTTTATTCCATTTGGGTCGGGTCGTAGATCTTGCCCTGGGATGCAGTTGGGATTGTACGCGCTTGATTTGGCGGTGGCTCATCTTCTTCATTGCTTTACATGGGAGTTACCTGATGGAATGAAGCCACACGAAATGGACATGAGTGATGTGTTTGGACTCACTGCTCCTAGAGCAACTCGACTCGTTGCCATTCCTACTAAACGTGTCTTGTGTCTTCTTGATTAGAAAGAAGAATGAAAAGAAAAACAATCAATCATTTTTTCGATTTTCTTTGCTTTTCTTTTTGGGTTTACTTAATTCTAGTACTATTCTATTACTATTAGAAAGAAAAAAAAGTATTTTATGAAAATAAAAATAAAACATGAGAGGTTTATAGATACAGGGTTCAAATGCAATATAGAACACGTATGAATGTTAAATCTTTTAAGAAAGGCACCAAAAAGAACATGAGAGTTTAAAAGATGAGGTTTTTTTTTTCATTCTTCTTCTTGTTGTAAGCTTTTATTTTTCAAGTATAACATCATGTATTATTCCATAAAACAATTGCTTGTAAATTTCATTCTTAGTTTATTTTCAAATGTACCACACTTTTGTTTCTAGCCTATTATTAAGCTTTGCATGTGTTTATGAATGATCTCAATTGAATAATATAATAGTGAAATCTAAACCATGGAATGGGTTGTAATATGTGTAAAAAGATATTGCATTACTTAAAAATTTGATATTAAGAATAATGCATAAACAATATACTGTTTAATGAAACTAGACACTTTTTTGTTTTTATAAATTACAAATTTATAAAGATTGTACTTCAAAACCAGACAATATTATTAAGACTTTTTTACTTTTCTATTATTTGACTTGTTGTTTTATATCCTAATCATTTGTATTAATATCTTATAGGTATCATTGTTATTGTTAATGAAAGAGAACAAAAATATTATCACCCTCAATAAATTATCTCCCTCAATTTCTCTCTCCCTCTCCACACCCTAATTTCTTCATTACTCATCAATCTTGTGGTTCTAAGTTCTAACATTTGACATCAAGAGTCTAGTTCTGATCCATATACACCTAGTGTGCAACATGAATTTTGTCTCCAATGAAAGAATTCATGCAAACCTACTCATCTTTGATGCGAAGAATTACGACAAATTGTGCAAACAAATTAAAGTGTTATTTGACTACCAAGATATTCTTTAAGTGATCGAGAGTAAGGTGAATCCTCTTGTCGAATGTGCAACAGATGCACAACGAGTAACAAATAAGGATGAGAAGAAGAAAGATTTTAAGGCGTTGGTTTTTATCCATCAATGTGTGAATGGTGACAACTTTGAGAAAGTTGGTGATTGCGAATCATCAAAGCAATCGTGAGAAATCTTAGATAAGGCATATGCAAGGGATGACAAGGTGAAGGTGGTGAGATTACAAACTCGCAAACGTCAACTTGAATTGATTCAAATGGTGGTAAATGAGATGATCAATGATTTCACAACAAGAATCACTCTATTAGTGAATCAAGTGAATGCATGTGGAGAAACAGTCACGAAGCAGTATGTTACAAAAATCTTGTATTATAGTGATTGAGAAATCAAAGGATCCTGCAATGATGAGCAAAGAGGACACTACGCCAAAACAGGTTTTTGGCAGCGCCCCTTAGACAGTGCTTTTCTCCAAAAGCGCTGCTACACGTTAAAAAAAAATAAAAATAAGGAAACTGAATACGTAGATGGCTTAAAGCGCTGCTAAATGGATGGTCTTAGACAGCGCTTTTTAAAAGCGCTGCTAAATGGCCTACCTTAGACAGCGCTTTTGAGAAGGTCCACCTTATACAGCGCTTCTCCCAAAAGCGCTGTCTAAGGCCTTAAAATTATTTAAATTAATCACAACAAAAGCGCTGTCTAAGGCCTACCTTATACAGCGCTTTTTAGAAGGTCACCTTAGACAGCGCTTTTGGGAGAAGCGTTGTATAAGGCCTTAAAATTATTTAAATTAATCACAACAAAAGCGCTGTATAAGGCCTACCTTATACAGCGCTTTTGACAAGGTCACCTTATACAGCGCTTCTCCCAAAAGCGCTGTCTAAGGCCTTTTAAATTTTTAAAAAAAGCGCTGTATAAGGCCTACCTTATACAGCGCTTTTAGAAGCGCTGCTATTGACCCCTCCTGTGTCAGCGCTTTCCTTCAAAGCGCTGTCTAAGGCCATTTTAATTTGTGAGCTTAGCCAGCGCTTTTCATAAAAGCGCTGTCTAAGGCCTTATTTACCAATTTTTTTTTTAGTAAATTATAATATATGAATTCATTCAGTACGTTAAGACCCATTTTGTTTCCCTCGCTCCCACAACCTTCTTCTCACTGCGTTCATACTCGTTGCGTTCATCATCACTGCTTCTCCCAAAACCTCCATTCTTGATTCCTGCGTTCATCACTCACTTCGTTCATCACCGTTTACATTTTTGTAAGTGCATTTTCTGTTCGTTTCATCTTTCTTTATTTAGGGCAGTTTATTAGTGATAAAGGTTTGCTTCTGGGTTGATTCTTTTGTGGTTCATGTGTTAGGGCAGTTGATTCTCTTGTGTTAGGGCAGTTGATTCTTTTGTGTGTTAGGGCAGTTGATTCTTTTGTGGTATGTTAACAAATGTATATATTTTTGATATTAATCACCATGTCAAAGGGAGATGGTTTCTGTTTGCTTCCATTAGGTTTCTATTATACTGATGATGAATTGTAGCAAGTGTTAAATGTGATTGTTAGCATTGGCGTGTAAGTTGGATAGGATTAGATAGAACTGTTAAAGGGAGATGGTGTTAGTGTTAATGAAATAGTTAATTAGTGTGGTTAGTGTTAGAATGAAAAACTGAAATGCAAGTTTAGAAAATGCAGGTCAGCTGTTAGACAGTTAAAGAAAGGCTAGCTTGTTAGAATGGGAATGATGTGAGTCAAAGTTAATTGAATGGAACTGCATTGACTTGGCTTGTGATTTTACCTTGTTGAATTGTTTTTTTTCTGATGCCATGAAACTGAACTGATTAAACTTGAATTATGTTGGACTGCTGAACTATATTGCACATTTGAACTACACTTGTTATTTGCTTGAATGTGTTGGACTGGTTTGGAAAATATTTTGCTAAGTTGGATTGGTATTAAATTGGTTTTTGACAATGCTGAACTAGTTTTGGATTGACATATTACCCTACTTGAATTGCTTGTACTTTAGTTGATTACTTTACTGACTGATTGATACATTGCTTGATCTGTTTAATATCTAATAAGCTGTTGTTTATTTTATAGGGTGTTCATTTCCTTAGGACTCAATTGAGGACTATTGCTAACAAGCTTTGTTGACATCCACAATTAAAAGGTAGTAACTTATTGCCTCTTCTTCTTTTTTTCATAGAAATGACTTATAATATAAGCAATTATATGATAAACGCGGAAATAAGTTGTTTATTCATATAGGGTGTTAGTCCTCTAAATTATTTCCAATCATTTGACATTCAATCATAATAAATATCCAAATTGTCATGATTTTAATAGCATAACTACAACATAGTTATAGTTACTTCACTTCATAGTTAGTAGAAGAATAGATATATATATATATATATATATATATATATATATATATATATATATATATATATATATATATATATATATATATATATATATATATATATATATATATATATATATATATTCTTTTTGTGATAATCTTCTTTTTGTGACGCGAAAGTGTTTATCTTAGGAAATTCTTCTTTTATGTTGTTTTGAAATAGTTGCGTGAATAATTTAGGAAAACCATGGATAAAAAATGGATGTCTGCCGATCGATTGTCGAAAGAGTACGAGAATGGGGTATTGGAATTCGTTAAGTTTGCTGTTGAACATGTCAAAGACCCCAGTCGAATGAAATGTCCTTGCTTGGGTTGTTGTTATATGGGTCGGGTTGACGCAGATGGATTGAAATCGCATTTACTGATGCGTGGAATTGATCGAAGTTATACGTGTTGGATATTTCATGGTGAGAAAATTAACGAGAATGTTGAACAGAGGGAGAAAAGTAATACGACCTATGCTTCATACGACAAAGACACGGAAACATACGATTGTGATCGAGTTGAAGAGATTGTAGAAGCACTGGATGAAGATCTTCATGATTGTCCTGAAATGTTTGAGAGGATGGTAAGCGATGCAGAGAAACCGTTGTACAAAGGTTGCACTAAATTCTCAAGACTTTCTGCGGTATTAAAGTTGTACAACTTAAAGGCGGGCAATGGATGGTCGGATAAAAGTTTCACAGAGTTGTTGGCCCTTATGAGAGAAATGCTACCGGATGATAATGTTCTTCCTAATCGAACCTATGAGGCAAAAAAAATGTTGTGCTCTATTGGCATGAGCTATGATAAGATACATGCTTGTCCTAACGATTGCATTTTGTTTCGTAACGAATATGCAATGTTAACTGAGTGCCCTAAATGCGGTTTGTCTCGATATAAGAAAAGATTATCTCCCGCAAAAGTCTTATGGTATTTTCCGATAATTCCGAGATTTAGGCGCATGTTTCGTAGTGAAACCGATGCAAGACATCTTACTTGGCATGCAGATGAAAGAATTATTGATGGAAAGTATCGGCATCCGGCTGATTCACCACAGTGGTCGAAGATTGATAATGATTATCCTGAGTTTGGATCAGAAGCAAGAAACCTTCGATTGGCATTATCTACTGATGGAATGAACCCACATGGTCTTCAAAGTATCTCACATACCACATGGCCTGTGATTCTTATGATTTATAACCTACCTCCGTGGCTATGTATGAAGCGTAAGTACATGATGTTATCTATGTTAATCTCTGGGCCTAAACAACCAGGGAATGACATAGACGTATACTTGACACCTCTGATCGAAGATTTAAAGATTTTGTGGGAGAACGGTGTGGAGGTTTATGATGGATATAGGAAAGAAAGTTTCAATTTGAGGGCGATGTTGTTTGGCACAATTAATGATTTTTCAGCATACGGGAATCTATCTGGGTATAGCATTAAAGGTCAACGTGCGTGTCCTGTTTGTGAAGACGGAACCGATACGATTCGATTGGAACTTTGCCAGAAGAATGTGTTTCTCGGTCATCGTAGATTCTTACATTCTAAACATCACTACCGTGGGTGGAGAAAAGCATTCAATGGAGACACCGAACATCGTAGAGCTCCACCCGCATTGTCAGGTGAACAAGTTTTTGAAAAGGTGAAAGATGTGCGTACTGAGTTTGGCAAGCCTTTTGCACATAAGATTGTGAAAGGTGGGTGGAAGAAAAGGTCGATATTTTTTGAATTGCCATATTGGAAGTCTTTGTACGTGAGACATTTTCTCGATGTTATGCATATTGAAAAAAACGTATTTGAAAGTGTTATCGGTACATTACTCAATATAAAAGGCAAGTCTAAGGATGGCCTTAAAGCAAGGCAGGACATGTTAAAAATGGGAATGAGAACTGAATTAGCACCCGTGAAGAAAGGAAGACGAACATATCTACCACCTGCCGCTTTTACTTTATCTAGAAAGGAGAAAAAAATTTTGTGTAAGTCTCTGAGTGAAGTTAAGGTTCCAGAAGGTTACTCATCTGATATCAGAAGACTTGTTTCTATGAAAGACCTCAAGTTGAAGAATTTGAAGACACATGATTGCCATGTTATAATGGAACATTTTCTACCGATAGGTATACGTTCTATTTTGCCAGAAAAAGTAAGAAGTGCCATAACTAAATTGTGTTTTTTCTTTAGGTCAATTTGTAGTAAGGTGATCGATCCCGAGATCTTACCAACACTACAAAAAGAGATTGTAATTACCTTGTGTGAGCTTGAAATGTATTTTCCTCCGTCTTTTTTTGACATAATGGTTCATTTAGTTGTTCATCTTGTGAAAGAGACACAGTTGTGTGGACCAGCTTATATGAGATGGATGTACCCTGCTGAACGGTATATGAAAATATTAAAAGGGTACGTGAAATCCCGAAGTCGACCAGAGGGTTGTATTGTTGAACGATACATTGTTGAAGAAGCTGTTGAGTTTTGTACTGAATATTTGTCTAACGTTCAATCGATTGGACTCCCCAGAGCTCAGATTTTCGACAAAATGGAAGGTAAAAAATTAATTGGGAATAAAATTGTGACAATATCAAGGGATGAACGGGATCAAGTTCATTTGTATGTTCTGCACAATAATAATGAGGTTGAGCCATATGTTGAAATGCACAAGGATGTACTCCGAAGGTTAAATCCGAACAGAAATGAAAATTGGATAGTTATAGAGCACAATCAAAGTTTCATACAATGGTTGAAGGATCATATTTATTTGAAGCGCTCTTCAGATCCTTCTTCGGTAACAGAAAGGTTGAGATGTTTGGCATATGGTCCAAGTTTGCATGTGTTTTCTCATAGCGCATATTCAATTAATGGATACACATTTTATACCAAAGAACAAGATGATAAGAGTACTATGCAAAATAGTGGTGTCACCGTGCTAGCTGAAGCAATGCATATATCAAGTATGAAGGACTTAAACCCCAAATATGCAAATTTGTCATATTTTGGAGTTATTGAGCACATTTGGGTGTTTGATTACGAGAAGTTTCAGATTCCCATCTTTGGTTGCAAGTGGGTGAATAGTAGTGGCATACGAATGGATAAGTCTGGATTTTTGCAAGTTGATCTTACTAGGGTGGGGTACAAAGATGAACCTTTTACTGTTTTCGATTCGGACAACTTTTTCCCTGATTTTACTGTTGCTGTACTGTTACAAAAAACATGCTTCCACTCGGAATTTGGACGAATCGAGTTCATTTTTGAGTCCTTTGGCCCGTTTGTAGGCTACCATGTAATTTTCGTCCAATTCAATACACTTTGACTTTGACACTTACTTGATTTGTATTCATATTTGCTTAATATTGTGTTTATGTTTTTCTTTATTACAGATGGCTAGTAACGAGGATCACCCACATGGTGATGAGACCGTTGGTGGTGCGGAAAGGGAAATTAAACGTGGAATAACGGTTATGAAGAAAGTTATTCGAGATAGAGATCGAGGCGTTTTAATAAAAGTGCATTGGAACGAAGGTGGACAACTAATTGAGCCTAACGGTTCAACATTGACAAGTTTTATTGGTGCATTGGTAAGGAATGAAGTTCCAATTACTTGTGATAATTGGAGAAATAAACAATTGAACGAAGCTAAAGACAAAATATGGAGTGAGATAAAGGTACCATATGTGATGTTATTTGTTTTTAATGACGATTATGTCTTTAAATTAATTGTACTAACGCAATGTGTGTATGTTTTTCGTAGAGGTGTTTCGACATCGAAGAAAACAGAAGAGATCATTGTCTCAAATTGGCCGGAAAGTTACTAAGAGGGTTTAGAACCTTTTTATCAACCACCTTTCTTAGGGATACGGAAGGTACTTTTGTTGATGCAGAGCTTCCATCTAAATATGCAAGTTTGATTTCACCTAAAGAATGGGAAACGTTTAAATCCAAACGAAAAACCCAAGAATTTAAGAGTGTAAGTGAAACAAACCGGCAAAGAGCATCAAGTCCGGCGTATCCCTATAGAAAAGGGCGTGTTGGATATGGACGCTTAGAGCAGTCTATAGTAAGTATCTATAAATTGCATTGATATACTTGTTATATTTGATCATATTTTGTCATGAGTTATATTTGATCATATTATGCTTAATGTGTAGTTAACAAAGGAGAATAGTTCTGAAACATCTCTTCCGGCACATGTTTTGTGGAAGGAAGCCCGTGTCGGTAAGGATGGAAAGATTAAAGAAGACGTTCAACAAATATTTGAGAAATGTGTAAGTATAGCATTATTTAAGACAATAACACTTTGACTTTGACACTTTTGAATCGTCCAATTTCGAACACTTTGACTTTGACACTTACTTAAGACAATAACATTACTATTGTGTGTATGTTCATATGATTTTCAGGAGACTCTATCTCAATCTATAGTTCCATATGAAGACACTGATTGCAGGAGCATACTGAGTCGAGCATTAGATGTTCCCGAGTATTCTGGTCGGGTGAGGGGCAAGGGATTTGGGATCACTCAAAAATCCTTGAATATTAAAAAACAAAAGACTCCTAGCAATAAAGAACTGCAGCAAACTTTGGAAGCATTAAAAGCTGAAGTTCTTGAATTAAGAAAGGAAAGAGAAAGAGATCGAGCAGCGGGTTTTAAAGATACTAGTGACAAAGATAGTATCAATTGTAATTTTCAACCGACTATTCCAGAGGTAATTATATATCTTATTATGAAATTAAATTAGCTTAATTTATTTAATTGTCATATATACACATTAAAAATGTCATATTTATTATTGGTTTTAGGGCATTTCACCTTGTCACCTCTACTTAGCGAGACCGACTTATCGGATGGTTGGCAAGGGGAAAGTTCATAACAATTTGGGTGAATTACTTCACACTAAACCGCTCCCTACTGGATCTTTGAAAGTCTCGGTTGATATTGCTTTGGAGAAGGATGCGTTATTACCACATCCTGACGATGTTTCGGATGCAACTTTATTGGGAGATGCCATAGGTTCATTTGTTGCATGGCCGACAGACCTCATTATCGTAGGATATGAGGTATGCTTAAAACCATTATGAACCTTTAGGTATTCAAATTTTTTACGCGCATTTTACGTACACATTTTTTACATGTTAATGTTAATTAGACTCCCACAAAATCCAAAGCAAAAGATAAGGGGATTGCGCGGGAAATCGAGTCAGTTGCATCGCAAAAAGAGGTACATCACAATTATATGCTATTTAGATTCCTGTTAATTCGTCATCTTACACTTCACCTTACTAATTATATGATATTTAGATTCCTGTTGCTAAGAAGACTGAAATTTCCAAGAGGACCGGGGCTAAAAAGAAAAATCCTTCCAAGTATAGAGCGTGCCTCCATACATATTTAGAAACGACAGATATTTCGGATGGATGTGTTCGTTTAATACCTATGGATGGAGCTATTTTTGGTTTTGAGTATGCCGAGCCATTGGGTAAAGAGGATTTTGATCAAATTTTGTATCATACGCAATTAAGCGTTGGTGTTATCAACACATACATGAGGTATATCCGATCTACTTTGTTTAAATTCTTGAACAAGTTATTTACTCGTTTCATATGAATAGTCTAAATGTTAATGATGTTTTTATATAAGGTATTTATATGACAAATTGATGGGTCCGCGTGGGTTGGAGCAAAGATTCTCATTCTTAAATCCCATGAAAACGAACTTAACCGAAATGATAAGAAAACCAGATGAAGTCAGGACGTATGTAGTCGAGCGCTTTATGGCCGACACAGATAGAGAAAAGTTGTTCTTTTTACCGTTTAATACCGGCGACGGGTTAGTTCTTCAATCTAAATTCATCTGTTATAATTTTTCATATTTTGACGTCGTGTAGAAAGTTTCCATCTAACATTTGTTTTATTACAGTGGACATTGGTTGTTGGTCGCGATAAATCCTTTTAAAGAAATTGTGTATTATTTGGATTCTTTACACAATGATTGGACAACATACCCTGCTATGAAGACGATAGTTGACACGTAAGTGCAAATAACCCAATATTTGTGTGTATACTTATTTATTTATGTGAATTGTTCTAAATATTCGTTTATATTTCATTATAGCATTATACAAACTGTTCGAGCACAAAGAAAAATTCAAGTACCAAAGAGAAAAGCCAATAACATTACATGGAATAGAGTGGAGGTATATTAATTATCACAATTTTGATTATATTAGTGATGACACATGATAAAACTTAGGATATTTATCCATATTGTTTTTCCATGTGTAGTGTCCTCGACAGCGTAATAATATAGATTGTGGATATTACACGTTGAGGTTTATGAAAGAAACTCTTCTTATGGATCGAACAGATATTCCATCTGATGTATGGATTTCTAACTTATGAGTTATTTTCATATTTAACACATATTTCTCATAATTAAATAGATTTAACTAAATCATACTATGTTATATTATTATGTAGTACTTTGATGAATATAGATGTGCTTATTACTCAAAAGATCAGTTGGATGAAATTAAAGAGGAATTGTGTCAATTCATTATCGAGCTACAGGTTTTGTGAGGTATTGAACTCTTACTTTAATTTTGAATGTGATCTGAATAACTTTGAGTGAATTCCATTTGCTTACTACAATCTTTATTTGGTGTTGTTTCAGGTTATATAGCATATTTAGAAGATAGAACTAGAATGTGTTGAAATACATTTTGATTAGCATTTTTGGAGGTTATTAGAAATGTGTAGATTTTTTGTAAAGGCAAACATTTTCAAGTATATATATAAATACTCAAAAAACTGCTGAAATTAGAAGTATATTGTGTTGAACTATAATGTGTTTATAATGCATATAGATTTTCAAGTATATGTGCATATTCAGAAGATAGAACTACAATGTGTTGAACTATAAGGTGCATATAGATTGGATTCAAGCTCCAATTTATGAAAATCTGCTGAAATTTGCAATTTACAGGTGCTAAATAATGTGGTGAAAACGTATAAAAAGATCCTCCAAAATTTGGAGTCTTAGACAGCGCTTTTAGGCAAAAAGCGCTGGTAAAGGCATTTTAATTTTGACCTTAGACAGCGCTTTTATCAAAAAAGCACTGGCATAGGTGGTTAATTCAACAAAATATAGTGTAAAAAAGCGCTGGCATAGGGTGGGCTATACCAGCGCTTTTTCTGTAAAAGCGCTGGTATAGCCCACCCTATGCCAGCGCTTTTTTACACTATATTTTGTTGAATTAACCACCTATGCCAGCGCTTTTTTAATAAAAGCGCTGGCATAGGGGGGGTTTAGACAGCGCTTTTTCAGTAAAAGCGCTGTCTAAACCCCCCTATGCCAGCGCTTTTTTAGTTAATTTCAACATGAAATTAACTAAAAAAGCGCTGGCATAGGGGGGTTTTAGACAGCGCTTTTACTGAAAAAGCGCTGTCTAAACCCCCCCTATGCCAGCGCTTTTTTAGTAAATTAAGCGCTGTCTAAGACCTATACCAGCGCCAGTATAGCCAGCGCTTTTAAGCGCTGTCTAATGTCAAAAAAAGCGCTGTTTAATCCCTTGTTTGGCATAGTGGGAGCTGCAAAGCTCTCTTAAGGCTCATGAGCAAAAGATGGAGGAGAGAATAATGATAAGGCAAAGACAGAGATCGCTTTGTGTCGCATTACGCGAAAAACCGGCGGGAAAACGAAACAACAGAGCCGCCACCGTGCGTTATTTATCCCGAAGGAGGGAAAGGAAACGCTCGAAGTAAACCTGGAAAGGAATGGTCTCGCGACTAGAGAAAGATGGGATCGGGAGTCGGTTATGCGAAGGGAAGGTATTAGTATCCCTACACATCCGTCGTACTCGACGGGATCCACGCTCAGAAAGGATAGAAGAAAGGTTGCTAAAAAAAACTGCTCAAAACTGCACACACACTGAACTGAAACACAGACGAAAGACGGAGGAAACGGGACTCGACAGGATATCGCATCCTGGGCCTACGTAGTCTGTCAGACACAGACATCAGAGTCGACGTAGTTCGGGACAGGGGAAACGTGCTCGCTAGGATGTCGCATCCTATGCATACGTATCTTCTCTAACCAGAGAAGAATCAGAGCACTCGTAGCTCGGCTAACGCACGCCAAACAAAACACAAACAGGAAACCGACTGCCAATCGCTGGACTTACGTCAGACTCCACACAAAACAGGCAAACATGGAAACCGAATGCCAATCGTTGGACTTACGTCAGACTCCGAACCAACAAACGCACACACAGGAAACTAACTGCCAATCGCTGGGCTTACGTCAGACTCCAAACAAAGAAACAAACACAGAAAACCAACTGCCAATCGCTGGACTTACGTCAGACTCCAACCAGAAAAGGATAACAAACACACACAAAAGGAAAAGAAAGTGAAAAAGGGCGCCCGGAGAGATCAGCTCATCTCCTGCCTACGTACCTCATCTGGTATGAGGATCAGGGCGACGTAGTTCCCCTAAACAGGGAAAGAACTTCTATCCTAACCAGAGACTGGGAAAATAACAAGCTACTAGGGAGACTACGACTCGAGCCTAGAAGTTGCCATGCATATGATCCCTATGTTGAGGTTTCTATCCTAACTTGCACAGGAAGCAAGCTATCCTAAACAGCACAATCAAACAAGTACAAGCACAATAAAGCAAGCACACACACTATATGCAAACAATTGGCTCACACAAGGCTAGGCTGTAGAAACAAGCCAACTGGAATGGGGTGTTTTTAGTTCTTAACCCTAACATTGAAAGTTAGGGTGAAGCAGATGAAATGGAGATGAGGGTTATGCCTCATAGCTCTTATCCCTGGCCTGGGAGAGCTTGAATCAAATAGAAAGTGTGGGAGTTCAGAATGTAGGAACTCTTCTCCACATGACTGACACAACAAGATCTTGGGTTCTTATTCACAATGCATCAACACATGGTGTGAGCAAAGTGAATGACACAACTGAATAGCAGGGGATGGATTGCACATCCCTTTTATCTGCCAATTGCCTCTTAAGAGGTCTTTACCTGCTTGGCACAAAATTAAACAACCACAAGCATTGCCTCTTAAGGAGGGCTTCAGACAGGTGCCTGCCAAAGTAACATGACAGGTCTTCCAGACTACATGAAGATCAAGGGATTATACCTCAGTGGTATGCCAACCACAAGCAAGCAAAGCAAAGTTCAAATGAACTTAAAGCAACTTAGGTACTTGTGGAAACAGCTAAACCAATCAATATAAAATCCAGACAATCAGACAACAGTCAATATCCAACAGACAACCCAATATGCAACACAAAAGCCATAAGGCAAACTCAAATGAGTTATCATCAACCTACAAAACACACAATGTTAGAAATCAAAAGCAAATATTAACATTCAAGTGATGAAGCATCATCAACCATGGCATTTGGATGCTTAAACCTGAAATCAAAGCTCACATGTAAGTAACAAACCACTAGGTCAAAGCCTAGGGTCAAGGATGAAGAAAAAATTCAAAACAGGAGCTGAAATTCAACACAATGCAACTTCAAACACATATTAACATGTCCTAAAAAGGCTCACATCAAAATCAATAAGCAAAAGCATTTCATGATCAAAAGAAGTCAAAGGCAATTTCAAAGTTCATATACGGTCATCATGAATGAAAAATCCAAATCAAAACAGAAATGATTCAAATAATTCTGGAAATATTCATGAACATTCAAAACATCTAACATGATCAACATACAAAAACTCAGAAGCATCCAAGATCATTTGGCATGGAAATTAAATTGCACAAGTAAGAACAACCAAATGTGTGACCCAAATTGTCACACCATGTTAACACAAGCATAAAACTGAAATGGTAAATGGAAAAAATGTCAAACCAAAACCAAAATGTCCATCAATGTGTCTAGAATTAACATGTAAAATTTCAAGTCAATTGGATTAAAATCAAGCATTTCACAACAAGATGAATAAGGCAAGGTCACAAATGGACACATGATCACATATGATAGCACCAAATAAAATCCATCCGTGAACAATTTTTGAAATCATCATAATTAAAAACTAGACATCTCAAGGACCAATTAGCAAAAAACCAGGTATTTTTTGGATCAATTTTCAATTTGTTATGAATTTTACAAGTTGATGAAAAAATGTGAAATAAAAATGGCATAGCATGGCAAAAGTGAAAAATAAATTCCAAAAAACGCCTGAAGCAGGAATCGAAGTGAGGACCATAGATTAAATGAGTTCTGAGCGCGCGTTCTTCAGGTAGAACCCTAGCGCACCAGGCTATGAAGATCTTCATCTTCTTCATGAAGATGAAGATGAACACCATGAATGTTCATGCAAGCTTTTTCCAGAATTTCCAGATTTTCTCAGAATTTTACAAATTATATATCGTTGGAAAGCTCTTTCAATGTAGAATTCAAATATCATATTATCTAAGCCTAAATCTCCATGGATTTTCTGAATCGAAGCAAAGAAGTTTCTAGATCTAAACTTGAAATCATCATATCTCACTCAATTTTCATCCAAATTCCACAAAATTTATATCAGAATTCTCACCACAACAAGATCTACAAGATTATGTACATAAAACAGAGAATTAAGAGAATAAAAAATGTGACCTCTTGAAGAACAGTTGGCGAATTCTGCAGATCCAAGGCCAAGCAAGCATGCAAATCCACTCCAAATCACTTGTTATGAAGTTTGATGATGAAATTGAGGCTTGGAAACGTGTAGATCTTGCTTAAATCTCAAATGCCATGGTTATGTTCTTGAGCTTCACATGCACAATTCTGGTCCAAACTTGATGATCCAAGGCTTGATCTCTGCTAAATCAACACTAGAGAATCAGAATATGGAAGAAGATTCAAGGTTTATGTGAGAAAAAATTGAATTAAGATTGAAAGAAAATTTTGGAGGGAAAAAATTCTTAGATCTAGAAATGGTGAATTGTGATTAACCTCTCCAAATTCTGTTACAATTATCTATATATATACCATGTCCTAATCTCATTTTAATTAAAATTAATCAAAGTTAATTAGAGATTAAGCAAAATAAGGGTGCATGGCAAAAATTGGAAATTTGGTGGTGCATGGCAATTCCAAACGTGAACAGTACCATATGGGAGCTCATTTTCACTCAAAATCTTCCCATGCACATGTTAGCAATGGTCATTTGTTCCCATGATGCACCAATTTCAAGTTTATGATTTTCCCTCCAAAATTGACTTGAACGTACAAATAATCATATGTTCAAATTTCATGCAATGTGATGGATGTTTTGGAAACTTCATGTCATGACAAGCATTTTGCAAAAAGAACCACCAAATTTGGAGTTATGAACCAAAAGTTATGGCCATTTGAAGTTCCATGTACACTTGGCAATGATTTGACCATATCTCCTCAACCATTCATCAGATGCTCATGATCTTGGACTTTTTGGAAATGGGAGAAAGAGATCTTCAACTTTCATGTTGGACAAAATTTCATTTTAAGCTTCTTTGATGATGCAAGATCAAGTTGAATTTGAATCAAAAACTTTCCATTTTGGGAAACTTTCAATTATAGGTCACTTTCCATTTTTGGAAACTTTTGATCTGGCTTCAAAATCTTCAAGGTAGATGTTTGACATGTTGAATACCCTTCTTTGGGACATGAATGAAATGTCTCAAACCATTTCTCCCTCTCCTAGCCCTCAGTTGACTTGCAGTTGACTTTTATGGGCCTCAGATGACTTGGTCATGCACTGTGGACCTTGAACCTCAAACCAATGGTCAAGTTGCATCAAAATGAACCTTGGGTCATGTAAGATCTCTAGAACAACCATAGGGCCTTTGTCTCATGGAAATGCTTTTGCTCTCTTGCACAGATGGATTCTCCTGATCAGTTTTGATTGATGAAATGCAACATGCTATGCAATGCTAATGACCTAAAAATGAAATGAATGTACAAATGGGAGGTGCAAATTTGAGGTGCTACATCTGCCCCTATTCAATCAACTGGGAACCTGAACGGATGAGAGCAACGACTGTCAGACCTTCAAGGTAAACAAGGATTGAATACCAAAGAACCGTAGAAATTTGCACTCTGCTGGGATCCAAAAAAGAAAGTTCACCAAGGGCAACTTCAACTAGGATCTGATATTTATCACTGGACCAGACAAGACGTCTACCAACGACTTCACTGGGGATTTTGATTTTTTCAATGAAAAGATACAGCCATACGTCAACGGACGAATGGGAAAAACTCAACGTTTACCGATACCAACGGAGAAGTGACCAGACATCAACGGATGAATGGGAAGGGTACAACTAGACGTCAACGGACGAATAGGAAAAACTCAACGTTTATCGACACCAACGGAGAGGTGATCAGACATCAACGGATGAACTGGGAAGACTCAACCAAACGTCAACGGACGAACGGGAGAAGCTCGACGTTTATCGACACCAACGGAGAGGTGACCAGACATCAACGGATGAATGGGAAGACTCGACCAAACGTCAATGGACAAACGGGAGAAGCTCGACGTTTATCGACACCAACAGAGAGGTGACCAGACATCAACGGATGACTGGGGGAAAGAAATACAACCATACGTCAACGGACGAAATGGGAAAAACTCAACGTTTATCGAAACCAACGGAGACGTGACCAGACATCAACGGATGAACTGGGGAAAGAGATACAACCATACGTCAACGGACGAAATGGGAAAAACTCAACGTTTATCGAAACCAACGGAGAGGTGACCAGACCTCAACGGATGAATGGGAAGACTCGACCAGACGTCAACGGACGAACGGGAGAAGCTCGACGTTTATCGACACCAACGGAGAGGTGACCAGACATCAACGAATGAATGGGAAGAAAGAGATACAACCATACGTCAACGGACGAATGGGAAAAACTCAACGTTTACCGAAACCAACGGAGAGGTGACCAGACATCAACGGATGAATGGGAAGGGTACAACTAGACGTCAACGGACGAATAGGAAAAACTCAACGTTTATCGACACCAACGGAGAGGTGACCAGACATCAACGGATGAACTGGGAAGACTCGACCAGACGTCAACGGACGAACGGGAGAAGCTCGACATTTATCGACACCAACGGAGAGGTGACCAAACATCAACGGATGAATGGGAGAAAAAGAGATAGAGGATGTTACGAACATCGAAAGATGATGTCTACGGACACCAAAACAAGACCCACACGAGGATCAACACGACACCTCGGGTACCGCAAGGATGACATCTACATATGTCAAGACAAGGCTACACACTTGCCGGGGATCTCCCTGGGGAGAATCAAGCTTTTCTCTCACCTGCGGGTGAGGAAATAAACCTCTCTGGGGGATTATCCATCTTGAATGCTGTCTGTCAAGAGCAACTGTAGCAAACGTGCCGTACAGATGTTGAACAATGATCCGCCTCTGCCGGGGATATGGTCTAATTAGGTTTGACATGAATGCATATGTTTGAATTTTTCTATGGCGTAATGATCCATGTTGAATGGAAATGCTACGCGATTTGAGGATGCAATGATTACTACATGCAAGATACAAATGAAGAAAACTCCTGCTGGGGAGCAAATGATCGCTCAGCTGAGCGCACAAATCTGATTAGCTTCTCCAACTCTACGGGGAGACGCACTGCTGGGGGTGCTGATCTAATACTCTGGGGACGGCAGAGGAACCAACTCAACTGGGGAGACTCTGTCTGGGGAACGCACCAACTTCTCAACCGTGCTGGCGAATAGCATTGCTGCTGGAGAAAGGACAAATTCCACCAGGGACAACTTCACTGAATCCAATCCACTTGGGGACTACTCTGCTAAGGGAAGCAACCAATGCTTACCTCTACTGGGGATAATTTTCACCGTACCTGATCCGCTTGGGGCCCTCGCTGGGGAAAACCATCAACACAAACACAAACCTCCGCTGGGAAGACTGCCCACTTCAGACTTGGAAAACAATCACAACCCTGCTGGGCAAAGGCATTCACGACCCTGCTGAGGATTACAATACTTCATATCCAACTGCTGAGGAACAGACTACTCACTGATACCTCCGCTGGGGATACAACCTTCAGACTCAGTGGGGACCAACAGCCTTCAGACTGGCTGGGGATAGAATAGCCTTCAGACCTGCCACCCGACTGCTGGGGAAGAACAATTCTAACAGCTTTCAAACTTGCTTGGGGAAATAGCCACTTACAGACCTGGCTGAAAAACATCTTCAACCCTGCTGGGGAAAAACATCTCTCCACCCTGCTGGGGAAAGGCACTCATAACCCTGATTGCTGAGGAACAATCTACCCACAGACGCCAACGCTGGGGATATGGAAACCTTCAGGCTCGCTGGGGAGACACCGATCTCGAATCTGCTGTGGAGATAACACTCCCAAATCCCCTGGGGAGATACGGCTTATTTGACACGGAACACCCTTCGATTCGACGAACACTGGCCTTCATCATCCGACCGTAACGTCAACTTTCCACTTTTGAGAGACTCCCAGACTCATCCGGTCTTTTCTGATTCATCACCTAATATTCTCGTCTCTTCTTTGCTTCGAGACAACTGATTTCCTCAGATCCGGGCTAACTCCCTAATCTTCAGACTGTGAAGAGTCTTCTTGATTACCCTATAGGATCGTCGTTGCAATTCTTTCACCGTCTTTTCACCGTTTTTCTATCCCTTGCCCCTGATTGGACTCTGCAGGGATCTTCTGTCAAAATGTTATCCATCACAAACTACAAGTGAATGAAGATATCTAACAGCACCTGCACAAGAGATCGTTAGATAAAAGCGTGCCCCAGGCGTGCCAACATTTCAACACCTAGGTCACTCAAACTTCCGAATAAGATTTCCAGATTCCAATCTTATAAGCATGCATCGGAAGGGACCTCTATGTTTCAAAATGCAAATATTCTTATCAAAAATAAACGGATGTTTTCGCAATCAAAGCGGTAATGAAGACAAAAATAAAATTATTTGACTGAACATGCATTTTATTGACTAAAAAAGGTGGCTCAAAACCGAGCAACACACAGGAAGCAATCCCTGAAAAGAGGTGATCGCGCACAAAAGGAAAAATCTATCCTAATGGCAATGTGAAACCGTGATCTCATCGGGTTTCAACTTGGTTACACCCCATATGTCCTCAAAACTTTCCGCACTTTTTGTCTTCTGAACAAGACGCTTCCGATCGATCTCTGTCGGGGATTATCCAAGTCATATCTAAAGCACAAACGACCATGCTAGACGCAGTTGTTCGTTTCAGTCCCTCTTTTGCCTGGACCGCCCTTTCGGGTTTTCGATCCACCGAGATACCCTTTTTGCCCAAGCCGCCCTTGTGGGGTTTTCGACTTGCCAGGTGTACAGTTTTTCTTTTATCCCTAATTTTTGCCCGAACCTCTTCTTTTTCTTTTGGTTCGCCGGGATGCCCATTTTTGCCTGGACTCTTTTATTCTTTTCGTCCAGCAGGTCTCTTTTACGAAGTATTTTTTAACTGCGTCCGCATTCACAGGGGATGGAAAATCCTCACCCTCCATGGTCGTCAACAACAAGGCTCTGCCAGAGAACGCCTTCTTGACCACGAATGGGCATTCATAACTGTATATTCCCTTGCCCCTACGATCATCTTGAGGAGGAAGGATCCTTTTCAATACCAGCTCTCCCACGTGGTACGCACGAGGTCGCACTTTTCGGTCAACAACACACTTTATTCACTGGGTACAACTGGCCCATGACAAGTAACTGTCAGCCTCTTTTCCTCAATCAGGCTTAATGCGTCATACCGAATCCTTATCCACTCAGCCTTCTCCAATTAGGACCTCAAATGGTAGCACCGATTCCTTCTCATACACCTGTGAGGAAGGCGTTGCCCCAGTAGTTGCGCGCACCGAGGTTCGATTCCAGGATACAAGCTTCGTACTCAGCCACTATTGTTGGCGCAATCAAATGCTAACCGGGCAACGAAGGGAACGTGGGATCCCTTTAGCGTAACCAAAGCAGCGCTAACTCATCCACATTAACCCCATCAGACATCAGAATCCGTTCGGATTCAGGGTCAGGCCCCTCCTCCGGGATCGGTTCCTCAGAATCTTTCGATTTGAGCACCTCGAGATGTCCTCATCAGGGAACTCAAACTTCCTTGGTTGATAATCCTCAATGGGTTGCGGGGCGATGTAATCGGACAATACACTCCCCTCGATTGCTTTCTGAGAGGTGTACCGTATATCACAAATCAGTCAAACTCACTTTTTTACCGTCTCGCAACCCGTCCGGTCAATGCTGACTTCTCAAACGCATACTTGATCGGATCCATCTTGGACATCCACAAAGTGGTATGAACCAGCATATATTGTCTCAGTCGGCGAGCAACCTATGCCAAAGTACAACAAGTTTTCTCGAGCAGTGAATGTATTGTTTCACAGTCGATAAACTTTTTGCTAAGGTAAATTGCATGCTCTTTTCGACCAGACTCGTCATGCGGTCCCAGTACACACCTCATAGACCCATCGAGGGATGTCAAGTACCAGATTAACAGTTGTTCCTTCCACGGGAGGCATTAGAATCAGAGGTTCCTGCAACTTATTCTTTTATCTTTCAATGCCCCTTGGCAATCATTATCCACCTGACGGTTTGATCTCTTTTTTTCAACAGTTTGAATGGGTTCCCACGTGGCTGTCAAATGAGATATGAACCGTGAAATGCAATTCAATCTATCTAAGAAACCACGAACCTCTTTTCTGTTCTCGGTTCAGGCATTTCTTGTATTGCTTTTTTCTTTTTCTATTCTTTCTTTTCTTTTTTTTTAGCAGGATCAACCTCGATTACTCTTATCCGCTCACAATAAGTCTCAGCATTTTACCGGACAGCACTCCACAAGTGCACTGATTTGGACTCAACCTCAGTCTGAGTTGTCTCAACCGGTCAAACAACTTGGCCCGATCTACCAAATGCCCTTTTTCTGTTTGGGACTTTGCTATCATGTCATCAACATAGCATTCGATTTCATGATGAATCATATCATGAAACAAAGTCACTCTGATACGTGGCACCAGCGTTTTGCTTCACTAGAGGATAGTCTTCTCTCAATGGTAGCTTGTGCATAACGACATCGGTATCCGACCCTGGCATATCCTGATACGACCAGGCGAAGGTATCCACATGCTCTTTTAACAGTGCTACCATTCTGCTCTTTATATTAGCCCCTGAAGCGGCCCCAACTTTCACTTCCTTTCTGACCTCGGCGGTGCCTGGAATAACAATCTTGAATCGCTCCTCGTGCGGTTGAATCACCTTCTCCTCTTATTTTAACAACCTGGCTAATTCCAGCAGATCACAATCTTCTTCGCCTTCTTCGTCGGCATGATAGATCGGATTGTCGAAGTCATACAGAGGTGTAACCGAATTGTTATCGATGAGATCAGGAGGATAGTCACTTTTGAGGTCGGTACAAGACAAATCAAAAGGAAAGAAAAATGAAAATAAACATTGCCATTTTTATTTTTTTAAATTGCAAAAATAAATGAAAAACAGGGAACGCCGCTTTTAATCACAAAAACATCCATTTATTAATGATGCAAAATGTTGCCAAATGAAACACATGAGATGGCCCTTACAATGAACCATTACGTTTCGGGCAAAACGTATGGCTTTCATGCAAACAAAATTTGAAACACAGAAATACTACTCTTCATGATGAGTGACAGTGGTGATCTTTGAGGCCTTCCAGTTCCCTGGTACGCACGACTTTATCCACGACTCAAGCTCGCGGTCACGGTCAATCTCTTCACCTACTGTATAGGCGTGACCTGGATCCAGCATTCCGACACTGACGAATGTGAACGGTGGACGACGTCCTCTGTTTTGTCTAGACGAGTCTTGGTCTGGCTGATAGCCAATCCCGAACATATCCGCTTTCACCACAATGTCTATGATCCTTCCCTAGCCTAGGGCTTCTCCGTTTTTCACCACTTCCATGGCCTGTTTGTAAGAAGAAATGGACAGCTTCTTCTCTTTCTCAGCTAGAATGGAATCCTTTACCTTGACGGTTTCAACTGCCTGACTTGGTGTTTCAAATTTTTCACCGTCCATTTCTACTTCCATCATTCTCTGGATCGTTTCCCCCATCACTACACACCCCTTTGTGGCGACGGCCGCACAACAGTTATCAACACTAGGGAAAGCTCCTCTCTTCATCAGATGTTTTGGAACCACAGACACTGAAGTTTTTAACTAATCCCCCTCAGTTACCTTTGTTCTTCTCTTGTCCTTTGACATCACCTTCACCCCCACGGGACCTGGCACGGGGTTAGCGTTAACATTTAGTGTTGGCACCAAACTGATGGCCTTAGAATCCACCATATCTTGGACGACATGCTTAAAAGCTATACAACCCTCAATGTTATGTCCTGGTGCCCCAGAATGGAACTCGCACTTGGCATTCTCATCGTAGTTTGCAGGCCTCCGATGCAGTTCTACAGGAACCAATATCCTTGGCCGAACTAACCCAAGATCCCTCAACCTCTTGAACAAAAGGGTATAAGTCACGGGTGGCTTATCAAACTGACGATCCGTCGTCCCCTTCTTCACTTGGCCCTTAGCTTTCTGTGCTTTTTGTTGAGGTAGCGGTTGTTGCTGTTGTACAGGTGGATTACCAACAGGAATGGTTACAGTGGCAGCATAAGGGTGGTAACGATCCTTACCGCGTTCTTTCTTGGCCTGCACACCACTTGATTCAACCTTCTTCTTGAGCTGACCATTGCCAGAGGGCTTCTTTACTACGGATGACGGAGCCTTTCCCTGAACTTTCTCCTTTATCATCCAGCTTTCAATCCTCTCCAACCTCTCAGCAATTGCTTTCTGCCCCAAGGCAAGCCCTTGCACGACTTTGAACAGCTCTCTCATCATCTCTTTCAATTCGAGAATGTCGGCGTTGGGTGGATCTGTCGCATTGCGCGAAAAACCGGCGGGAAAACAGGACAACAGAGCCGCCACCGTGCGTTATTTATCCCAAAAGAGGGAAAGGAAACGCTCAGAGTAAACCTGGAAAAGACATGGTCTCGCGACCAAAGAGAAAGGGTAAGGGAGTCGGTTACGCAAGGGGAAGGTATTAGCACCCCTCACGTCCGTCGTACTCGACGGGATCCACGCTCTAAGAAAGAAAAGGTTGCTAAAACAAACACCACACACACACACACTGGCTGAAAGAGACACAAGAAAACAGACTGAAACTGACTCGGCAGGATACCGCATCCTGGGCCTACTTAGTCTATCAGGCATAGACATCAGAGTCAAAGTAGTTCGAACCGGGGAAACGACACATGCTCGCTAGGATATCGCGTCCTATGCATACGTATCTCCTTGGACGAAGGAGAATCAGAGCATTCGTAGCTCGGCTGACACGCACACAAAAACAGGCAAAGGCAAACGTGAAGCCCGAATGCCAATCACTGGACTTACATCAGCATCCAAACCAACACACGCACACTGGAACCCAGATGCCACTCGATGGACTTATACCGGCTTCCAAGCACACAACAAGAACAAACAGACAACAAATTGCTAAGGAGTCGGGAACTCGAGCCTAGCAATCGTCAAACAACACACACAAAAAGAAAAAAGGTGCCCGGAGAGACCTCGCACGGTCTCCTGCCTACATACCTCGTCTGGAACGAGGATCAGGGCGATGTAGTTCCCCTACAGAGGGGAGAAAGACTAGCCTAACCAGATAACAGAGGGAGACACAACTAGGGAGACTACGACTCGAGCCTAGATGTTATCATGCAAATCATCCCTAAGTTAAGGTTTCTAGCTAACTTGCACAGGAAGCAAGCCTATCCTAACCCTGACTTGCATAGGAAGCAAGCCAAACTAAACCTAACTTGCACAGGAAGCAAGCTAAACTAAACCTAACTTGCACAGGAAGCAAGTCAAACAAACACACAAGCACAAGTAGCACACACTATATGCAAACAATGGGCTCAATCAAGGTTAGGTTTTAGTCGAGGGGTCATATCAACCTCAACAAACAAACCACTGGAACTGGGTAATGTTAGCTCTTAACCTTGCCATTGAGGGGCTAAGGTGAAGCAGATGAAAGGTGAGTAAAGATAGGACTTCACAGCTCTTATCCCTGGCCTGGGAGAGCTTAAGACAAGAATGTGTGGGTTCAGAAAGTGGGAACCCTTCTACACATTTAAAACTGACTCAACTGTACAATTGTGCAAGATCTTGGGTTTGTATCTGCAATGCATCAACACAGTGGTGTGAGCAAAACAGATGACACACAGAATAGCAGGGGATAGGTTTCATATCCCTTGGGTTCTGCCAATTGCCTCTTCACTTAGGAGGTCTTTGACTCTATACAAGGACAAATGTAAACAGTCACAAACATTGCCTCTTAAGGAGGACTTCAGACAGTTGCCTGGCCAAGTAACAGGCCAGGTCTTCCAGACTACATGAAGATTTAGAAGTATACCTCAATGCAAATTGCTTATACAAGCAAAGCAAAGCAAAGGTTCACAAGGAACTGAGCAACTAAAAGCACCTGAAATAGTCAAGCAGACATTAGTATACAACTTCAAAACAAAGCAAAAGGAAACAGACATCAACAGTTAATCATAAGCAAGTGAATGTGCAAGGCACAAGGCTCAAGGCATGTGAGCCAAGCAACCTACAAAAATAACATGTTAGTCATGATAAACAAGCAAGTTCAATCAAAAAGAATTGGTCTCATTGGCCATTTGTTGGTCAACCTGAAAACATGAACTCAAATGTGAGTAACAGGACCACTAGGGCAAGCCTAGGGTCAAAAAGGAATGAAAAAGTCAAAACAGCAAAGGGAAAGCATCCAAAATCATGTTCAAACAATCAAGAATCAATACCAATTGGGTTCACATTCATATCAATCATCATCATCATCATTTCATGAACAATTTATGTCAAAACATGGCATTTAGAAGCTCATAAAAGTCAACAGCAAGACTTGAATCAAAAGCAATCTCAAATATTTCCAAAAATCACCAAATAAATCATGATCAAACACAACCCACAGAATGGTAAGCATGTCAAATTTCATCTCATTTGGACAAGTGGAAGATAGTCAATGAAAATCAGAAAGGCAAGGCAATTTTGAACATGCTCAAAGAAGTCAACCAAACATGCATCAACTTAGAAAAATTCATAAATCAGAGATGGCATATGATAAATGAATGGGACTAAAACCATGGCAAAGCTTAAGATGTCTAGTAATCTCATGTAAAATTTCAAGTTCATCTAATAAAGTATGAGAATTTCACAAATGAAATGGCAACATGTATCACACAAGTCAACATTTTGGTCAAACAGGGGAGAAAATCTCAAACAATTAGGAAATGCCACAAATAATTCCAAGAAAATTCCCGTGTGAACAAGACATACAAGAGTAGGTTCATGCAAAAATTCAGATCAATTGGAGGTCAAGAAGCATGGTATCAAAAATCAACAAGTTGCACATCAATGGTGTGACACAAATTGTCACACCCTACTTCAAAAAATCATAACTCAACAACCAGAGATGATAAATTCATAAACTCTACACCAAAATCACCATGAATGAGTCTAGTTTGTGTACAAAAAATTTCAGGGCCATTGGATAAATCATCACTATTTCACAAATGATTTGGCAAAATGTACAAAAAATGGATACATGTCACAAACCCTAGCATAATAAAAAATCCACTCATCCAAAAATTCTGGAAAAATCATGATAAATAAGGAGAGATCAAGCAGAGAATAATGCAAAAAATTTCATGAAATTTGGATCAAAGATGATGATGATATGATTTTTGTAAGTTGTTGAACCAAAATGAAATAAACATTGAAACAAATAAATGAATTAATTTAAAATAATAGGACCGATGGCATTTTTGTAATATCTTGGACAACTTAATAAAACGCCGCGTTTAAGGCAGAACAATGGAATGTTCTGATTGGCCCATGCCAATGAAACAGTAGTGAGGCTCATGCAGCACGTGAACAGGGAAAGAAAATCTGGAAATTCTAGGGTTCATCATGTACAGTGCTATCATCATCTCCTTCCCCAAACTCGTGAAATTCGAAATGCCCAGAAATTGGAATCCAACATATCACTAGAACCAGTACACCACACACATCAAGAATCCATCATTCATTTTCCTTAAAACACACTAACAATCATGAATCGAAGATAAACACATTCACCCATCAGATTTCAAGTCAACATATCTTTTAGCATAGGCAACCATTTGACATGATTCAAAGCTTAAAACAACCAGCTAAGTAAGATCTACACAGTGCATAGCATCATTTCAAGAAATGAGAGATTCGAAATACCTACCAGATTTGAAGAGCTGAGTTGGATTGTGGTTTTCTGGTTGCAAGAGGCCAAAACAGATGCTCCTTGTGGTTGGAAATGATGAATGGAGAGTGACTTGTAGCTCAACAGCCTTTGAAAATGCTCAAATCGAAAATCACCATTGATGGAGCTTGGAGAAAACAGAACTCGAAATGAGCTTCCAGTTGGGATTCATGGCCATAAAATGCTTCCAATGTGTTGGTTAAGGAGGGAACAAACAAGCAAATTCGTGCTTCTTTGGTGTTTTGATCAGAAATCCAAAATGAATAAATTGAGAGCTTTTTGAGAGAATGAGTTTCTGTTTGTAAAATGTGGCTGCTAGGGTTGCAAATGATCAGAAAAATGAGTTTATATTTGCTGTTTTAGGTTCTCTTAATGAAGTGCTAAGCACAATTAGTTTTAATGAGCAAATTGCTAATTGGCCATTTGGGTTCACATGGTGAGGTGTGATGGCAAAGGTCACGAAAATTGGGCCTTCCACAAGTCACAAACAACATTTCAGAACTTAATTGAATGGCAAAATGTATTAAAATTGGTTATTTCAAAATTTCACTTTTGTACCACACTTGAAAATAAAACATGTAAGTGAAAAATTGCCATTTTGATCCATGAGGTTTTGGTGCATGAGGGTTACATTTTTGGAAAGAGGAGGTCAAATGTGACTTGTTGAAAAAAACCTCACCAAATTTGGCCAAATGGTTTGAGAGATATGGCCTTTGGAAGTTCAAGAATTTTTGAAAATGAATTGATCATATCTTGCCAACCATACATGGGAATTGAGTGTTCTTGGACTTTTTGGAAATGGGAGAACAAGATCTTCAACTTTCATGTTGGGCAAAAATTCATTTGAAGCTTGTATCATGATGTAAGTTTGAGGATCAAGACTTTCCATTTTTGGCAAGTTTCAATTACAGGTCCAGTTTCTATTTTTGGAAATTTCTGATTTGGCTTCAAATTCTTCCATGATGGTGCTTGACATGTTATATGAGGCCTATTTGGACATGAATAAGCTCTCTCAAACCAAATCCATCCATCAAAACCATAAAATCAGGCCCAGTTGACCAAGTTTGACTTTTTAGGGTTTCTGACTGACTGTGCATTGAATGATGACCTCTGAACATCCAATCTTTGACCTAAACACTTCAAATGGATCCCCAAGTCATGTGAACATGTTGGACCAACCCTAGGGCCTTGGCTCAATGGAGAAACACACTTGCTTGCTTGGTTGACTGATCTCCTGATCAGTTTGACCTAATTCTTCTGACTGGCTTGCACTTGAGGCAAAGGGACAATGCAATGCTATGCAGTGGACTATATTATGTTAATGAACTAATGATGAAAATGTATGTACAAAATGTAGGTGCAAATTTGAGGTGCTACAGGATCCATTAGCTTGGACTTGTCGGGTCTGGCAGGACGTCTGAGCGGAAGAGCTATGTGCACTGGTTAGATACTGACACCTACAAAATAGCAAACCGGTTAATATGACTTACGCATGCAATGTCTATCCGTATGAGGAGAATTCCGTCCTTTGATTCTGGTTTCATTGAGATGGATAATATTTCATCAATAACATTGACATCAGGATGTCTCTAAACCAGAACCTTAATAAAAAATGGACCCTGAGTACGGATAGACATGGGTTAAATGCAGATGAATGCGAAATGGGAATGATGCAAAATCCATGCAGGCAGGTCACTGTGCCATCTTCCAAGTCATCTGAGGATCAACTGTACTGGACCGGTCTCTGAACTGATCACAATCATCTGAGGGCCCGAGTAACCATAAATCCAACTTGGGAGGTTCCGAAATAAACGGAACCGGGGAATATATCACCATCATCGAGGAAATCCACTGAACGGATGACAACCAGATCCTCTAAACAAGTATCCTCAAATTCAACCCGGGGATCCGAAATAAACGGAACCCGCCGATAGATATCACGGACAGAACTCCGGCGTGTCAGAAGTAAGTACCCATAAGTCCAATTGAACCATAGTCACCATCTGTACCTGCAAATGATTCAATCCCTCCCCACTCACGGGTGTCACCCAGGCCAGGGTAAGGTCAAGAGAAACGCAGGATAAACAACCCTTTCAAGAATATCATCCTGTACACACCCGATGTATGCACCAATAATACCCCATCAGAGTCTAATCTGCTCGTGATATCATGTTCCGCTAAGTGGCGCAATACCACCCGCTTCCCATGAATCACTCTATTCCTAGGTATCCTAGAGTTCACTCATAGCCTGGGTATTGGGCCTTTTACCTCATTTAACTCCCACCCCACAGAGAGACAGACAGCCAGCACAATGAAAATATGATGCATGCAAACATATATGCAAATATATACAATTACATCATAATCATAAATGTAATAAATAAAGCAGTAAAAGCAACCAAACCCTATCCTATAGAGCGCTAGGATTGACTCGCTTAGGGAAGATGGACCAGCAAGAGGTCAACTTCTGTTTTTCCCCAGCAGAGTCGCCAGCTGTCGCATTACACGAAAAACCGGCGGGAAAAGAAAACAACAGAGCCGCCACCGTGCGTTATTTATCCCGAAGGAGGGAAAGGAAACGCTCGAAGTAAACCTGGAAAGGAAGGTCTCGCGACTAGAGAAAGATGGGATCGAGAGTCGGTTATACGAAGGGAAGGTATTAGCACCCCTACGCATCCGTCGTACTCGACGGGATCCACGTTGAGAAAGGATAGAAGAAAGGTTGCTAAAAAAAACTGCTCAAAACTGCACACACACTGAACTGAAACACAGACGAAAGACGGAGGAAACGGGACTCGGCAGGATATCGCATCCTGGGCCTACGTAGTTTGTCAGACACAGACATCAGAGTCGACGTAGTTTGGGACATGGGAAACGTGCTCGCTAGGATGTCGTATCCTATGCATATGTATCTTCTCTAACCAGAGAAGAATCAGAGCACTCGTAGCTTGGCTAACGCACGCCAAACAAAACACAAACAGGAAACCGATTGCCAATCGCTGGACTTACGTCAGACTCCACACAAAACAGGCAAACATGGAAACCGAATGCCAATCGCTGGACTTACGTCAGACTCCGAACCAACAAACACACACACAGGAAACTAACTTCCAATCGCTGGGCTTACGTCAGACTTCAAACAAAGAAACAAACACAGGAAACCAACTGCCAATCGCTGGACTTACGTCAGACTCCAACCAGAAAAGGATAACAAACACACAAAAAAGGAAAAGAAAGTGAAAAAGGGCGCCCGGAGAGATCAGCTCATCTCCTGCCTACGTACCTCATCTGGTATGAGGATCAGGGCGACGTAGTTCCCCTAAACAGGGAAAGAACTTCTATCCTAACCAGAGACTGGGAAAATAACAAGCTACTAGGGAGACTACGACTCGAGCCTAGAAGTTGTCATGCATACGATCCCTATGTTGAGGTTTCTATCCTAACTTGCACAGGAAGCAAGCTATCCTAAACAGCACAATCAAACAAGTACAAGCACAATAAAGCAAGCACACACACTATATGCAAACAATTGGCTCACACAAGGCTAGGCTGTAGAAACAAGCCAACTGGAATGGGGTGTTTTTAGCTCTTAACCCTAACATTGAGAGTTAGGGTGAAGCAGATGAAATGGAGATGAGGGTTATGCCTCATAGCTCTTATCCCTGGTCTGGGAGAGCTTGAATCAAATAGAAAGTGTGGGAGTTCAGAATGTAGGAACTCTTCTCCACATGACTGACACAACAAGATCTTGGGTTCTTATTCACAATGCATCAACACATGGTGTGAGCAAAGTGAATGACACAACTGAATAGCAGGGGATGGATTGCACATCCCTTTTATCTGCCAATTGCCTCTTAAGAGGTCTTTACCTGCTTGGCACAAAATTAAACAACCACAAGCATTGCCTCTTAAGGAGGGCTTCAGACAGGTGCCTGCCAAAGTAACATGACAGGTCTTCCAGACTACATGAAGATAAAGGGATTATACCTCAGTGGTATGCTAACCACAAGCAAGCAAAGCAAAGTTCAAATGAACTTAAAGCAACTTAGGTACCTGTGGAAACAGCTAAACCAATCAGTATAAAATCCAGACAATCAGACAACAGTCAATATCCAACAGACAACCCAATATGCAACACAAAAGCCATAAGGCAAACTCAAATGAGTTATCATCAACCTACAAAACACACAATGTTAGCAATCAAAAGCAAATTTTAACATTCAAGTGATGAAGCATCATCAACCATGGCATTTGGATGCTTAAACCTGAAATCAAAGCTCACATGTAAGTAACAAACCACTAGGTCAAAGCCTAGGGTCAAGGATGAAGAAAAAATTCAAAACAGGAGCTGAAATTCAACACAATGCAACTTCAAATACATATTAACATGTCCTAAAAAGGCTCACATCAAAATCAATAAGCAAAAGCATTTCATGATCAAAAGAAGTCAAAGGCAATTTCAAAGTTCATATACGGTCATCATGAATGAAAAATCCAAATCAAAACAGAAATGATTCAAATAATTCTGGAAATATTCATGAACATTCAACACATCTAACATGATCAACATACAAAAAATCAGAAGCATCCAAGATCATTTGGCATGGAAATTAAATTGCACAAGTAAGAACAACCAAATGTGTGACCCAAATTGTCACACCATGTTAATACAAGCATAAAACAGAAATTGTGAATGGAAAAAATGTCAAACCAAAACCAAAATGTCCACCAATGTGTCTAGAATCAACATGTAAAATTTCAAGTCCATTGGATTAAAATCAAGCATTTCACAACAAGATGAATAAGGCAAGGTCACAAATGGACACATGATCACATATGATAGCACCAAATAAAATCCATCCGTGCACAATTTTTGAAATCATCGTTGTTAAAAAATAGACATCTCAAGGATCAATTAGCAAAAAATCAGGTATTTTTTGGATCAATTTTCAATTTGTTATGAATTTTACAAGTTGATGAAAAAATGTGAAATAAAAATGGCATAGCATGGCAAAAGTGAAAAATAAATTCCAAAAAACACCTGAAGCAGGAATCGAAGTGAGGACCATGGATTAAATGAGTTTTGAGCGCGCGTTCTTCAGGTAGAACCCTAGTGCACCAGGCTATGAAGATCTTCATCTTCTTCATGAAGATGAAGATGAACACCATGAATGTTCATGCAAGCTTTTTCCAGAATTTCCAGATTTTCTCAGAATTTTACAAATTATATATCGTTGGAAAGCTCTTTCAATGTAGAATTCAAATATCATATTATCTAAGCCTAAATCTCCATGGATTTTCTGAATCTAAGGAAAGAAGTTTCTAGATCTAAACTTGAAATCATCATATCTCACTCAATTTTCATCCAAATTCCACAAAAATTATATCAGAATTCTCAACATAACAAGATCTACAACATTATGTACATAAAACAGAGAATTAAGAGAATAAAAAATGTGACCTCTTGAAGAACAGTTGGCGAATTCTGCAGATCCAAGGCCAAGCAAGCATGCAAATCCACTCCAAATCACTTGTTATGAAGTTTGATGATGAAATTGAGGCTTGGAAACGTGTAGATCTTGCTTAAATCTCAAATTCCATGGTTATGTTCTTGAGCTTCACATGCACAATTCTGGTCCAAACTTGATGATCCAAGGCTTGATCTCTGCTAAATCAACACTAGAGAATCAGAATATGGAAGAAGATTCAAGGTTTATGTGAGAAAATTTTGAATTAAGATTGAAAGAAAATTTTGGAGGGAAAAAATTCTTAGATCTAGAAATGGTGAATTGTGATTAACCTCTCCAAATTCTGTTACAATTATCTATATATATATACCATGTCCTATTCTCATTTTAATTAAAATTAATCAAAGTTAATTAGAGATTAAGCAAAATAAGGGTGCATGGCAAAAATTGGAAATTTGGTGGTGCATGGCAATTCCAAACGTGAACAGTACCATATGGGAGCTCATTTTCACTCAAAATCTTCCCATGCACATGTTAGCAATGGTCATTTGTTCCCATGATGCACCAATTTCAAATTTATGATTTTCCCTCCAAAATTGACTTGAATGCACAAATGATCATATGTTCAAATTTCATGCAATGTGATGGATGTTTTGGAAACTTCATGTCATGACAAGCATTTTGCAAAAAGAACCACCAAATTTGGAGTTATGAACCAAAAGTTATGGCCATTTGAAGTTCCATGTACACTTGGCAATGATTTGACCATATCTCCTCAACCATTCATCAGATGCTCATGATCTTGGACTTTTTGGAAATGGGAGAAAGAGATCTTCAACTTTCATGTTGGACAAAATTTCATTTGAAGCTTCTTTGATGATGCAAGATCAAGTTGAATTTGAATCAAAAACTTTCCATTTTGGGAAACTTTCAATTATAGGTCACTTTCCATTTTTAGAAACTTTTGATCTGGCTTCAAAATCTTCAAGGTAGATGTTTGACATGTTGAATACCCTTCTTTGGGACATGAATGAAATGTCTCAAACCATTTCTCCCTCTCCTAGCCCTCAGTTGACTTGCAGTTGACTTTTATGGGCCTCAGATGACTTGGTCATGCACTGTGGACCTTGAACCTCAAACCAATGGTCAAGTTGCATCAAAATGAACCTTGGGTCATGTAAGCTCTCTAGAACAACCATAGGGCCTTTGTCTCATGGAAATGCTTTTGCTCTCTTGCACAAATGGATTCTCCTGATCAGTTTTGACTGATGAAATGCAACATGCTATGCAATGCTAATGACCTAAAAATGAAATGAATGTACAAATGGGAGGTGCAAATTTGAGGTGCTACACTTTGCAAGCTCGCTTCAATGAGAAGGAAAAGAGATCGAAAGGAAAATGGCTCATGAAGAGTAAAGGGAATTTTTTGAGTTTTGATGGAAGAGAGTCCCAAAGTTCCAAGAATTCGACTTGTCAAAGGGATGAGAGAAACTGCAATAAAAATGGTGGTCAAGGAAACTTTAGAGGTGAAAGGAAGAGTTTTGACAAAAGCAATGTGCAATATTTTAAGTGTCAAAGGTTCAGTCATTTTGCAAGAGAGTGCAATGCAAACAAGAAGGAACCTCAAAGAGATGGATAAAATACACTCTTAGTCATGATCACAAAAGAGGAATGCAACAGCAATAGGCTGTGGGACAACAACATCAACATCTTTAAAAGTGCTACATAAACATGCTATAATCAGTAATGTAAAAGTTGTAACTGGTTACAGGCAGAAGAAAATGTCATGATGAGTACGAAATGTTCAGTTTAGTGTAGCGAGGAATGGTATTTGGACTCAGAGTGTTCTACTCATATGACAGGGAGGAAAGATTGGTTTGTTAAAATTAATCGTGCCATGAAGAACCAAGTGAAGTTCATGGATGACACCACTCTAGTGGCCGATAGGATCAGTGATGTTTTGCTACAACAACGATTCAAGATGAGTGGATATGACATTATCGTCTTGGGGATCTAAATTTCTGAGATCTCAAAGAATTGGAAAAGAAAAAAATCGTAACGGGGTACCAAAATTGTTCTCACACAAATACAATATTGTTATCATCAAAACTCAAGGTACAAATGCAGAACCAAATCTTGTTCTAACAATCTCCCCCTTTTTGATGATGACAAAATATGTATTTTGATAAACAATTTTGTGTAGGGTAATCACAGAAGAATACATCTTACAAAAGCACAAAGCTCCCCCTGAGATGTATAATCCTATAAATATAAAATCAGAAGGAAATAGCATTTTCCTAATTAACCTTTTTGAAATACCAGAGTGAATTTTTTGTCAGAATCTGGTCTATCTTCAGAAGTTAGTTGATGTTGTTCAGAGCATTGGTTTATAACATAATCATTCTGATAGTCTTCACTTCAAAAGCTTTGCGAGTTCTTTAGAAGAAACTTTAGAATTGGTTACCTTTTTTAAAAGAGCAGGTTTTCTTATTGGAACCTTGACTTTTCATGCCTGATTTCTATAGAAGAAAAATCTTTCTTAACTAGATTTCAAAACCATGATATTTAGAAAGACATATTCTGAACCATTCTGATTTCAGAACCATTCATATTCAGAAATAGCCCTGTAAAACACTTAACAAACTCTTTTTTAAAGTATTTGTTAGCAGAAGCATTAAACAATGTTTGGGTTTTTTACTTAAGGAAATTAGATATCAAAATAAACATTAATTCTTCCCCTTTAGAGCGTTATGTTTTCTCCCCCTTTGTCATCAACCAAAAATACATAAGACAATAAAGAGAAACAAAGCATTTTTGCATTGAAAATTGCCAAAAGGCAGTGCAAGGTACAACTGATAAGAAACAAAAAGAAAATTTTCAAGAAACTAAGAAGAAAACTAAGGGTTTTAAGAAGGGGGAGGAAGTCTTGAGAGAATCAACTGAAACATGAGATCCTGTTTGTCCAGACGCTCATTGACTCTTGCATTGTCAGCCTTGATATCCTCAATTGTCTTTAAAAGAGCAATATGGATAGGTTGAGAGGCAGAAGCTTTTGAGACAACAATCTGAGTAGCAGCTTCTTCCATAGCACAATATTGAGGTTCAGAAGCAGCAACAACTTCTGGAGCAGACTCAATATCTTGAACAATCTCTGTTTCTAGAGTAGTTTCTTCTTCCATATCCTCAGGAGTAGCTTCCTTGATTTCTAGAGCAGGAAGGTAGAGTTGGGAGTTTCTTAACTTCCAGAGTTCCATTAAGGGAACATACCCAGAACGGAAGTTTCTTTCAACAAGATTATACCCAAGATCCTTCAACTTAGAAATCTTGGAGTTCATCCAGCTTCTGTAAGCTTCCCAAGCCAAATCACTCGCAACCGAATTTGCTGAAGTATGACTGACAATCATTGCTTCATGCAGAAGGCTTTTAGATTCCGACTCAATTTTTCTTAGAATCTTACCAAATTAAGGGGAGGATTTTGGTGGTTGTTTGGGGTTTTTGATTGTAAGGTTGATTCTAGACTCATCAGAGTCAGGACCATATACAAAAGGAATTGATGGGAAAATAATGAGAGGTGATTCATGATCAGGTGAAGTGGGTTTAGGTTCAAAGTCGAACATACCTTCAGGAGTTCCATCAGAAATATGTACGTCAGAAACTCTTGAGGGAGATGTTCTTGGAGTTATTGTATTTGGATTTGTTGGTTGGGGAGGATAAATACATGGGGGTGAGATGGGTGAAATTTCTAAATGTGGAGGAGATGGTGGTGGTGGTATATGTGGTTGTTCTGACAAAGGTGCAAAAACTAAAGGAGTTTCTATGATAGGACTGATAAAGGTTGATTATGGTGGTGGAAGTGGGATAGGTTCATAAACACATGGTTGAGATGAAATAGATGGTTGGATTGGTAAGATCCTTTTAGACAAAATTGAATCAGAATTTAATTGAGTGCTATCAGAAGAAAGCTTACCAGATGCCACATCATAAGATCTTGAAAAAGGGTTTACGACTCCAAAAGTATCCTTCAGAATCATTGCTTTCTGGAGCTCACTTAGAGGCACCTCGTCTTCATCAAGACAGACAATAATTTTCTTCTTCTTCTGTGCCCTAGAAGATCCTTCGTCTCTTAATTCCTTCTTTCTCTTCCCATGAAGATCAGAGAAAGTCTCAGGAAGGTTGAATGGATCTACCAATGGGTCAAGCCCATCCTTCATAAAGCTTTCCAAATAAGCCATCAGAACTTATAGAGGACCAATCTTGGTGAAGATTGGGTAGTCATCAATAGGATTCCTTGTACCACAGATATCATCCATAGACATAATGAAATCTAGTCTTTGAATTCTGGAGATGAGTCCCATACTCTTCATATTCTTCCCCCATAAGACTTTTCCAACATCCTTCACCAGTTATTATGTCAATCCACTGACCAGAAGTTCATCTACTAAACCACTTTCTACAAGAATGTTAGAAATTAATCTGTCATTGGGAATGAACTTGCTTTTTGTCTTCTTAGAAGAGCCACCAGTTCTGGATTCTCTGATAGAATTCCTTATGAACTTGAATAAAATGGAAGGAAGTCTCAGCTTGACACCCTTCTCCAGAAAAAATAACATGAATTTCTGACAAGTGTTGATATAGTCATAACTATATGTGCTTGGCTTGTGGTTAATACAACCCAAAATAATCTTAAACCATACTCTTAGGTTCCTAGTTAAATCCTTAGCACTAGGACCTTTGTCATCTTCAAAGTTTGTTTCCTCCTTGAAGATAACTGGAGAAATGACAGCTTCTCTCTTAGCGGTGATCTTAGCACTGTGTATCCTTTTCCCTTTACTATCATGAGAAATAAGATCAGCTATGGACTTCACAGTAATAACTATTTTCCTATCCATGACATAGGAAGTAATAGTTTCCTTTTTAGTTGTTCCATGCACCCAAAACTTCTTAACAAGAAATGGATAAACTGGGCCTCTAAGTCTCTCGAAGAAAGTTCTCTAACCTTGAAATTCCAAGGTTTCAGTGAAATCAAAACTATTTTTCTTCAAGTTTTTGAAATCAATAATGGTTTCACATAACACCATTAACTCGTTGACATGAGTATGAAGGGTTAATTCTGGAATCCCTTCCAAAATGGTGTTGCTTTCAGTTGCCTTTGAAGAGCTTGGAGATTGTTGTTGTTGTTTAGCCATTTGAAGAAGATGAAGATCAAGAATAATTGCAAAGAGAATGAGAGGGTTATTTTAGGTATGAAAATTGAAAGTGTGGGAGTAATGTGCACGTAGTGTGAAAATGTGAGTGAATTGGGTTTATATAGAAAATTTTGCAATGATGACAAAAAGGGAATACGCAGCCATGGGGGGAAACGTAAGAGTTTAAACTTAATTCCAAGAATCTCTAAACCCAATGTGTCACACTTTTATCATGTAAGCTTAGAAAGTGGGATAGTTGTCACCACTAAGAGGCACATGATATCAAACGACACGACAACCATTTAATGCAACTACAGTTCAGAATCAAGAAGACAAATCGATAAGATTTCTTCTGATCAAAACCTTTCTGATTCATGAAAACTTCGTCACTTCAGAAAGCTCATGTTTTAGAGTCAGAAAGCATAACAATCTTAAAATCTAATCTATAGTTCTGAAGACTTAAACATTCTAAAATACATCTTTTCATTCTGGACATAATTTCAAAAATAAGTTTTTCAGAATGAACAGGAATCTATCTTCATCAAGGAGTTTTGTAAAGATCTCAACCCATTGATGGTATGTATCAACAAATTTTAAATGAAAAATTCCCTTCTGAACATAGTCAGGTAAAAAGTGATGTTTTATTTCAATATGCTTAGCCCTAGAATGCAAGATAGGATTCTTAGATAAACAAATAGCAGAAGTATTATCACTAAGAATAGGAATGTTACTTTCAGATATCTGATCATCTGCTAGCTGACTCTTCATCTAGAATATATGAGTGCTACATCTAGAAGCTGCAATGTATTCAACTTCGGTTGTGGAAAACGCGATTGTTGACTGTCTCTTACTGGACCATGAGATCAAGTTATCTCTCAGAAATTGGCAACTTCCATAAGTACTTTTTCTTTCAATTTTGTCTCCAGCGTAGTCAACATCAAAATACCCTACTAATTTATACTCACTTGATTTTCTATAAAATGAATCAAGGTTAGTAGTACCTTTCAGATACGTAAAGATTCTCTTAACATCAGTTAAGTGAGTTTCCCTAGGATCTTACTAGAAGCAAGCACCTATACAAACATTGAATAAGATATCAGGTCTAGAAGTGGTCAGATATAAAAGAGAACCTATCATACCTCTGAAAAGCTTCTGATTTACCTTAATGCTTACCTCTTCTTTCTCCAGAATATATGTAGGATGCATTGGAGTATTTGCTTGCTTACATTCTGATAAGTTGAACTTCTTCAGAAGTTATTTTGTGTATTTGCTTTAGTGAATATAAGTTCCTTCCGATCGTTGATCAATTTGGATTCCCAGAAAGAACTTAAGTTCTCCCATCAGGCTCATTTCAAATTCTGCCTGCATAGACTTAGCAAAATCCTTGCACAATGACGCACCAGCAGAACCAAAAATAATATCATCAACATAAATTTGTACAACCAGAATATCATTCTTGAAGGTTTTGTAAAAGAGAGTTGTGTCCACTTTCCCTCTAGTAAAATAATTATCCAAAATAAAGTTGCTTAGTCTATCATACCAAGCTCTAGGAGCTTGCTTCAGACCATACAAAGATTTTTCAATCTAAAAACAAAATCAGGGTTTTGAGGACTATCAAAACGAGGAGGTTGATGCACATATACTTATTCAGAAATATATCCATTCAGAAATGCACTCTTAACATCCATCTGATAAAGGATGATATTATGATTGACTACAAAAGAAATTAAAAGACGAATAGACTCTAACCTGAAAACTGAAGCAAAGGTTTTTGTATAGTCTATAACTTCTTGCTGACTATAACCTTGTGCTACCAGTCGAGCTTTGTTTCTGACAACTTCACCTTTCTCATTCAGCTTGTTTCTGAAGACCCATCTGGTTCCAATGACATGGAAATCCTTTGGTTTCTGAACAAGATCCCAAACATCATTTCTGGTGAATTGATTCAGTTCTTCTTTCATGGCCAGAATCCATTCATTATCCAGAAGAGCTTCATCAATTATGTGGGTTCTATCAGAGACACCAAACCTAGAAGGGTCTCTTCAAAAGGTTTGATTTAAGATCTAGTTCTGACTGGAGCATTCTTGTCTCCCATAATTAGTTCTTCAGAATGAGAAGTTCTTGATCTACTCTTCTTCTGATGAGTTGGATCAACGATTGCTTCTGGTTGAGTCGTTTCTTCAAATTATTTGGCTTTGCCTTCTGAGTCTTTTTCTCTAGAGACAGTATCTTTGGATTCTGAAAGATTGATCTTCAGATCTACAAATTTCTCAACTAACTTTGACTTTTCAGGGTCAAGCTTATCATTAAATCTAAAATGAATTAATTCTTCAACAATTTGTGTTTCTATGTTAAAGATTCTGTATCTTTTAGAGCGTTCATAATATGCTAACAGTAAACACTTATGTGCTTTAGAATCAAACTTGCCAAGATTCTCTTTAGTCTTTGTCGCATCTCGGAAAAACGCGCACACAAAACAGAGTAGCCACCAATGTTATTTATCCCAAGAGAGGGAAAGGAAACACTGAGTAAACCTACAAAAGGATGAATCTAATGGTCTCGCGACCAAGAGATGGGTAAGGGAGTCGATTACGCAAGGGGAATGTATTAGCACCCCTCACGTCTGTAGTACTCTATAGGATCCACTCTTGTTGTTCTAATCAAAGGGTGTGTCAAGTCTAAAACTAGTTTGCGATGGGAATGCATGAAAATAAATCACTAACACAGAAAAAGAAAAGATTTTTATTATTGAGCTCGCTTAGGTTTTACAACCCAATGCCTATGTATCCCAAAATAATCAGAGCACCGTATTTTTTCTCAAAAAATTTGGTTTGTTGGTATTTTTTATGGGTAAAAACCCTTATTGAGATTTTTCATAAGAAAATCCAACTGGAAAAATGAGTTTTGATTGGTTGAGTGTTTTTGTTAAAAGAATACAGTAGATGGTCCCTCAGAAGGTGGGGGTATCTATGTATTTCTCTCTTAATTACGAAAGAGTTCCAATAGTGTTAGTGTTTTTGAATATTTGACTAAGAAAAGGTTTTAGTTTTAGAATGGACGCAAAAGAGAAAAAGACTAACAAAAGGGGAATCTCAATCCTACTTGTTGTCATGCAATGTGGACCTAAAGCTAGGATCAAGGGAACTTCTTCCTAATATTGTAATGCATGGATATCAATCCTAAGGTCTACTTAGTTCAATCATGACCAAGAAAGAAATAAAGAATACTATGGGGAGCATGAAATCTCACAAGGAAAGGAGAAAGAATAAGAGAAAAGAAAGCAAGCAATAAAACACTTAAACAAGGTAATGAAAGCAAGCAAACATCATATGAGAAGTAACCACTTACTTAACAATTAGGCACTTAAACAAGATACCTAAAGCATACCTACTTAACCAAGCAAGTATCAAAGAAGAAAGAACATGCAATTAGGTAAACACATATGCAAGTAACAAGGTATAAGTAAGGATGATAGTTGAACAAGCCTATATCAAATGAGAAGGAAAGAGTCAAGGCATACAAGAGATGAACATCTTAACCTAAGAACTATCTTACTTGAACAAGAAAGCATATCACACAAAAAAAGGTTAACCAACCAAATGAAAATGTTATGAGAGCATAATAAAACAACCTAATGCTATTGTTCCTAATGTGTTATCAACCTATTACTACCTTGAACAAAGTAAGATAGGTCAAGAATAAGAGAAAATCACATAACTAGGCAAGTATGAGAGCAAATAAGCAATTAGAAGTCACAACTTCAAATAATTCCAAAGCAAGAAAGAAAATAAAATACAAGAGGTAAAAACCTAAGCCTAAATATGCTTCAAGATATCTCAACTTATCACAAACATTTCATGTTACACATCAAAACTTAACTAGTCATGGTAATGGAAGACAAGGCTCAAGCAAAATGCAGACAAAGCTCAAACAAAGAGCATGTCATCAAACATTCATGGGGCAACAACTTATCATCAAAGTAAACATTTAGACAATTTAAACAAAACCCTAAGGGTCATGCACATGAGGTTTTGACATTAGAAGACCCAAAAGAAAGTAGGCACTTAAATAAACTAGCATACAAGGTTAAAAGTGTGGAGTACTTAACTTAGCATGTCATATGAAGGTGAATTGAAGTGAAGAATATGGGAAGACATACAAGTCAGAAACTAAGGCACAATAAACTCATCATCATTAATCAATCATGTCTGGGAAAAAGATATCTCAAATTCTCATAAATGTAGGGTCACAAACAACTCTAATTGGAAATTAGTCTTCTAATCTAGGTGCTAACAAGAAAAGACAAAAGAGAAGAGACATGGTGAACAAAAAAAGATAAAAAAATGAACAAAATATTAAACTTAAACATGTCTCTATGGCATAAAAATATTCAAACAAGAATTAAGTTCAAAGGCATAAGCATCAAAGTAAACAATCTTTTATCCAAGTCAACAAGAGAAGTCAATTATTCCTAATAAGGAGGGATGGGCACAAGACCAAGAATTAGGTAATTAAACAATAGAGTTTAGTAGCTTAAACATGACATAATCACACATGGAATACATATAATCATCACCAAGGTATCATATCAAACCATACTCAAAGATGGGGGCAAAAGATGAACATGGTGAAACCTAAACATGCCTCTAAATGGAACAAAACATCATGTGAAACAAAAATGAGAATGGAACATGGAAATTAGGTATCAAAACCCACAAATCATAAGCAAATGATATGTTTCATCAATCATATAAACCAACCAAGCATTAAGAATCCATATCACAAGGTATGCTTAAGGAAAGATCACGAAGTGGGCAAGCAAACATTAGAAGTGGCCCTTAATTGTGAACACAATCAAAAGGACATGGAATGACCTATAAAATATATTAAATAGGCTCTAACTCATGGAATCTCAACCAAGAATAAGAGGGCAAGCAAAACGCTAAATGGTTGCACAAGTGCATCCTCTAAACAAACAACCAATGGAAGCAAAAGTTAATCAATTAGGCATGCATTGTATCATACAAGAGAAATAATTAGGAGGCCCCAAAAATAGGTGAAAAATTAACAAAGAATATGTGTCTAAAAATTCCCAAAAGATTGGCTCAAGAACAAGTTCAAAATGGTATCAAACATCACAAGCCACTATTGATCATACAAGTTAAGCATCAAAAATAAATTCAAACATGGACCAAAATGAATGATTAAGTCACTAAATTAACACTCAAAGGTCCTATATACACGTTCCTAAGTGTGTGCAAAAATCGAGATTAAAACTTAAAGGAAAACATCAAGATCCAAACCCTACTTCACAAACTAGGTCAAACCAAACACATCTTATGGTAAAATTAAAATAAAATATCAAAACAATTATAAAAATAAAATAAAAAATTTAGGAAATTAAATAACATCCTAAAATATATTCATGAGTATTTGGGGAATTTTTGAAGTATTTAAAGTATTAAAATAAAATCAGAAAAGAAAATAAAACAAAAGGAAATAAAATGAAGTCAAATGGCATAAGGGGGTGAAACAGTAAAATGAGAATAAAATGGAAAATAATTAAACACGCAATGGGCCAAAAAGCTAGGGGTGGGAAAAGCGAACGCGCCAGGCCCATGATCCAATACCAAATAAATTCAGATTTTAAATAGCGTAACACTTAAATGAAACAAAAAATCATGTGAACATGGTGTCAATTGGTCACTCATCACTTAAGTAACAAAAGACAAAAAACAACCCATCCAATCAAACAATGATACGCTATCATCTTCAACCTCGGACCAGACTCATGCACGACCTAAACCATAGCTCCATGCATCTTTACAGAACAACTTCAAGCTTATACAACTTCATCCACAACCCGTGAAATCAAATGAAATAAAAAGCAAAAATGTAGATCTCATAGAGTAGAACATAACCATGCCAAGAAAATATCAAAACGATGGATTAAACATGGAGAAAATTAGCATGAAAGTTAAGCAAACACAATTGTTTTCAAAAATTTCAGCAACTTTAAACATCCAGTATCCAAGCAAGCAAGCAAGCAACAATATCATCTTAAACCAACCATATGCAATGTATGCAACCTACTCATGACATTTTTAGATCTAGAATGAAGGAGATGGAGTGAGGAAAGCTTACCTAGTGGAGAAGGTCCACTTCCTCTTGTACTTGCTCACAGCTTCAGAAACCCTACCAAAGATGCTCTATGATCTTCAAATAATAGGAATGGAATAAGAGAAATGAGGAGAAGAGAGCTTCAAATGAAAAAAATGCTTGAAAGCTTGCAATGACATATCTGGTTTCTCTCTCTTCCAAGGCGTGTGTGTGTGTGTGTGAAATGAGAGCATGAGGATGTTATATAAAATGTGTAGAGTGAGGTGAAGTGTTGGTTGAGGTTGGAAATCTGTTAAGGGGTAAGTTTGGAAGTTTGAGTGAAAAATGAGAGTGAGAAGGCATGGTGTGCTTCATATTGATCAAAGGGAATTTTTGGGGCATTTTGGACAAGGGAAATGAATTGGAGAAAGCCTGAGCAAGTTGGCATGTGAAAGGGAGTGGAATTAGCAAGTTTGCATTCTTTCCATTTTATCCTTTTGGCCAAATGCATGGAAACATGAGTGTGCATGAAAATCCTCTTGTTTGGGCCTTTTAAGGAAAGAACAAAATGGTGTATATGATGGTAATGGGACATGTTGATCCAATTGAAGCAAATTGTGCAGGGCTCGGCTGATGCACGTTTCCATCTCAAGGTTAATGCATGTCCATGCAGTCATCTTTGAAGGAAAATTGTGATAAAAAATACAGTGGAAATTAAAAATTATTCTTCAGTGATCCTTACGAATGAGCATGATCAGTGATAGAAATCGTTACCTCTTGTGGCGATTGAAACTTTTGATGTACATCTAAGAAGTGATCATGAGCGTTGAATGGTGACAACTACTCGGTCCACATGAACGAATTCCTTTAGTCTCAGTGCTTACTGCTACGAATGAAGGCTTATTCTTTGTGTGTGTGTGTGTGTGTGTGTGTGTGTGTGTGTGTGAGAGAGAGAGAGAGAGAGAGAGAGAGAGAGAAAGAAAGAGAGAGAGAAATTTCATCTAATGAAATGCTTCTGCATAAGGGTTCTATTTATAGAATCACTTGTGTGGGCTGCAAGCTAAAAAGCCCACTTAAGTGTATATGGCCCATATCTTATGATATACCGAAAATCACTTAAGCGTGTGGTACTGTCGCATCCGCGAAAAAACAACCGGCGGGCTGAAACAAAAAAACAACACAGAGCCGCCACTGCGCGTTATTTATCCCAAAATAGGGAAAGGAAACGCTCAGAGAAACCTGGAAAGGAAATGGTCTCGCGACCAAAGAGAAAGGGTAAGGGAGTCGGTTACGCAAGGGGAAGGTATTAGCACCCCTCACGTCCGTCGTACTCGACGGGATCCACGCTCTAAGAAAAGAAAAGGTTGCTAAAACACCACACACACACACGCACCGAAGACAACACAGGTGGGGTTAAGGGGGAGAGAGCTTGATAGGACGTCGCATCCTATGCCTACGTATCTCGTCTGGAACGAGAATCAGAGCTGCCGTAGTTCGGCTCACGCACGCCAAACAAGCAAACACAAACACAGGCAAACTGGGAGCCTGAATGCCAATCACTGGGCTTACATCAGCATCCGAACCAAAACACACACAAAAGGGCAAACGTGGAGCCCGACCGCCAATCACTGGACTTACGTCGGCATCCGAACCAAAACGCACAAGAAGATAACAAGCAAACACACGCAAAAAGAAAAAAAAGTGCCCGGAGAGACCTCGCACGGTCTCCTGCCTACATACCTCGTCTGGAACAAGGATCAGGGCGATGTAGTTCCCCCTTAAAGGGAAAGAAAATCTAGCCAGAAACCAAGGGAAGACACACTACCAGGGAGCTGTACTCGAGCCTAGTGTTGTCATGCATCATTGCCCTAAGTTCAGGTTTCTACCTACTTGCACAACTGCAAGCTAATCCTATCCAGGAAGAAAGCAAGCATACAAGCATACAAGCAAACAGAGCAAACAAATATTCACAAAGCACACACTATAACCAGTCAAGTGGGCTCAAACAATGGGTTTGACTGCCGAAGCAAGTCATTTGTACAGGGGTAGTATTCGCTCTTAACCTTGCCATTGCGGGGCTAAGGTGAAGCAGATGAAAGGTGAGTGAAGATTAGACTTCACAGCTCTTATCCCTGACCAGGGAGAGCTTCAGACAAAGGAGCGTGGGTCCAGAATGGAGGGACCCTTCTACGCTCAAAGACTCTGACTCGATTGTGCAACAGCACAAGATCTTGGGTTTGTGTCCCAATGCATCAACACACAGCCGTGTGAGCAGGGGGACGACTCAACAGAATAGTGGGGGATAGATTGCATATCCCTTTGATCCACCAATTGCCTCATAGAGGTCTTTACCTGCTTGGCACAAATGTAAACAACCACAAACATCGCCTCTTAAGGAGGACTTCAGACAGTTGCCTGGCCAAGTAACAGGCCAGGTCTTCCAGACTACATGAAGAATAGAAGTCCTACCTCAAGTGGTTTAAAAACCAAGCAGCAGCAAGCAAGTTCTTAAAGAACTGTAAGCGACTAAATGTACCTGAAATCAATCAAGTATCATCAGTACTCAGACATACAAACAGTAAACAGCAAATGTTAATCTATACAGACAACACAAGTTAATGCACATAAGTGCAAGCTATAAGCCCAAGCTCAAGCTTCACAACCTACAAAACAAAGTCAAATTAGTGGACAACATCAAACAAATTCAATTCAAATTGCCTTGAAGCAATCTCCTTAAGCATTATGCATTTCATCCTGAAAATCCAAACCAAATGTGAGAAACTAGACCACTAGGCCAAGCCTAGGGTCCAAAAGGGAGAAAAAATTCTAAACAGCAAGTAATATTCAACCAAAATCACATTAAAACAAATCAAAAGCAAATGCAATTGATCCCATGCTCATACCATTCACCATTATCATTTCATGCACAATTTAACATCAAACATGCAATTTGCAACTTCAATTGACCAAACAGAACTATCTCACCCAAAAGCATACCAAAACCATTCAATTAATTCCACAAAAATTCACACCAAAACAGAACACATTCAAGGTATGGCATGTTAATTTTCAGCTCAATTGAACAAAAGGAACTAGGTCAATGAAAATCAAGAAATCCAGACACAATTATTCAAGCCAATTCATAGCATCAACACAAGCATTCACTTCAAAAATTCATAAAACAGTGAGAACAATTAAGAAATGAATGGGACCAAAAGCATGATGTCCTACAATGTGTCTATAATCAGCATACCAAATTTCACATTCATCCAAAACCATATGAGAATTTCACAAAGGATATACAAACATGAGTCACACAAGGTTACACAATGGACCAACAGAGAAGAAAAATATCAATCAAAATGGAAAATGCCATAGAAAAATCCAGAAAAATTCACATAACATTTCAACATACCAAGGATCATACATGCAAAATTTCAATCCAATCCAACAATCATAGGTCATGCAAATAAATTCATGAAGTTGACCTAGCTAGGTGTGACACAAATTGTCACACCTAGATTCAAAAATTCATATCTCAATCATCAGGTATCCAAAAATCACAAACTTTATATGTAAATCACCATAAACATGTCCAGAATGAGCACAAAAAATTTCAATCATTTCTTTAAAGGTATGAGCATTTCATGATAGATATGGCAAAACATGCAAAAATTGTACACAAGTCAAAGATCAATAGGCCAGGTCAACATTCCTCCAAGCACAACTTATGTTACCATGCCTATAAAAAACTAGAGAGAATTTGGGATCTATCAAAAAAAGTCTCACTATTTTTGGATTAATAATTAATTTTCTGTGATTTTTCTAAGTTTTGTTAGTTTTTGTGAATAATTATTTAAGATGTTAATGAATTAAAATGAAATTATTAAGGTCCAGTGGCATTTTCGTTATTATCACCAGCCATGCCAAAACGTAGGCGTTTCACTAATGTGGTGTCAGCGTGTCATTCGTCCAATTTGCGCGGCAAACAAGATTTAAAAATGGCATTGCAAATGAACGGATCAAACGATCCTTTTTTCCAGAAATCATCATCAATTTCCCAGCAAGGTTCAAGAACACATGAACATCCAAACTCCATGAAAATTCACAAGCCTATAGTCATTGGAAAGGTCTAAGTGCGTGGATCACAAATATGTAACCTAAATTGCCTAATTCTCACTACATAATCCGGATCGAGCATTTAAAGAAACAACATCAAAACTAAAAATCACGATTACTTCTTCAGCAGTTCACCAAATCAAAAACTGAACCTAGCATGTTGATCTACGTTGGATGAACTACAATAAGCATATCACAATTCAAGAAACCATGAGATTCGATTTTAGGTACCTTGAATGGAGCAGTGATGAATCTTGAAGCCTTGGCGCGTGTTGATCCAAAACAGATGCAAGAGAAGCTTCAGGATGTTGACTGGAGATGTTAGGTTCGCTCGAAATTGCTTCTAGTGGAAGAATTTGCAAAATGCCATGGATGCACACACTTTGAACAGTGGAGATTCGTGAGGATTTTGATGATGCTTTTCCAAAACAGTTGAAGAAGGAGATGATTGGAGAAGGCAGCAAAAAGAATCACACGAATTGATGAAGAATTGAAGGAGTTTTGCTCAATTTTGTTCTTGAATGTTCTTGAGCTTTTGGAGAATTTGGAGGGAAAAGTTTGTTGAATTTCTTGTGAAATGTGATTCTGATCAAAAGTTAGTTATGATTAAGACTATATACTTCCAATTAATCCAGTCTTAATCATCCAATTAGCAAAATGATATGTGATTAGCAAAAATGCATTTTACTAAGCAAGGGCAAAAATGGCTTTTCACTTAAGGCTCTGTGACAGCTGTATGACAGCTCACACATTCTCAAAATGCCATGTGTGATGTGTTGCAACTTGTCCCATGGTCATTGGCATTGTAATTTGCATTTTCACTAGGCTATGGCAAATTATGTAATTTCAAGTGCAAGTTCAAAAATGACTTGGCCAAATATTGCATTTTGAGCACTTGTGACAGTTGAAACAATTTCTAATTTGCATTTGTGAGGTGTTGCAAAAATCCCCATGCCAAAATTCCCATTATTTCTCAACTTGGACCATTTTGCCCTTGACTTCTTAATTGTGCACTTGAAAATTGACCTTTTGCATTGACCATTTTTGATGATTTTCAATTATGCACCATGAAAGTACATGTTAAATGGAGTTTGCACATAAAAAGATCACTCAATTTGGACACTCCATGTGGAAGTTATGCCACTTTGATTATGGGTCATTTTTGAAATTGAATGGACCATAACTTGCCAACCATGCATGGGAATTTCAAGTTCTTGGACTTTTTGGAAAGGTGAGACCAAGATCTACAACTTTCATGTTGAACAAATTTTCATTTGAAGCTTCCTTGGACATGTAATTTTGTGGTCAAAAACTTTCCATTTTTGGAAACTTCCATTACAAGTCACTTTCTATTTTTGGCAATTTCTTGTCTGACTTGATTTTCTCCATTCTTGAGCTTTGAAATGTCAAATAACACTTTTTCCAACATGAATGAAGTATATCCAACTCATTTCCACCTCCAAATCCATTAAATCATGCACAGTTGACCACAGTTGACTTTTTCAATTAATAGATGAATTTGGCAATGCACTGATCAAGCTGAGCCCCAATCTTTTGATGAAATGGATCAAGGGTGAAACCTTAGCCTCAATAATCTCCATACAATCACATGTTGATCCCCATATCCACCATATACCCCATCTCCTTGCTATGCCCAGATTGGCCCAATGCAACTGATTAGGGTTGACCAATGGTCAAAACCCTAATCTCAAGGAATCTTGATCAAACACTTGATGATGACAAACCATGATGATGATGATGAATCATTTCAAACAAGATAAGGACCAATCTCCTTGAGAATCACAAAACCCTAATTTGGACCTCCACATCCTCAGATGATTGATGACCAGTCCAATGAAACCCTAGCATGCACATGACCTCTTCATCTCCTGATCAAGACTTGGGAAGATGGCTTGCACAATGTAACCACATGATATGCAATATGCAATGCCTAATGACCTAAAAAATGCTATGTAATATGTTAAGCTAGTCCCAAGAGAGGAGGGCAAATTTTGAGGTGTTACAGGTACCTTACCATATTTCGTATTCTACTTAAGTGCATCGTACCTTACGATGTTCTAGAACTCACTTAAGTGAACCATACCTTACGGTGTTCCTTATTTACTCTATCTCTCATCAATTTGTCCTTTTGTGTGTGACCATGTAGGTTTTTACGACATTGACAATTATATTACATCACGTATTTAACATAATAAATAACGAGCAGTATCTAGCAACACATCACTACTACCCAAGACATGAAAATGTCATGTGATCTGGCAAATCCTTTTGTAATAGTACTTATATGTATAATTACCCTTTTGCCCCTATGTCTATATTGAACACAAGACATGGATTGTGTCATCCTTGTCCAGTTCAATATTGGACCCTTAGACATTTATCTTGTTACGCGGGATGGACAAATTTCATCTAGGTCACTCATGTCCCTCAGCATGCTTTGTGGAGTACCCATCAACCGTCTTTATGGTCATCTAGTTACGGACAATGTTTGATCAGCAATAAAACACTCGACTCTACATCTAGGGTCCATAGTCGTTTCAGGTCGAAGGGTGGTATTCACCATTATCACCATGAGAATAACTTATGATATTTTGCATAACATTCTATGTAGTATTCTCATAGCGGGTCAATCCAGTATAAATATTACTCCTAATATTCATACGTATGTTTAAGACTTGATAGCTCCTTATCCATGATCCATGAGATATGATCATCAGTCTATATACATAATAGTCTTAATGTTTTAATGTTATCCCACTTCATAACAAAGCTCGACTACGTATACTTTAAGAATGGTATCCTTATATTTAATGGGATCTCATGGTTAAGTCACACTTGATACATTGAACGGACTAGCTATTCTAGGGAATTTATTAAAGAAATATAATAAATAAAAAGTCTTTTATTATTAATAAATAATTCGACACAAGTACCAAAAGTATTGGCCTCTAGGGCTTACACCAACAATCTCCCACTAGCACTAGAGCCAATCAGGCATACCCCTAATACCCATAGATCTAGTATGTCCATCATGCTTTTGTTGCGCAAGAGGCTTTGTCAGTGGGTCAACAATATTGTCAAGTGTGGGTACTTTTCATATTTTCACATCTCCTCTATCTATTATCTCTCGAATGAGGTGATAACTCCTAAGTATGTGTTTGGATCGTTGGTGAGATCTAGGCTCCTTAGCTTGTGCGATAACACCATTGTTATCACAATAGAGATCAATGGGATCCACAATGCTAGGAATTATGCCAAGTTCACTAATGAACTTTTTGATTCAAACAACTTTCTTTGCTACACTTGAGGCAACAATATACTCGACCTTGATTGTAGAATCAATAACTGTATCTTGCTTTGAACTTTTCCAGCTCACAACGCCACCCTTAAGTAGAACACATAACCAGATTATGATCTAAAGTCATCCTTATCTGTTTGGAAGCTAGAATCGGTGTATCCAATTATAGCAAGCTCTTCCTGACCTCCATATATCAAGAATGAGTCCTTAGTACTTCTCAAATACTTAAGGATATTCTTGACTGCTACCCAATGAGCATCATCGGGATCAGATTGGTACCTACTCGTTGCACTTAAAGCATACGAGACATCTGGTCGAGTACATAACATGTCATACATGATATAACCTATTGCAGATGCATATGGAATATTATTCATGTGATCCCTTTCTTCCTTAGTGTAATATCCCAAAATTTACCCTTCATTTTTCCTAGAAGCATACGCTTTACACCTCATGCATGCATTCATTTTTAGGTCATTTAACATTAGATACATTGCATTTCACCATATCAATCAGAATTAGATCCAAGAAACTTTATTTTAAAAAAAAAACGATAAAAACGGAAAAAAAATAAATAAAAAAATAAATAAATAAATAAAAATAATAATAAATAAATAAATAAATAAATAAAAGAAAAAATCTCAGACTTGGACCTCTCTCAAAAGCCCACTAAGCTACCAATATTAGGCTATAAATACTAGAGTTTCAGTGAAACAAATATGGATTCTATTCCTATTACCCTGAGGAAAAAGATAGTGAGAGAAGAGCTAACAGAGTTCAGAGCAGCCTCCAAACCCTGAAGGGAACTCAACTGCACAGAATCACCTCTGCCTCACATAAACCCCAAAGATTGTTTTGTAAACCTCACGGGTGCAACTCAATTTCAATCAAGCTCTCCAATTAGGTTTGCCCTATATCCATCATCTTTATGCCTTTAATTTGAATGCTCTAAATGTATGAGGTATTATGGGTGAATTTGATACCCTTTTGATGCATGTCCTTTTTTTGTGAATTTTAATGACATGATTCATGTGGTTACATTTTGATTTGGGGGCAACCCTTGATTACCCTATTTTTTTGTCTCTAACCTGTTTGTTGAGTTTTTGTGAGGGCTTACATGACTTTTGCAGGGATAACTTGCGTGGTTTTCCACTTTATTTGTGGGATACCCCCTGGAGGTTTCATTCCGATTACCTGTACTGACTCACTTTCTTTGATGGTGTTTAGCTTGGAAGGATCCCTGGGTTTCCCATTCCTCTAATTGTTATTACTTCGAATCTTTATCCGCGTGGTACTTTTACATTTTTCCCGCATTTTACTGCTTTCCTAGCTGGAAGACCTCGATGGGAGGCAATGTTTTTGTGTGTTTTTTTACAGGTTCCTTCGTCAAGGACTGCCTTTTTGCATGAGTTCACCAAACCCTAACCCTTCATTGATTTTTCTTCTCCTAAACACACGTTTACTCCTTCTACTACAGGTGAGTAAGTCTCCAAAGGTCGAGCATCCGATAGATTGCGTAGTAACATCGTTCGTCCAAAACCCACTCCATAACCCCGTAGTTAGCCGAACTATGGCTTGCTCTGATTCTCATTCCAGATGAGATACGTAGGCATAAGACGCGATGTCTTAGCGAGCACACATCCCCCCAACCCATAGGTCAGCCGAGCTACGAAGACTCTGATTCTCATATTCAGATGAGATACGTATGCAGTGGATGCGGCATCCGCGCGAGTCATTTTCATTTAACCCTTTTTTTAGTAAATAACACATTAGATAAACTCACACCCTTTAGACAAGAACTACAAAAGTGGATCCCGTAGAGTACTACGGATGCGTAGGGATGCTAATACCTTCCCTTCGCATAACCGACTCCCGAACCCAAGATTTGGTTGCGAGACCCCGTCTTGTCCTTGAAGGTGAGAAAAACAAGAAAGGGGGGGTTTGAATTGTTTGAAAAATAAGCGCTATTGCAAAATGAAATCACACAATGATTTTATACTGGTTCGCTTATAACACAAAGCTACTCCAGTCCACCCGGCCAAGGTGATTTCGCCTTCAACAAGGACTTAATCCACTAATCTTGAAAGATTACAAACAACCCCTAAGAGAGAAGAAAATCTCTTAGTCCTCTCAAGTCTACAGACTACAAAGAGTCACTTGAGGAAATCAAATAAAAATTAGATACAAGATGTGTAATCTAGAGTGCTTCTAAGAAAGCAAATATTACAAACTTAAGAACAAATTTTTCACTTGATAAGCAAAAGCTTAGTGAAAATCTTTGAAGAACAAAGATGTTTTTCTTGAGCGTGATATAATTTCAGTATAGTTTTGGCTAGTGATTTCTTGCTTACTGAAAGTTGATTTCTTCTCTATTTATATAGGAGTTGAAGTAGTGTTGAAATAGAGTTGAAGTAGAGTTAAATCTGCTGGATAATGAGATGTAATTACGCCATTCCATAAATAGCTTCTGCAGGAGACTTTTTTCTTTTAGAAGTGACTACTTACCACAAGTAGTATCTTCTCTCTTGGAAGAGGAGATTAACGTCTCTTTCTAATTGAGGAAATCCATTTGCAGAACTTTAACTTGGCTTAAACGTTACTTCATCATGATTAACAAATCCATAATCAGAGTATTTGTGTTTCTGGAGAATCTTGGAATCTTGCTTCTGATGTTGATCTCTTGAGAGTTCAGATGGCGCTGATAACGTTTCTCCAGAATCAGAGCTTCTAGACTTTACTTCATGTTCAGATGCTTCTGATACTTTGCAGTTTTGTCCAGAGTCAGAGCTTCTTGAAACGAGATACCACTTTAGATGCTTCTGATACTTGATAATTTGTATCTGATCTTGTTGTGCATCTGATGACATCATCAGATTTATTTCTTCTTTCTTTAGAACCCTGCACACTTAGAAACTTTTCGTTAGGGTGCCATTTTTGGTTTCATCCTTTGTTATCATCAAAATCAAGGAATCTGTTGTAGAACAATTTTTGTTCTTACAATCTCCCCCTTTTTGATGATGACAAAACAACTTAAAATAGCAGATGAAACATGAATAAAATAAGATCAGATAGACAGAAGCTCCCCCTGAGTTAGCGCTAGGGAGTTCAGAAGTTCTTACCAGAGCTTTCCAAGTAATTAGGTTTCTGAAAATTTTCTGCAAATTCTTAAATTTAATGTTAGAGTTATTTAATCAGAGCTTTTTTTTATCAGAGCTATATCTACAAATGTTGCATAGTGCTTAAGGTTTTAGACAATTTTCATCAGAGCTATTTAATGATTTCTCCCCCTTTTTGTCAGAATCAAAAAGGTAGATAAAAAAATAACAAGAATAATAAAGAGAAAAACACTTCATTAATAGAAAAGCACAGAGGCAAACAGCAGTCAAAACATCAGACTCAAAGAAGAATATCAGAGCTAAAAAAAAGACAGAAGCAAAAACACTAGGCAAACAAACAAAATAAATCCTAAGTGCCTAAGGGTTTGGAGGTTGAGGAAGTCTCTGAAGCAACATGGCAAACATGTTCTGGATGTTTTCATTCAAAGCATCTTGCTTGTCTATCCTGGCACGAAGCTCATTCTGATCTTGCTTGATCTCTTTCTGATCTTGCTTGATCTCTTTCAGAGTGTTAAGAATCAACGGGATCGCAGAAGAGGACTCCCCCTGAGTCAGAGCCTGCTGAGCTTCAGCTTCAGCAGCAGCTTGAGCTTCTGCATCCGCCTGAGCCTTGGCTTCAGCTTCCTGAATCCTTAGAAGTTCTGCTTCCTTTGCCAGCCTTTCTTCTTCTAACCTCTTTGCTTCTTCTTCAGCTTCTTTAGCCAATCTTTCCTCTTCTAATCTCTTGGCCTCAGCTTCTCTGGCCAATCTCTCTTGGAGCCTTTCCTCAGCATCTCTGATGTAGCCATTTCTGACTTGTTCAGAGATACTCTTCAGCCTATAAGACTCAGAGGTCATCCAACTAATGACTCTGTTCCAGTGTGTCCTAACAGATTTAGGATCAACACTAACTTCAGAGTTTTTAGCCAGAGACTTGACCTTCTGGACTGAAGCTTCTGCAACCTGTATAATGGCCTCCTCAAGGGTAGGTATGGTAAGTTCAGGTTCAGGTTCAGGTGAATGAGGTGGAGAGTTTTGAGGGCTGAGATTTAGAGGGTGAGGTTCAGTTTGTTGAGGTTCAGATTCTGCTTGAAGTTCAGAATCTGCGTCTGGTTGAAGACTAGGGGATGAAGCATATAGTGGATTTAGGTCTAATGGGTCAGAGTCTGGTCCAGGTACAGCGGGAATAAATGGTGGAGTGATATTAGAGGTGAAGGGATCAGATGGTTGAGTTTCAGAGGGTAAGGTTGTTGTTTGTTGTGGTGGAAGTGAAGTTTGGAGGGGTGAGGTTACTTCAGATTGTCTTGTGGGTTGTGGAGCGAAATTTTTAGCATAAATTTCAGCTATTGTTGGGGAGTTAGGGTCAGAGTGTTCTTGGTCAGAGGACTCTTGATCAGAAGAAGGGGAAAGGTAAGGGGGTGATTCATATTCAGAGGATGAGGAAGAAGAAGTGCTTTGGTGGGTTTGTATAGGTTGAGAGGGAGGAATGAAAGTTCTAGCTATGTTTAGAACTGGTGTTGGTTGGGAGGTTCTGGTGATTGAGGGTGGGATTTCAGAGGTAGTAAAAATTGGTTGAGAGGAGAGAGGGTTAGAGGAAGCCATTATAGATTCAGAAGAGACAGGAGGAATAGACTTACCGGAAGAGGAATTCAGAGGTGCTGAAGCTTTGGTGCCAGAAGTTTCTCCAAGTCTGGCTTTCTTTGCTCTCCTTGCCTCAGCAGCTATCTGTTTCTCAGAGACACCTCTCTTGTATCTGACAAGGTCTTCTACAGAGTCCAGACAGTCTTCAAGGCGGAAATCAGAAACATCAACACCTTCTTCCAGCATACGATGAAGATAGATGGCAACAGCGTCTCTGGGCTCATCCTTGAAGAATCTGACCAGGCCATGAGGCATCTTCCTCTGATCTTTTAGACATTCCCAGGACACATCCATAGTGGGCTTGACTCTAATCTCTTTGATGATTCCCATGCTCTTCAGGTTTTTGGCATTCAGAGGCTTTCCCACATCAATTGCCAGATCATCCATACATCTGGTCTTCTCCAGATCATCTACCAAGCCATGCTCAATGAAGACATCAGAGAGCAATCTTCCCAGAGGAATGTAGGATCTGGGCTTCATATTATTCCTCGTTTCTCTGACTGAATCTCTCAGATATCTGAAGAGGAGAACAGGGAGGTTGATCTTCACGCCTTTCTGGATGCAGTACAAAATGCATTTCTGATCTGCATTTATGTAATCTGAAGAGTTGGAGGCTGGACGATGATGGATTGTTCCCAGAATAATCTTTAGCCAAACTCGGAGGTTCTGATGAAGCTCCTTGTTCTTAGAGGGATTTCCTTCAACATTAGGTTTGAAGATTGTAGGGTTGATGACTTCAGTGATGCGCTTAGACCTTGGAGGAATATTGTAAATCCTTTTACCTCCAGCTTTCTCCATGTTTAGCAGGGAAGCAATTGATGCTTCAGTGATGACAATCTTTACTCCCAGAACAAAAGAAACAATGAACTGGTCATCTGCATCAGCATGTCTCCAAAATTCTTTGACAAGAAGAGGGTAAATGGGACCATAAAGCCTGTCGAAGTAGTTCTCCCAACCTTGCTTGCGAAGATCTTCAGTAAGATCAACACCGTTTCTTCTCAAGTTCTCAAAATCTACCAACGATTCACACAGTACATCCAAATCTTCAAAGGAGGTTGCAAGATGAATGTGGCGTTCACGTTCCAAAATGTGAGGTTCTTGATAAACAGGGGTTATGGTAACGCCTGTAACAGTGGGTGTTTGAGTGTTTGAGGTTTGGGGATTAGAATTGGCTTCCATCTGTTGGGAGAAGTTAAAAACTTCTTGCTCTTGAGCATTCATGAAGAAGATTGAAGAAGAAGATGAAGAACTTGCAGAGAACTTGCGAGAAGGGTTTAGGGTTTAAGAGTGAGTGAGAGTGATAAGTGTGTGAAATGTGAGAAAAGTGTTTATATACCTAAGTAAAAACGCATGCAAAACGACACCTCAGAAAGCGTTAGACACAAAACTCAAAATGGCACGCTTGGGGGAAAAATGATTACAGCTCATAAATGAATGTCTAATCCCACAGTTTGCACACTGCTCGAGGAAAACTCAAACGTCTGCCTTTTGAATTTCTTGACAGCTGTCTAGAAGTTCTAAAGTTTGACGCTTCAGAGTTCCACGTGTTGATGTATCTGATCTTCAGGAATACCAAGAGATTGGTTTCTGAAGATTTCTGATTCAGATATCTTCTTAACTTGTAGAAGTATCAGAGTCAGAGGCAGAATCATATTTGTTTTTATCAGAATCTTATTTTATATTTTTTAGAGCCATACTTCATTCAGGACAATTTTTAATGTTCAGATTTTCTAAGATGAAAAGAAATCTATCTTCAGCTAGAGGCTTAGTAAAGATATCTGCCCATTGATGTTCTGTATCAATGAACTTCAGCGTTACTATTCCTTTCTGAACATAGTCTCTAATAAAATGATGTTTAATTTCTATGTGTTTGGCTCTGGAATGTAAAATAGGATTCTTACTCAAACAAATAGCAGCAGTATTATCACAAAAGATAGGAATGTTACTCTCAAAGATTTGTAGATCTTCTAGCTGATGTTTCATCCAGAGCATCTGAGTTGTGCACAGTGATGCTGAGATGTATTCTGCTTCTGCAGTTGATAGAGCAATAGTTGACTGTCTTTTGCTAGCCCAGGAGATTAGATTGTTTCCCAGAAGCTGGCAATTTCCAGATGTGCTTTTTCGTTCTATTCTATCTCCTGCATAATCTGCATCACAATAACCAGAAAGCCTATACTCTGATGTTTTCTCATACATCAGGCCTAGGTTAGGAGTTCCTTTCAGATACTTAAGAATTCTCTTAACAGCTGTTAAATGAGATTCTCTAGGATCTGATTGGAATCTGGCACAAAGACAGACGCTAAAGAGAATATCAGGACGAGTAGCAGTCAGATAGAGAAGAGAGCCTATCATACCTCGATAGAGCTTCTGACAAACCTTGTTGCTTACCTCTTCCTTTTCCAGAATGCAAGTTGGGTGCATGGGAGTCTTTGCAGAGTTGCATTCAGTCATGTCAAACTTCTTCAGAACGTCTTTAATGTATTTACTTTGATGGACGTACGTGACTTCTGGAGTTTGATTAATTTGAATTCCCAGAAAGAACTTCAGTTCTTGCATTAAACTCATTTCAAATTCTGCCTGCATTAACTTAGAAAATTCTTGGCAAACAGATATATTAGCAGAACCAAAGATAATGTCATCAACATAAATCTGGCATATCATGAGATCATTATTAAGGTTTTTACAGAAGAGTGTAGAATCAACTTTCCCTCTGATAAAATTTTGTTCCAGAAGAAAATTGCTTAAGCGTTCATACCAAGCTCTGGGAGCTTGTTTAAGTCCATATAAGGATTTCTTAAGTTTGAAAACATGTTCTGGACAGTTTGAATTTTCAAAACCTGGAGGTTGATTGACATACACTTCTTCTGAAATATAACCATTAAGAAATGCACTCTTGACATCCATTTGGTATAATTTGATAGAATGATTAATAGCAAAAGATACAAGAAGACGAATAGATTCTAACCTTGCGACTGGAGCAAAGGTTTCATTATAATCAATACCTTCTTGTTGACTATAACCTTGAGCTACCAGTCGTGCTTTGTTTCTGACAACTTCTCCTTTCTCGTTCAGTTTGTTTCTGAAAACCCATCTGGTTCCAATGACATGAGTGCCTCTGGGTTTAGGAACGAGATCCCAGACATCATTCTTGGAGAATTGATCTAACTCTTCTTGCATAGCTGCCACCCAATCGTTATCTTGAAGAGCTTCATCACAGGACGTAGGCTCAATCAGAGACACTAGTCCCAGAGGAATATCTTCAGAAGTTCTGAAGGTAGATCTGGTTCTAACAGGTTCATCTTTGTTTCCCAAAATCAAATCTTCAGATACGTTAATACGACTTTTAACTTTCCTTGGAATTTCTGGAGATTTAATTTCTTCAGAGTCTGGAGTGACAGTTGCTTCTGGAGTTTTCTCAGATTCTACCAGAATGATCTCTAAATCTGCAAACTTTTCAACTAGCTTTGACTTTTCAGGGTCAAGCTTATCATCAAATCTAACATGAATTGATTCCTCCACAATTTTGGTTTCTGTGTTGTATACTCTATAGCCTTTAGAGCGTTCTGAGTATCCTAACATAATACCTTTTTGTGCTTTGGAATCAAACTTGTTCAGATGTTCTTTAGTATTTAATATAAAACAAATGCATCCAAAAGGATGAAAATATGAAATGTTGGGTTTTCTTCCCTTACACAGTTCATAGGGAGTCTTTTCCAGAATAGGTCTAATAGAGATTCTATTCTGAATGTAACACGCTGTATTTACAGCTTCTGCCCAAAAGTGCTTTGCTACATTTGTTTCATTGATCATGGTTCTGGCCATCTCCTGGAGTGTCCTATTCTTCCTCTCTACAACTCCATTTTGTTGTGGAGTTCTAGGGCAGGAGAAATCATGGGATATTCCATTAGAGTCAAATAATTCTTCAAAATCTTTATTTTCAAATTCTCCACCATGATCACTTCTGACTCTAACAATTTTAGAGTCAAATTCTTTTTGCACTTTAGAACAGAAACTGGTGAATACAGAATGAGACTCACTCTTGTGCTTTAGGAATTTTACCCATGTCCAGCGGCTGTAATCATCAACGATTACTAGTCCATACTTCTTTCCATTGACTGATGCTGTTTTCACAGGACCAAATAAGTCAATGTGAAGAAGCTCCAGAGGCTTAGAGGTAGAAACAACATTTTTCTTTTTAAAAGATGTTTTTGAAAACTTTCCTTTCTGGCAAGCTTCACACAGAGCATCTGAAGAAAACTTCAGTTTAGGCAGGCCTCTGACTAACTCAAGTTTAGTTAGCTGAGAAAGTTTTCTCATGCTAATGTGGCCTAAGCGTCTATGCCATACCCATTGCTCTTCGTGAACTGACATTAAACATTTAACATTTTGATCTTTTAAATCAGAAAGATTTATTTTATAAATGTTGTTTTTCCTCTTGCCTGTGAAAAGGACAGAGCCATCGTTCTGACTAATGGCTTTACACGTTTTTTGATTAAAGATTACATCATAACCGTTATCACTTAATTGACTTATGGATAACAAGTTATGCATTAATCCTTCTACATAAAGAACATCAGATATAGAGGGAAGAGTACCATTACCAATAGTTCCGGAGCCTCTGATCCTTCCTTTCTGATCTCCTCCGAAGCCTACAAATCCAGCGTCTTTAAGTTCCAGGCTTTGGAACATAGACTTTCTTCCTGTCATATGTCGCGAGCATCCAGAGTCCAGGTACCATGATTGGTGTCTGAACTTTGCTGCATAGGATATCTGCAACATAGATGATCTTATCTTTCGGTACCCAGAATCTCTTGGGTCCTTTCAGATTAGTTTTCCCAGAGTTTCTTACAACTTTGGGTCTTCTAGCATTTTTAAATTTGTGTTCTTGTGTGTGTGTGTAGTGGTATGAAAAAGGCGATTTAATTTGGTTACTGGTAGAGGTTTTATTTTCCTCAGAATCATACCCAATTCCCCTTTTATTATTCTGACCTACTCCATAAATCATGGATGCCATAATACTCCTATTTATTCCATTCTTCAGAAATTTTTGAAAGGCTTCTTCATATTTATAAATAATTTCATTTGAAGTTTGTGGTGCTTGAGACAACGCTTCTTCTAATTCTAAGCTTTTGGTTTTAGCTCCATCTTTTTCTAACGTTAAAGATCTGATAGTATCTTCTTGTGCTAGAATTGTTGTCCCAAGTTTACTACATTCTTCAGATTTTGCTTTAAGAAGGCCTTTAATGCTTTTAACTTTTTGTTTTAATTTCTGAAGAGAGGTAAGAGTTTCTGATAAACATGATTCTAAGTCAGATCTAGAAAGTTCAGAAAATACCTCTTCAGATTCTTCATCTGAGCTGCTGGATGTGGTAGCCATAAGTGCTACGTTGGCTTGTTCATCAGAGTCTGATTCTGATGATCCTGATTCACTATCGTCCCAGGTGGCCATTAGTCCTTTCTTTGTTCTGAAGGTATTCTTCTTGAAGCTTTCTTTTCTAGGGTTGTCTTTCTTCAACTTGGGGCATTCATTTCTGTAATGACCTGTTTCTTTACATTCAAAACAGGTAATATCTTTATTAGGTTTACCTTTTGAAGTTGACTCTGATCTATCCCCTCTGGGTCTTGATCTTCTGAAGTTGTTGTAGTTCCTTCTTTTCCAGAGTTGCTTAACTCTTCTGGTTAGTAAGGACAGTTCTTCTTCATCATCAGAGTCTTCAGGTTCAGAGTCGTCAGTATCTGCAGTTTCTGCCTGGAGAGCTTTGGTTCTGTCTGACTTCCGTCTTTCAGGTCTGGACTTCAGCGCCACTGACTTGTTCCTTTTCTGAGGCTCATCCTCCTCTAGTTCTATCTCATGGCTTCTGAGAGAACTAACAAGTTCTTCAAGGCTGATATTGTTCAGATCCTTTGATAATTTCAGAGCAGTAACCATTGGTCTCCATTTCTTTGGCAGACTTCTGACTATCTTCTTAACATGATCTGCAGTCGTGTATCCTTTGTCTAGCACTTTAAGACCTGCAATAAGAGTTTGAAATCTGGAAAACATAGCTTCTATAGCTTCATCATCTTCCATCTTGAAGGCTTCATATTTCTGGATCAACGCCAGAGCCTTCGTCTCCTTGACTTGGGAGTTTCCTTCATGGGTCATCCTCAGAGAGTCAAGTATATCTTTAGCCGTCTCTCTGTTGGTGATCTTTTCGTATTCGTTGTATGATATAACATTTAGAAGTATTGTTCTGGCTTTGTGGTGATTCTTGAAAACACGTTTCTGATCTTCTGACATTTTGCTTCTGGGAACTTCAGCTCCATTTAAGGTTGGAGGTTTGTATCCATCTGTGACAATGTCCCAGAGGTCAGCATCATAACCCAGAAAGAAACTTTCGATTCTATCTTTCCAGTAATCAAACTTTTCTCCATCAAAAACAGGAGGCTTGGCATTGTAAGAATCTTTCTCATTTGAGTGGGCCATTTGTTTTTCTCGCACTGGATCTCTCTACACGGTTAAGTGTTTGATTTGAAAATCAATAACAGAGCCGGAGCTCTGATACCAATTGAAGGTGAGAAAAACAAGAAAGGGGGGGTTTGAATTGTTTGAAAAATAAGCGCTATTGCAAAATGAAATCACACAATGATTTTATACTGGTTCGCTTATAACACAAAGCTACTCCAGTCCACCCGGCCAAGGTGATTTCGCCTTCAACAAGGACTTAATCCACTAATCTTGAAAGATTACAAACAACCCCTAAGAGAGAAGAAAATCTCTTAGTCCTCTCAAGTCTACAGACTACAAAGAGTCACTTGAGGAAATCAAATAAAAATTAGATACAAGATGTGTAATCTAGAGTGCTTCTAAGAAAGCAAATATTACAAACTTAAGAACAAATTTTTCACTTGATAAGCAAAAGCTTAGTGAAAATCTTTGAAGAACAAAGATGTTTTTCTTGAGCGTGATATAATTTCAGTATAGTTTTGGCTAGTGATTTCTTGCTTACTGAAAGTTGATTTCTTCTCTATTTATATAGGAGTTGAAGTAGTGTTGAAATAGAGTTGAAGTAGAGTTAAATCTGCTGGATAATGAGATGTAATTACGCCATTCCATAAATAGCTTCTGCAGGAGACTTTTTTCTTTTAGAAGTGACTACTTACCACAAGTAGTATCTTCTCTCTTGGAAGAGGAGATTAACGTCTCTTTCTAATTGAGGAAATCCATTTGCAGAACTTTAACTTGGCTTAAACGTTACTTCATCATGATTAACAAATCCATAATCAGAGTATTTGTGTTTCTGGAGAATCTTGGAATCTTGCTTCTGATGTTGATCTCTTGAGAGTTCAGATGGCGCTGATAACGTTTCTCCAGAATCAGAGCTTCTAGACTTTACTTCATGTTCAGATGCTTCTGATACTTTGCAGTTTTGTCCAGAGTCAGAGCTTCTTGAAACGAGATACCACTTTAGATGCTTCTGATACTTGATAATTTGTATCTGATCTTGTTGTGCATCTGATGACATCATCAGATTTATTTCTTCTTTCTTTAGAACCCTGCACACTTAGAAACTTTTCGTTAGGGTGCCATTTTTGGTTTCATCCTTTGTTATCATCAAAATCAAGGAATCTGTTGTAGAACAATTTTTGTTCTTACAGTCCTTTCCTTTTTCAGGTTTACTTCGAGCGTTTCCTTTCCCTCCTTTGGGATGAATAACGCACGGTGGCGACTCTTCTGTCATTTTCTTTCGCCGGTTGTTTTTTTGCGCACTGTATTTTTCAGGTTGCGACACTTAGTTGAAGGGGGTTGTGTTTTTGATAGACACATACCATGTTGCATAAGTATGAATCCTTTCTTGGAATCATGCATATTAAAGCGTCTCAACACTTTGTCTATGTATGTACGTTGACTTAGGCCAAGAAGTTTTTATGATCTATCTCTATAGATCCTGATTCCTAATATATGGGCTGCTTCACCTAGGCCCTTCATAGAAAAGCATTTCCCCAACCAAGACTTTACTTGTTGTAGGGTAGGGATATTGTTTCCAATGATTAATATGTCATCTACATATAATACCAGGAAGACGACCATGATCCCACTAACCTTCTTGTGGACACAAGGCTCATCTTCATTCTTGATGAATCCATATTGTTTTACTGTTTCATCAAAACAAAGATTCCAGCTTCTAGAAGCTTGGTTCAATCCATAGATTGATCTTTGTAACTTACATATCTTTTGGGCTTCTTCTGGTATGTCAAATCCTTCAGGCTGTGTCATGTACACATCCTCAAGAAGATTCCCATTAAGGAAAGCAGTTTTGACATCCATCTGCCATATTTCATAATCATGATATGCAGCGATAACAAGTAAAATCCAAACAAATTTAAGCATTGCAACTGGTGAAAAGGTTTCATCATAATCAACCCCATGAATTTGTTTATATCCTTTTGCGACCAGTCTTGCCTTATAGGTATGTACCTTACCATCCATGTCAGTCTTCTTTTTGAGCACCCACTTGCATCCTATAGGGTTAACTCCTACAGGAGGCTCTACTAAGGTCCAAACCTGGTTTGTGTACATGGAATCCATTTCATATTTCATGGCTTCTAGCCACTTCTCAGACTCGGGACCAGTTATGGCCTCTTGGTAGCTCACAGGCTCATCTTGATCCATGAGTAACACATCACCTTGATCAGTTATGAGATATCCATATCTCTCAGGTAGGTGACGTATCCTGCTTGACCTACGTTGGTCTTGTTCTACTTGAGCAGGTTGCTCTTCTACAACTACTTGTGTTTCCTACTTTAATTCCTCTATAGGTGTATAAATTCTTTATGATTCTTGAATTTCTTCAAGCTCTACTTTCCTCCCACTGATTCCTTTGAAAATAAAATCCTTTTCTAGGAAGACTCCAGTTCGAGCGACAAACACTTTGCCCTCAGAAGGATTGTAGAAGTAATATCCCCTTGTTTCTTTAGGATACCCCACAAATAAGCGTTTGTCAGATTTGGGCTCAAGCTTAATTGAAATTTGTCGTTTCACATAAACTTTGCAACCCCAAATCTTCATGTAAGACATATGTGGTTTATTACCACTCCATATCTCATATGGTGTCTTCTCGACCTTTTTGGATGGAACACGGTTAAGTGTGTAAGCTGTTGTCAATAGTGCATGTCCCTAAAAAGAGTTTGGAAGATCGACGTGACTCATCATGGATCAGACCATGTCTAACAAGGTTCGATTTCTTCTCTCAGATACACCGTTCCATTAGGGTGTTCTAGGAGGCGTAAGTTGGGATAGAATCCCACAATCTTTCAGATGGTCATCAAACTCTAGGCTTAGATATTCACCACCTCGATCTGATCGAAGAGTTTTAATATTCTTACCTAGTTGGTTTTATACTTCATTCTTGAATTCCTTGAACTTTTCAAAGGACTTTGATTCGTGTTTCATTAAATACACATAACCATATCTACTGAAATCATCAGTAAATGTGATGAAGTAGTAAAAACCTCTTCTGGATGGTATGTTCAATGGTCCACATACATCAGTATGCATGAGGGCCAAAAAATCATTAGCTCTTTCACCTTTTCCTGTGAATGGAGACTTTGTCATCTTTCCAATTAAACAAGATTTGCATGTCTCATATAATTCATAATCAAAAGAGTCCAAGAGTCCATCTTTATGGAGTTTGGGAATGTGTTTCTCATTTATGTGGCCTAATCGACAATGTCAAAGGTAAGTTGGATTTAACTCATTAAGTTTCATCCTTTTAGTATTAATGTTACAAATAGGCATTTCAAGATCAAGGACATATAGTCCATTGTACATTTGTGCAGTAACATAGAATATATCATTCAAATAAATGGAGCAACAATTGTTATTTATTATAAATGAAAAACCAAACTTGTCCAAACAAGAAACGAAAATAATATTCCTGCTAATTGCAGGTACATAATAACAATTCTCTAACTGAGTTATTAAACCACTAGGTAAAGTCAATACATGAGTTCCTAGGGCTAAAGCAGCAACCTTTGCTCCATTGCCAACTCGTAGGCCAACTTCACCTTTTTCCAAATCTCTACTCCTTTTTATCCCATGTACATTGGTACAAATATGAGAACCGCATTAGTATCTAATACCCATGATAAAAAAGTAGATAGATTAATTTCAATAACAAAAATACTTAAAGTTGAAGTCTCTACTCCATTCTTCTTATCTTTCAGGTACTTTGGGCAGTTTCTCTTCCAGTGTCTGGTCTTACCGCAATGGAAGCAAGTGTCGTCCTTTGCTATGCCTCCACTAGGCTTCAAAACAGGAGGAGTGGGTTTGAGTTTGGCAACTTCCTTGCCTTTCCCTTTACCACCCTGCTTGGCGGGCCTTTTGTTTTGTCTCTTTCCATTTCCGATCATCAGAATGGATTTCCCTTTTGACTTCAAATTCTGCTCAGCAGTTCTTAACATACCTAGCAGTTCAGGAAGAGTTTTATCCATATCATTCATGTTGAAATTAAGGATAAATTGACTGAAGCTATCTGGCAACGATTGCAAGATCAAATCAATTGCAAGTTCCTTTCTGAGGGGAAACCCCAACCTCTCAAGGTTCTCCACATACCCAATCATCTTGAGCACGTGGGGACCTACAGGGGCTCCCTCAGCTAACTTGCCTTGAAAATGGGCTTTTGAAACTTCAAACCTTTCATGCCTTGCCTGGTATTGATAGAGCATCTTCAGGTGTCCGATCATATCGACTGCTGCCATGTTCTAATGTTGCTTTTGCAACTCCGGGTTCATGGTAACTAGCATGAGGCAAGCAACTTCATTGGCATCATCAACATGCTTCTTATAAGCATCTCTTTCTGCCTTAGATGCAGAACTAGGAGGTTCCTCTTCGAGAACAGGTGTCTCCAAGACATACAGCTTTTTATCATGCTTGAGGACAATCCTCATATTTCGGTGCCAATCCAGAAAATTTGTCCCAGACAATTTTTCCTTATCAAGGATTGATCGCAAAATATTGTTAGAGATGTTTGTTGTCATGGTAATCTACATGAAAAATATGAAAATATAAGTATCATTATAATAACATATTTCATTAGACCCTCGCCATTTGATTCGGAAAATCCAGTTGGAAGATTTTCTAATGGGTCGAGATCCACATTTCACTTTGTTTTAAGTACGCGTAGGAGGATTACACAAAACTAGGTTATTTAGGTAGGAACTCCTTCCAATTGTATCTAATACAACTCTTGAATATTTTAGTTGGGTGAATAACTCCTTATTCCAATCCATCATATGGATCATTTCCAACTCTTGCTTCTAAACGTATATAATCTTATTATAATTTATTTAGTTAAGTTTGACCCATTGTTTTAGCAATTGGATATTACAATTATTCCATTGCACCTTACTAATATAGAATATGCTCCTCACGTAGGCGAAACCTACATTATTCGATACTAGTCTTGATGAGTGCTAAAACTTAGAAATCATAAACTTAATATTTAATTTAAGGGAATTTGCAATTATTTTGATCTCATTGGCTTATTTATAAATCGTCTCTCACATGCATCAACATACATTCACATGCATCAATATACATTCACATGCATCAACATACATACAAATGAAACAATTATGGCCCCTAATGCAATTGTTCTCTCAAGCTAATGAGAGAACCTATGCTAACCTAATAATGATCTAAGCTTCTCCAAGCAAGATCTTCATGGTTGTCCTCCTTTGATATTGTATTCTTCTCTTTCTTCATAACATTACATTACAGAAAAAAACTCGTTTTTCATACGAGGGAGTGAGATGAGAAAAGAAGTTACATTAAAAGATTAAAAGAGAGGCACGACACGTAGGTCGTATTTTAAAATCCTAAAAACAAAATAAATAAAAACTAAGGCCATAATCGATCACCACAAGACAATAATAATAAACACATTATTATTATTAATTTAAATTATGTTAACTAAATAAACCAAATTAAATTTCGGCGACTAATCACACTACACAGAGTTAGACGGTGGTTCCGCTGCCCGGTCAAGGGGGCAGCGCCCCCTACTGGGTTGTAGGGGAAACGCCCCAGCGTAAAATTTTAATGAACATTTCATTTGAAAACGATGTCATTTTTTGCATCAACACTTGATACTTTAAAGCACAACTCTTGTGCAGTCACAACCCTAATCGCATAACTCTTTGACATCACAACCCTTGTACCGTCATGAACCCTAATGCAGCAATTTCATACCGTCAAACACACCTCGATTTTTAATTCATTATGATTGATCAACACATCATTGTTTCACCATACTAATGTCGGATTTCGGAGTAAATGACCTTTGATCGCTCAAAGGAAAACAGTCATTAAGTGTTTGAATGAACGAAACATAAAAAGTATATCATATATACCTTATTTTGCATCAAAATTACTTATATCATATATATAAATTGATCGATCTCATTTGTGTAACCTATGGACGATCAATGTATCGTTGCTTCACCATACTAACGTCTGATTCCGAAGTATAGTCAACATCAATCATTCAAATCGTACACACATGATTCCAAATTTAATTACTCGTTTATTTTTAATTTATCCTGTCTTTTAATCGTATTAATACAGAAAATACAAAAAATAAATAACTATTAGAAGCATGGTTTCGTAAGTGGCTCTGATACCACTAAAGGAAAATTGCGATCCAAAATGCAGTGGAAATTAAAAATTCTCCTTTAGTGATCCTTACGAATGGGCATGATCAGTGATAGAAAGAGTTACCTCTTGTGGCGATTGAAACCTTTGGTGCAGATCTAAGGAGTGATCATGAGCGTTGAATTGTGACAACGCCTCTACTCAGTCCACACGAACGAATTCCTTCAGTCTCTGGTGGGCGCATTCTCGCTGCTCAATCCGAGGACCCCGAGATTGGGAACTTGCTTTAGGATGTCCTGTTGAGGGGAGTCAATGAAGGTCTTTTGTCCCGTAATAATGCCAAACCTTCAGTGGTAAACGTATTATTCGCGACTGAAGGGCTGAAGCTGGCGAACTTCTGTTCTTAGAACCTACCAGTGAGGGGCGGGCTAAATTCAGGAAACCTTAACCTCCAACCAACCCGGTTTTCTGGGGCAAAGCTTTGATCTTGTATTATATTCTTCAATGGGTTTTCTCTTCAGACAGTGCAACCTGACAGATGTTCAAGCAGATACAGCGATCCTGATTCCCATGCCACTGCACTGCATTCACATCATTTTGCATCACATCATTTTGCATTCATAATCATTCACACATGTTTATCCATTTCTGTGGGGTTTATATCTTCTTCTTGATTCTAGTCGGGGTTTTTCTGGTACTTTTTAAAAGGGATATTTTATCAAATGTGAGACTGGAATCAAGGGGGTAGAATGCCTTTTGGAATTGATAAACATGTCATTGCATTTGCATAGTCATCCGCATGTCTTGCATAACAGGTACCGCCACAGTGTTCTCAGTTGTTTGGTGTTCCATCAGCAGGACAGCTGACTCAGGCATTCACCGATACGGTACCCGAAGGAATCAACAGAGAGCAATGGAAGGTGTACAAGCAGAGCTCGCTAAGATGAGGATCCGCATGACCCAATTCATGGATGTGGTTCAAGGGGTGGCCCAGGGACAGCAAGAGCTCAGACAGATGATGCAGAGGAATCCCGCCGCTACTCAACCAGAGACATTGGATGATCCTCCAGCTGGAGAGGCTAATGGTCCCAATGGACCGGGGCCTATCCCGATCCCACATGTCAACCTTGATCAACAGCTCGTCCATGATGATCAGGCCGATCAATTCCCCCTACTTCAGGAAGACTTTGGCATGGACCATGGCATGGACCCCATGTTTAGAATATTAGAGGAGAGGCTGAAAGCTGTGGAAGGACAGAATCCTCTGGGAGTAGATGTTGCTGACTTGGGGCTGGTCCCAGGTGTGAGAGTGCCACCGAAATTCAAAGTCCCGGTCTTTGACAAATACAATGGCAGCTCTTGCCCCAAAACTCACGTGCAAGCCTATTTCCGTAAAATGGTTGCATACTCTGATGACGAGAAGCTACTTATGTACTTCTTCCAAGACAGCCTGGCTGGGGCATCCTTGGAATGGTACATGAGGCTGGATAGAGCCCACATCCGTTGCTGGAGGGATTTGGCGGAGGCTTTCGTGAAGCAGTATCAGTATAATGTAGACATGGCTCTGGACAGAACTCAACTTCAAAATCTGTCTCTTAAAAGCAATGAGTGCTTAAGGGAATACGCTCAACGCTGGAGGGAGATAGCTTCCCGTGTTCAGCCTCCTATGTTGGAAAAGGAAATGACCAACATGTTCATGAATACGCTGCCTGGACCTTATCTGGAGCGTCTGGTGGGGTGCAATGCCTCCAACTTTGCTGATGTGATCTCTACCGGAGAGAGGGTGGAGAATTACCTGAAGACCTGCAAGATCCAAAATGGAGTTGGATCTTCATCAGGGGCAAAAAAGTCGTTCATTGGAGGGCATAAGCAGAGAGAGGGGGGAGTGAATTCTTTGACTTCCTATCAGAACAGAGGTGTTAGAAGGAACAGTTTCCAGAATTATCATCAACAACCGTATGTTGCGGCTGTGACCATTCCAGCTGCAGCACCACTACAACAACAACCACAACTTCAACCAGCTCAGTACCAACAGCAGCAACAACCGGGTAACAGGCCCGCCTATCAACAGAGGCAAAGGATGATGGACCGGCGTTTCGACACCCTTCCAATGTCGTACGCTCAGTTGCTTTCTAGTCTTCAACAACTACAACTTGTGCAATTGTGCACTCTGGCTCCTCCTGTTGGTAGACTTCCGGTGGGTTACGACGCCAACGCTAGGTGTAACTTCCACTCTAGGGCACCTGACCACAATATTGAGAACTGCAAAGCTTTTAAGCACGTAGTTCAGGACCTCATAGATTCAAAAGCCATCAACCTTGCACCGTCTCCTAATGTCGTCAACAATCCCATGCCGCAACATGGTGGTGCAAACATTAATATGATGGAAGGAAAAGCCAAGTCCATTAAGGATGTGTTGAAGTTGAAGACTCCATTGTTGGATATCAAAGGATGCTTGCTGAAGGCCGATGTTTTCCCCGGTTGTGGGAAGGATTGTTTGGATTATGCCACTCAGAGTGGAGGTTGTTTGAAGCTACATCAGGGTATCCAGGCCTTGCTCGACAAAGGTATCCTCCAGGTTGAAGATTTGTCTGTCCAAGAGTCTGCGGAAGGGGTTGAGGGAGAAGTGTTTGAAGATGCTACTGATGAATTCGCAGATGTCGTTCCTACTGATTCTGTGATCCATGATGATGTTGTCGCTGATATTCCAAACATGGCGTTTGATTCTGATGTACTTGCTGAACTTGGTTCCGATGTTTCGGATGTGTGTACTTCAGCACTTCAGACTCATCAGGGGCCGATTACTTTCTCCAGCGCTGGCATCTTTCAGTATGGCCAGGTATCAGCAATCAATGAAGAGGGTGGGGATAGTGATTGTGACATCGACAACTGGGTGCGTCCGAGGATCCCGGGTGAAGTCATCAACAATTGGTCTTCTGAGGAGATTGTCCAAGTCACTTTTCTGAAGGAGTAATTTTCTTTGTTTATTCATGCATGTCCAAGTCTTACGTTCCGCCCAGGGCATAATGACTCATTGTAGGGCTCATCTATGTGACACTTGCATTTTTTATCATAAATAAAGGACGTCTTTTTGCATTCAAATATTTCGTTCCCTGTCTTTCTATTTTTGCAGTTTTTCAAAATAAAAAAAATGGCGTGTTTTGTTTAGTTTCCACTTTTTTCTTTCACACTCATAAGCACATACCATCACTCATGCAGATGCACGTCACCGGATCCTATTGATAATGGTTCTGCTATGGCTCGCTTCGACTTTGAAAATCCAATCTTTCAAGCTGAAAAAGAGGGTGATGAAGACTGTGAACTCCCTGAAGAACTTGCCAGGTTCTTAAAACAGGAAGAAAGGGTCATTCAACCGTATCAAGAGCCTACTGAAGTGATTAATCTCGGCACCGAGGACGCCAAGAGAGAAATCAAGATAGGGGCTGCTTTGGGAGATGATGTGAAGAAAGGGCTGATTGAATTGCTGCAAGAATACGTTGACATCTTCGCCTGGTCTTATCAGGACATGCCCGGGCTGGACATAGACATCGTGGTACACCGCTTGCCTCTCAAAGAAGGTTGTCCTCCGGTCAAGCAGAAGCTCAGAAGAACAAGACCAGAGATGGCTGTCAAGATAAAGGAAGAAGTGCAAAAGCAGTTGGATGCAGGGTTTCTAGCAGTCACCAATTATCCGCCATGGGTTGCAAACATCGTCCCAGTACCTAAGAAGGATGGAAAGGTACGGATGTGTGTCGACTACCGGGATCTGAACAGAGCTAGCCCTAAAGATGATTTCCCATTACCTCACATCGACGTTTTGGTGGATAATACAACTCAGTTCTCGGTATTCTCCTTCATGGATGGCTTTTCTGGCTATAACCAAATCAAGATGGCACCAGAGGACATGGAAAAGACAACTTTCATAACCCCATGGGGCACCTTCTGCTACAAGGTGATGCCGTTTGGTCTGAAAAATGCCGGAGCAACATATCAACGAGCTATGGTGACTCTGTTCCATGATATGATTCATCATGAAATCGAGGTTTATGTGGACGATATGATTGCCAAATCTCAGACAGAAGAAGAACATTTGGTGAATCTGCAGAAATTGTTTGAACGGTTAAGGAAATTCAAACTGAGACTTAATCCGAACAAGTGCACTTTCGGGGTGAGATCGGGAAAATTGCTGGGTTTTATTGTTAGCGGAAAAGGGATTGAGGTGGATCCTGACAAAGTGAAAGCAATACAGGAAATGCCTGAGCCAAGAACAGAGAAGCAAGTCCGTAGTTTCTTAGGGAGGTTGAACTACATTGCAAGGTTCATCTCTCACCTAACAACCACGTGTGAGCCAATTTTCAAATTGCTGAGGAAAGATCAGGCTATCAGGTGGAATGAAGATTGTCAAAGGGCTTTCGAGAAGATAAAAGAGTATTTGCAGAATCCTCCTATCCTTATGCCTCCAGTCCCAGGGAGACCGCTGATTATGTACTTGACAGTACTTGACAATTCTATGGGTTGTGTTCTCGGTCAACACAACGAGACAGGTAGGAAAGAACATGCCATCTACTACTTGAGTAAGAAGTTCACAGATTGCGAGTCGAGATACTCAATGCTTGAGAAGACATGTTGTGCACTTGCATGGGCTGCTAAGCGATTGAGACAATACATGCTGTCTCACACAACCCTACTGATCTCCAAGATGGATCCAGTCAAATACATATTCGAAAAGCCAGCTCTCACCGGAAGGGTGGCTCGTTGGCAAATGGTACTGACAGAGTACGATATCCAGTATACATCCCAGAAAGCCATCAAAGGGAGTATTCTGTCACACTATCTTGCTCAGCAGCCGATTGATGATTATGAGCCGATGAAGTTTGATTTTCCAGATTAAGACATCATGTTCCTCAAGATGAAAGACTGTGAAGAGCCAATTGTTGAGGAGGGACCTGATCCAGCAGAAAAGTGGACTTTGTTGTTTGATGGGGCTGTCAATGCCAGAGGAAGTGGAATTGGCGCTGTCATTACTACTCCGAAAGGTGCCCACATGCCTTTCACCGCTCGTTTGACTTTTGAGTGCACAAATAGTTAAGCTGAGTACGAGGCTTGTATCTTGGGTATTGAGCAAGCCATTGATTTGAGAATCAAGACTCTGGACATCTTCGGAGATTCAGCTCTGGTGATCAATCAAGTGGATGGTGATTGGAATACTCTCCAACCCACTCTGGTCCCCTACAGAGATTACACGAGAAGACTGTTGACTTTCTTCACAACAGTAAAATTGTATCATATACCTCGTGATGAGAACCAGATGGCAGATGATCTTGCCACTCTATCCTCCATGATCAAGGTGATTCGGTGGAACCATGTTCCCAGGATTGATGTTATGCGCCTTGATAGGGCCGCACATGTGTTTGCTGCTGAACTGGTAGTCGATGACAAGCCCTGGTATCACGATATCAAGTGCTTTCTGAAGAATCAAGAGTACCCTGCAGGGGCATCCAACAATGACAGAAAGACTTTGAGAAGATTGACAGGCAGTTTCTTCTTGAACAAAGACGATGTGCTGTATAAGAGGAACTTCGACATGGTTTTGCTCAGATGCGTGGACAGACACGAGGCGGACATGTTAATGCAGGAAGTTCATGAAGGTTCCTTTGGTACTCATGCCGGCGGACATGCAATGGCTAAGAAATTGTTGAGAGCGGGTTATTATTGGATGACCATGGAATCAGATTGCTTCAAATATGCTCGGAAGTGTCATAAATGCCAGATTTATGCTGATAAGGTGCATGTGCCGCCAAATCCTCTGAATGTGATGACTTCGCCGTGGCCGTTTGCTATATGGGGTATTGACATGATTGGAAAGATTGAGCCGACTGCTTCCAATGGGCATCGCTTCATCCTTGTTGCCATCGACTATTTCACCAAGTGGGTCGAAGCAGCGTCGTTCGCGAATGTCACCAGACATGTGGTTGCCCGTTTCATCAAGAAAGAAATCATTTGTCGCTATGGGATTCCCGAAAGAATCATTACTAATAATGGTTCTAATCTCAACAACAAAATGATGAAGGAGTTGTGTCAGAACTTCAACATTCAGCATCACAATTCTTCCCCTTACCGCCCTAAGATGAACGGCGCTGTTGAGGCGGCAAATAAGAACATAAAGAAGATTGTGCAGAAGATGGTCGTCACGTACAAAGATTGGCATGAGATGCTACCCTTCGCCTTGCATGGGTACCGTACTTCAGTACGTACGTCGATTGGGGAAACCCCTTACTCCCTGGTGTATGGTATGGAAGCAGTCCTGCCTGTTGAAGTGGAGATTCCTTCTCTAAGAGTCCTGTTGGATGTCAAGTTAAACGAAGCCGAATGGATTCGGACAAGGTTCAATGAGTTGAGTCTTATCGAAGAGAAGTGAATGGCAGCTATTTGTCATGGGCAGTTGTATCAGAGTCGGATGAAGAGAGCCTTTGATCAGAAAGTGCGTCCTCGTTGTTTCCAAGTCGGAGATTTAGTGTTGAAAAGGATCCTTCCTCCTCAGACATATCACAGGGGCATGTGGACTCCTAACTATGATGGACCGTATATTGTCACCAAGGTTTTTGATGGTGGGGCCTTAATGCTTGCAACTATGGATGGTGAAAACTTCACTTCCCCTGTGAACTCAGACGCAGTAAAAAAAATACTTCGCATAAAATAGACCCGCTGGACAGTAAAAAGAATAGTCCAAGCAAAAATGGGCATCCCGGCGAACCAAGAAAATGAAAAGGTTCGGGCAAAAATTAGGGATTAAAAATGAAAAGATCGTACACCCGGTAAGTTGAAAACCTGAAAAGGCAACTTAGGCAAAAATGGGTATCCCGGTGGATTGAAAACCCGAAAAGGGCGATCCAGGCAAAAGTTAGGGATTAAGCGAATGACTGCGTTCTGAGTTAGTTCTGAATCTCATCTCATGTCGATGACTGGAAATTTTCGAAAGGTAGGAAACAGTCCAATCACCTCTTCAGAAGGCTGATCATCTGGAGGATCTTGAAGACGGGCAAGTCATAGCAGAATTGGAACCCAATAGAAATCCATTTCACATTGCCATTAGATTAATTTCTGTTTTTATCTTTTGTGCGATTACCTCTTTCCAGGGATTGCTTCCTGATGTAAATGCCTATTCAGAGGCCATTCAATCAATAAAATCATGTTATTCAGTATATCTATGTTTTCATTTTCATTTTACTGTTTTGTTTGCAAAAATGACGTCCGAATTTTTGATAAACATTGCATCATGACACATAAGGGCTTTACAGGTACATGCTTAGTAAACATTTAAAATTGCTGTAAATTTTAAGTGCTTTGGATCGTCTATTCAGAACAGATACCCTCGGGGCATTTCCTTAAAATCCCCTGCAGATGATCGTGAATATCTTCCCCAGTGAAGTCGCCAACAGACGAATCCGGTGTCTTATCCCTGCAGAGCTGATCAGAGTGTTGGATTCTTCAATCCCCAGCAGGTTCTCACCACTGTACTTCCCCAAGCGTTTGTTTCAGGACATACACTCCCCAATAGAGTTGACAATGCCAAACTATATATCCCCAACGGATTTGACAGTGCCAGACTGTATCTTCCCAGCAGAAGTGGCTGCTCCTTAGAGTTCGAGGCCAGATCGATAATCCCAATGCCAGATCCATGGTTTCTTTCCTTGAAGCAGAACCTCGGTACCGTATCAGTGTTTGCTTCCCCTGCTGAGTCATCTCTCACAGATCGTGGTTGCCAGAACCACTATCGTTTTCCCCAACAACAAGTTTTCAGTGTCGTTCTCTCCCCAGTCTGAATCTCGGCATTCGGTCATTGCTAGAACACCGTGTGGCGGGTCATTTCCCCACATAATTCTTTGCGCTGTGCATCTCCAGCAGCCTTGCCAGGGTCCAGAAGATGGTGATCATTTCCGCAGCAGATCCCATTGCCTCAGCTTGGCATTCTACCCAGCATTTCGCATCCCTGCATGTAGAATCATATTGCATTGCATCCTTCCAAATCGCGTAGCATTTCCATTTTCATGGAGCATTACGCCATTGAAAAATTCAAACATACGCATGTAAGCATAAAACATTCTCGGTGTCCCAAGTGATAAGCTAGAAGTTGTTTCCAGTACTCAGACTGAAGATTGTTCATGACTTACCTTTGTTATCCCCAGCAAGTGTCATTGGCCCATGCGCCGCCTCTATTATCTTTCCCTATTTCTGCCGATGCTGACAGGCATGAAGTTTTTCCGGTATTCAGACCGAAGTGGCATTCAGGCCAATTTTCCGGTATTCAGACCGAAGTGGCATTCAGGCCAATTTCCGGTATTCAGACCGAAGTGGCATTCAGGCCAATTTCCGATATTCAGATCGAAGTGGCGTTCAGGCCAGTTTCCGGTATTCAGACCGAAGTGGCGTTCAGGCCAGTTTTCCGATGTTCAAATCGAAGAAGTTTCCGACGTTCAGGTCGATGCAACTTGTGGCATTCAGGTCAATTTTCCGATGTTCAGATCGAAGAAGTTTCCGACGTTCAGGTCGATGCAACTTGTGGCATTCAGGTCAATTTTCCGATGTTCAGATCGAAGAAGTTTCCGACGTTCAGGTCGATGCAACTTGTGGCATTCAGGCCAATTTTCCGATGTTCAAATCGAAGAAGTTTCCGACGTTCAGGTTGATGCAACTTGTGGCATTCAGGTCAATTTTCCGATGTTCAGATCGAAGAAGTTTCCGACGTTCAGGTTGATGCAACTTGTGGCATTCAGGCCAATTTTCCGATGTTCAGATCGAAGAAGTTTCCGACGTTCAGGTCGATGCAACTTGTGGCATTCAGGCCAGCCTCTCGGTGTTCAGACCGATATTAATAATCTCATATCTCCCGATGTTCAGATCGAAGTCATTTCCAGTATTCAGACTGATGAGCGGCATTCAGGCCATGGTTATTTTTGTGTTACCATTTATTTTGGTATCCAAGTTAACATTCTTTTTCGGTATTCAGACTAACTCTCACCGTACCAGACGGATTCTTCTTTCAAGACCACCTCTTTGCCGATTCTGACAGACATTGTTACTTCACTTCACTTCAGTGCAAATTTTTGGGCTTTTATTGTATTCAATCCCTTGATACCTCGAAAGCACGAAAGTCGCTGCTATCTTCTTTCCAGGTCTCCAGTTGATTGAATAGGGGCAGCTGTAATACCCCAAAATTTACCCTTCATTTTTCCTAGAAGCATACGCTTTACACCTCATGCATGCATTCATTTTTAGGTCATTTAACATTAGATACATTGCATTTCATCATATCAATCAGAATTAGATCCAAGAAACTTTATTTAAAAAAAAAATAAAAAAAACGAAAAATAAAACGAAAAAAATAAATAAATAAATAAAAATAATAATAAATAAATAAATAAATAAAAGAAAAAATCTCAGACTTGGACCTCTCTCAAAAGCCCACTAAGCTACCAATATTAGGATATAAATACTAGAGTTTCAGTGAAACAAATATGGATTCTATTCCTATTACCCTGAGGAAAAAGATAGTGAGAGAAGAGCTAACAGAGTTCAGAGCAGCCTCCAAACCCTGAAGGGAACTCAACTGCACAGAATCACCTCTGCCTCACATAAACCACAAAGATTGTTTTGTAAACCTCACGGGTGCAACTCAATTTCAATCAAGCTCTCCAATTAGGTTTGCCCTATATCCATCATCTTTATGCCTTTAATTTGAATGCTCTAAATGTATGAGGTATTATGGGTGAATTTGATACCCTTTTGATGCATGTCTTTTTTTTTGTGAATTTTAATGGCATGATTCATGTGGTTACATTTTGATTTGGGGGCAACCCTTGATTACCCTATTTTTTTGTCTCTAACCTGTTTGTTGAGTTTTTGTGAGGGCTTACATGACTTTTGCAGGGATAACTTGCGTGGTTTTCCACTTTATTTGTGGGATACCCCCTGGAGGTTTCATTCCGATTACCTGTACTGACTCACTTTCTTTGATGGTCTTTAGCTTGGAAGGATCCCTGGGTTTCCCATTCCTCTAATTGTTATTACTTCGAATCTTTATCCGCGTGGTACTTTTACATTTTTCCCGCATTTTACTGCTTTCCTAGCTGGAAGACCTCGATGGGAGGCAATGTTTTTGTGTGTTTTTTTACAGGTTCCTTCGTCAAGGACTGCCTTTTTGCATGAGTTCACCAAACCCTAACCCTTTATTGATTTTTCTTCTCCTAAACACACGTTTACTCCTTCTACTACAGGTGAGTAAGTCTCCAAAGGTCGAGCATCCGATAGATTGCGTAGTAACATCGTTCGTCCAAAACCCACTCCATAACCCCGTAGTTAGCCGAACTATGGCTTGCTCTGATTCTCATTCCAGATGAGATACGTAGGCATAAGACGCGATGTCTTAGCGAGCACACATCCCCCCAACCCATAGGTCAGCCGAGCTACGAAGACTCTGATTCTCATATTCAGATGAGATACGTATGCAGTGGATGCGGCATCCGCGCGAGTCATTTTCATTTAACCCTTTTTTTAGTAAATAACACATTAGATAAACTCACACCCTTTAGACAAGAACTACAAAAGTGGATCCCGTAGAGTACTACGGATCCGTAGGGGTGCTAATACCTTCCCTTCGCATAACCGACTCCCGAACCCAAGATTTGGTTGCGAGACCCCGTCTTGTCCTTTCCTTTTTCAGGTTTACTTCGAGCGTTTCCTTTCCCTCCTTTGGGATGAATAACGCACGGTGGCGACTCTTCTGTCATTTTCTTTCGCCGGTTGTTTTTTTGCGCACTGTATTTTTCAGGTTGCGACACTTAGTTGAAGGGGGTTGTGTTTTTGATAGACACATACCATGTTGCATAAGTATGAATCCTTTCTTGGAATCATGCATATTAAAGCGTCTCAACACTTTGTCTATGTATGTACGTTGACTTAGGCCAAGAAGTTTTTATGATCTATCTCTATAGATCCTGATTCCTAATATATGGGCTGCTTCACCTAGGCCCTTCATAGAAAAGCATTTCCCCAACCAAGACTTTACTTGTTGTAGGGTAGGGATATTGTTTCCAATGATTAATATGTCATCTACATATAATACCAGGAAGACGACCATGATCCCACTAACCTTCTTGTGGACACAAGGCTCATCTTCATTCTTGATGAATCCATATTGTTTTACTGTTTCATCAAAACAAAGATTCCAGCTTCTAGAAGCTTGGTTCAATCCATAGATTGATCTTTGTAACTTACATATCTTTTGGGCTTCTTCTGGTATGTCAAATCCTTCAGGCTGTGTCATGTACACATCCTCAAGAAGATTCCCATTAAGGAAAGCAGTTCTGACATCCATCTGCCATATTTCATAATCATGATATGCAGCGATAACAAGTAAAATCCAAACAAATTTAAGCATTGCAACTGGTGAAAAGGTTTCATCATAATCAACCCCATGAATTTGTTTATATCCTTTTGCGACCAGTCTTGCCTTATAGGTATGTACCTTACCATCCATGTCAGTCTTCTTTTTGAGCACCCACTTGCATCCTATAGGGTTAACTCCTACAGGAGGCTCTACTAAGGTCCAAACCTGGTTTGTGTACATGGAATCCATTTCATATTTCATGGCTTCTAGCCACTTCTCAGACTCGGGACCAGTTATGGCCTCTTGGTAGCTCACAGGCTCATCTTGATCCATGAGTAACACATCACCTTGATCAGTTATGAGATATCCATATCTCTCAGGTAGGTGACGTATCCTGCTTGACCTACGTTGGTCTTGTTCTACTTGAGCAGGTTGCTCTTCTACAACTACTTGTGTTTCCTACTTTAATTCCTCTATAGGTGTATAAATTCTTTATGATTCTTGAATTTCTTCAAGCTCTACTTTCCTCCCACTGATTCCTTTGAAAATAAAATCCTTTTCTAGGAAGACTCCAGTTCGAGCGACAAACACTTTGCCCTCAGAAGGATTGTAGAAGTAATATCCCCTTGTTTCTTTAGGATACCCCACAAATAAGCGTTTGTCAGATTTGGGCTCAAGCTTAATTGAAATTTGTCGTTTCACATAAACTTTGCAACCCCAAATCTTCATGTAAGACATATGTGGTTTATTACCACTCCATATCTCATATGGTGTCTTCTCGACCTTTTTGGATGGAACACGGTTAAGTGTGTAAGCTGTTGTCAATAGTGCATGTCCCTAAAAAGAGTTTGGAAGATCGACGTGACTCATCATGGATCAGACCATGTCTAACAAGGTTCGATTTCTTCTCTCAGATACACCGTTCCATTAGGGTGTTCTAGGAGGCGTAAGTTGGGATAGAATCCCACAATCTTTCAGATGGTCATCAAACTCTAGGCTTAGATATTCACCACCTCGATCTGATCGAAGAGTTTTAATATTCTTACCTAGTTGGTTTTATACTTCATTCTTGAATTCCTTGAACTTTTCAAAGGACTTTGATTCGTGTTTCATTAAATACACATAACCATATCTACTGAAATCATCAGTAAATGTGATGAAGTAGTAAAAACCTCTTCTGGATGGTATGTTCAATGGTCCACATACATCAGTATGCATGAGGGCCAAAAAATCATTAGCTCTTTCACCTTTTCCTGTGAATGGAGACTTTGTCATCTTTCCAATTAAACAAGATTTGCATGTCTCATATAATTCATAATCAAAAGAGTCCAAGAGTCCATCTTTATGGAGTTTGGGAATGTGTTTCTCATTTATGTGGCCTAATCGACAATGTCAAAGGTAAGTTGGATTTAACTCATTAAGTTTCATCCTTTTAGTATTAATGTTACAAATAGGCATTTCAAGATCAAGGACATATAGTCCATTGTACATTTGTGCAGTAACATAGAATATATCATTCAAATAAATGGAGCAACAATTGTTATTTATTATAAATGAAAAACCAAACTTGTCCAAATAAGAAACGAAAATAATATTCCTGCTAATTGCAGGTACATAATAACAATTCTCTAACTGAGTTATTAAACCACTAGGTAAAGTCAATACATGAGTTCCTAGGGCTAAAGCAGCAACCTTTGCTCCATTGCCAACTCGTAGGCCAACTTCACCTTTTTCCAAATCTCTACTCCTTTTTATCCCATGTACATTGGTACAAATATGAGAACCGCATTAGTATCTAATACCCATGATAAAAAAGTAGATAGATTAATTTCAATAACAAAAATACTTAAAGTTGAAGTCTCTACTCCATTCTTCTTATCTTTCAGGTACTTTGGGCAGTTTCTCTTCCAGTGTCTGGTCTTACCGCAATGGAAGCAAGTGTCGTCCTTTGCTATGCCTCCACTAGGCTTCAAAACAGGAGGAGTGGGTTTGAGTTTGGCAACTTCCTTGCCTTTCCCTTTACCACCCTGCTTGGTGGGCCTTTTGTTTTGTCTCTTTCCATTTCCGATCATCAGAATGGATTTCCCTTTTGACTTCAAATTCTGCTCAGCAGTTCTTAACATACCTAGCAGTTCAGGAAGAGTTTTATCCATATCATTCATGTTGAAATTAAGGATAAATTAACTGAAGCTATCTGGCAACGATTGCAAGATCAAATCAATTGCAAGTTCCTTTCTGAATGGAAACCCCAACCTCTCAAGGTTCTCCACATACCCAATCATCTTGAGCACGTGGGGACCTACAGGGGCTCCCTCAGCTAACTTGCCTTGAAAATGGGCTTTTGAAACTTCAAACCTTTCATGCCTTGCCTGGTATTGATAGAGCATCTTCAGGTGTCCGATCATATCGACTGCTGCCATGTTCTAATGTTGCTTTTGCAACTCCGGGTTCATGGTAACTAGCATGAGGCAAGCAACTTCATTGGCATCATCAACATGCTTCTTATAAGCATCTCTTTCTGCCTTAGATGCAGAACTAGGAGGTTCCTCTTCGAGAACAGGTGTCTCCAAGACATACAGCTTTTTATCATGCTTGAGGACAATCCTCATATTTCGGTGCCAATCCAGAAAATTTGTCCCAGACAATTTTTCCTTATCAAGGATTGATCGCAAAATATTGTTAGAGGTGTTTGTTGTCATGGTAATCTACATGAAAAATATGAAAATATAAGTATCATTATAATAACATATTTCATTAGACCCTCGCCATTTGATTCGGAAAATCCAGTTGAAAGATTTTCTAATGGGTCGAGATCCACATTTCACTTTGTTTTAAGTACGCGTAGGAGGATTACACAAAACTAGGTTATTTAGGTAGGAACTCCTTCCAATTGTATCTAATACAACTCTTGAATATTTTAGTTGGGTGAATAACTCCTTATTCCAATCCATCATATGGATCATTTCCAACTCTTGCTTCTAAACGTATATAATCTTATTATAATTTATTTAGTTAAGTTTGACCCATTGTTTTAGCAATTGGATATTACAATTATTCCATTGCACCTTACTAATATAGAATATGCTCCTCACGTAGGCGAAACCTACATTATTCGATACTAGTCTTGATGAGTGCTAAAACTTAGAAATCATAAACTTAATATTTAATTTAAGGGAATTTGCAATTATTTTGATCTCACTGGCTTATTTATAAATCGTCTCTCACATGCATCAACATACATTCACATGCATCAATATACATTCACATGCATCAACATACATACAAATGAAACAATTATGGCCCCTAATGCAATTGTTCTCTCAAGCTAATGAGAGAACCTATGCTAACCTAATAATGATCTAAGCTTCTCCAAGCAAGATCTTCATGGTTGTCCTCCTTTGATATTGTATTCTTCTCTTTCTTCATAACATTACATTACAGAAAAAAAACTCGTTTTTCATACGAGGGAGTGAGATGAGAAAAGAAGTTACATTAAAAGATTAAAAGAGAGGCACGACACGTAGGTCGTATTTTAAAATCCTAAAAACAAAATAAATAAAAACTAAGGCCATAATCGATCACCACAAGACAATAATAATAAACACATTATTATTATTAATTTAAATTATGTTAACTAAATAAACCAAATTAAATTTCGGCGACTAATCACACTACACAGAGTTAGACGGTGGTTCTGCTGCCCGGTCAAGGGGGCAGCGCCCCCTACTGGGTTGTAGGGGAAACGCCCCAGCGTAAAATTTTAATGAACATTTCATTTGAAAACGATGTCATTTTTTGCATCAACACTTGATACTTTAAAGCACAACTCTTGTGCAGTCACAACCCTAATCGCATAACTCTTTGACATCACAACCCTTGTACCGTCATGAACCCTAATGCAGCAATTTCATACCGTCAAACACACCTCGATTTTTAATTCATTATGATTGACCAACACATCATTGCTTCACCATACTAATGTCGGATTTCGGAGTAAATGACCTTTGATCGCTCAAAGAAAAACAATCATTAAGTGTTTGAATGAACGAAACATAAAAAGTATATCATATATACCTTATTTTGCATCAAATTTACTTATATCATATATATAAATTGATCGATCTCATTTGTGTAACCTATGGACGATCGATGTATCGTTGCTTCACCATACTAACGTCGGATTCCGAAGTATAGTCAACATCAATCATTCAAATCGTACACACATGATTCCAAATTTAATTACTCGTTTATTTTTAATTTATCCTGTCTTTTAGTCGTATTAATACAGAAAATACAAAAAATAAATAACTATTAGAAGCATGGTTTCGTAAGTGGCTCTGATACCACTAAAGGAAAATTGCGATCCAAAATGCAGTGGAAATTAAAAATTCTCCTTTAGTGATCCTTACGAATGGGCATGATCAGTGATAGAAAGAGTTACCTCTTGTGGCGATTGAAACCTTTGGTGCAGATCTAAGGAGTGATCATGAGCGTTGAATTGTGACAACGCCTCTACTCAGTCCACACGAACGAATTCCTTCAGTCTCAGTGCTAGCTGCTAAGAATGAAGGCTTTTTTTTTTGTATGTGTGCGTGTGTGTATATGTGTGTGTGTGTGTGTGAGAGAGAGAGAGAGAGAGAAACAAAATTTCAATTAATGAAATGCTTCTGCACAAAGGTTCTATTTATAGAACCACTTGTGTGGGCTGCAAGCTAAAAAGACCACTTAAGTGTATGTAGCCCATATCTTATGATATACTAAAAATCACGTAAGCACATGGTACCTTACCATATTTTATATTCTACTTAAGTGCACCGTAGCTTACGATGTTCTACAATTCACTTAAGTTCATCGTACCTTACGGTGTTCCTTATTTACTCTATCTCTCACCAATCCGTCATTTTGTGTGTGACCATGTAGGTTTTCGCAACATTGGCAATTATATTAAATCACGTATTTAACATAATAAACATTGAGCGGTATCTAGCAACACATCACTGCTACCCAAGACACGAAAATGTCATGTGATCTGACAAATCTTTTTGTGATAATACTTGTGTGTACAATTATCCTTTTGCCCTTATGTCTATATTGAACACAAGGCATAGACTGTATCATCCTTGTCCAGTTCAATATTGAGCCCTTGTACATCTATCTTGTTACGCATTATGGATAAATTCCATCTAGGTCACTCATGTCCCTCAACATGCTTCGTGGAGTACTTATCAACTCTCTTTATGGTCATCCAATTATGGACAATGTTTGATCAACAATAAAGTACTTGACTCTATATCAAGGGTCCATAGTGGTTTCAGGTCGAAGGGTGGTATACATCACTATCACCGTGAGAATAACTTATGACATTTTGCATAACATTTTATGTAGTATTCTCATCGCGGGTCAATCTAGTATAAATATTACTCCTAATATTCATACCTATGTTTAAGACGTGATAACTCATTATCCATGATCCATGAGATGTGATCATCACTCTATATACATAATAGCCTTAATTCTTTAATGTTATCCCACTTCACAACAAAGCTCGACTACGAATACTTTAAGAATAATGTCCTTATGTTTAATGAGATCTCATGATTAAGACACACTTGATACATTAAACGGACTAGATATTCTAGGGACTTTATTAAATAAATATAATAAAGAAAAATCCTTTTATTATTAATAAATAATTTGACAGAAGTACCAAAAGTATTGGCCTTTAGGGCTTACACTAACAACCTTGGCATGACTACAACTTGATGCATGTTCACCCAAATTTCACAAATTTGATATCAATGGAAAGAGGGAATATCAAGGAACATATTTCATGTTGAAAGTATTTTTAAATGAAGCCTCTAACATACCTTAAAATTTCCATGAACTTGCTTGCAAATTCTGACTTGAAACACTTAGAAAATTTTCTAAGTGTTGAGCTTTTGATGAATTTGAAACACCCACCTTAAAATGTTCATAACTTTTATCATGATGCTCCAAATGCTACAAACTTGGTATCTAATTAAAGCTTGAATAAAGGAGAACAACTTTCATGTTAAGGGAAACTTGATTTGAAGCCTTTATCATAGGGAAAATTGGCCATGAAAAAAGCTAATCATTCAAACAAAACCTGCCAAAAATAGTAAGTTCTCAAAACCCTAAATTTCCAAATTAGGCCATTTTGGAAAATCTCTTGATTTTATTGCTTCTTGTGATTCCACTTGGACAAGTCTCATCTACTGTCCATATTTGACTCATGAGACACAAGCTTGACCTTAAAAAGTCAGGAGTTGACTTTTTGGTTGCATAGTTGACTTTTGTTCTACACGATCAATTTATCCTCACTCTTGATCACTTGAGCTTCTTCTGATTAAATCCAATGATCAATACTTCACACATGAATGCCTTGAGACATATATAGGACAATGGAAACAAGTTTTGCTCAAAAAAGTCAGTCACAAACTGACTTTGACCAAAACCCTAGTTGATAGCCAAATGATAGGAGAATGATGATCATCTTTAAATCCCTTGCCAATCTCAATCATCTGAAGATACAATGAACATGTCTAAACCTCTTGAGGCATATGGAACCCTTGTGTATTGAGTGACCCATGATATTAAGGATATCTCCTCACCATTGGCATATCCTTCTTCTTTCTTGCTTGATATAAACCAATAGACCAAGATACCTTGATCCCATAACCATAGAACCAATGATATGCATGAGTCTATATGATAATGAAACATAAGCCAATTAGGATTGAAAAGAAGAGGGTAAATTTTGGTGTACAATAGTGTTCAACATAAACCATTCACATCCAAAAGGGTGAAAATAAGAAATGTTGGGCTTTCTGTTCTTCCATAATTCATAAGGAGTCTTACCCAGAAAAGGTCGAATAGAAATCTTGTTCTAAATGTAACATGCCGTGTTAACTGCTTCTGCCCGGAAATGCTTAGCCATATCAGTTTCTTGGATCATGGTGCGAGCCATTTCTTGCAAAGTTCTATTCTTCCTTTCTACAACTCCATTTTGCTGTGGCGTTCTAGGACGGGAGAAATCATGGGAAATATTATTTGAATCAAAAATATTTTCAAAATGTTTATTTTCAAATTCTCCACCATGATCACTTCTGACTTTGACTATTTTTAAATTGATTTCTGTTTGCACTAGTGAGCAGAAGGTAGAAAACACAGAATGTGACTCATCCTTGTATTTCAAGAGTTTTACTCATGTCCAAGGACTGTAATCATCAACTATGACCAATCCATACTTCTTTCCATTTATAGAAGAAATATTCATTGGTCCAAACAAATCAATGTGAAGAAGTTCTAACGGTCTATATGTAGAAACAACAGTTTTTATTTTGAAAGAAGTTTTAGAAAACTTGCCTTTCTGACATGCTTAACAAAGAGCGTCTGAAGCAAACTTCAGTTTGGGTAGACCTCTGACTAATTCAAGCTTATTTAGCTGAGAAATCTTTCTCATGCTAACATGGCTCAAACATTTACGCTAGACCCATTACTCCTCATTAACAGACATTAGACATTTTACGTTTTAATCTTCAAGATCAGAAAGTCTAATTTTATAAATGTTGTTCTTCCTCTTTCCGTTAAAAAGGATTGTACCATCTTTCTGACTAACCACCTTATAAGACTTTCGATTAAATATGATATCATAACCATTGTCACTAAGTTGGATAATAGACAACAGGTTATGCATCAAACCATCAACTAAAAGAACATTAGTAATAGAAGGAAGTTTATTGTTACCAGTGGTTCTAGAGCCAATGATCTTTCCTTTTTGGTTTCCTCCGAAACCAACGAAGCCTTAAGGCTTAAGTTCCAAATCTTGGAACATAGACCTTCTTCTCGTTATGTGTCGCAAGCATCCACTGTCTAGGTACCATGGCTGGTGTTTCAGCTGAGCTGCTAAGGATGCCTGCAACATAAATTATTTTATCCTTAGGTACCCACTTTTTGGATCCTCTTTTGTTAGTTTTCCCAGATTTTCTTACAACTTTGGGTCTTTTAGCAAAAGGATATTCATGATAGATTTGTGCATGATACTTAGGTTTCAGAACAAAGTTCTTATCCTTAGTATGCTGTTGTGTCTGTGAAGAAGTATCAAGCTTAGTGCCAGTAGGCACGAAATGCACATAGAGAGGTTTTGGTTTGACCTTCTGACTTTCATCAAGTTTTATAGATTTTGTACAACCTAAACCTTTCCTGCCATTTCTACTAACTCCATAAATCAGGAAATCCATTTTGCTTCTATGTTTTTAGCCAGAAAGTACTGGAATACTCTGTCATATCTGATGACGCAATCAGTACCAGAAGCTTTTGAAGTTATTTCCTCCTATAGTTTTGAAATTTTGCTTTTTAAAGCAGAGTTGTTACTTTCTAAGGAAAATACTTTTTAATTTAGAGAGGAAACATCTTTCTCAAGCTCTTTCTGAGTTTTAGAAGCAGTTACTTGGACTTGTTTAAGGTCCTTGTATTTACTCTGAAGACTCTGCTACTTTTCTAGCATTTTAGAGAGACATGATTCAATATTAGAACGAGATAGGTTAGAAAATATCTCTTCAGAATCGGAGTCGGATTCTAATTCTCATAATACCTTATCTTCTGGTTCTTTAGAACTTGTGGGATCCTCTGTGGTTGCCATCAGTGCAACGTTGGCTTTTTCTTCGTCAGAATCTTCTTCTTCAGATTCTGAGTCATCCGAGGTAGCCATCAGCCCCTTCTTGACTTTGGAGAACTTCTTCTTGGGCCTTTTGTCCTTCTTACGCTTAGTACAATCATTTTTTAAATGGCCTGGCTCCTTGCATTCGAAGAAGATAACTTCTTTTCCAGAAGCTTGCTTTTTTTGTCCAAACGAAGAATCAAAGTGACCAGCAGTCCTTCTCACTCTTCTGAACTTCCCTTGACTACTTTGCCTGTGTTTCCAGAGTTTGTTGGCTCTCTTTGAGATTAGAGACAGATCATCATCATCATCTGAGTCTTCACCAGATCCTTATGATTCTTCCTCAGCTTGATAGGCTCTTGTCTTCTTAGGCTTGCATTTTAGAGCAAGAAATTTTCCTCTCTTCTGAGGTTCATTTTCTTCTAGCTCATTCTCATGACTTCTTAAAGAACTAACAATTTCTTCAAGACTGATGTTGTTGAGATCCTTTGCCAGCTTCAAGGAAGTTACCATAGGTGTCCATTTTTTTGGAAGACTTTTGATAATTTTCTTGACATGATCAATTGTAGAATACCCTTTATCCAGAAATTTAAGTCATGCAACAAGCATATGAAACCTTGAGAACATAGTCTCAACTTTTTCATCATCTTCCATTTTGAATGCCTCATATTTCTGGATTAAGGCCAAAGCCTCTGTCTCCTTAACTTGAGCATTTCCCTCATGAGTCATCCTCAGAGAGTCAAAAATGGATTTGGAAAAATCTCTGTTTGTTATCTTCTCATACTCTGTATAAGAGATATCATTAAGCAATATGGTTCTGGCCTTATGATGATTTTTGAAGTCTTTCTTCTGTTGATCATACATAACACTTCTTGCTAAAGTATTTCCTTTAGCATTTACTGGGTGAACGTAGCCATCTACTACAAGATCCCAAAGACCAAGATCGTAACCAAGAAAGAAACTTTCTATTCTATCTTTCTAGTAGTCAAATTTCTCACCATCAAAAATAGGTGGTTTAGCACTGTAATGATCCTTATCATTATTATTAACAATGTTAGCAGCGTTAGCAGTAACCATTGTTTCTCACACACAAACTGGATCGGTACTGAACACTGTGAAGTGTTGATAAAAGTTTTTTTTATCACAATCAAAATTGGAGCCCTGATGCCAATTGAAGGTGTGAAAAACACAAGAAATGGGGATTTGAATTGGGTTTTATAAGCAAAAACGTTTTTCCAAAACAAGAACACCGCTAACAAGTTAATAATTAAGAGATAAAAACACAAGTATTTTTATCCTGGTTCACTTGAAACTCAAAGCTAATCCAGTCCACCCGCTAAGGTGATTTTCCTTATACACAAGGACTTAATCCACTATAAACAACAAATTACAACAAACATAAAGAATAACCTTCTTTGTCTTCTCAAGGATCCAACTAAACCTTAGTCTCTTTAAGGACTCACAAAGAACAACCTTCTTTGTCTTCTCAAGGATAACCTCCTTAAGGAAACAAACAAATAGTTTGAAGAATATTTTGTGTGTTACAAGATGCTTCTACACAAGCAGATTTTATACAAATGAAAAACAAACACTTAAAGAAAAATTGTATACAAAAGAATGATAGCTTTTGACAAAGAAAATAATTTCTCAAAATATTTGTGTAACCAACATTTTTCTTCAAGTCTCCAATGCATACTTATATAGCATAAGCATACGACCACTGGAGGGAAAATGGGGAAAGCTCATTTGAGCGGTTGTCCACTGTTGTATGGGAAAGGAATGATATTGTATACTTTCCTTTCGCCCATAAAATCAGTGACAGGTGTGATGTATAGTATTATCCTTGCCCAGGAAATCAAGTAGTGGAAAGGATGTTCGTTTTGTACCATGTACTATTTAATCACGTTCTCATTTTGATCTTATCTTCAAATTCATTGGCTTATGATGAAAATTGATGAAGCATGAAAGGAAGAAACATAGAGATGGACTCAGAAACTTCAGAATCTTTGGTCAGAACTTTGACAACATTAGTAGTCTGGTTTGAGATCTTCAGTATCTTCAGAGTCTTCAGAATCCCCAGTCAAAACCTTGATAACTTCAATCATCTGGCTTGATATCTTCAGAATCCCCAGTCAAAACCTTGATAACTTAAATCATCTGGCTTGATATCTTCAGAATCTTCAGCTATATAACACAACTTCAGAAGCTTGCCATTCTTCATAAATTAGGTGATCAGAGTCACATCAAGAAGCATGAACTGAGAGAACATTGCAACAACAACATAGTGTCTCCACAGAAGCTTCTGATGAATGAAACAACACAGAGGCAGAAAGGACATTGCAACAATAATATTGACGTCTTTCAGAACTTCTAATAGCTGGCGCAAAAGCGGAATAAGAATACATAGTTCAGAAACTGATGAGGTTCCACATCATATATTCAGAATCAGAATTGGTTGTTAAAGCTGCACAATAATAAACCATTAAGGTGCCAAAATTGTTCTCACACAAATACAATATTGTTATCATCAAAACTCAAGGTATATATGTAGAACCAAATCTTGTTCTAACATAGAATTCTTCGACAAAGGTCCAACTTTGTATATTGTCTTGAGGGGCGAAAAGGATCTTCGTTATGAAGTTCAACATAATGTATATCGCCTTAAGGGGCGGAAAGGATCTTCTTTATGAAGACTAGTACAATGTATATCGCCTTGAGGTTCCGAAAGGATCTTCGTTATTCAGTCCAACATAATGTATATCTCTTCGAGGGGAGACAATGAATTTTGTTATGAAGTCCAACATAATGTATATCGCCTTGAGGGGAGGCAAGGATCTCCGTTATAAAGTCCAACATAAAATACATTTTAAAGAGGGAGTATCCCAGGCGAAAACAAAAACACTTAAACAATTGTTCAAGATTACACAGTCATAATGTTTACTGGAGAGTTACAAATAATTCTAACTATAATAATATTTGTGATATGGTCCTCCCCACTTAGGTTGCAGCTTTCCCTGTTGTGCATGTGTGACTACTTCCTTTAGCATTAGGTCTCCCTCCTACATCTCACTTGGCTTTACCTTGTATTTATACCTTCTTGCGGCCTTGCGCTTAGAAGGAAACTCTCAGACATGGGCAACTTCTCGTAGCTCAGCGATTAGGTCCAACACATATTTTAGACTTATCTCGTTTGCTTGTTTGTTGAAATGGGTTCGCCGCCATGATGGTGTCTCGACCTCGATTGAAAAAATGGTGTCCTCCCTATAAACTACGGAGAACGGGGTTTTCTTGGCAGTCTACTGTGGCATGGTGTGGTATGACCATAGTATCTCATGTTTTAGTTCGCCCATAGACCTTTGGCGTCGTCCAATTTATTTTTGAGTCCTTTAAGGATTACCTTGTTTGATGATTCGGCCTGAATTTGGCTTGGGGTGTACTATGGACACAAATTTTTCCTGCACACCCAACTCTTTATAGAAGTCAGTGACCATGGTGTTGGCAAACTGTGTCCCATTGTTTGAGACAATGGTATCAGGGAGGTCGTATTGACATATAATCCATTTGGTGAATTAGTATACTCCCACCATTAGGAATTTCAATCGACCTGGTGCCAGGGGAGCGGGCCCAGGATATCCATGCCCCATTGGTAGAATGGCCATGGCGAGATCATCGATTGGAGAAACTCTGTTGGGGAGTGGTAAAGGTCAACGTGCCTCTGCAATGTATTGCACTTTTTAACTAAGATGATGCTATATTTAATTAGTTTAGGACAATAATACTATTATCTTAATAGCTTGTGAGCATGAGATTTTCTGCCGATGTGGTTGAGGCAGACTCCCTTATGAACTATTGTGAGTACTAAGGTGATACCGCTCTCACCCATACATCTCATCATGGGGCAGCGTTCCCCATTATTTAAAGTTTTCCTAAGAGTAGAGTGTACTTCGTATCTTTTATTCTAATCTTTATAGATTTTCCCACATTCGGTGGGAGTTTGCCTAACTATAGGTAGTGCAGTATCGATGATATCCAACTAGACTCGGGGATGAGCTCCAAGAGTATGTTTCATATGCCTCGATGCTAGGGGAGGCGAGGGTTTCCTGTATGACTGTCCTATTAAACCCTGTGACCTTCTAGGTGGCTAATTTAGACAAGAGATCCGCCCTAAATTTTTGTTCTCATGGGACGTGTTCTACTTCAAAAGAGAGAAAACATGAGGATGGATTTCATATATTCTGTAGATATTTTATCAGCTAGAGCTCACTGGCCCGATATTGTCTCGAGCCTTAGTTTGCAACTAGATGAGAGTCACTTTTGGATTTTTATTTGGTAGCTCCCATTTCTAAGGTGAGGATCATACCGGTGATGAAAGCCTCGTATTCTGCTTGATTGTTGCTGATGGTAAACTCAAACATTAACGACTGCTCAATAACTATGTCACCCGGCCCCTCAAGCATTATTACTGCATCGCTTCCTTTTATGTTGGAGGCGCCGTCCACAGATAACGTCCACTATGAAGGGGGATTTTCACCGACAACCGAGATGAATTCGGCTACGAAGTCAGCCAGGGCTTGAGATTTGATGCTCCCTTTCAGAATGTACTGAATATCGTATTCTGAGAGTTTTACTGACCATGATACCATCCTTCCTGCCAAGTCGGGACTCTTCAACACTTGTCGGACGGGGTAGTTGGTTTTTAATAGGATGGTGTGCCCCTAGAGGTGTGGTTTGAGCTTTCTCGCCATAATAACAATGGCTAACACCAAATTTTCAATCTTCTAATAGCACATCTTAGTGCCCTTGAACACTTTTCTTACGAAATACACAGGTATTTTTGTCTTGTCTATTTCTTGGACACTAAGCTCACCGCCTTCTTGGTGATCGAGAGGTAGAGGAATAAAGGTGAATCCTTGTTTGGGATAGTGAGGATTATGGGTGATGTGAGGAAATCTTTGACCGTGGAAAAATCTTCCTCACACTCGGAGGTCCATTTGAACTTCTCCCTCCTCCTCAGGGCGACGAAGAAAAGGAAAGCTTTGTCGCCCGCACAAAAGAGGAAGGGAGACAAGGCGGCGAGGTGTCCCATGAGTTGTTACACTTTCTTCATGTTGGTAGGGGTCCTCATATCAATGACCACTTGGAACTTACCCAAATTGGCTTCAATCCTTATCCTAGTTAACATAAAACCCGTAAATTTTCCCTCATGTACTCCAAAGGAGCACTTGAAGGGGTTTAGGCGCATACCGTACCTCCTTATTGATTGCAAGATATCCTCTAAGTCATTGGTGTGACTATCCCCCTCCATCACTTTGACAATCATGTCGTCGACATATACCTCTAGGTAGGTGGCGCCAACCTTCTTAAGGTCGAAGGGCATGACGTGGTAGTAAAAGTTATTGTGGTTTGACATGAAGGTTGTTTTAGGCATATCTAGTGGATCCATTTAGATATGATTATATACCGAGTAGGCATCCATGAAACTTAACATATGGTAGCTTGACGAATCATCGATTATATAATCAATGTTTTGGAAGTGGATATGGATCCTTAGGGCAGGGAGCATTCAGATCCGTGAAGTCCACGCACATGCTCCATTTGTTATTGGCCTTTCGTACTAGGATTAGGTTGGCCAACAAGGTGGGGTACTTTGTTTTCGTGATGAATCCGATGTTGGATAGCTTTTCCGCTCTTCATCTATGACAACCCTTTTTTCCTCCCCTACCTTATGTTTCCTTTGCGCCATTGTCTTGGAGGATGGATGGATGGCTAGGCGAAGGCTCACGACATTGGTGTCAATACCTGACATGTCTGAGGGTGCCCACGGGAATAGGTTGAAGTTTCTTTGTAGTCAGTCAAAGAGCTCTCGCTCCTCCCCTGCAGACAATGAGGTGTCTATCTTCGTGATTTGGTGAACGTGAGGACCTATATGGACTTCCTTCATGTATTCTATGGTTGTGAGTCATTATGCCTCCTCACCCAATATGAGGTCCTAACCATCAAAGTCGGCATTTGGAACTTCGGAAGGATGGACATCAACCAATTTGAGCTCTTATCTGACTATCTCCATGCTGCTCAGGTAACATTCGCGAGCCACTTGTTGAGCTCCCCGAATGGTGCGCACTCCGCCATCTAGGAGAAAATATTTCAGGGTTAAGTATGGTGTGGAGATGACCTCCCCTAGGACATTAATGATCAGGCACCCTAGGATGATGTTGTAAGGTGACATGGTGTTTACAATGAGGTGGTTGACATCAGCTCCCTCGTCGATGGCTTTGGCGTCAACTCCCTTTTCACATGTGGTTTTCAAGGTCACACAACCCATTATTTGTACTTGTTCTCCCAATAATCTTGTTAGAAAGTTGGTGAACCTTTGTAGGCCTTCCAAATTCAGTTGTAACTTCTGGAAGACATCCCCAAAAAGGACATTAGTTGAGATGTCTGGCCTATCAGGACGCGCCTGATATCCCAATTTCCATGGTGAACGGTAATTACCAAAGGATCATTGTCATTGCGGTTGATGTTTATGTCATCCTCTTAATAGAAAACGATGTTGGTCCATATCGTTCCTACAATGCTTCAGGAAAGCCGATGGATATGACGTTTTCCATGAACACCTGCTTCACGTATCTTCTTCGGGCGTCCCTTGAGAGGACTCTCCTAGAAATACCTTTGGAAATGGCGTTAGATACATGGTGTAAGACCATATTTGTCATCTCCAGAAAAAGGGGATGTTATGGTTAGAGGGAAAGGCGTGGGCCATGTTAGTTTTACCGTTAAATGAAAGGGGGACTCAGATGCCTTTGTAGGTGTATTATAATTTGGGTAATAAGGGCTTGCTCACGGCGGTGAGAAGGCATGTGCATTGGTTTTTGAGGTTGTTTAAAGGATCATCTCACTTGAGGTAGAGGCACTGTTGGTGGTCAGCGTTGCTGGATTGCAGGCGGTCGACTATGTTGATGGTGTGTTAAGGCTACTAGGAGCGTAATGCTCTCTGAGTAGTGGTAAATGTGTATGAATTGAGAATCCCCTTGAGGGGGTAATGCATGTATAGAGGCCCATGAGACCTAGGATTACCTCGGAAAAGGCCACTACCCACTCAGTCAAATGATGGACAGTTGAATCCCTATTTCCAAGAGTGATGGGGGTTAGCAACGACTCTGATTTATTTGTTATCCAAAATATATCTTATCCCACATTTATTTTCCTCTATGGGTGAGAAAGACTTAAAGGCGAGACGATACCTCCCTTCAGGCGGCTTTATGTCGCTGCTTTCTCCTAGGATGGTCCTCGGGCATCGTCCTAGGCAGAACCTTTTGCAAATATAACACTACACTAGCCTTTACCCTTTCTTTTTCTCCTAAAATGAAAACTTTATGTGTCATCATGTAGCCTCCCGTCTTGGTGGTGTGACAAGCTCTTTCCTCCATACAACCCACTTACTCTATTGGAGTTTTTTTTCATTTATGCTTGCGACTCCGCCACATAAATTTGAGGTGGTTCTCTAGCGAATTCTTGTTCGCTATTTTTCGTTATGGTGGTTCTCTAGTGGATTATTCTGACCTTCTCTAACACACTAATGGTTCTATTTTGGCCTAAAAAACCTACAAAATTTTGTTTTAAATTGTTGGTTGGTGGTGGTGTGACTTACCTCTGATCTCTGATTCTTTTCAGATTTATTGAGATATGCAGTTTTCAAGGTGTTTGGATTGACGCTGTCACAAAACTGATTTTATTCTATTTCAAGGCTTTGTCTCCGCCTTGTTGGGCTAAATATTTTTCAATTATGGTTTGCCATGATTTAGATTTGTTTGGCTTGAAAAAGCTTTTATGCTTGCTATGATTTCTTATAGGGAGTTGTTGGTTCGTGAATATGTTCGTGTTGGCGTCAGTTCATTCGATATTACTTAAGATTGTGAAGACCTACGCATCACCTTTTTTTTCTATCTTGTCTCGTCCATGTAGGCACGTTCATTTGTGTGTGTTTTTACTTCTTTCTTTTACACCATTATTAGTGTATGTGTAGTCTATTTGAGATGTTTTACTTTTTGATGTGGTTTAATTGAGTTGGATTTGTGTTCCATCACTATTTTGTAATCTATTTTATTTTTATTTAATTAGCCGTGATTTACTAAAAAATATTATTTAATTGATTTCAATTTTCTACAACAACAATATTAGATTACTATTTGATTATAAATCCAATATTTTTAAAAACAATAATAGTTTATTACTATTTAATTACTATAATTTTTTGTGATTAATTACTAATTTTAAAAATTTGTTGAAAATTTCATAATATATAAATAATAGTTATTTCAAATAAGTATGTATTTAAAAAATACAAAAATCATATATTTCAAATAACAAAGTATTAAAAAAATACAAAACTCATATATTTATGATAAATAAATATTTATTAGAAAAATGCAAAACCTATATATCTATTTAAAATAAATATTCATTAGTTATTTATTTTAAATGAGTATATTTATTTTGAATATTATTTTAAATTTATAATAAATACATTTAATATTATCATAAATAAATAAAAATATTAGATATTTTTATGTAACTTTAAATATTTATTTTATAGAATAAATAATATTACATATGTAATATATTTTAAGTGAATAGAATATTTAAATAATATTTATTAAAAAATATGTATTAAATAATTATTATTTTAGGTTTATTGAAATATATTTAAAAAACACAAAACATAAATGAATATATAAATATATAATAATATTTGAAAATTTAAATTTAAACTAAGTATATAAAAGATAAGCATTTAATTGGGTTGGAATATTATTTAAAAATATTTGTTTTAAAATAAGTATTTAATTGTGTTTATTATTTAAAAATAAGTTATTTTAAAAATTAAATATATAATTGTGTTTTTCAATTTTTAATGAATATGTAATATAGAAAGAAAAAAGTATGCATTTTTCGATTTTCTAAATCTTAATTTTTATAAAAATTAAAATAAAATAAAAATTCAATACAACATTTAAAAAAAAGACCAACTTGTTAGTCCTCATAATTAAAAAATTACGTGATACCACTAAATTACATATCTAATTAATAAATTTTGTTAAAAACTCAAAATGAGAGAATCTTCAAACGACAGAAATATAAACGGTTTGTTTATTCGAATTTATAAAAATAAGCCAAATGAAATAGAAAATAGATATTAATTTTATGTTTGATGAAAATATGTAAAAATATTTTTTTTACAATAAATACTTAATTAAAATAAAACTGATGTTTTTGTACTTATGATTTATGATAAAAATTTAAGTTTTTTTTTATAATTCGTGACTGAGTATTGTGCATTGTAGCCTTCTCTAGTGTTTTAGAGGGAAAAAATTAATCGGTCAATTGTTTCTTTTACCGGAATTTAGATCTCTTTAGAGTCAATATTATAATTAATTTTACTGAAAGTTTATTTAAAAAACTAATTTGGAGCTAAGAAGGTCTTTGAATATTAGTTATAATACAATTTAAAGTAACCCTTATATTCATATTACATGCATTGACCAACATGTTGTAGTTTGAAGACATTTTAGTTGACCTAAATGCCATTTTAATTATATAAATTGTTAGACTTGTACGTAGTTTATTTGAATAAATAAACCTGACTTGACATAAATCTGGTAGAAGTTTAAAAAATAAGAAAATAAAATTGAATTTTGGTAACATGGACAAATGCATAAGACAGCCAAATCTTATTTTTAATTACATATATTAAAAACTAATATATACAATTCAGATTTATATCAATAATCTTATTATCAGGCATAATCATCAAAATTTCACATGACTAAACTAAAGTACAATTTAGTATAGAAAATCAACATTGTTATTTTTACACTCAAAGTTACATCTACACCGTATACACTGCGTCAATAGTAAAACCATACATGAACAGTATTATGTGAACAATACTTACATATGAGTAGTACTCTCTCAATAGTGTTCATACACATTGTTTGAACCATAGACTTTTTATAATAAACTAAAATTGGTTAATAAAATATAAATAATTGGTTAATGAAGTGATGAAATTGGCTAATAAACATTCAAATATTAAAATTAGTTTTTTGTAGTAAAACAAAATTGATTAATGAAATGTAAAAAGTTGGTTAGCGAAGTTATGAAGTTGATTAATAAACACATAGATACAAAAATAATTTTTAGTAATAAAATATTAAATATTGATTAATAAATATTAAATATTAATTAATAAAATTATAAAATTAGTTAACTATTAAGTACTCTTTAATCCAAAAAATAATATATAAATGAGGAATGATATTTTTACTCAAAACTGTGATCTATATTATATTTAATACAAATGAATCCATATCCTTGCTGTCTTTTAATCTGTGTAAATATGGTGTAAGAATTTTAATGTAAGAATAACAATCCTCTATATAAATTAAGTTTCAAAAATGTTCACATGACACTCAATTTGTACATTTACATCGTACATGATCATATTTTTTAAATAATTTTTCATCTCACTTTAGAACTTGTGCATCACTATATCAATTTGAAACTTATGTATTACTGTATCAATCATGTACACAGTGTGTAAATTGAGTTCGGTGTAGAAAACCGGTGTAAACATATCATAGATCATTAACTTAGGACTTTGAACATACTAAAAATTGAATTAAAATGTATTATAATTTCGTCGTGAGTGCATGCTTTAATTTTAAAATGGAGAAAAGAATAATAAGAACATATTTAAAGAAAATGAAGAATAATTGATGTATAAACTTTATTAATCTGTCAATATATTATAAACTTATATTAAAAAGAAAATCTGCACATTTATGAAGACATTTGTTTTATTCCCAACTGTATTATTTACAACCTGTTTGAAATTGACTAGTGTAATTTTATTTTATGGTATAAAATTAGAACCACTCTTATCTTATCTTATAGTTGATATTATTGCACGACAAACAAACCGTCCTTGTTGCTTGTCTTAATGAGAATAGACATTCCGACAGATGAATTGGTACAGTTTTTACATAAAATTCCAAAATAATTTAATTTGCGTCTCTAATCTTCAATTTTTCATGAAGAATTAAAATTAAAATTCATCTCAAAGAATTTTTATTGGATTCGGGTATCCCGTCCTGTTATTATCTATTTATTAAAATTATTTTTTAAATAAAAATATTTATTTTTCTAAAATCAAATTATATTATAAATAATAAAATAATAAAATCTTAAAAACTTTTATATATAATTCAAATATTTTAAATAATATATACAAATTAAAATATTAAAATATATTTAATATTCTAAATTATTAAAATTAAAATAATAAAATACGTAAATGGGGGTTCGAGAGAATTTTATAATCAAGAAAAATCCAAACCCAAATTCAGTCAAAGAGAATTTTTTTCATCAAATTCTGAGTGGAGTTGGATGGATACCTATAGGTAGGGGTGGACAGATTTTGAGAAAACCGCCCCAAGCCGTCCGATCCATAAAAACCGTTTGTACGCGGTCGGTTTCAAAACGGGTGTCGGGTTGATAAACTGAATCAACCGGATTTCAATGGCTTTTAGCGGTTCGGTTCGGTTGGGCAAATTCAATCTAGCAAAAACTGAACCCGGCCGCTTTCCTAGTTTATTATATAACTACAGTTTCTGGTTTGATTTCCTTTAAAGCCCAATACCAATACCCATCATATACAAACACCACTATATAACTAAAAAACCCTAGTCGTCATCGTTTATCTCTCTCCCCGTTTTTCTTCCCCCTCTTCGTTTGCTCTCACAACTAAATATAAAACTCATCAAAGGCAAACATTTCGATTTTCATTTTAACTCATGTAATCTAATCTTTGTCTTCTCAGTTTTGTTTGTTATCTTCCATAATACTGGTTGAAGCTTGGTGATGGTGTTGCTGACTTTGTTATCTTCGTCTCAGTGTCATTCCTCTTCATTTTCTTAATTTCTTTTGTTGAAGTTTGATGCTTGTTGGTTGAAAAGATTGTATTTGTTGAAGCCTGTGTTTGAGCCGAATTGAGTGTTTGAGCCCGAATCCAACCCAAATCGCTGTCCAGCCCTATATATGATCTCTTCACCTCTATTATCTTTCTACTTTTCTTATTTATTTTCCTTTATTACTCTGTTATCCAAATCAATGGATATTAGTTGCAGAATGATGATAAAGATGTAAGTGTTGAAAGAACCGAAACAATCCATCCGACATAAACCGTCACCGAATGGAACCGTCATCCGAGAAAACCGAAATATAAATGGTCGATAACGGATCTATATTTAGTGTCCGTGGTTTTGTTCGTATTGATATTTTTAGCCCATCACCGACCGGAATTGACCATTTGTCCACCCCTACCTACAAGTACAAAATGCCTAAATACGAATGTATCTCGCGTACTAGTAGAAAAATAACTTTAAAATTATTGATATCATATCTATTTTAAAAAATATATATAAAAGTTATATACAATGATAATTTTGTAATTATAATAAAAAAACTAATTTTTGTGTTATTCATTAATATTAATAAATAAGTGTATAATGTATCTTACTTTTAAAACAAAACAATTTTTTAATATAAAATACTAGATTTAAAAGAAAATAAGTATAAAAGGAAAAACAATAAACATATATATTTAAAATAATATTTGATATTAAAAAAATAAATTGAGAGTAAAAGTAAATTTTGTACCTTATATATTAAAAATAAATATATTCCTAAATAAATATCTAATGTATATTACTTTTAAATATGAAATCAAAATTATATAATTTTTAGAAGAATCTAATTGAAGACGTTGGATATTGAAACAAGTTTGACTTTTATTTTAAAAATCTATAAAATAATACAAACGAGTGATGATGATGAATCGACGGTGTAAAACTTTTTACACTGACAGTACATAGTAATTAATCTCTCTTTAGAAAAATAAATTTTTATAATTTTTATAAATATGATATCAAAATTATATAATTAAATGATAACATATTTTTAGAAAAAAAATATCTAATGTAAGCTACTTTTAAAACACATAAATTTATTTAATATTAATTTTAAGAAAAATAAGTATAAAATTATATATATATATATATATATATATATATATATATATTACATGTTATTAAAAAAATTAAATTTAATAGAAAAATTAATCTGATTTGAAAAAAGTAAATATATTCATAAACCAAGAAAATTTCACTTAAAAATATGTTGCCAAAAATAAATAAATAAATAATACCCAATTTTAAGAAAAACAAATATCTAATATATTTTATTTTAAAACAAATAAATTTGTTTAAAATAAAATATTGATTTTAAAACATATATATATATATATATATATATATAATATATATATATATATATATAATATATATATATATATATATATATATATTATATATATATATATATATATATATATATATATATATATATATATATACACACACTTAGGTGTCAAAGTTAGCACTTGTACCGTGTCATATGGGTATGTAAGTATTTATACCCATTCCCCTGACCCGCATTCCTATTAAAAATAAATAGATCAATTATAAAATATTATCTAATTTTAAATTTTTTAAAATATTAAAAAGTTTTCAAACAATTTATTATCGAAATAAATGAACATTTATATTAAATACGTAATGGTAACATTGATATAAAAATATTTTTATTTAATGATATAAATTAAAATATATTAATATAAATATATAATGTGCGGATATGGGGCGGAGTGGGTACTAAGGTGTTCATATCCGCACCCGTATCCGTTTATTTTTATGAATAACTATCTGAGTTTATACGCGGATTTTTATTCTACCCGTTGTGGATAAATTTGTTGGTGCCCATTTGAGATGGGTCAAATTATCATTCCTAAGGGAGAGGGACAGATTTAAGTGTATGCAATTGGGTGCAGGTGTTCCCATTTGTTTAATTTTTTATTTAGTAAATGTTTAGTTATTTTATATTAATATCATTAAATATTAATTATTGCCCCGTTAAATTAGATATTTTTTTTCAATATTTAATTATTTTATTAAATTAATATCAAATATTATTTATAAAGGTAATAACAAGTTATCTTATAGTCATTTAAATTATTTTTTTGTATTTTAATTATTTTATTTTTCATTCTTATTTATTTATTCAATAAAAAAAATTTAAAATTTTTTATAAAACTTTGCAAGTTCTATTATTTTGATTGATATAAAAACAATCTTAAGAATAATAAAAATAATGTCATCATTGTTAAACAAATTTATTTTTATATAACATTGTAGTAAAAAAAACTTTTTATATATATATATATATATATATATATATATATATATATATATATATATATATATATATATATATATATATATATATATATATAAACTTTATATGCCATTCAGAAAAATTAAATATATTTCTGAAACAATCAATAGAATCTCGTTTATAAATGTGATAGCAAAATTATATTAATAAATGATTAACATTGGCATAGAAAATCCTAGTTCTTCACAAAATTTGGATTTTTGAAAACCTACCCTTTTGAAAACTTTAAGCAGCTTATCTCATAAAGTCTTCATCTCACATATTAGGAATCAAAAACACTCTTTCAAAAAATGTTTGGAATCAAAAACTCTCTCGAAGTAGGGTTTAAATAAAAAACGTAGTCCATCTCTTTAAGGTTTCTTTCAATTGAAATTGTTGATCGGTTTCACTATCGATTTAGAATATATCTCAATTTGCTTAAATATAATCGGTGTTCCCTCCTTCTTGTGGTATTACCTTTTAAGCACTCTCCTATTGTATTTCCATCTATTTCTATGCATTTAAAAATATTAGTCTATTTTAAATATTTCTCATAACATATCTTACTTTGTACTCAACAGTACTTTGTACTCAACAGAGAGACTCTTCGTGCAAGAAGGTTTTATATCGCACGTTTCAAGGATTACATGAGGTAATAATAAAAGATTTCAATGTTTAATAGATAAATCATATCACTTCATGTTTTAACATGTTTCCATTTAATTTAATTTATTGTTTACGTTTGTAGATATATGATTATCCATCATCATATGACAAAGATGTTATTGATAATATCCGACAACTTTGGTCTCAATTCTTTTTGCAAACAGTTGAAGAATAACATCAACTTGAAGACAAAGATGGTGTTTTATAAGAATTAATATTGACTAACATTATTTTTTTAATATAATTTTCTTTTTAAATTGGATTTACACTCTTTGGTATAATTTATTAAATTTAAACTAAAATATGTGACTTTAATTTTATTCAGTTGAAATAACAATAAAAAATTTATAGGTGTCAAATGTAACCTCAATTCGAGTTAAGATTATACAATTATGATGTATATTTTTTCCCAATTAAAATTAAATCACACTCGATGTCATTTATAAAACCAACTTTAATAAAGAACATGTGTGATACATATGTCATACAAACACTATAAGAAAAGTTATACGTCCAATTTAAGAAAAAAAGTGTTAAAATTATAACATCCAATTTTGGAAAAAATTAGTACGATATATATGTTATACATCTTTTTTTAGTAAAAATAGGTGTCATAAGTTGGTTTCTAATCAAACTATTCTCCATTAAACTTTAATATTGATTTTTGGAAAAAGTATGTATAATTTATAAGTGTTTACACCTCTTTGAAGGAGAAAAAAGATATTGAATGTTAACTTTAACACCAATATATAACACTTATAACACTAATTTATTATCGGTGTTAAATTGATTTACCATACATTTTTTAAAATAGATGTCAAAATCATATTTACAATACCGTTAACAAACTCACCGGAAAAAAATCAGTATTAAATATCTAAAAAAATTAGTGTTAAATTCTCTATCTACGCTAGTGCTGCTATATGTCTGAGGACTTCCCACAATGTTATTTAACAAGTTACAACACTTATTTTTTTTATTTGAAGTCGTGAAAAAAAAATTGATTTGAAGTCTTGAAATGTTTTTATTTATCTGAAGTCTTAGAAAAGGATAATTATCGAATAATATAAAATTGCACACTTTCTTTCATATCGATGATAATAAAATTAATGTTTGTGAAGTTCGTTGTAGACCACTTGCCGGGATATCTCTTGTATTTTTTTTCCATTCAATTACAAAGTGTATGTTTTTTAAACTAAAATAACATGATGTCTTTCAATACTATTAAAAATAAATAATAATAATAATAATATAAAGAATTAGGAGAGACTAAACTAAATAGTAGATACAAAATAAACAAATTGTCTTGTTAATATTTTTTTAATTAAAACCATTAAGAAAAATCAGGTAAAGGGAAAAAGATTACAATACTCTAATTTGATGGTATCTCATATTCAATAAACAAATTATAGACTTCTTGTGGTAGATTTTACTTTTGAAAATCGGTGGAGTACTAAAGCGATGTTTATAGGGTTTCAACTACCTTAGAGACTTTTGATTAATTTTTTTAAGAGTTGTTAATGTGGACTCTGTCTTTCTAACATATGTAGTCGATTTTCTTAATTGTGAGATTGAGACTCTTCTTTTTAAGTACCTTGGTTTGTCGGTAGGGACTCATCTTAGATTAGAATCTACATGGGACCCTTTAGTCGATTTGATATCCAAGAGACTCCATTCTTAGAAATATATATATATATATATATATATATATATATATATATATATATGTGTGTGTGTGGTGTGTGTGTGTGTGTGTGTGTTATAGTTTATGAGAGAATGTTTGTAAGCCTAAAAGTAAATGGGGGTTGGGGGTTGGGAGTTAGGGACTTTCGGGTAGTTAATCTAGCCATTTTGGCTAAATGGAAATAAAGGTTTCTTACAGGTACTTCAGGCTAATGGTATAATATTATTGTAGCTAGGTATGGTGCTTCAGTCGCTTCCTCTTTGTCAAGAGGAAGAACATTGAGCTTTCAATCTACTTAATCTTGGTGGCAATGTGTGTCTCTTCTAGGGTCAAAAGAAGGAGACCCTTTTGATTGAGTTTTTGATGGTATCTTTAAGAAAGTAAGGTCAAGCGTTGCGACTTCCTTCTGGAAGAACCCTTTAGTTGGGACACATTCCCCTAAATTTCATGTTCCTTAGTCTATTTTCTAACTTCGTTTAATCAAATGGCTGGTGAGAGAGATTGGTTGGGTGGATAACGGGGACCTGGTTTGGAATCTCAGATCGAGGAAGCTCTTCTTTCTTAGAGAGATACATATGTTTAAAAATAATCCATCTATACTCTGGGGTATTATTCTCTCATAGGAGAGAGATATGTGGATTTGAAGGTATACAAGAGAGGGTTTTTTCCTTTGTCGCCTCTATTAATCATGTTCAATTTGTTGGTTCATTGTCGTCTCTTATGGCTAATAATTTAACCATTTCCCTTATTTGAATAGCTGAGCTCCTTATAAAGTGTCAGTCTTCTCTTGGAAACTTTTGTAGGATATATTACCTTTTAGAGAGAACCTGTTTAAAAGAGGGTGATTAATGATGCTAGTGGGATTTTTTTGTCCTTTATGTGGGAATTTGGTTGAATTGGTTTCTCATGTTTATGTCACTTGTCAATTTCTGCTTGTGTGGTATAGAATCTTCATTAGTTGGGTGGTAGGTGGTTCTTCCTAGTGACCATAGGCTTATTTTTTAATCATTCCTTTATTTAGGTTGTAAAGTCAAGTCAAGGGGTGGTTTTGTTATGATCTAGCACACACTAGTTTGGTCCATTTGAAGAGCTCGAAATGATGTCATCTTTAACGGTGTTACAAAAAATATGAAAAAGATGGAGAAGAGTATTTTTTTCTTGGAAAATGGTTTTTAGATAGATCAATGGGTGAACTCATGCATATAGTTTGTTTGACTTCAGAACCCTATCCTTTATCTTAACCAATAGTGGATTGAGTGTTTGCCTTGGTTCTGAGATAGGTTCTGGAATGTGGTTTTGTTATTTTCTTGGTGGATTTTGATTTTTTGATGGTGGTTCTAGCAATATGAACTCTAACCTAAATCCCAAGAGGTTGGTCTTTAGCTGCTTGGGCATTTTCCTTGCCTATTTTGTTTTGTTCGTTGTGGTGTTTATTTCTTGTTGGTTTTTTATTTGTATCCTTTGTAGTCCTTTAGGCACTTCTTGTGCTTTGGGATTGTTTGTATTTTGGTGGTTTAAACCTTTCTTATCAAATATTACTTTAATATTAAAAAAATATACTTAACATAATCTATATTCAGGGACGCCATATCTATTTCTAGAAAAAAAACAAGGCAAATGATAGTAGGTATAATATCTCATCATTGGGTGTCAATATTATCAATACTATCAATATATTAATTTCCTTCATGATAAATGTGAGAGATAATGAAAGTCGTCTACTTAGTAAGATCAACGCGATTTATCCATCTAATTCTTATGTGACACAGAATAATGGATTTTTTTAAAGCAAGAGTAACCATTAGAGAGTTAGACTCTAATCATAAAGAATGTCAACCTCTTGAGTAAGAAATATTAATGGCCATCATCACACCAATAATATATGCATGAAAAGCATGAGTAATACCTAAATGCTTAGCAAAACAATCAAGTATGGGAGTAGAGCTATCAAAAAATATACCAAAACATGCAACCACCTTGGGGCTTCCAAGAACAACATTGTCAATATTACACTTAATCCAATAGGTCTTATGAGGGTGCCAATACATTTTTTGATCACTGGAGCTTTATGGGGGTAGACCTTTGAAGAAAATATTTTTAGGATCCGAAATTCCTATATAGAACTTGATGCAGGTGACCTAGTGTCATTGATAACAATACTGGCACACATATGATTCACGACTATTTGGAACTTGATCTTATTATCATTAAACCAAGCTTGATTCCTACAATGCCAAATGGTATCAATAATATTAATGATGTATGCAAGCACAATCTCTATATATTGTTGAGACCAACCACGATTACATAAATTAATAATACTATCAATATCATAGATGACTTACATTTTCAAAATAGAACCAAATCAATGTCGTATTTGTCTAACAAACATGCATAACAGTCCAAAAAAGCTTTCAAAGCACAAGAGATTTTGAAGGAGGAATGTGTTACATATATTCTTAAAGCACATAGATTTTGAAGGAGCAAAATGCTGATAAACATCCTTGAAGGTGAGAGTTCCATGTAATTGCTCTGTCTGTAAAGTATAATTTTATCTATGTTTTGATGTTTTACTACATATTTAGATTTTTTCAATTTATATTTTTATCTAGTTGGTGTCCTTCACAATTATCCCTGATTTTCTCTTAGGTTGAAATCATTCACATTGTTTTTAAAATTGAGAAATTGATCAAAATTTAATTATGGCTAAAATTACAAGTTAGAGACTTGAAGCATTATTTTTTTACAAACTTGACTCGAGTCATAAATTTGTTTGACTCAAATCATGAATAAATCAGAAATTTGGGTTTTAGAACTAAAAGGATTAATTTGATTCAAGGTCTTTCCTGACTCAAATCAACAGGCACCTTGACTTGATTCATAGCCATGTTTGACTCGAACCATGAATGAATTCAAAATTTTGGAATTCATTCGGGATATGTGACTTAAGTCATGAATTTTGCTGAATCGAATCACATGATTCAAGTCATGACTCGAATCAAATAAGCTAAATCCTGATTTTATCATCTTGATTCAAGTTACTCTTTCATTTGATTCATATCATTATTTTGGGTTTTGACTCAAATTTCATTGCTAGTTTTTCACCTATTTTGTACCTTATCTCTAGCACATATAAAAAGAAAAAAAAATCTCTCTCTAGATAATCAATAACTTTGCAAAAAATAGTTTTTGCATTCTCTCAGAATCTTTGAAAACCCATGATTTTTTTGTCAATCACAAAAACTTTATATAAGTTAAACTTGAAAAAAAACTTCTTCCTTTAGTTGATTTCTTGAGTGTGAACAAGTTGTGTGTGTGCTTATTCTGAAAAGCTTCACCTTCAACCTTTAGCCAAAAAATACTATTTTTGTAGTTAGTCAAATCTAAAGAGAGAGTGTGAGTGGTATTTGTGAGATACATTAAGGACTCTAATGTTTTTGTGAAGTTTGTTTGTGCTTTTATATTGAAGAATCAGAATGTGACTGAATTCTGGAGATTGACGTCCAGTGAAGAAAAATAAGGCTTTATTCTCCAAGGGATTTTCAGTAGTGTCGAGTGAAGATCATTGTCGACAAAATATTGGATTTTTTGGCTCTTTCATAAGCTCAAAGACTAGAATAAGGGGACTTTGGTTCCTCTTGCATATCCAGAATCCATTTTATGTCCAAAAGAGTTTTATCAATTGATATAGGCTCTATCAGAGACACCATACCCATAAGAAATTCTTCATAGGCCTTGAAAGACGATCTGGTTCTGACAGGTTCAGACTTGTTAACCGTAATCAATTCTTCAGAATGTGAAGATTTATGTTTGTGCATTCTCAGAGGAGTCCGAGCTTCAACAGCTTCTGGTTGAGGAGCTTTAGAGTCTTTACCTTCAGCTTCTTTGGCTTTTGAATTCTTTCCTTCAAAACCTGAGTAAGTGATCTCCAGATCTGTAAATTTCTCAAATAGCTTTGACTTTTCAGAGTCAAGCCTATCATCGAATCTGACATGGATTGATTCTTCAACAATCTGTGTTTCAGTGTTATACACTTTGTAGCCTTTTTAGCGTTTAGAGTATCCTAACATGATGCACTTTTGTGCCTTAGAATCAAATTTGCTCAGATTCTCTTTAGTGTTCAGCATAAAACAGGAACATCCAAAAGGATGAAAATATGAAATTTTGGGCTTTAAATTCTTCCACAATTCATAGGGAGTCTTACCCAGAATATGTTTTATAGAAATTCTGTTCTAAATATAACATGTTGTGTTAATTGTCTCTGTCCAAAAGTGTTTGGCCACATTAGTCTCGTTGATCATGGTTCTGACCATCTCTTACAGATTCCTATTCTTCCTCTCTATAACTCCATTTTTGTGGAGTTCTAGGGAAGGAGAGATCATGGTAAATGCCATAGCATCAAAGAGTTTTTCAAAAAAATTGTTTTCAAATTCGCCACCATGACCACTTCTGACTTTTACAATTCTGATATCTTTCTCATTTTGCACTTGAGAGCAAAAGGTAGAAAACACAGAATGTGAGTCATCCTTGTGTCTAAGAAATTTCACCCATGTCCATCTACTATAGTCATCAATAATGACTAGTCCATACTTCGTACCATTGATAGAGGCAACTTTCATTGGACCAAACAAGTCAATGTGCAGAAGCTTCAATGGTCTGGAGGTTGAGACAATTATTTTTAGCCTTGAAATGCGTTTTAGAAAATTTGTCTTTCTGGCATGCTTCACAAAGAGTATTTGAAGCTAACTTCAAATTTGGTAGGCCTCTGACAAGATCAAGCTTGTTAAGCTAAGAAATCCTCCTTAAGTTAACATGGCTCAATCGTCTATGCCACACCCATTTCTCTTCATTCACAGACATAAGACATTTTACATTTTGATTTTTCAAATCAGAAAGTCTTATCTTGTAAACGTTGTTCTTCCTCTTTCCATTAAAAATAATTGATCCATCCTTTTGATTGATAGCTTTACAAGACTTTTGATTGAAAATAATGTCATAACCATAGTCACTTAATTGACTTATGGGCAACATATTATGCATTAATCCTTTAACTAAAAGAACATTAGTAATGGAAGGAATTATATTGTTACCTACTATTTTGGAGCCAATGATCTTCCCTTTCTGATCACCTCTGAAATCGACGATGCCTCCGAGCTTGAAATTCTGGTATGCAGATATCAGATGTCATATGTGGTGTCACGACACTAATATCAAAACTTCATACAACAATAATAGTAAGCAGATAACATATGTTGTATACGATGTCATGACACTAGGTTCAGGACATATCACACCAGAAACAATTACAGTGTAAAAAGCAGGAAGCAAATAACACAAGTCAATTGTTAACCCAGTTCGGTGCAACTTCACCTACATCTGGGGGCATCCAAGCCAAGAAGTAAATCCACTATAACAATATTAGTTTTAAGTTCTAAACAACCTCTGGTTTTACAAACTTCTCACCTAATCACTATTCGTGGAATTTATATTTAAGACCCTCCTAGATATGAGACCCTTCTCACTTCCTTTCAATCACACAATAATGATAATAACTGAAAAACAATCAAAGAACATAACACACACTTCCAATGAAACATAATGCTCTCTTGCTTAAAAGCTCATGAGTGATTCACAATTACAACTCAATAAACTCACTCCAATTCAAGTATTAAAGAGATACTAGAATGGATCATAAATAACAACGACAACTAAACCCTAACAATGACAATTTCCAGCACAGCTTCATACTTTTCTTAGGTTTAGAATCACTCTTTAAATAGCCCTAGAGTAGCATGGGCTTCAGGCTAAAAAATCAGCAGATCCAAATCGAATCAAATCAAATCAAATCTGATGTATCCTTAAATGTTGACATCTATTCTGCAGAATCAAATCTGATGTCTCCTTAAATGTTTTGACATTCATTATGTACAATCAAATATAATGTTTCCTTAAATGTTTCATTAAATGTTTCGACATCCATTCTGCATAATCTTCTATAGAATCAAACCAAATGTTTCCTTAAATGTTTCGACATTCATTCTGCACAATCTTCTGCATAATCAAATCAAATCTGATCTAATGTTTCCTTAAATGTTTTGACAACCATTCTTAGGAAATATTGCACACCAGGAACCGATCTTTGAGCTTCTAAAATACGCACTTTGAACCATAAAATACGTGAATTGAATCATCAAAGAATCTTCACTAATCACACACTGAAAAAAATCTTCCAAGAAACTGAAACAACAGCAGGCCGTGATGTCGTACAAGCATGTCAAGACATCGTGTCCAACATCTTGCTATTTCACTTGTTTGAACAAAATGCTGCCAATCATAAAACACATAACTATTAGGGCTTAAGTTCCAAGATTTAGAACATATGCCTTCTTCCTTTCATGTCTCGCGAGCATCCAGAGTCCAGGTATATGACTAGTGTCTTAACTCTGCTGCTAAGGATATCTTCAACATATACTATTTTATACTTATGTACCCATATCTTTTTGGGTCCTTTAGATTTAGTCTTTCTAGAGTTCTTAACAAACTTAGGCTTTTGTGCAGGATATTTATACATGTATGCATAACTGAAACGGGCATGTGGCTTTGTTTTAGCCTTAGGTTTAGAAAGAGTTCTACTTTAGGCCTAACATAACTTTGTTTCCTAGAAGGAACAAAATGTGACTGAAGAGTATTTGGCTTATCATCTTTTTCAGAATTAGATTCGTCATCAGAATCATAGTCAATACCCATTGTCCTATTTCTGCTAACGCCATAAATCATGGAAGCCATCAGACTTTTATTCAGGCTTCTAGCAAGAGATTTTTGGAAATATTTATCATATTTCTTTATGATATCTCCAGAATTTGTAGAGGCTTTAGAAATAATTTTCTTTTCAGGTTTGAGACTCCTGCTTTGAGACACAGAGTTATTGTTTTTCAAAATGAGATTTTCTTCACTCAAACTTGAAAAGTCTTTCTGAAGCTTACAGTAAGCTTATGATTCAGATACATGAATCTTTTTCAGATCCTTGTATTTGTCCAGAAGATTCTGATACTTTTCCAGAACTTCTGATAAACTAGATTCAGGCTCAGAACGAGATAGTTCAGAAAACATCTCTTGATTCAGATCCTGAATCTAATTGAATCGTTTATGCAAGAGCTTTTGTGCAAGCCATCAGCGTCACGTTAGCCTAATCTTCTTCAAAATCGTCTTCTGAAGACTCTGAATCATCTAACATAGCCATTAGTGTTGGTGTAAGCCCTAGAGGCCAATACTTTTGGTACATGTATCGAATTATTTATTAATAATAAAAGGCTTTTTTCTTTATTATGTTTGTTTAATAAAGTCCCTAGAATGGCTAGTCCTTAGTCGAGCTTTGTTTAAAAGGAATATTAATGTATCAAGTGTGACTTAATCATGAGATCCCATTAAACATAAGGATAATATTCTTAAAGTATCCTTAGTCGGGCTTTGTTGTGAAGTTGGATAACATTAAAGCATTAAGATTATTATGTATATAGACTGATGATCACATCTCATGGATGATGGATAAGAAGTTATCAAGTCTTAAACATAGGTATGAATATTAGGAGTAATATCTATACTGGATTGACCTGCTATGAGAATACTATATAGAATGTTATGCAAAATGTCATAAGTTATTCTCATGGTGATAATGGTGTATACCACCCTTTGACCTGAAACCACTATGGACCCTAGATGTAGAGTTGAGTGCTTTATTGTTGATCAAACGTTTTCCGTAATTGGATGACCATAAAGACAGTTGATGGGTACTCCACGAAGCATGCTGAGGGACATGAGTGACCTAGATGGAATTTGCCCATCCTACGTAACAGGATAAGTGTCTAAGGGCCCAATATTGAACTGGACAAAGATGACATAGTTTATGCCTTGTGTTCAATATAGACATAAGAGGAAAAGGGTAATTGTACACACAAGTATTATCACAAAAAGGATTTGTCAGATCACATGATATTTTCGTGTTCTGGGTAGTAGTGATATGTTGCTAGATACCGCTCACTATTTATTGTGTTAAATACGTGATTTAATATAATTGCCAATGTCGCGAAAACCTACAAGGTCACACTCAAAAAGACGGATTGATGAGAGATAGAGTAAATAAGGAACACTGTAAGGTACGGTGCACTTAAGTGAATTGTAGAACATCGTAAGGTACGGCGCACTTAAGTAGAATACGAAATATGGTAAGGTACCACGCGCTTAAGTGATTTTCGGTATATCATAAGATATGGTCCACATACACTTAAGTGGGTTTTTTAGCTTGCAGCCCACACAAGTGGTTCTATAAATAGAACCCTTGTGCAGAAGCATTTCATTAGATGAAATTTCGTTTCTCTCTCTCTCTCTCTCACTCAAAGCTTTCATTCGTAGTAGCTAGCACTGAGACTGAAGGAATCGGTTCGTGTGGACTGAGTAGAGGTGTTGTCACCATTCAACGTTCGTGATCACTCCTTAGATCTGCATCAAAGGTTTCAATCGCCATAAAAGGTAACGATTTCTATCACTGATCATGCCCATTCATAAGGATCACTAAAGGGGAAAATTTTAATTTCTGTTTCATTTTGGATCACTTCTCCTTCAATTAGACCCTTACTCTTGCCTCTGAAGTTCTTTTAGGGTTTTTCCTTCTTTAATTTGGGACATTCATTCTTGAAGTGGCCGGGCTCTTTGCACGCAAAGCACGCGAGTTCTTTTCAATCTCCATCCTTCTTGGATCCATAAGTGGACTTAGAACGACCACATGTCCTTTTTTGTCCTCTGAATTTATCTTGTCTTTTCTTCCAGAGTTGATTAACACATCTGGACAAAAGAGACAATTTATTTTATTCTTCTTATTCCTCTTCAGACTCCTCATCAGTTTCAGCTTGAAGAGCTTTAGTCTTCTCAGATCTTCCTGAAGACTTTAGGTAAACTGACTTGCTCTTCCTCTTGGCCTCATCTTCTTAGAGCTCAATCTCATGTCTCATAACTTAATAGCAGTTACCATAGGTCTCCAACATTTAGGTAGACTTCTGATGATCTTTTTAACATGATCAGCAATAGAACACCCTTTGTCTAGAACCTTAAGTTCTGCAACAAGAGTCTGAAACCTTGAGAACATGTTCTCAACAGTTTCTTCATCCCTTATCTTCAATGCTTCATATTTTTGAATCAAGGCAAAAGCCTTGGTTTCTTTAACTTGAGCATTCCCTTCATGTGTCATCCTTAAAGAGTCAAAAATAGATTTAGCAATATCTCTATTGGTGATTTTCTCATACTCAGTGTATGAAATAGAATTTACCAAGATGGTTCTTGCTTTGTGATGATTCTTATAATCTTTCTTTTGTTGATCTACCATCACTCTTCTTTCAACTTTGTTACCACTTGCATCTACTAGGCGTATGTAGTCATCAACTGACATATCCCATATATCAACATCGTGATCTAGAAAGAAGCTCTCAATTCTAGCTTTCCAATAGTCAAATCTATCTCCATCAAGAATATGAGGTTTAACATTGTAATGATGTCTATCATTTGTTTGAGTAACTGGTGGTGTAGGGGAAGCCATTATGTTTCACGTTGGATCTTTATCTGACACTGTTAGGTGTTTGATAATCTTATCAATACCAGAACCATAACTCTGATACCAATTGGAGGTGGCAAGAAACACAAGAAATGGGGGTTTGAATCGGGTTTCTAAAAATATTTTTTTTTCAAAACCAACTCAACAAAGCAACAATACTTATTTTTATAATGGTTCACTGTTAATGAAACTACCTCCATCCACCCTACCAAGGTGATTTCTCCTTCTCAAGAAGGACTTAATCCACATAACCAAAATTTGATTACATACACCACAAAGACAAGCTGTCATTGTCTTCTTAAGCCTATCTGACTAAAACCTAGTCACTCAAGAAAACCACTATAATTAAAACTTGATTACAGACATCACAAAGACAAACCATCCTTGTCTTCTTGAGTCTATCTGACTAAAACATAGTCACTCAAGGAAACCATTCAAACAAATTTGAGATTTACAAGTTGTGTTTACAAAGAATGCTTCTAAAAAGCATATTAGCACAAGTTAATTTAATGAATATTTCTCACACAGTAACGAGCAAAAACTCTTGTGTGTTTACAAAATTTATACACATAAATAATACATTTTCAGCTATAGCGTGTGTAATAGCGTAGTTATGAGCGTAGTGAATTAGCAGCTTTTTACAATCTTCAAGTATCCTTTATATAGGTATATAAAAGAGTCGTTGGATGGTAGAATTGGAATACTGAATTGTAGTTGTCTCTTTCATAACGACTTCCGTATGGGAGGAAAAATGGTACAATAGTACTGTCCTTAACCTACAAAATCATAGTAGTGGAGGAAAGGGTGATCTTGTACTGTGTACTATTTTCCTGACACAAATCTTTTTGATCTTATCTTCTAATCTACACAGGCTTCTGATAAAATTATGTTGAAGCATTCTTAGAAGGATCAAGAGACAAGTTGACAAAATCTTCAGAACCGTGGTTTTTAGAGTCTTCAGATCTTATTCTTCAAAGTCTTCAGAACTTGAGCGCAGAATCTTGAAGGCAGACAAACATTCAGAGGCTCTAATAATCAAAGTCACAGTTAGAAGCTGTAAGACCCCAATTTTGTCCCTAAGATCCCTCATGGCATCATAGCATTGCATTTGCAAAGCCTTAAGGATCATAAGCATCTTGGTTCCCCTTACCTTTGGGTGGGACCTCTTGTGAGTGGTTTGAGATCACCAAGTGTGCTTGAATTGTATATTATTGCTTTTCTCATCTTTATTCACTAACCAAAAGCACAAAAATATGTCACTAATATCTTTTGTTTGTAGCTTGAGCAATCACAAGGTCAAGAGCTTCAAGGAGATCCTTTGTGCAAAGATATGGTCAAGAGAAGATGAAAGCAAGCATGGCAATGGTTCTCAAAGCTCTTACCCATAAAATATGCCTCCCTAGAATCTCAATTCATCATTTTTTATCAAAGCAAGTCAAAGGGTTTGAAGTTTGTGTCCCAAAGAGCCCTAATTCATCTGTGAGCCCACAATGCCTTGCTAATGAAGCAACCTCAGCCTATGGTCAAATACAATCAAGGGAAGTTCTCCAATTCATCATTTCATGCATATTTGAACTTATTTGAGTTCCCTCAATCATCAATTCATCAATATATGAGTTGTGGACTTGAGAAGTTGATCAGTCAATTCATCTGACTATTTTGAAGTGCATTGAGACCTAACTTTTTATGTGTTGGTCAAATGGAGATGATCCCAAAATAAAAAATGTTCTTAAGGACAATATGAACAACTTTCATGTTCATAAAAAATTGATTTGAAGCTTGTAAGGTCATCTCCCATTCCAAGACATTATAGGTCATTTTGACTGAAACCCTAATTTTGGGTCAACTTCCCAAGAACAGAACTCATTCATTTTTTATGATTTTGGGGTGGGATCAAATGCATTGGAAATATTAAGATGTCTAATTCAAATGTTATGTTGAACACAGTTTCAAAATCTCAAACGAAATACATGTGATAATGCAAAACATTATAGGTCACTTTGGACCAGATGCATTGAAAGGCAAAAAAGTCCAACTTCAAGTGCCCATAACTCCTTCATAAAAAATTCAAATGATGCAAAATTACATCCATAACTCCATGTGTGTCTCAGTTGACTAAAGCCTACCATGAGCGCGCATCTCACATCCGTCTGATCAGCCACGTCAATTAATGAGGCTTGATCAGACGCTTGTGGTTTTTTTTATTTTCTTAATTTCTGTTTTATTTTCTTTTATTTCCTTTATTTTCAAAAATCCATAACTTCTTCATTTTAATTCCAAAAAATATGGGACCAATTGCATTTTTCTCCATTTAAATTCTAGTTTCTAAAACTGATTTTTAATATTTTTTATTTCATCATTTGGTATTTTTTATAAATTTTCTCTTTTCTGGTTATTTTTAATTCATTTTAAATAGTTTTTAATATTCAAAAAATACAAAAATATTTTCCTAACCTATTTGAATGATGATGGATCTATGAAAAATATTCTCATCAATTTATTAATTTATTTGAGATTTATTTGAGATTTTAGTTCAATTAGGTTATTTTTATTCATTTTTTATTGATTAAAAATAGTTTCTGACTTTTAAAAATGCTGAATTTTTTTGTCAAACTTGGTTTGACCTTGTTGAACTTGGGATAAATCACTTGGACTTTTCAAAGTTGATTTGAAGTGATTTTGAAGTTTGACCTTTCTTCAATATTTTAATTCAAGTTTATTTTGGATATTAAAAAATGCCAAAAATATTTTGTTCATTTCTTGACCTCCAATCTTCATCTCACTTCTGCTTTGATTGTTTGACCATGATCCTCAATGTCATTGGTCAACACTTGTTGATTGGTACATACCATTTCATTTAATGCACTTATTTCTTTTCATTATCCATCTTCTTCTTCTTCTTCTTTTCTTTTTTGATCAATGAGTTAAAGGTTGATAAGTTAGCATTGATTAGGGAGACTTAATCTTCCTTGATTCAAATCTAATTCATCTTGATCAATTGATCAAGTGAATGGCTTTGCATTAAGGATAGGTTGTTTCCTAAACCATGCAAAAGACTTAAACCAATACAAGATCGATTCTTTTTTTCTTTTCTTTTGGCATGGCAAGTTGTTGGAACTTGGTTCATTAATCAAGACTTCTAACTTATGTTGTTGCCTACATTATTATTGACCGGCCTCAGATAGTTGTGACTTCTACATAAGTCCAATTATGATTGCTTAACATAGCGCTAAATTTGCCTTATGGCACACTAACTACTAACACTAACCATTAACCATTAACATTTACTTTTTGCACTTTATTTTTATGCAATTTACTATTCTTGTACATATTATTCATTTGCTTTTTTCCCTTTGCTCATTTGAGCACATGTTTATGTTAATGTCATTTGCCTTTTGCTCACTTGAGCACATAATTTGTGTATATACTTTTGTGTTGTGTTGTTTGTTTGTTGTTGACCAAATGCAAAGAAATGGACAAATGGACTTAGACTTTAGGACTTTCCCTATGCAAATTTGGAGTCAAAGAGCAACTAGGCATTGGGCCTTTAGAGTGCTATAAAAGTCAAAGAGCAACTAGGCATTGGGCCTTTAGAATGCTTAATATTGAAGATGGCCTTGAAAGGACCAACTTCTAAACTCTTCTTGTCCATTCCTTGTTTGTTTTGCTAGAATCTCTTGATGTGTGTGTTCTTGTGCTAGGGACTCCAACTTGATCCAAAGTGAAGAACCATTGCCATGTTCATCCAAAGTGAAAGATACAAGATTCATTTAGGATCTCTTAAGAGACTTGTTTGATTGTTGCTTGAGCTTACTATTTTTGCTTGCTTATTCCAAAGGATGGGAGCTACTTGGATCATCAATATGATCTCAAGAGAGGAACTCCATTTGTGGTCTTGTCTCTTATCCCTTACCTCTTGTATGCTTAGGATTTTAGCCTTTCTTCTTCTTCCCTCCACTCTAACCCAAGCCAAAACATTTGTGCAAACATTAACACTTGTTTTCAACATTAGAAACCCAAGCCTTATGCTTTTGATTTTCCAACTTTCTTTTCATAACACTTATTTTGAATTGAATCCTAAGTCAACTTTGGCCATATTTTGTATATACTTTTCATTGGTAAATATAACTCATTCAAATGCTTTTTGCGGTTTCAATGGCCAGCTTCTTAATCAAATTTTCCATAACCTTTAGCTATTAGGTTTGAGTTATCGCTGAGGTAGATGTAATACTCACCTATATCCTTAGTGATGGACAATGAGTCTTCCATGCTTATTATAGGGTTAACCCCTCACTAGCATGTTGAAGCTATCCTCACATGGTGGATTTGTGATTTTAGGTTGCGTTTTCTCCCTTGGATAACAAAAGACCTTAAAGCTTTTGGACCAATCAACTCACCAACTCATTTTTGAGATTTTTACCCCGAACTGCGAGGTTTTGATCCTAATCTTTTTTAAGATGGTACGTAGGCAATGGATTTATCCATCCAAACACAAAATGTAAATAACTTGTACATTCTCTTCTCATCTCTTCAATCATGTTTGCACAAATAAATTTTCACAAAATATCAACCTTACAACAAGTATGAAAAGGGCTCCCTAGGAGTACCTAGGATGTTTTGGGTGCCTAACACCTTCCCATTGCATAACCAACCCCCTTACCCAGATCTCTGACATTTTTACTAGTTTTTGATTTGATAAAACTTTTAGGTTTTTGTTCGTTTTCTAACCATTCCTTTGGATAAATAGAAGTGCGGTGGCGACTCGACTTGTATGGTTTACCTTGGATTTAGTCAATATCTCTAATGGTAACGAATACCCGCTACAGAAGCTTTAGCACGAACATTCATCAGAACCGTTGCCCAAGAGCTTTCTAGACCTTGACATCATCTTGTAAAGTTCTTGTATCTCCTCGGAGTCAGTGTGTATCTCCTCATAGTCACATGTCATTGCTTCAGAGTTAGGACATGTTAGGAAAAGCTACACACTAGACAACCAAATCATTAGTCTATAAAATTGTTCTCTAAAAAACAATGCATTGTTATCATCAAAACTAAATGTCAGATGCAGAACCAAATCTTGTTCTAATAACCAGATGTGTGAACTTTACCCCAAAATTGAGGGAAATTCATTATTTCATCCAACCATTTTATCATGGAGTTTCTTTTTCTATCTTATGTCTTATAATACCATGATATTTGCAAAATTCATCAAACATGTCACCAAGAAACTCTAAACCATTATCGATTCTCAGGTTCTTAATCCTCATTTATATTTGAGTGGAAACCTGCATGACACTCATTTATGATTTCATTAGAAATGTGATTTAACGCAGGTTTTCATACTCTTGTGACAAGGATCTTAATGACAATAATGTTTGATTTTCATCGCCGACAGTGATGTCAATGTTTTCAAAATTGAGAATTACCTGTTGAATTACCTTGTTGAATTTGTTGAAATACAAGAGACTAAGAGACATTTGAATAAACCGTGTGTTTTGAAAAGCATTACGGAGACTTTATTATATATAAAGAGATTATAACTAATTACATGATATAGTCGATGTGGAACTATTCGATATACAAATATTCTTAATATTATATTTACAAATATCAACACTCCCCCTCAAGCTTGAGCATATAAGTCAAATTCACCAAGCTTGTTACATATATAATTAGTTATAGGGTTTCGCAAAGATTTTGTAAACACGTCTGCCAATTGATCATTAGAGTTGACAAAGTTTGTGACGATGTCACCTAATTCGATTTTCTCTCTGACAAAGTGACAGTCTATCTCAATATGTTTGGTCCTCTCATGGAAGACTGGATTTGAAGCAATGTGCAATGCGGCTTGATTATCACAAATAAGTGTCATTGGTCTTGCTTCTTCAATTTGAAATTACTTGAGAAACTGTTTTAACCAAATAAGTTTACATGTTGCCATTGCCATGGCCCTATACTCTACCTCGACGCTTGATCTTGCAACTATGTTTTGTTTCTTACTTTTCTAGGATATAAGGTTTCCTCCAACAAGTACACAATACCCAGAGGTGGATCGTCTATCAATGGATGATCCTGCCCAATCAACATCGAAGTATCCAACTATCTGAGTATGTCCTTTATTTTCATACACTAGACCTTTTCTTGGAGCACGTTTGATGTATCTCAGAATCCAGATAACTGCATCCATGTGTTCCTGATAAGGGGAGTTTAAGAACTGACTTACCACACTAACTGCAAAAGAAATGTCTAGACGAGTGACTGTGAGATAATTGAGCTTTCCAACCAATCTTCTATATCTTCCTGAGTCAGATAGAGGCTCCCCCTGATTGGGTAGTAGTTTGACACCTGGATCCATAGGAGTATCAGCTGGTTTAGCATTCAACAAACCTGTTTCTTCCAAAATATCCATAGCATATTTTCGTTGAGAAATAACCAAATCATCTATAGATTGGGCCACCTAAATACTCAAGAAATAACGAAGTTTATCAAGATCTTTTGTCTGAAATTGATTTGAGAGATGTTGCTTTAACTGGAGTATACTCTGCTGATCATTACCAGTTATGATAATATCATCTACATACATAATAAGATAAATACACCTTTGGGATGAGTGACGATAAAAAACAGAATGGTCAGCTTCACTACGGACCATACCAAACTGTTGTACTATAGTGATGAATCTGCCGAACCAAACTCTCGGAGATTGCTTAAGACCATAAAGAGACTTGTGTAACCTACACACCATATTCGATGACTCCCCCTGAGCAACAAATCCATGTGGTTTCTCCATATATACTTCCTCTTCAAGATCACCATGTAAAAAGGAATTTTTCATGTCAAGTTGATGAAGAGGTCGATGTCGAATGGCTGCAATGGCTAGAAGAAGTCTAACATATGCCATCTTGGCTACAGGCGAGAAGGTATCACTATAATCTAATCCAAAAATCTGAGTGTATCCTTTTACTATCAAGCGATCTTTAAATCGATCAATCTTACCATCTGGACCAACCTTCACTATATAAAGCCAACGACAACCTACTAAAGATTTCCCTTGGGGTAGAGGAACCAGTTCCCAAGTACCACTGCTTTGAAGAGCACACATTTCATCAATTATTGCTTGCCTCCACTCAAGGAGAGACAATGCTTCACATGGAGTTTTAGGAATAGAAACAGAAGACAAAGAAGACAAACAAGTATACTGCAAAGGGGAAAGACGATGATAACATAAATCAATATAATGTGGAGAAGGATTTCGTGTTTGACATATACCTTTTCGAAGGGCAATCGGAAGATCTGACTCAGGTTGCAGGATCAAATCTGGTGATGGCAGAGGCGTCAGAGGAGAGTCTGCAATGACCTCAGGGACAGGTATGACCTCAGGGACAAGTATGACCTCAGGGACAGGGACGACAGGCGTTGGGTGACGACGCTGATATGTTTGAAGTGGTCGAGAAACGGGTGGGTCAGGAGCCCTAGACTGATGAGGGATAGTGGTAGGCGGGACATTAATAGCTGTCGGAAAAGGTGTGAGAGTACTTTCTTGAATGGGTTCTGGAGTTACGTGACTGGACTCGAAATATGGAACCGACTCGAAGAAGGTAACATCGGTCGATACTAGGTATCGTTGTAGAGTATGTGAATAACAATGATAACCTTTTTGGGATCGATGATAACCAAGAAAGACACATTTTAGTGATCGAGCTGAGAGTTTATCAAGACCAGGAGAGAGATTGTGTACAAAACATGTGGACCTAAAGACTCGGGGAGGAATTGGGTGAAGTGGGGAATTGGGAAAAAGGATTGAATGAAGGATTTTATTGTTAAGAACAGATGAGGGCATGCAATTTATAAGATAACATGCTGTTAGCACAACATCCCCCCAAACCGAAGTGGAACATTACCATGGAGAAGTAGGGTCCGAGTGGTTTCTACAAGATGCCAATTTTTGCGTTCGTCTATCCCGTTTTGTTGAGGTGTGTGAGGGCAAGATGTTTGATGGAGAATACCATTGCGTGACATGAAATTCTGAAATTGTTAGGATAAATATTCACGGGCATTGTCACTTCTTAAGGTACGGATAGACACACCAAATTGAGTTCTTATTTCTTGATAGAATTGTTCAAAAATAGAAAATAATTAAGATCTATTCTTCATTAAGAATAACCACGTGCAACGTGAAAAATCATCAATAAAAATGACAAAATACCTAGACTCAAGAGTAGAGACAGTACACGAGGGACCCCAAACATCGGTGTGAACTAAAGCAAAAGGGGACGAAGCTCGTTTATTGACTCGATTGGGAAACTGACCACGAATGTGTTTCCCTAGCTGACACGACTCACAATGTAAATTAGATACCTTCGACAAATTTGGCACCAACTTATGTAGTTTGGAAAGACTGGGATGACCTAATTGAGCATGGATAGTGAGTGAGAATCTTTGGCTGAGCATGTCTGAGATGACACTGAGAGATAATAAAGGCCTTGAGACTCACATCCAACACCAATCGTCCGTCCCGAACTCCGATCCTGCAGGGTAACATTATTGTTAGTGAAGGTAACACTACAATCAAGAGAACGAGTTAAACGACTGACTGAAAGTAAATTAAATGGACAATTAGGTACATAGAGGACAGAAGTAACCGAGAGAGAAGGTAGAATTCGAACAGTACAAGTTATGAGGAGTAACCATGAGTATCGGATCTGAAACAATTGTCCTATGGAGAGTAGAGCATTGGAAAAATTGTCGGGATCGGTCGTCGAACGTGCTGTCACGTGCGGAGGTTTCTACCGATGGAAAGTGGGGAACGACTGGATCAGAAGAGGCGTTTCTGCAGGTTACCGGAAAATTTTGAAAAGTGAGAGGCAAACCGGAATGATGACACGGTTTACAAAAAAAAATTCACCGAAAGATAGTGGATCAACCGGATAAAGTACGGCGAAGAAAGAATTGTCTCTTAGCAAGCTCTAGATACCATGTTGAAATACAAGAGACTAAGAGACATTTGAATAAACCGTGTGTTTTGGAAAGCACTACGAAGACTTTATTATATATAAAGAGATTATAACTAATTCCATGATATAGTCGATGTGGGACTATTCGATATACAAATATTCTTAATATTATATTTACAAATATCGTTAGATTTCATCAAAGTAATCCTCCATCTTTGTTCCTTTCAGCATCTTGAATGTGAACAATTTCTATTTCAAGTGAAGATGAATTTCCAAGGCTTAAGATCAAAGCACTATGATATATTTCTTCTCTTTCTTTGTAAGAGTGTTGGATAATTTCTTTTCACTGGCTAATGCATTCTCAAGACCTTTGACACACCAAGATCGCCATCATCTTCAACCTCCCGATACCAAAATCATTCTTTTCAATAACGAATTTCGTCATTGTCATGTCTAGATCTGAACCAGTGCTACTGATACCAATTGTTGATAATGAATCAAACAAAAAGATTTAAAACTAAAAAAGAAAAAACTGATGCAGTAAAAATAACAAGTACAAACAAATCCAATGTGTGTAATTATGCTCATTAATTATATGTTTAGGTACAAATTGCGCAAGAAAAAAGGACAAGTAAATCAACAAAAGAATTTGTAAAAAATAAGGGCTTTTAAAAAAAGGGCCCATTTGATGACTAATGGAAACTACTTCATCTCCACTCCAGCAGCACTGCAATGCAATTATTTCTTTTACAGAACATACAACATCTTCCAAATAGTTGCTCTAGTTATCTTCACCTTAATTTTGTTAGTGCTAATCTGAATACATTCTGTTTTACATCAAGATACGAAGAACGGCGAGGCCAACGGCGGATATTGAAACAAGTGTTCCTATGCAGTATTTTATCACATCATATTTGGCTGCTTCTAGCTGAGCCCTTAAAGCATGGATCTCCTGAATATTGTATTAATATTAAAGAAAATCGAAATGACATGGAACAATAATAACTTGAAAACTATTACTGTTACTGTTCGCGCTCTTTTGCTTACTCTATCAAGTTTGTTAGTCAGGTTGTTAGTTTCAGCATTCTGATTGGCTAGCTCCTCCCTTATTCTCCTGCACTTAAACAAAAACATCAAGAATCGTGGTGGAAAGTATGATATTGCATGGAACACGAGTTCTGTAATGCTCGATAATGGGTTTTTTATTCAAAACTCTTACCCTCTTTCAAGGTTTAAGTCCAACCGCTGTCCAGCCGTGACTTTATCTATCTCATACCTACACCACAACCCAGAACAATGCAACATAAAGATTATAACTTGACAGATGAAGATAATAGTTGATTAAGGATAATCAAAGAAATCATGATAAACAAGAAAAAGACCTCAATTCATTACGCATCTTCTCTATATCATTCCTAAGCTTCTCAGTCTCGTGTTGAAGTAGAGAAAAGTGGTGTCCCTGCATTGTGATATTTTCATTATATGACAATATCAGGCAAACAAACATCAACCTCCGCTGAGGAAAAATATAAGGACAAACAGAAAGATATTTTTTTTAAGTCAAAATATTAAAAGATGGGGAAAGGGTGAAGGACTACCATGATGAAAGCAAAAACTCGGATTTAGGAGGGAACGGTGGGATCGCACCAATTAACCATTCTAATTCTGTTGTTTCGGCGAGTTCTGATATAATTAGCTCATTCTGTAAAGTCAATTTTTTTTATTATAGGATCGCGATTTTGACTACCATGATGAAGATAACTAATGGCTACACTAAAGAAAATTGACTTTGCAGAATGAGCTAATTATATCAGAACTCGCCGAAACAACAGAATTATAATGGTTAATTGCTGTACAAAACAATGTCTACTTGCATTTACCTCGTCATGACAAGGTTGTTAAGATCGAGATCTTACATAAGATCGGGAGAGAATAGAAAGATCGTATAATATAAAATCGTTGTTAAGATCGGAAGATCCTACCCAAGTATTTTTGTAAGATTAAGATGGGTAACAAGATCGTAAAACATAATATCGCAACAAAAATTGTAAGATCCTACTAAAATGAAAAAAAATAAAAATAAAATAATAGCATACATTTAAAGTATTTTTACATGATATATGTTAGTAGGCAAGTGTATTAGTGAGAAAATGACTCTTTTTCATATTCTTTATACATGTATGATTGAGCTTTTATACTTTATTACTACCACATGGAACATTTGTTAGACACTAGGGACATATTTGGTCAATTACTAAGATTATTATAAGTCAATTAGTTAAAACAAATCCTACAAGTGAGATGTTATTCTCTAAACCCTAAATCTAAAACTTCATTATTTTAAAAGGCACGCATTCATCCCCGCCGAACCATAATTGGTGTGCCTCTGCGTCTTGTCATCCTTCTCACCTTTTAATGGTGGTGGCCGGAAATCAGCCAATCATGGCCGAAACTGACAATGATTGCACAAAATCAATGATTTTACAAAAAAAATTCACAATTTGGCTACAACACACGATTCAACTTAAGACCGGGATCGTTGGGGTGATTGAGATAGTAAAATCTTATTTTAAGATCTAGATCGAGATCTTGAGAACCATGGTCATAACAAGAGAAGCATGACACACTTAATTTCTAATGTGGCATATCAACAAGAAGATGTAAGAAAGCCTCAACTTGGTGGAAAAATCTAGTTCAAATTGAACTTTTGTTAGTGTCCCCTTTCTTTGGTTTTCCTCAGCCGTAACAAACAAACACAGAGGTGGGAAAAGTATTAAACTCTTGTCGGATACTTGGCTTGGTACGTATAACTGGGAATCTTTGTTTTGGAGATTTTTCCGACTATCGGTAGATAAGGAGGCCTTCATTATTGACAGAGGAAAGCAGAAGGCTGAAGTAATGTGTTGGTCTTGGATGTGTAAACGACCATTTCTTGTATGGGAAGATGATTTGTTCAGTGAACCAAGCACGCTGGTTGCTGCCATTAGTTCCTCTTAAGGTGAAAAGTACTACTGGGTTTGGAAGGAGTGTAGGTTAAAAATATATTTAGTCCGTTCTGCTTGCGTGTTTTTCAAAATCATTGCATAGTGTTGTTCTCTTTGGTTTCTGCTAATGCAATATTTCAAATTTTCTGGAAAAGGTTGTCACCTTTGAATTTGAAAGTACTTTCTTGGCATTTGATGTTGGACAGATTACCCACAAGGGCTGCTTTCTCTAAGAAAACTGTTGTTAATTCTGCAGGGGCTTTTTGTGTATTCTATAATTTTAAAATTGTCCCATATTTAAGCATCTATACCGTATCATGTATCAGGGCTTCATAGTTGAGGAATAGTATCGTCTTAAAAGATGGTAGGCTTCGTATTTTTACCATTTTGGGCTTGATAAAAGTTATAATGTGTTTTTGATTATCTTTAACTGATTGGTGTATAGATCCAATCTCTTCTATTTTTTTTGTTTTTGGTGTAAGACTTATATTGTAAAAGGGTTGGATTATCCATGTAGTCGACTCTACTTAATAGGATAAGGCTTGGTTGTTGTTGTTTTACTCTTTGCTTATAAAAAACAAGCAGATCTAGTAAGGTGTTTTGTTATGATTTGTGTAGTTTATATCTATAACACTAGTAAAGCAAAATTTGCAGTATTTTCAGTTCATATATATGTGTACACGAGTCATTCATCCAACGTCTAAAATTCCACTCGTGTTAAAAAGTCTCACATTGAATGAGATATGGCCTGAAAATAAGTAGAGGCAATGTTCACCTTACAAGCCGATTTTGTAAGGTTGAGTTAGACACAACACAAATTTTTAAGATATCAGAGTCTATCCAAAATCCTTTTGACCATCTGCTATTAAGCTTTTGCTATCGGGTCACCCACCATTTATGTCCACACACCAAGTCCAGTTTGTGTTGGGCATGAGGGTGTGTTAAAGAGTCCAACATTGGATGAGATATGACTAGAAAATATGTTTTAAGAGGTGACAATCTTCACCTAACAAGCTAATTTTGTGAGATTGAGTTAGGCCCAAACCCCAAATTTTAAGAGCTATATCTCATCCACATGCACCTAAGTCATAAGAGTGCACATATATCATTACTTCTGAATTAATGAATATTACTCCAGTCTCAAATATCACAAAAAATGTCATATTTGGTGGTCCAAAATATAAGCAAAACCTAACAACCTTTACCTTATTAAATGCTTTAATTCTTAAAACCAATGTTGTTAAATAGCAGCTATAGCTGCGCTATACCTCTATAGCGTAGTGGAACTTGGACAAACCGCTTTTGTTCTACGATATGCTATTTATTACAAAATGTTATCAAATAGCAAATAGTGGCTATGGGGGCTCTATAACACTAATGTGTAGCAGAATTTTACCAATCCGCCATTTCCTTCTACCCATAATTAACAACACTGCTTAAAACACCCTTTAATGAAACATGTTCCTATACAAAATTACTAGGAAAAGGGGTTGTTTGGGACATACTAGTAGTTTTTTAGCACATCAAGAAAATGAAACGAGGTTAAGTACTATTCTGAATATGTAATATGTGTAACTAGTTAGTTTTTCCTATAATCAAGAGCAGAGAAAGTACCTGTGAGCTCTGCACTTCTGCTTTGAATTTGGAAAGATTGGCTTCTTGAAGCATCTCAGTCTTAAGATAAAAGCAAACAACCAAAACAGATAACATCAGTTAGTAACTTTCGTATCACTATTCTAAAAGCAATAAAACTTGAAATAGAGCACCACAAAGCAAATCAAACATCCATTGTATCGTAGCCGAAGGAACGTAAAGTAGGTCTAAAAAGGGCATTACCCTCTCCATTTCTTCTTTTGATACCAATGACTGAGATACATTCTCCAAACTATCATTCAACACCTCAGTTATAGCAGCAGTTATTGCCTCGGCTTGCATTAAAGGCACTCCTTGCGCCTCAAGTTTCTTAACCTACACAACAACAAAGGGTGCAAAAGTTATAACCACTGCAACGGAATAAGCTAGTGTTTTAAAAAACGGACCGTTTATATGTCTTGTTTGTTCATCGGGTTCGGTTTTTAAAACATTGAAATAAGGAACATGAAGGGAAAATGAAAAGGAATGTAAATTACAAGGGCTAATGTATCAACAAGAAATAACTGTTTTCCCTTTGATTTAATAAATTGAGAATAATGCATAGAACCAGAAATGTAAGGGGAAAATTTGGAAGCTCCAATTCCAAAGCCACCAAACCCAGTCAACGGAAGGGGAAAATTGGTTCCTATTTTCCCCAATCGCCTGCAAGCCGCCACCGCGGCCATTTGATACCAAAAAACCAAGCTTTTTTTGAAAGCCCCAAATTCCTCCAACAATTCCAAATCGATGATCACAGAAAGTTTATAGCAGCAGCAACAATTCTAACACAAAAAAATCAAACAATCAAACGATTTTTGTTGATTGGTTGGTTGATTTCATGGGAAACCAAAATAGGAAGAAAATAGAAGAGATGTTTGGTTACCTGAATCTGAATATGATAAGGAAGTAATTGGTGGGAAATTGGAAAGAAGAAGAAGAAGAAGGGTTGGTTGGTTTGGTTCCTAGTTCATCCTATTTTGAATCAAAAAATGAGATACCAATTACAATATGATTAAGACATTGGTTTTGTTGGTTGGTCACAAACAATCACGTGGGAATTGTTTTATTCGTGATTCTTAGGATATATTTTGTTGGCTTATATAGTTTTTTTATCTCTAATCATAGACCTTATATTTATAAATATAATAAAGATGTTTCTCCGCTAAATCATTAGAATTTTTTATTTCATATTTACAATAAATATGTATATATTACATAATGCGAATGACTAAATCTAAAAATGAATTGATTTTGTAATTTGAATTTCACCTTCATCCATGACTACGTATTTATTTGGTAACTTTACTCCGTTCCAAATCCTTAATGCATAGCTTTGATTTGTTTCATTTATTTTAGTTCTGATTTCTAATTATGGGATATGGGTTTGCAAGTTATCACCTAATAGAATTGGTGGTGGATTTTTATTATATAGTGGTCGTCTTTAGTCTTGATAAAAGTGTGAGAAATCATTTTTATGAAAAGGGAAAATAAGGAAGAAATAAGGAATAATTTTGGATTTGAAAAAATTCAGGGTTTGTATGATGGTTAGGGATGAAGATATGAATGCAAACCCGGAATTTTGGATTAAATATTATTTTTGTCCATATAAATTGGCGCGTTTTTGGCTTTAGTCCCTGTAACCTATTTTTTTTTAGTCACTAATTCTGGGTTTGAATTCATTTCTTCATGTCCAACCTTCATACAAATCCAGAATTTTTTCAGATCGATGAGAACATATGTGTTTATTTATGAGGTATTCATGTATGTTTATTTAATGTTCCACCATTTCAAACCATAATCATTTTTGATAGTTTGATTATGTAACTTTATTATTTACTCTTTCTCTTAGAATCTTCACCATCATCTTTCATTAAAGTTTCATCTTCATGTTTGTTTATGAAGGAAAGTTTGGATTCTTAGTTTCTCAAAGTACCAATGTTATTTTTATGTATGCAGGGTGGTGAAGCATTTTTTAAAACAAATACATTCATGCATGTATATACACCTATGCAAGTGCACTCATACATTTTATGTACGTGATTATCATTATCATGCTCATATTTCATGAATATCAATTACTATAAACAAGGACTGAAAGTACATGAGTTGAAGCACTTAGTGGAATATTAAGTAATTTATAGTTGAAATAAATTAATTAATCATTAATAGTTGAAAATTTAAGTAATTTATTAAATATTGAATCACTTATGAAATATATATTCTTGTTGCAATATTTATATTAAATAGAATGGTTTACTTCGTACACCATGATGCATGACTCTCAATAGCATGCATTATCACTATAAGAATCACCAAAGTTATCACCATGCATATTTCACCGTTTATGCACAACATCATTCATAATGCGCAACAATTAATCAATATTACGACAATCAACAAAAAACATTAAACAATAGCACCTCACCCATTGCATATTCACAAGCATTCAATCATGTTAATTCATAATAACATCAACTCATCATTAGGCAAACACAACTATTAGTTAATCGATCATACATGTCATCACATACATCCATACAGTAGACACTTGACTTCAACTCAATTATTTCACCAAGCACTACCATGAGCTAGCTATGCGCATTATCTTTCCAACGCTTTAAATGACACCTCATTTGGACTTACGGAACGAAAGTTTCGGCCAAAATCATTGAACAATACAGCAAAGGGTAAAACAATTTTTTTCACAAATTAGCCTATGACAATCGATTGTCATAGGGTGACAATAGATTGTCACCAAGAGGATTTCGCTACTGACTTTTAAAAATAGGAAATTAATCAATTGTACCCCCCTGCAATCGATTGTACTATAATGACAATCGATTGCCAACCGCAATTTTTCCAGAAAACCAAGTTTTCTCACTAAGTTCATCATCCCCTCCATCCCTAAACCTCCATACATGAATCTAACCAATTTTTCCCAAAATCAAGTGACCCAAAACATGAATTTAATAGTGAATCATATTGTTACAACCATCAACATGTTACAACATCTATTTTCATCATGATTCATAGCAATTCAACAATAATTTCGTCAATAATTTCATCAACAATCATGAACACAACTCAAGTATTCAAACACTCATCAATGGCATAATTTTATACAGGCATATTCATGATTATTCAAACATAAATTCAGTCATAGAAACACACGTTATACATCCAATCAATCAACAAATTCCAGATTTCTAACACAACAACAATTCATCAAAGCAAATCATGGAACACTAATGATAGCAAGGACCTCTCTTATCTACCTCATCATGTAATACACACATATTGAGAGCCCTTTCTCCCCCTTACCTTATATTTCCATCAACAATAGAAATTCAAGCAACTTCTATGAATTCTCCCTTCAAAACCTATCTCTCCTTCCAATTGCTCTTGTTTCTCTAGCCTCCTTGTTTTTCACGTACTGCCAAAAGTTCTCACTAACCTAATTTTCTCCCAACTTTTAGAATATATATAGCATTCTAATTATTTCTTAAAATTACAGTTTTTTCCCAACTTATTCATAATTTCTCTCCCCTGCACACATACTTCCCTCAAATCACACAATTGGCACAAATCCTTATTCTTACCAATTTTCTCAATTTATTTCTATTATTAATTAAAATACTACTTATTCTGATTATTTTTTAAATTATTCTACTAAGCTACTACATTCTTACCACACCCTATCATTTCTCTTACACCACCCCCAACAACACATATAATCACTGAATTTATTTAAAGGCACACCAAATAATTAAATTAAAATTCTAACTAATTCAATTAAATTAATTAATCGAATTTCGGGTGTTACAACTCTCCCCTACTTATAGAATTTTCTCCCTCGAAAATTACCTGAAGGAAACAGAGTCGGGTACGACTCTCGCATATGGTTCTCCAGCTCCCAAGTTATGCTTCCACCAACTAGTTCTCCCTACACTACCTTCACTAAGGTAATCTCCTTACCATACAACTGCTTCACTTTCTGATCCTCTATCTGCATGGGCGATGCCTCAATAGTTAGGTTCTCTCTCATCTGTATATCGTTCACTTGGATCACATGAGATAAATCTTGAATGTCTCTCCTCAACTGACACATATGAAACACATCATGAAGATTAGCAAGCGGCGGTGGTAAAGTAATCTGATATGTCATCTCTCCTATCCTCTGCAAGATCTGGTACAGACCAATAAAACATGGTGTGAGCTTTCAAGACTTCAAAGCTTGACCAACACCGGTCAATGGAGTAACTCTCAAAAACACATGATCCTCCTCTTGGAACTCAAGTGCTTTCCTCCTCTTATCATGGTAACTCTTATAGCGACTCTACAAAGCTTTCATATTCTCTTGGATCATCTTGATCTTCTCATAAGTTTGTTGCACAATCTCAGGTCCAATCACCGCACTCTCACCAAATTCATACCAACATAGAGGTGTCCTAACCTCCTATCATACAACGCCTCAAACGGGGCCATTCTAATACTCAAATGGAAATTTTTATTGTAAGTGAACTCAATCAGCGACAGGTAGCTATCCCAAGCACCTCCTTGTTCTAGCACACTAGCTCTCAACAAACCCTTCAATGATTAAATAGTCCTCACAATCTGACTGTTCATCAACATATTATAAGCAGAACTTAACTTCAGCTTTATACCCAACGTTTCTGCAAACTCTTCCAAAACGTCAACGTGAACCTCAGATCCCTATCTGACATAATACTTGATGGAATACCATGCAGGCTAACAATCTTCTCAATATACAACTCAGTCAACTCCTGCAAAGGATAACTGATCCTAATCGGTACGAAATGAGCCGATTTAGTCAACCTATCAACAATTACCCAAATGGAATCATATCCCTTCGTCGTCTTCGGCGAACTTAATACAAAATCCGTGGAAATGCTATCTCACTTCCACTGAAGAATACTCAACGGTTGTATCAGACCCAACGACTTCTGATATTCAATCTTCGACTTCTGACAAGTTAAATAGGCATAAACAAACTCAACTACTTCCTTCTTCATTCCTGGCCACCAAAATAATTTCTTCAGGTCTTGATACATTTTAGTGGCGCCGGGATGAATACTCAGACCACTTATATAACCTTCCTCAAGAATACTCTTAAGCTCCGGTACATCAGGTACATGAACCTTGTCTCTGAACCTCATACACCATTCTCGTCAATTCTAAAGTCACCTCTTTTACCTTGAATAATTAACATAATTCGGACAACCAATCCCACATCTATCTTTTGACCTTCTGTGATCTTTTCAAGGATACCACTAGTAAGCTTCAACATATCCAACTTCACACTATTAGGAGTCTTTTCACATATCAAACTCATATCTCTGAATTTCTCAATCAATTCCAACTCTTGAACCACCATCATTGACATATGCAATGACTTCCTGCTCAATGCATCAACTACAACATTGGCTTTACCAGGATGGTAGTTCAAACCAAAATCATAATCCTTTAGAAACTCTGTCATATCCCAATTTTGTCCAAGCATTTCAAACTTTCATGCATCTAACTTCATTTTGTTTTTTTTAGAATAAAATTTCGGTATTACAGACATACTGTTTGAATTGATATTCAATTGCGTGTAGAGTTATCGGGCGAAATTTTTTGAGATCGGGCTTGCAGTTGTTTGTTTTATTAATCTAAGGTTTGTGTTGTTTAACCCGACATGCTCGTTTAATTTTTTTCGATCTCATTTACGTTCACAATTTGATCAATCTGAACCTTTTCAACTGAGCCTTTTTCACTACAAAAGTTGATCTTTGTCTGTCTGTTTTATGGAAGTATATTTTACGTAGATTATTTCAATGCATTCTTTTTTACTTTTTCGCGCATTTTTGCGTCCGATTTTTATCCATTTTAATTCCTTTTATTTTGTTCTTTTGTTAAAATATCAAGAAAAAATAAATAGAGACAAATAAATAATCATTTGATTTTTATTTTTATTTTTATTAAAAATATTTGAAATTTATTTCATTTTATTCTTTTAAATTCATATTTAACCATTTAAAAATATCCAAGGGGTTTTTTGGCAATGCATTTAATTGTGAAAATCCTAATTTGCTTATAATTTTGTGCTAACTCTCTTGGCCATTGGATCAAACTCATCAACAACTCACAATTGTTCCCATCATTTTCACTTGGATCACTATCCATATTTCTCTCCCATAACCAAATTACAATCTCATTTCAACAAAATTAACTTTAACAAACACACTTAGATGCAATTCTAACCCTTGATTAAACACTTTTTCACAAGGATCACTAATTGGTGCAATCCTAACCATTCTTCATTTTCATTTTTCACATTCTAACTCCCTCCAAAACTCACTCTCACATTTCACACAAATTTAGATTCATTCACATTCATCTTAGCCTATTTAAACAACATCATATCACCACAATGGAGAAAGAAAAAAATTCAAAAGGATAGCATATTCACTACTTGAATTTTGCTCAAAAATGGAAAATAATTGAAGAATTTTAAAGAGCAAAAGGACATTGAAGAGTGATTCAGATCACAATGATTGGTACCCGTTTGGAGCTTTATCGGAGGGTGACCGGAGTTTGCAAACTCGCGAGAAAACTCATCGGCATTCTTTGTGTTCTTGAGGCTTTTAGTGTCGGTAAAATTTGATTTTTGCATTTAACCTGATTTCTTGACATAAACTTGTCGTTGCACTTAGTATGTTTCATATCCTTTAATCATTCGTGCAAAATAGCTTGAAATGTGAATTTTCAAAAAATTGGTGCTCTTGAGCATCCCACTGTAAACGATTAATTTTTGAAAATTTTAGTGGTTGTTTGTTGATTTTTTAGCATGTCATTGTGTTCGTGAGATTAAGTAGATGAATTTTCATTATTCATTTGTGTGATTTTGTGGAAATTTGAGATAGTTACATGTGGATCAAATAGACTAGTAATGTGTTTTTCAAACTTGTCTTACTATTGTTATTGCATTTCTACAAATTGCTACTAAATATCCGTGTTTAGCATAATCAGAGAAGATGAAGTATGTGCGGCCCACGTGTCACCTACCACTTTTTTCTTTCATTTTTTCTTTTTTATTTAAATTTTGTTACTTTTTCTTTATTTATTTTTAGTTTTTTATAATTAATTGTTAAATTGGTTTTAATTAATTAATTTTTAATTAATTTGATTAATTGATTAAATTTATTTTAATTAAGTAATTTTGTTAATTGATTTTTATTTAACTTGATTTATTGATTAAATTTATTTTACTTGATTAATTTTGTTGAGTGATTTTTTAATTAACTTGATTAATTGATTACATTTCATTTTAATTGATTATTTTTGTTAATTAATTTTTAATTAACTTGAGTAATTGATTAATTTTATTTTAATTGATTAATTTGGTTAATCAATTAATTAAATAACTTGACCACATAAAATTAATCTTTCCAAATCAAAACCATCAAATGTCAAGCGGTAATTTTCAAAACTTGTTTCGTTTCGATTAACTTCGAATCAATGTGAATCAAACCTCGATTTTTATCGAGTGCATTTTTTCAAATTCAATCAAAACATCTAATCATTTTTAAATATATTTTCACAAAGGATGAAAAAGGAAATGGCTCAGTGCCTACTATTCTTTTCTCCGATTGTTTGGATACGAGTTGCCTAATTTGACCATCCGAACAATTGTCATCCGTTAAAAACCATCAACCTGATTCATCTCAAACCACTTTTGTAATGAAATCTTAAACAACCATATTTTCACAATAACTTGGACGAAAAAGGAAATGGTTAAGTGCCTACTATTCTTTTCCCCAAATACTTGAATACAAGTTACCTAACTCGACCATTCAAGTCTTTGTAGTCTATTCAAAACACCATAATGATACCTAATCCTTTTTCAATAAAAAGGATGAAAAAGGAAATAGTTTAGTGCCTACTATTCTTTTCCTCGATTGTTTGGATACAAGTTGCCTAACTCGACCATTCAAGCAATTGTCATCCACCCAAAAAACATCTCAACACATCAAACCATTTTCAATTCAAAAAGCCGAAATACTTGATCAATATCAAGTCCTTTTTTCGAACTAATCTGAAATCATGCTCCGCCCAAGTGTGAATCCTTTCAAACAATTCTTTCTTTGCCCAAGCGCAAACCCTTTCAATCATTGAGTCTTTATTCTCCCAAGTGCGACTAAAATAATTTTCGAAATTAAAATCAACCAACAAACAAAGTTCTTTCAACAAAGAACTGTGTAGCCTTGAGTTCCCCATCACACCTGGGGATACGTAGGAGCAGGGTTTTGAAATCTTGTCAGGTCATTAACAAAAAAAACCCTAAAAATTGTTTTTCTTTCTTTCATAAACTCGCAATAAGTAAAAGAAAATAATAACATAAGCTAACATTAAATCGCAAATTTAACTAAATGGTTCCCGTTGAGTATAATGAACGTGAGTGGTGCTAATACCTCCCCCTTGCGTAATCGACTCCCGAACCCGAATTTGGTTGTGATGACCATCTTCTTTTCCTTTTGAGGGTTTTATTGATATTTTCCCTTTCCTCTTTTGGAATAAATAAAGTTCGATGGCAACTATGTTCAACCATTTCCGTGAGCGTGCAAATGCCTCGTGAAAGATCAGATTTTTCGAGATGTGACAAACTCGAGCCATCTTCTCTGCCTCATATTCAACCCATTCTTATTGAAAAGATACTTCAAACTCTTGTGATCACTGAACACCTCAAATATGGAGCCAAACAGATAATGTATCCAAATCTTCAACACAAATACCACATTTGCCAACTCCAGATCATGCGTAGGATAATTGCTTTCATGAACCCTCAATTGCCTAGAAGCATAAGCCACCACCTGGCCATTCTACATTAACGTATCACCTAGACCCATCTTAGAAGCATCATAATACACAACAAATGACTCACTTGGATTTGGCAATATCAAAACTGGAGCAGACATCAACTTATTCTTGAGTTCTTGGAAACTCTCTTCACAATGTACATCCTAAACATAGGTTTGATCCTTTACAGTCAACTAAGCTAACGACAATGCTAACCTCGAAAAGCCTTCGATAAACTTCTTGTAGTAACCAACCAAACCTGAAAACTTATAATCTTTGTAACTAATTTCAGAGTCTCTTATTGCAACACAACGTCTATCTTTGATGGATCAACAGTAATGCCACCACTTGAAATCACGTGACGAAGGAAATTCACTTCCCGCAACCAGAACTCGCACTTGGACAACTTTTCATATAACTTCTTCTCCTTCAAAGTATGCAACATAATTCTCAGATGCTCCTCATGATCTTCATTTGACTTCGAATTTATCAAGATGTCGTCGATGAACACAATCACAAACTGATCTAAGTACGGATGGAATATTCTATTCATGTACTCCATGAAGACTCCATGCATATTAAACACTACAAACGACATCATTGAATATTCGTAATGACCATAACTCATTCTAAAAGCAGTCTTCGGAATATCTTATGGTTTCACACGAATCTGATGATAACCCGAATGCAAATCAATCTTGATAAACACACAAGCACCCACCAACTAGTCCATCAAATTAAAAATCCTCAGAAGTGGATACTTGTTCTTGATAATCACTTTATTTATTTGTCGATAATCAATACACAAGTCTCTGGGGCGGGATATTGGCCGCGCCTCTGGGGTTGGAAGAAGTTTAGTTGTGATCAAGTCTTTGGGGATGGATATTGGCCGCGCCTCTTAGTCTCTGGGGCTGGATATTGGTCGTGCCTCTGGGGATGGAAGAAGTTTAGTTGTCAATAATCAACACACAACCTCATACTACCATCTTTCTTCTTGACTAGCAACACTGGCACACCCCACGACGAAACACTCAATCGAACAAACTTCTTCTCAAGTAGATCTTACAATTTCTTCTTCAATTCAATCAACTCTAAAGTAGACATTCTATATGGATCTATCGACACGGGACTAGTACTAAGTAATAAGTCTATAGCAAACTCAACCTCGTGCTCCGATGGAAAATCACGGATATCATCTAGAAACACTTCTGGAAAATCACACACCACAGGTAGCTTGCTAATCCTAGCTTTGCAGCCTTCATAGAATCTAGTATCATAAACAACTTTGCCTCGTCCTTCACGAGCTCATCCACTTGCTTGGCTGACACAAATAATTCATCACTTGCATCAAACTTTGGAAATGACATCATCTTGTCATAACAGTTGATATGGACACGGTTGAACTTCAACCAGTTCATCCCAAAGATAACATCGAGATTTCTCAAAGGTAGACACACTAAATCTATACCAAAATTCTTATCGAAATTACTAAGTGGACAATTCAAACAAACCCACTAAGTGGTTACCGGACCTAGAGTCTGGGTATCAACAACCATATTCCCAACCATAGAAGACAAATTCAAACCCAACCTCTCAATACAATCAAGCGAAACAAACGAATATGTTGCACTCGTATCAATAATAGCAATCAGTAAAATACTATTAATAAAGCATGTACCTCGAATCAATCGAGCAGCTCTAGTAGTCTCTGATCCTAGCAAAGCAAATGCCTCTCCCTAGATTGTGCTTTCTTCGGTTTCTGATAATTAGCGTTGATATTTCCCTATTCTCCACAGTTATAACAAGTCCTCCCAACACTTGCAATCTATAATATGGTAACCTATCTTTCCATATTTGACACACCTCAAAACATTATTCTTGCACTCATTAGCACGGTGGCCCAACTCGCCACACTTAAAGCACTTGACAGAAGCGATAGTCTCTCCCCCACTTGGATTTTTCTCATCAGAAGCTCTCTGTTTCCCTTTGTCAGCTGAAGCACTATACAACTTCCCACGAGAATGGTTATTTCCCTTCCTCTCACTAACACTCTTGTAGTGAGCGGAACAAGCCTTGCAACCCTCGTTATAAATCCTACACTTATTCACCAGTGTAGGGAACTTGAGAATCTCCTGATAGTTGATTCCTTGCTTGATTTCAGGTTGCAGACCATTTTCAAACTTAATGCACTTCGACCCCTCCACATCCGCACCATTGTAGTGTGGACAAAACTTCAAAAGTTCCTCGAACTTTGCAACATACTCAGTAATGGCCATGTTTATTGTCTTAAGCTTAAGAAATTCAATCTCCTTTTTGCTATACACATCTTTAGGAAAGTGCTTCTCCAGGAATTGCACTCTAAACACAACCCAAGTGATCTCATCACCAACAGTCTCTAGTCTCTAGCATGCATTGTCCAATAAATCTTCATCTTCCTCAGACAACATGTGAGTCCTAAACAATAATTTATGTTCCTCGATACATGACATCACTCTAAAAATCATCTCAAATTCTTTGAGCCATACATGAGTAACCTCTGGATCGTAGCTACCCTTAAACGTTGGTAGGTTATTCCTCTGAAATTTCCCCAAACCACGTAACTAATCACCAATCTGATTTTGTTGACCCTACAATGCTTGAGCCATTAACTCCAAAGCTTCCTCAATAGCGCGGTCGTTTCTTCTAGTCATTTTTCACACCATCAAACATGCATTTGAAAAAATAATGCATCGACAGTGTACACATACATGTCACATTCTAGGGAATATACAACATTAAAAAACCTGGTCAGATGGATTGATCTGCTCTGATACCACTATGTAACATCCTAAACCCCAAAAACATATAATAAAATATTTACACGACTATTTAAGGTGCCACCAACAAAATTCTTTTTAAAAAATATTAAAATAATTGAGGTGGGAGGTCCTCTTGGTGGGTGACGATGTTAGGTTGCAGACAGACGGTTAGGTCGATGTTGTGTTACGACTACTGAGAACGTAATGCTCTTTGAGTAGTGGTGAATATGTATGACTTGATAATATGTCCTTCTTCTCCCTTGGGTAGAAGTATTTATGGAGGCCAATGGGCCAAAAGTGGGGGGAGTTATTTGTGCCCCACTACTAGATCATGGGGATGGGGGAGTTATTCCTCCTTTGACCCATTCCTCTAGTTTATTATCATGGGACACATAACCTCCCATGTTTATTTGGAAAAATGGGAAATAGTTTGGATGTACTAAGCCCAACTGGATAGTCGGTTACTGAGATATGGGTTGCCTCATGGCCCATTTTGGGCAGCCGATGACTTTGCCAGGTACCTCGCCCCATTGGTCACCTTCCTTGTTTTTACCTAAGCTACCCCTTATTGAAGCCCAAAAAAATGATAACACTAGACAATCCCTCATGCACGAGGGCTTGGTAAAAGGCAAAGTGTTTGATAGAACTCACATAAGGAGAGCTTAGGCCTATAGGCGATACGTTCAGGCAAGCCTATTTGTTGAGACTCTTAGTTGAGTCTCTTAGGAGAGACTTTATGTCGGGTTTCTTAGGTGATAATTTATACAAGTTTCCTCCGGAGAGACTTTATATCGAGTCCCTCAGGTGATACTTTATGTCGAGTCCCTTAGGCAAGACTTTATGCCAAGTCCCTCAAGTGAAAACTTATGTCGAGTCCCTGAGGCGAGATTATGCATTAAGCCTGACTGATAAGACTTAGAGTCTCTCAGAGGAGGCGTTGAGTCTCTTGGATGAGACTGTATGTTTCATTCTCCCTTGGGAAAGTCTAACTCCCTCAGGAGAGACGTTTGACGTCTCATGCGAGACTTTTATCGAGCCGTTAGGCAAGACTTGTGATCAAGTCTCTGGGGTTGGATATCGGTCGCGCCTCTTAGGCGATATTTATATGTTTTAAGAACAAGTCTCTGATGAAGGTGGAAAACCTTTTGATGACATTGACTCTTATAGAAGTTTAATTGGTAGATTGATGTCCTTAAAGACCACTAGGATGGACATTATCTTTACTAAAAAAAACTAAGTCAATTCCTCTATAATCCAACCATGATTCATTACCAACCTGCCTGCAGAGTTATTAGATATTTGAAGTACATATTTGGTAGAGATTTCATGTTCCATAGAAACTCAGAATTGCAAATCATTGGCCATTCAGACGTAGACTGGGTTGGGCGTATTTGTTCTAGAAAATCAATTTTTGGTTATTGCTTCTTTCTAGATTCTTCATTGATTTTTTGGCATGTAAAGAAACAACAAACTAATTCTCGATCTTCTTTTGAAGCCAAGTACATGGCATTACCATCAGGTGCTTATGAATTACTTTGGATGATGTATACAATAAAGGACCTTTGTATCAGTTGTTCTAAGCCTTATGTCCTATATTGTGATAGCCTAAGCGTCATGCATATTGCTTCCAATCCAATTTTTCATGAGAGGAAGAAACACTTAAATTCTTGACAAGAGCAACTTTCAAATTTCTTGACAAAAGCTTTACCTATTCCTAAATTCAATAATTTTATTTTTAAATTTGACATGATAAACATCTATCATTCTCGGGTTGAGGGAGACTCTTACAAATTAAAACCTAAGAATAATGAATTCATTGAATAACTAAAGTGCCATTGCATTTTCTTGCATTTACTCAATTTGAAGCCAATTGAATAAATAGAATTTCCCTCAATTAAATTCATTCAAATTGGTGAAATAAATTAAATTATTTGTCAATGCTTCCATTAGCTCATCTAATTGCATTAGTTCAATAAGCATCAAAGGATTAGCCTCATGATTATATCCAATATCTTAAAATCAGATTGAATTGGTCAATCAAACTGGCCGAATCGGAGATCTAAGAGGTCATCAATCTAATTTTATTATTGGATCGAGTAAACTATTAAGTCAATAGAAATTGAACAGAACAATTTAAAATCAATAAAAATCAACGAATTGATGATTTTAAAAAACCGACAAATTAAATGTAACTCTGAGAATTGATTAGCACGATCCTAATTCATTATGCAATATAAATACTTTCTGTTACAACTATTTACTCAACTTTTAATTAGATTTCATTTAACGTGGGTGGAATAATTTAACTAGTAGTAATAATCAGGATGAATGAAAAAACAATATAGTAATCTCATTAAAAAAACAATCTTGTAAAAATAGAAGTTGTCAAACATAGTAGCTTAGACTAAATAATACTTGTGGATAGTACAGTGAAGAAATTAGGACAGTGTGAGCATTACTCTTACTCTCAATCAAATAGAATTTTTATAAATCTAAAAATCGAGTCCATGTTTAACTAATTCCTTTTCCACAATAGTGTTTAACTGCTCAATCATTTCAGTTGTAAGAAGATTTTTCCAAAATGCTCCAAACGGACAATAGTGATTGGCACTATGAGAGTTTTCATCACTTAATATAATATAAGAATATAAATATGATTTTATTATTAAATAATTTTCATAATTCTTTTTGAAAATCATTTTATAATATGAATTCCAACTCCCACCCCACCACGTTCTGATTCTCCCTCCAAGCCAGACACGGCTCCATTATTTTTTTCCTCCATGTATGTCAGCGTGTATTTACTAGTAATAGAAACAGCCAATTTTTGCTACAGTATTAAAAAAAAATTGTTTGCAAGCAAATGTCATGATCAAATTGGTCCATAGTTAATAGTACAATAATGCTATTCTTATAACACATGTTACATTCAATACTTATACTATAATTATTTTTACTTTTTTAATAAATAAAAAAATATTTATAATTTTTTTTTAGATTATTTTTATAACATAAATATAAAAAATTTCATTAACCAATTTTATTATTGAATTAACCACAAAAATATAGATTATTAACTACGTAATTTTCTTATAATTTATTAACCAAATTTATTATTTCATTAACTAATAAAATACATAATATTAATTAAACTCTGACATTAAAATATGAAATACAAATTTTGGTCAAAAATTAATTATTATATTTTATATTAGAATTTGGTTAATATTATGTATTTTATTGATTAATTAAGTAGTAAATTTGGTTAATAAATTATAAGTAAAATATAGGGTTAAACCCTATATTTTTGTGGTTAATACAATAATATAGTTGGTTAATAAAAAAATTATAGTTGTGTTATAAAAATAATTATAATTTTTTTTATAAATACTATTTTTTTATTTATTAAAAAAATAAAAATACTATTCACTGTATAAATAGGATGAACAATATTTGGTGTAAGTATTGAGTATAACATTTAGTGTAGGAATAGCAATCCTCTTAATAGTAATAAAGATGATTATGTAGTCTTTATATCATTTTTAGGACTTTCTTAGATTTATGTTGTTGAATTATTTAGGAATATTGTTAAAGTATCTACAACTATTATTTTTCCATTTATAATAATAATAATAATAATAATAATTATTATTATTATTATTATTATTATTATTATTATTATTATTATTATTTATAATAAACCAAAACAATTCGATTTTATATTTATAATAATTTCTGATAGAAACCAGTTGGAAAGTCATCGGCCCCCGTGCCTTGAAGGAGAATAGCGATCCAAAACGCAACGGAAATTAAAAAAATTCTCCTTTAGTGATCCTTACGAATGAGCATGATCAGTGATAGAATCGTTACCTCTTGTGGCGATTGAAACCTTTGATGCGGATCTAAGGAGTGATCACGAACGTTGAATGGTGACAACGCCTCTACTCAGTCCACACGAACGAATTCCTTCAGTCTCAGTCCTAGCTGCTACGAATGAAGGCTTTGAGTGAGAGACAGAGAGAGAGAGAGAAACAAAATTTCATCTGAACAAATGCTTCTGCACAAGGGTTCTATTTATAGAACCACTTGTGTGGGTTGTAAGCTAAAAAACACACTTAAGTGTATGTGGCCCATATCTTATGATATACCAAAATCACTTAAGCGCGTGGTACCTTACCATATTTCGTATTCTACTTAAGTGCACTGTTACTTACGATGTTTTACAATTAACTTAAGTGTACCGTACCTTACGGTGTTTCTTATTTACTCTATCTCTCATCAATCCGTCCTTTTGTGTGTGGTATCTAACATAATAAATAGTGAGCGGTATCTAACAACACATCACTGCTACCCAGGACACGAAAATGTCATGTGATGTCACAAATCCTTTTGTGATAATACTTGTATGTATAATTACCCTTTTTCCCTTATGTCTATATTGAACACAAGGCATAGACCATGTCATCCTTGTCCAGTTAAATATTGGGCTCTTAGACAATTATCCTGTTACGCAGGATGGGTAAATTTTATCTAGGTCACTCATGTCCCTCAGCATGCTTCGTGGAGTACCCATCAACTGTTTTTATGGTCATCCAATTATGGACAACGTTTGATCAACAATAAAGCACTCGACTCTACATCTAGGGTCCATAGTGGTTTCAGGTTGAAGGGTGATATACACCACTATCACCATGAGAATAACTTATAACACTTTACATAACATTCTATATAGTATTCTCATAGTGGGTCAATCCAGTATGAGTATTACTCCTAATATTCATACCTATGTTTAAGACTTGATAACTCCTTATCCATGATCCATGAGATATGATCATCAGTCTATATACATAATAGTCTTAATGCTTTAATGTTATCACACTTCACAATAAAGCTCGACTATGAATACTTTAAGAATAGTGTCCTTATGTTTAATGTGATCTCATGATTAAGTCACACTTGATACATTAAATGGACTAGCTATTCTAGGGACTTTATTAAACAGACATAATAAAGAAAAAACATTTTATTATTAATAAATAATTTGATACAAGCACCAAAAGTATTGGCCTATAGGGCTTACATCAACATGCCTTCCACAGGTTCATAACGAAAACAACATTTTTAATCTCTTCTTTTTTTACCGTCATCTTGAGTTTCTCCAAATCCTCACTATTCAAGTTAGGAAGCGTGTATTGAGTTTAAGTCCACTCATTCCTAGTATCATGCAGAGCGGAGAGCCTCTTATAGTGCATATTAAATAGTTCATGCACTTGATTCTCATCTTCCATTCAACTGTGATCATCATTCGAAATGGTAATAATTTATTCTTCCATCTCCATTGCACGGTTTCCAGGTGATAGTACTTCGTATTCCTGTCCCCGTCGATCAACCATTTAGCTCGAGACCTTTGGAACCACGTTAACTCTTCCTTCTTCAATAACTCACTAAGCTCATACTGTGATTTATGTTCAAGGCTCCTGAGACGATCAACATTGTAGTGTGTATAGATACTTTGTTGGATACCTTTCAACCTTCTAATAATTCTATTCTTTTCTCGCATAACCTTATCAAAAGTGTAGAATCTTCATTCCTTCACACCTTCCTTTATTCTCTCAAGGTTATTCTACAATGATATATCATTATTCCATGTCTTATTAATCATATCTTCATACGTGTTATCAACCAACCACGCACTTTCAAAACAGAATAAAGGAGTGGTATTACTCTTATATGCCCCAAAAGGGAAAATAAGGATCGGATGATGATCAGATAACTCCATCCTAGGAAGATTTCTAATATACCCATTAGGGAAACTCAAGTTCTCCCATTTACATACTGAACCTTCATGTGCATAAACTGAAATTTCTTTTGAACCAATGTAACATACATATTATCCTCTTTCCAAACCATATCAATCCCCCTTACATAACCATTAACTTTCGTTGCAAGATAACCATCAAACCCCATTTTGGAAAAAGAAATCCTAAGCTTTTTAGGGTCACACTGAGTCTCTATGATAACCAATATTCCAGGTTCATGTATTCTAGTATATTGACTATAATACCAGTAAAATGCAGAACTAGCCGATCCTCTATAGTTCTAGACCATAATATCTTTATTTGTATTAACCATAATGACATGTAGATAATTGAAGTAAATTCCCAAGGTGTTAGCTGACAAATTTTTCCTGAGAGATTGGAAAGCATGGTCGACCAGAAGGTCTGTCGGAGGACTAGGTCGACGAGGAAAACTTATAGTCCAAGGTCGACATGGAAAGGGACCAATCGAAGTCGAAGGCCATTACTCCGTGATGGGGAGCGATCATGGGTGTTTGAGACGTGGGAAGTTACCTACAGACGTGGGGGAAGTGAGCCGACACGTGTCATCTCAGGAAAAGGTTGCAACCTCCCAACGGTTATTTTCTACTAGTATTTAAGCAGGTTGTATGGATCATTTCAAAGGGTAGAATTTTTAGCATTTGCAATAGGAGTACACTTGAAGTATCAAAGAGTTTACGAGAAAAGAGTCATCTCCCTACAAAAATTATTTTTGCTTCCACTTATATTTACCAATCATTTAACTTACAAAATTGTCTTTGTTTATTTCTTTTATTTCCACCAGACTTTTGTTTTTTATTGCATTACTTTATTGCATTACTTTATTGCATATTTTAACTTGCTAAGAGTTACATTCACTCCCTTTAAACATCCCAAATACTTTACCAACAAAATAGCCATATACTCAACACCAAGTCTAAGACTTTGTAGTCGGTCCTGCAAGTAAACCTCTGATAGGAAGGCTAGAGATTGTTGGTGAAAAACATATTGACACACCTAGTAGGACTCGAGGTGTTCTGTATATGCAACTACGCATTGGAAAAATGGTGTCACCTCGACCAGACGAAGATACGTCTTTGGCGGGAGACACAGTTGCGTCACAAATGACTGATGTTGGTTCTGGCGCGGTGTCGGGGGTTTCGACCGCATTTGTGGGGTGAACTTTAACACTGTGTTAGCCACAAACGTCGACGCCAACAATAATGGGAATTTCTGGGCAATACATGCCCAACTTTACAGTCCCCATGCACAGGACATTGGGAATGCCGACTGAGTTTATGGCAAGTATGCATTATCTCGCTTCGACTTTCGGTGAAGCATCATCATCGCCATTCCCACGTTACCAGGGGTTAGGACCATTGGCAAATCAATTTGGTCGACTCCCGGGGTTTGGGTTGTCGTCTCAGTCAGTCCCAACTTTCACGCCGAGTTCTATCGCTATCATGAGACATCAGATGGAGGAAAGTAATCATGAAATGGTCCATATGTTAACTCAGCAAATGGGTACCATACTGAAACCTTTGATCCAAGATTCTACGTAGAGTTACCAATAACTGGCAACTCAAATGACAAGAATAAGAGACTTTATGGGGGCTCCAAGGGCGCCAGTTCGTCAAAATCCAATGCCTCCTCCTCGATCGGAAACCCAAGTCCGACAAGAGGAAATGACAGACGACATAGTCGAACAAGAGTATCAGGAGTTCGAACATATTCATAGGGTGGCTCGAAGGCCTCCCATGGTTTTGGTCAACAGAAACCAGGATCCCGACCATGTGGTCAGGCAGATTCGACACGAGGTAGCTGTCGGGGAACAAAACCTAGAGACTATCATCGAACGAATCATAACACGAAATAGAATAAGCTCAGGCCTACAGCGGACGACTTACTCTTCACCCTTGTCAGACTTTATCTTACATACAGAACTGCCTAGGGGATGGAAAGTCCTGAAATTTACCAAGTTCATTGGGGATACTGAGGAGTCCACCATCGAACATGTTGCCAGGTATCAGACTGGGGCTGGCGACATAGCGAATAATGAGGATTTGAAGTTAAAATACTTCCCAAGTTCTCTTATAAAAAATGTGTTCACATGGTTCACAACGCTACCTCCACAATCGATCCAAACGTGGACACAATTGGAGAGATTATTCTATAAACAATTCTACATGGGGCAGTCGAAGATTAGCCTTAAAGAACTAGCCAACGTCAAACGAAAGATTGCTGAGTCGGTTAATCAGTACTTAAACAAGTTTAGACTGTTGAAAGCGCGATGCTTTACTCAAGTCCCTGAGCATGAGTTAGTTGAGATAGAGTCAGAGGGTTAGATTATTCTATAAGGAAAAATTGGATACTCAGTATCTTAGAGATTTAGCATAATTGTCTGACAGAGTTCGACGCATCGAACGCCTGAAAGATGAGAAGACCAAAATTGGTCGATATCATAAGAGTTGATCGAAGGATGCTCTTCCGACGATGAAGAGTTGATCGACATAAGTGAGGTTAACGTGATGGAACTTAAGACTGGACCTCCATACACGTGTAAGGTTTTAAAGCCCTTGAATGGGAAAAATCCCATCGAAGCTGAGAAAATAGATAATACGTAGTTAAGACTTACATGTTTGACGTGTCTAAGTGCGACGAGATCTTTGATCTATTAGTTAAAAACGGTCAAATTATCGTCCCTCAAGGTTTAAAAGACCCCTCTCTAGAACAAAAGAAGAAAAGGGGATTCTTTAAATTTCATAATTTCCTTGGTCATAAAACTCACCAGTGTGTTATTTTCAGGGATTTGGTGCAAAAGGCTTTGAAAGAAGGAAGGCTTCAATTTGGCGAAAGGCCAAAGATGCAGGTGAACTCTAACCCTCTAAAGGTGGAAGAAGCTTTGTATTCGGAGCCTCTCGAATGCATGATGGTCGAGACTACTAATGGTCTCGTGGATGCTTCTGATGTGGATTCCTTAGTTGAGTCTTTTGAAGTACTGATGGTCGAAACTACTGATGGTTTCGACAACAAGGCCGAAAAATAATTGGAGTCGTACTTTCCCTAACTAGGAGAAATCTTATCAGACTTTCAAGAGAAGTGCAGGGTAAATGGGTCAAAAGCTTTGATATGTCCTAAGTGCAATGCGGTGTTCGACGGGAAGACCGCTGAAAGATTGGGGTTTTGACAACAAGTCATTGAAAGAAGAAAAACATGTCGTCCCATGATTCGTGTTCGAGAACGTGGAGCACCTCGACGGAACGAAGAATACAGGAGGAAGTTTCAACATCCCCAAACAAAGACTTTCATTCCGCTGACGGACGTTCCACAGGAGAAGTGGGTAGAGTCAGTCAGCTAAAAAGGGGCAAGAAACCACAGTGGAGGTTGTTGGAAAAAGAAACAGTGTCTCCGGAGAAGAAGGGGGTTATGTGGTATCTTCTAACTACAAAGGGAAGAACCCAATAGAGGTCTTACCAGCGGAATAAAAAAGCTGGGAAGGATGTCACAACTCCACATTTGTAACCTGTGGAAATCTCTGAAAAAAAAAGCCAAATGCCAAAGGCGTTGCGGGTAGTACAAGGAAAAAGGTGGCTAATCAAATAATAGCCATGATCGTCGATCCGACCGTAAAGAAAGTCGTAGTAACTTCCCAAAGTAAGAAGTGTTTGTCTGAGGTTGAAAAACAACCAAGGGACATGGGTGAATCGAAGGAGGAAGAACCTGAGTACTCCCCTCAACTAGAGGAAGGAGAGCCTGAATACTCCCCCCAGTCCGATGAGGAGTTCGACAAAGACATGCACGACGAAACCAATAATGACATCTATGGTGATGACTTCGTTGTAAACTATGACATTGTATCAGTATTGCCGGCTGAATACGACATGGTATCTGAAGTCTCTAAAATGGAGGAAGACTTTATGCCAGATGAAACGGTCAGAGGGAAACCACTGTACTACTACATCATGAATATCGGTGTAGTGGAGGGACAGAAGGCCACGTTTGAAAGACCCAGCCCAGGGATGATATATCATCTAAAGCCTTTGTTCATAAGGGCAAAGGATGATGGAGTGGCAATAAACAAGGTATTTATCGACAAGGGCGCAACCGTCAATTTAATGCCTTATACTCTATTTAATAAAATGGGGAATGGCGACGAAGATCTCCGACAACACAACATGGTTCTATCAAACTATGAAGGAAAAACCAACAATATAGTGGGTGTTGTCTAGGTTAATCTAGCTGTGGGAATAACAATACACTTAACATTGTTCATGGTAATAGATTCCAAAGCTAACTTCAATTTACTCCTGGGTCGAGAATGGATCCATGGGATAGGAGTGGTACCTTCGACGGTACATCAGAGACTTATAATCTGGCGTAAAGACAAAATCATGGAGAATATTAAGGCTGACCAAAGTTATTATCGAATCGGTGATAGGGGTTCGAAGAAATCTTTTGACCAACACTTGGAGAATATCGCGTCGTGTGATGACGAATCAGGATCCTATACTTCCGTCAAAATCGGTCGTGTTTTGAACTGATATCCCGATCATGGGTTCATATGGAATACTGAGGAGGAGGTGTAGCCAGAGACTGTGATTCCACCTTCGGGGTGGTCTGCAGTCGATGAAGATGATTGCGGAGTCAGAAAGTTTGGCTCGAGTTTCGGCTTATCTGATTGAAAACAAGAGAAAGTCGACCCTGGAAAAGGAGAGGCTTCAAGACTTGGCTCGTAAGGACAAAGAAGTGGAAGATGGTCAACAAGACCAAATAACAGCTTCAGAAAGCCAGAGGCTTGATTGCATATATGACAATGAGCCTTTGGGGTTCGAGAAGAACCCATCGAACGAGTTGCAGAAGATGCAAGCACAAGATCCCCTCAAAGAAATCAATCTGGAAGATGGGGTCACAAAAAGACCAACGTACATAAGTAGCAAGTTTGGGTAAAAAATAAAGGCGAAGCTGATTGAAGTATTGACAGAATACATGGACTATTTTGCTTGGAATTATAGCGAAATGCCCGGTTTAAATCGAAATATTGTGGAGCATCGACTGCATATCCAACCTGGGAAAAGGCCAGTGAAGCAACACCCCCGACAATTTGCTCTGGAGATCACCTCAAAAATTAAGCAGGAGATCGAAAGGCTCCTCAAAAGTCGTTTCATCAGGACTCCGAGGTACGTCGAATGGTTAGCTAATATAGTGTTTGTCATTAAGAAAAATGGAACTCTTAGAATCTGTATAGATTTTAGAGATCTAAATAATGCCACACCAAAGGATGAATACTCGATGCCCGTGGCAGAAATGTTGGTCGATTCGGCCGCAAGTTTTGAATATTTGAGCATGCTTGATGGTTATTTTGGCTACAATAAAATTATTATAGCTGAAGATGATGTCCCCAAGACAGCATTTCGATGACCTGGAGCTTTAGGGACATAATGGGTTGTGATGCCGTTTGGTTTAAAAAACGCATGAGTGACCTATCAAAGAGCTATGAATGCCATATTTCATGACTTCATTGAAAATTTTATACAGGTATATAGTGACGACATTATGATAAAATCGTCATCACAAAGAGATCATCTTGATCACCTTCGACGCTCGTTTGATGGAATGAGAAAATATGTGTTAATATCTCAGGATTGGCATTAATTTTAGAAAACAAATAATGTAATCACCTCTGTTGTTTTAATATGTTGGGTTGAAGAAATTCAACATCTGGACCAACATGTCATGTACGATGTCACGACATCAGGTCTGTGACATCGCACATGTGTAGGAAACTGAATTAATTAATTCAGTATATGTTTTGGGATCAGCAAGGATATCTGGTGAATATCCTAACTCCCAGGTGGAGGTCTTGAAGACTAAATCAGAAGATATATAGGCTCAAAATATGGAGATATATATGGAGAGAGTTTAGGAACTTGAAGACCTTGTTTGTAGCAGAATTTTTCTGCTGAAGTTGCAACAGCAAAGAACAAGTCTGCTGCAACTTTCTGAAGGCCCAAATCCAGTTGGGTGATTAGGTTATAAATAGCTGATTGTAATCTAGTTTTTGTAAGCCTCTTAGAATGAATTTTTAAGGGTGTGTGTAAGGTAAACCTCCCAATCTGTGGGAAGGTTACCATGTGTCTCTCAGTGGTAAACCTGAGAGTGTTTGTCACTCAAAGCCTGTAGGCAAGAGTGATTATGTTCTTGAATGAAGCTGTGAAGCAAGTTCAAGGTGTTTGCACATTACATTGTATTTGTAGTGATAGGAATGGAAACTGGAGGTTTTTATCTAGGAGTTCCTAGGTATAGATTGCATTGGGTAGGGATTAAGTGATGAGTTGTAAACGGGGGAGTTTAACTCTGAATTGATACTACTAATAGTGGATCTTCTTCCTGGCTTGGTAGCCCCCAGATGTAGGTCATGTTGGACTGAACTGGGTTAACAATTTCCTGTGTTTGTTTACCTACTGTATGTTATAATCATGTCTGCCATAATTCAGGTTGTGTTACAGTCTGCCAATCAAGTTAATAACAAACCTGATACACAGCCTTCTGTTGGTATGTCAATCAGAATGTTTTGACATTCATCAACAACAGCACATACTGTTTAATAAGCTGATGAATTCAGTTCAGTATGTAGTGAAGTCTGGTTTTAAAAGGCATATCAGACCTGGCCAAAAGAGCAGTGTGAAATTGTCAAACGGGATGTCTTGACAGTTCTTCCAGTAAGCTGATACTGAAGTAGAGACTGGTTGGTCTTTTACAGTACAGTAAATTTAGCAGTCTGTGTTCAGGAACTAAACAGACTGAGCATATGGCTCTGGGCTTGGATGTCAGACGGAATGCTGTGACATTCATTCCTGACAACATATGCTATATTGTTGGATGGTTAGTTTTTCTGTTTCAGGATTTTTCTCAGGCTATTCTTCAGGAATCCACCAGCTGATCTAAAATCTAGGAAACTAACAACTAAGCTACAATTAATGAACCTAACAAATAATCTATTTGTTAGCTCCTTAATAAGTGGAGATTAGTTTAACTTGTTACAACCTTTAATCTAGGAAATACAAGTACATGACCAACAAACTGGAACAATGTAACAGAGGATGTCCAAAACAGGATTGAGACATCGTGCTGATAACTGTGTAGGAAAACAACAGTAGTGAATGTTATGGTGCCCATAACAAATTGTTCCTCCTCTATAGGATGACATAGAAGGAGAGGTTGTGACACTGTGAAAAGGTGCACAATAGTACAAAGTGTAATAACTGTCTTGCTGTAATAAGTATAATGTTAGATCAGATGTCATGACTTGAAGTAGAACATCTGAATACTGACTACACCAGAATTTCAATTGGTATCAGAGCAGGCATCATGTTCTGTCTCTGGATGAGATCCATGGGTGATACTTTCTGGTAGCTGGCAAGGAGTTATGTTAGTACTGAAGCTGGACCCTGTGTAAGGTTCTGCAATTCCCTGAATGGTCCCTTGAAGTAGGTGGATGGACTGTTCATGACAGGAATGGTGTGTTCCTGTCTCTGGAGATTGGCAATTGGCCTGAGTGTGAGACAGCTGTGCCAGTACTTAATCACATTCAAACCTGGTATGGTCTTGGAGGCCAATCTGGTGAAGTGTGTGTTCACAGGTTGAGTTGTATTATGATTTCCGCTGCATAATACCTGGCAGAACTCAAACTCTGATGTAGTTTCCCCTCATGTGGATGAAAGGCTGCTGTGTTCAAGATCTCATCATAATCTACTGAAGATGTCAAAGATACTTGAGTCTCCTCAAGTCCTCTCATCATGACGTTCTCACTTCAGGATGGTAAGAGTCACTTAATTACTGATTCTCTTACTCTCTTGAGTAGTGTATATGAAGACCTTAAAGACCTTCAAGGAAGGCTTGTTCCAAGGAGGTGGAACCAATGTTCTATGTGATGTTAGAACATGTTGTTCAACAAGTATGCAGCTACTGGTTGAAGAGCAGATGTATTAGGGTTCAAACAAAGGGATAATTCTGTTTGGAACCTACTCCTGACCTGGAAGAGGAGACATCTGTGTGTGCTAAGTTGACAAGAGCAGGGTCAACTGGGTGTGTGCTCAAGAAGGTCATCCCTAGAAGTTGAGCTGGTTGAGATGTGACATTGTGCAATCTCCTGCTGTTAGGCATCTTCCTGCAATTTGATCAGGATTGGATAGTTGTTCCCTGAAGTACTATGGTGTGTTGGAAGACAAGTCTCCTGGATGTTAGCAGTCAATAATGGGGTAACCTGATTGTGATATCATTTAAGGGGGTTGGAACCATGAATCTTGTTATTCAAACACCACGTTCAGAAGTGGCAGTTCTTACTAGGAGTGAGAATATGAAGATTCAGAGGTTGGTTGAGGTAATATGCTCTGGCAATGCATATCTACTATTGACTGGTGTGTGTCTCACAAGTACTTATGATCAGCTGAAGTCTGATTGGTCTAATTGGAGGAGTTAGTTGCCACTGGTAGGGATAGTGTATGTCATATTGAGACATATGTATACAATGCATGGATACTAGTGTGGAGTCTCCATGATTGTTAAGTTGAGGGGGAGTTTTGGTTAACCTCCTCAAGTTTGGTCAGCCTTGGGTCTGGTTGGCTGTTGACCTGTGTCACATGGGTTCTGGTTGATGTGTGACACATTTGCAAGGAAGGATTCATCTCTCTCATTCCTAAGGGTGAATCTAATCTGGAAAGAGTCTCAAGACTGTTGAGGTGCTTGCAAGCAGAAGATGTTGACACTAGAAGAGTATTTTCAAAGTATTCTTATGGTGGAAGTATCTGAAAGGATAATTGGGAAAGGATTTAAGATCAATGTCTACTTGTGTCAAGTACAAGTATTTAATTGATTATCCTTGGAGCTCAAGACAACTGATGTTCTTAAAGATATTGGAACATCTCTTCTTCAAGACCCTGTGAAGAATCACAGGAAGGATAGTACATTGAGTTATGATCTATCTCTTTGGTGGCAGCAAAAGCGTATGATCTCTGAAAAGGTTTCCTGGCAAGAAACATGTTCAGCCTTGGCATGTCCAAGAAGAAGAAGACATCGGAGCCTTGATGGTGGTTACTTGGATCAGTTTATTTCTGATCTAGGTAAGGAAGTGCATTGGCTAATGCACACTGTGGAGTCAAGAACAAGTGACAGCATTCTTGACATCATGGAAACAGCCTTGCTTTAGGAAGTGGAATCCTTGGCAGAGCTGAAGGGTTAGTTTCCAACTGGTCCTTCTGAAGACTCATACATCAGAGTGTCTGATGTCTTTGGAGAAGAAGCAGGGATTCATCAAGGTGTGAGCTTGGATGACTTAACTGCAAATCTACAGGATGGAGGTTGTTTACTCAAACTTGGTTCCACAATCAAGTCTATGAGAACATTGAACTCTTGTTCTGTGAAGGGAGGAAGTTCTTTCAAGTGGCAGAAGAAGGAGCTGAATTCAACAGCTGGATGTCAAGCACAATGTTGTGACATTCGGTTCTGCATCAGATTCTTAGTTGATGAAGTGGCACATCAACTTGAGATAGAAGGATCTACAGGGTTGTAGATTGGACACTTCAAGTTCAAATCTCACTTGAAAGGTCAGAATATCTTTGGGAGAAGTCTGATAAACTTGGGAAGGTCAAAAGGCAGCATTTGACCTTGTCATATGAGAATTCATGAAGGAGGTAATCAACCAGTGGCATTTGGTCTATCTCAGAAGTGAGTTCGAAGAATCAAGATAATCAACATAAGGCAGCTGATTATTCTTGAGGAAAGTCTAAGACAAATTACTTTTGGGCAGAAAAGTATTAAGTTGAAGACAAAAGGAGGTGGTTCCCATTCATCCCTTGGAGCTTGTGGTAGGAGTTCTGAGCTATCTATGGAAGACTGTCTCTGGTAGTGGGATGAGAGTGTATATATCCCAATGTATGTCTGGGTTCCTCTGGCCCAAGCTGAGGACTCAGTAATATCTGAAGTCTATCAGATAGTGCTCCCTGTGATGTTGTGAAGGAAGTCTCAGCTGATGTTCAAACATCTTGTGAAGTGATCTTCTATTCTGGTTAGAAGAGAAATTGACACAGAGTGTGGATGTGTTCAGCCAAGAGGGTTGGACAGAGGGTGCGCTCTTGAAGACATGAAGATGCGTCTTATGTTTTCCTTTCATCAAGTGGTCTGGAATCTCTTTGAATCAGGAAGTATGTGAAGGTCCAACCTTGGGGTGTTGGATATGATCATGTGTGACCTCCAAGAGAGTAGGTTGTCCATGACAGGGGGAGTTGTGCCTTTGTGCTGCAAGCAATCACCAAGCTTGCGGTCTGTGTGCTCTCAGATGACAAGGTAGTCATCAGGAAGCTGTGATGGTGTCAAGGCTGAGTGAGCAGAAGAATGTCTGACCGGATGTCATGACATTGCTGTTAATTCCTTCTGAATCTTAAAGTCATTAGGAATTATGAGGGTGATGTGGCTATGTCTGATAGACCAGAATAAGCCTGATGGCTACAGCTGTGTGGTACAGGGGGAGTAACCATCAACTGAAGTGTGGAAAGTTGGCTGTAGCAGTGCTAGGTGTCTGGAGGTATGACAGAGGTCTAAGTTGAATACAGGCTGAATGCAGGAATGTTAAGACATCGCGTGCAACGTGTCTGACTGCATATATGGAATGGTCTCCATGCACTGGAACGGCTGTTTTGGAAAAGAAACAGTCAAGAGCTATAAAAGGTATTCAAAGATAGTCTGAGATTTTGTTGGTGATTCTCTGACTGTTTCTCAGCAAAAATAAATGCATCTTGACCAAGCATTTATTGCTACCGGAAATTCCTAAGCACAGGCAGGGCTATTTAAAGGATGCAATAGCCCTCTTCCTCTCACAAGAAAAACACTCCATTCTCAGAATCATGGGGTATGTTAAGGTTTGGGCAAGCTGCGCCTGGATCTGGTTTTGTGAGGGCTTCCTTTACAAATGTTTAGCTAAAAAGGGGGAGAGAAATATAGTCCTGGGGATGAGAATGTACCAGAAGAAAGCCAACTGTGGATGTGGCAGCAAACAGAAGTTGGCATCAGGCACAAAATCCACCAGCTGGGGTTTCCACTTGTGTCTTGTGATCTGAGTTAAGAAGACAGTTGTGCCTTGTGATATGAGTTACATTGTCTATGTACTCAGCATTACATATTCTTCTGGAAGCTCTCCGGGTGAGGGGAAGGGTTCTGGTACAACTGAGTAGTGTCCCTCTTCTTCCTCATGTACACCAACGTTGGTGTTCATGGTGGGGGAGATAATAACAGAGGATTATTTGTTTTAGCTAAAATTTGCCAAAGGGGGAGATTGTTAATACCTCAGGATTGGCATTAATTTTAGAAAACAAATAATGTAATCACCTCTGTTGTTTTAATATGTTGGGTTGAAGAAATTCAACATCTGGACCAACATGTCATGTACGATGTCACGACATCAGGTCTGTGACATCGCACATGTGTAGGAAACTGAATTAATTAATTCAGTATATGTTTTGGGATCAGCAAGGATATCTGGTGAATATCCTAACTCCCAGGTGGAGGTCTTGAAGACTAAATCAGAAGATATATAGGCTCAAAATATGGAGATATATATGGAGAGAGTTTAGGAACTTGAAGACCTTGTTTGTAGCAGAATTTTTCTGCTGAAGTTGCAACAGCAAAGAACAAGTCTGCTGCAACTTTCTGAAGGCCCAAATCCAGTTGGGTGATTAGGTTATAAATAGCTGATTGTAATCTAGTTTTTGTAAGCCTCTTAGAATGAATTTTTAAGGGTGTGTGTAAGGTAAACCTCCCAATCTGTGGGAAGGTTACCATGTGTCTCTCAGTGGTAAACCTGAGAGTGTTTGTCACTCAAAGCCTGTAGGCAAGAGTGATTATGTTCTTGAATGAAGCTGTGAAGCAAGTTCAAGGTGTTTGCACATTACATTGTATTTGTAGTGATAGGAATGGAAACTGGAGGTTTCTATCTAGGAGTTCCTAGGTATAGATTGCATTGGGTAGGGATTAAGTGATGAGTTGTAAACGGGGGAGTTTAACTCTGAATTGATACTACTAATAGTGGATCTTCTTCCTGGCTTGGTAGCCCCCAGATGTAGGTCATGTTGGACTGAACTGGGTTAACAATTTCCTGTGTTTGTTTACCTACTGTATGTTATAATCATGTCTGCCATAATTCAGGTTGTGTTACAGTCTGCCAATCAAGTTAATAACAAACCTGATACACAGCCTTCTGTTGGTATGTCAATCAGAATGTTTTGACATTCATCAACAACAGCACATACTGTTTAATAAGCTGATGAATTCAGTTCAGTATGTAGTGAAGTCTGGTTTTAAAAGGCATATCAGACCTGGCCAAAAGAGCAGTGTGAAATTGTCAAACGGGATGTCTTGACAGTTCTTCCAGTAAGCTGATACTGAAGTAGAGACTGGTTGGTCTTTTACAGTACAGTAAATTTAGCAGTCTGTGTTCAGGAACTAAACAGACTGAGCATATGGCTCTGGGCTTGGATGTCAGACGGAATGCTGTGACATTCATTCCTGACAGCATATGCTATATTGTTGGATGGTTAGTTTTTCTGTTTCAGGATTTTTCTCAGGCTATTCTTCAGGAATCCACCAGCTGATCTAAAATCTAGGAAACTAACAACTAAGCTACAATTAATGAACCTAACAAATAATCTATTTGTTAGCTCCTTAATAAGTGGAGATTAGTTTAACTTGTTACAACCTTTAATCTAGGAAATACAAGTACATGACCAACAAACTGGAACAATGTAACAGAGGATGTCCAAAACAGGATTGAGACATCGTGCTGATAACTGTGTAGGAAAACAACAGTAGTGAATGTTATGGTGCCCATAACAAATTGTTCCTCCTCTATAGGATGACATAGAAGGAGAGGTTGTGACACTGTGAAAAGGTGCACAATAGTACAGAGTGTAATAACTGTCTTGCTGTAATAAGTACAATGTTATATCAGATGTCATGACTTGAAGTAGAACATCTGAATACTGACTACACCAGAATTTCAATATGGATTGAAAATGAATCCATTAAAATGTTCTTTTGGTGTACATGCAGGGGACTTCCTGGGTTTCGTGGTACACAAATGAGGCATCGAGATCAATCAAAGCAAGACAGGGGCGAGCTTAGATCTCAAAGCCTCGTCGATAAAGAAGCAGCTACAATCTTTGTTGGGGAAGATAAACTTCTTAAGGTTCACATCGAATCTAAGTGGCAGGACGGAGGTGTTTTCGCCATTGCTCAAAATTAAGAAGGAAAATGATTTTCACTGGGGACTGAAGTAACAAGAGGCTTTCGACGCCATCAAAGGATACCTTATAAAGCCTCCTATTTTGTTACCCCCTAGTAGGAGTAAAAATATGAGTTTGTATATTCCTGCGTCGGATACGACCATAGGGAGTATGTTAGCCCAAAAGGATATTAGTGGTGTCGAAAGATCCATATATTACCTCAGTAGAATGTTAATAGATGCTGAAACTCGGTACAGTCTGATTGAGAAACTGTGCTCATGCCTGTACTTCGCATGTATGAAATTAAAGCAATATATAAAACCAGTTGATGTTTATGTTTCGTCTCATTACGATTTTATAAAACATATGTTGTCTAAACCTATCCTGCATAGTCGAATTGGAAAATGGGCACTAGCTTTAACAAAGTTTTCTTTGACATATAAACCTTTAAAGGCTATGAAGGGCCAAATTATAGAAGATTTTATAGTGGATCATGCTATGATCGAACCTTCACTAAACATGGTTGACACAAACCCTTGGCGGTTATATTTTAATGGGTCAAGCCACAAAGACGGAACATGAATTAGGGTGTTGATATTATCCCCACAGGATATTCTGACAAGATTCAAGTGTAGAATCGACGAAAGATGTTCCAACAATAAAGCTAAGTATGAGGCCCTAATAACTGGTCTTCGAATCCTGAAATAATTAGGAGCCAGTAGAATAGAGGTGAGAGGAGATTCAGAGTTGGTAATTAAGAAAGTCACACGAGAATACAAATGCATTAAGTAAAATCTGTTGAAGTATTACGTGATGGAAACACGGTTGTTGGAGTACTTTGAGGTCGCTGACATTATGCATGTGCCAAGAAATGAGAACCAAGAAGCCAAATATCTAGCCCAGATTGCCTCTGGGTACAAGATGTCAAAGTCGAGACTCCAGGAATTTATTGAGTTCGAGAGAAGATGGTGTCGAACCCACCACTATTAAGGGAAGACATCCTCGACGGCAGTATCAGTTGTGATGAAGGTTTCGACGACGAGCGTCCCGAAGACTTCAAATTTGAAAATTTCTGGGGACATGAAGTTTTTACTGTTAGCAATTCGTCACCATCAGATTGGAGAAAACCAATTTTGGAATACTTAGAGAATCCAATCGAAAATACTGACAGGAAAATCAAACACAGAGCCTGAGCTATGTGCTGCTGGGGAATGAATTACTGAAGAAAACTCCATAGGGAGTATTGCTTAAGTGTATGGGAAATACATAAGCATATTTGGCCATATCTGAGGTGCATAGTGGAGCATGTGGTACACACCAGGAAGGCCACAAGATGAAATGGCTACTGTTTCGACAAGGCGTTTATTGGCCCAATATGCTGAAGGATTGTATCGAGTTCACCAAAGGATGTCAGGAATGCCAGATGCATGCAGGTGTTCAACACATACCAGCAAGTGAGCTACATGCGGTTATCAAGCCATGACCTTTTAGGGGTTGGGCGTTAGATGTCATTGGTGAGATTCGACCGACCTCATCTAAGCAACAAAAGTTTATCCTAGTAGGGATAGACTACTTTACTAAGTGGATCGAAGTTGTCCCTTTGGTAAAAGTAGGTCAGGAGGTCGTGATCTAATTCATTCAAAAGCATATTATATATCAATTCGGCAACCCAGAAACCATTACCACAAATCAGAGTTCAGTTTTTGTGGGGCAAAAGATGCAGGAATGCACCGTCGAAACAGGTTTCAGGTTGGTCACTTCCACGCCTTATTATGCGCAAGCAAATGGCCAAGTCGAAGCAGCCAACAAGGTGATAATAAGTCTAATAAGAAAACATGTTTCCAAAAAGCCAAAAAGTTGGCACAAGACTTTGGACCAAATCTTATGGGCTTGTCGAACATCCCCAAAAGAGGCAACAAATTCGACGCCTTTTCGACTAACATTTGGGCACAATGTCGTATTACCAATAGAAATTTGTTTGCAGTCAGTCAGAGTGCAACGCCAGAATGATCTTTAGTCGGAACAATATTGGGAGCTGATGTTTGAAGAACTGGTTTATTTAGACAAAGAAAGATTGGTTGCGATGGAAACATTGGTACGACAGAAAGAACGTGTGGCTAAAGTATACAACAGAAAGGTAAAAACAAAAACCTTTGTGGTAGATGATTACGTTTGGAAAATAATCTTGCCTATGGATCGAAGAGATCAAACCTTAGGAAAATGGTCTCCAAAATGGGAGGGACCATTTCAGATAATCTGAACGTTTACCAACAATGCTTATGAAATCCAAGAACTCGGTATAGATCGAGGGTTTTAAGGGTTAATGGGAAATATTTGAATAAATATAAGCCTATCATACAAGAAATCCAAATCTAGACATGACGAAAGATTCATTGATTCGTTAAGTGGCCTAAAAGGCATTACAAAAAATGGTTTGTTGACCTTACAAGATCAAAACAAAAGAAAATCAGGCGAGAAATCTATTATCTAGAAAAAATATCTTCCCATGCAGCAGCTTGATGTTGGCCTCAATTTTTAGGGCCTTTTCACCATGAGAGATTCCCTTCAGAACTTCGGGTTCGAGGGCTTCTTGGGCATGAAGCTCTTCAGCCGTTTCCAAGGAAGCCTTTTTTGCTTCCACCTCAGTAATTTTCTTGTTAAGTTCAACTATTTGCGCTTGGTAGTCTAAAATTTGTTGGTCGAAGATCTGTTGTTGGCGGAGATGCTCCTTCTTCTTGGCTTCAATGTCACTAAGTTTTTTCTTGCATGCTTCAGTGGAATCCCACTCAAGCCTCATTTTGTTGAGCTTCATCTTGATTTAAAAGTCAACATTTTGACGGAGGTTAAGGTCTTTGACAAATTATGTGAAGAAAGCCTCAAACTCGACAAAATAGTTGACGATCGAGTCAAGAAGCTCATGAAGTGCAAGGGCGTCAAGGAATTTGAAGATGTCGCGGGCTAGCCCTTCTTCTTCTTCAAGAGCAAGTAAAAATTCGCACTCGAATAGTGACACCTTCAGTTGTTGGAGTGTGAAAGTGGTTGTAACATTCAGCTCTAATGAAGGAGTCATAGGTGAAGACAGAGGTGGCGCCTCAGTCGAAAGTTGACGGAGTTGTTGTAGTTTCTGAAGAGCCTCTGTTGGGTTCCGTTGTTTGATGACCCTGATTACACCCGGAGTCAGAACGCTGGTGGACACACCTTCTTCAACAACATTTGGAGGATTTTGAGTTGGTTGGGAGACAGGATTCTGGTGGACCTCTGGCGAGACACTTTGGAACTCAATCTTCCTTTGTGGTCTCAAGACAACTTTGGCAGTTGGATTGTCGGCCCTATCTTCTGCCACAGGTTCGGCTGGAGTCGAAGCGGCCACAGATTCCTGGGGGATAAAAAATAAGAACTCACGTCAAAAAGAAGCCCACATGTTGTTGGAATAAAGACATACGAATACCTGAAGGGCCACGTGAGGTGGAGAAACTGTAGGAGTCTTCTCTGGATCATGAGATACGAAAACCTCCTCGAGATCATCTTGGATTGCAGAAGTCGAAGTCGAAGGAGCCACCTTCGAAGGAGTCTTTTTAGCCTGAGGTTTTTTCCTTCGAATGGGAGTAGGGGGCATTTTGGGTGGTGCCTTCGACGTCGGGAAAATGTACGAATGCACACTACCATCGGACTCCTCGTTATCGACCGAAGGGACTTCTTCAGGGACCTGGACTCCTCGTTGATGCGAAATACCTTCGGGTTTGGAGTCGATGGCGCCCGTTGCTTTTTTGAGGGCTTGGCCAAAGCTGGTTCAGATGAGGGAGAAACACTCTTTTGACCCTAATAATAGAAACTTTTAGCTTTAAGTCCACAGGAAAAGAGGGAATGAAAGAGTAACATTTACCTTTCTTGGGGCTTCATCGACATTGTCAATTTGGATTATGTTGTCAGGAGCATTAACAGACGGTGGCGGAGGCGGTATGTCACCGACGATGGTGGAAAGAGCATCTATCATATTCTGAAGAAATTGGTCACTAGAAAAAGGCTTGACTTTGGTAGGCAGCCCATCATTCGTCAAAATCAACTGTTGTTAAAAAGGACTCTTAAAATTTGAACACAGGAAGTTCATAACGTTTGGTAGACTTGCAGAAATGAAGGCAGGATTTGTGGTTATCAACATTTAACGATCGACCATACCACACAATATCAGTCACATGTGATACTAGAGGCTTCTGGACCATTTGACTTAATCCAAATTGGCGAGCCACTAAATAGGGTTGATAGCTCATAAAACCGTACCCCTTCGACCCTGTTTCAATTTTGAAAGATAGCAATGTAGGGGTAAAAAATTCTCTCCATATTTCATTTGATTGTGCTGCAACCTGAGCAGAGCCACTTGGGAAGGGATCTTTGAACCATTTTGGGTCGAAGGGTCAATCAACAAATGGGGCCATTCCAGGGGCAAACCTATCAGCCTCGACAAACATATTCAGATACTTCATGAAGAGGTGTTTGTTGGGAGTCTCCTAGCATGTTATCAAAGCCAACCTTTCCCATTCGATTGGTCGATCTTCATTCAACATAAGGATGCGTTTTGACACTAGGTAGCCCAACTAATACTCGAAGGTGGCATTTAACCAGTTTTGTAAGAGCCACAAGGGACCTGACAGATTCAGGGCATTGGGAGTGTTATGGAGGAATTTCAGTTTCAGGGTTGCAAGCCCCAAAGATTAACACAAGGAGGCTAATATAAGTTTACCCAAAGAAACCTATCGGCCCTCGTGAATTTGGATCGCCGTGTTGATATAGCTCTTTGCTATCTGCAACGAGTCGGGACAAAATACGTAATACGAAAACCACAATATGAGGAAGGTTATGCGTTCTTCGTTGGATACTTCGACGGAGTCTTTGTTGTGGTGATCCTCGATATAATTCTGGAGACTGGCTCGACTGAACGAGAAAGTGTTTTCTGTCGGAAGTGTGGGGTCGAAGGTATCTCCCAACGGCGAAAGGCCAGTAATGGATGCTACATCGAAGAGTGTGGGCGTCAGCATCCCACATGGTAGTTGGAAGGTGTTGGCCGAACCCTCCCAGAAGTACATAAAAGCCAGTAACATGCAAGGATTGACGTGATGAGCATACCTGGATATTTGGATGACATCGAAGATCCCTGCACTCCTCCACTGATCTTAGCGTTTTCTTTGGACTTTGTTAAGCCACGCCAAATACTCTTTATTACATGGAGTAGGCATGGATATGAAGACTCTGGATTTAGCCTCCATAAACCTAACGCCAATAACACCGAATTTATCGAAGGAAGGAGGAGCAGCAGGTTCATAACCAGGGAAAAATCTTCGAATGCTTTTGGTGAGGATTTTGGTTCTGCAAGAGGCCCTTGAAACGCAACTAACTTCCTATCAACCACAAAAGGAATCAGTATCTGGCGCTGCCGGATTTTCATCACCGCTTCATCAGAAGAAGCATGTTTAGGGATGTAGTTCATGCTCTCCTTTGTAGTGAGCTTAAAATCGATTGGGTTGTTCCCAGTAGCGAAAGAACATGCGTCTTTAGTATGTGTAGAAGAAGCCATGGATAAATAGTTTGAAGGAAATGTGGTAAGGTTGAGTTTTGGATGAAAAGGTCGCTGCAGAAGTTGCTGAAGAAAGATGCAAGGAAAAATGCGTGTACTTAGTTATGGAAGCAGAAAAGTTTGGAGAATGAAGAGATAGCTATTTATAGGCTAACAAGGTGAACAGTCAAGTACTAGTCGACTGACAAATGTTGAACTAGGGAGTAATGAGAAAGTTAGTGGTGTTGGTTGTAATCTCACGACCTAGGGGGTAGCTGATAATGATGATAGTGTGTATGGGAAACCGCACTGCAGGAATGCCATCATCACACATAAAACCATCATTAATGATTAGAAGGTTAACCGAAATTTGGACAGTCAAAAGTCAGGTTCCTTGGTCGACGAGATCAAGTTGAAACCATCCTTTTCAGGGGGCAATTTGTTAGCTGACAAATTTCATATGAGAGATTGGAAAGCATGGTCGACCAGAAGGTCTGTCGGAGGACTAGGTCGACGAGGAAAACTTATAGTCCATGGTCGACATGGAAAGGGGCCAGACGAAGTCGAAGGCCATTACTCTGTGATGGGGAGCGCTCGTGGGTGTTTGAAATGTGGGAAGTTACCTACAGACGTGGGGGAAGTGAGTTGGCATGTGTCATCTCGGGATAGAGTTGCAACCTCCCAACAGTTATTTTCTACTTATATTTAAGCAGGTTGTAGGGATCATTTCAAAGGGTGGCATTTTTAGCATTTGCAGTAGGAGTACACTTGAAGTATCAAAACTGTTATAAGAAAAAAGTCATCTCCCTTCAAAAATGTACATTTTTTTCCACTTATATTTACCAGTCATTTAACTTACAAAATTGTCTTTATTTATTTCTTTTATTTCCACCAAACTTTTCTCTTTTGTTGCATTACTTTATTGCATCTTTTAACTTGCTAAGAGTTACATTCACTCCCTTTAAACATCCCAAATACTTTACCAATAAAATAGTCATATACTTAACACCAAGTCTAGGACTTTATAGTCGGTCCTGCAAGTAAACCTCTGATAGGAAGGCTAGAGATTGTTGGCGAAAAACACAAGGACAAACTACTGTGGAGTTTCATTCACAATTTCCATGTCTGTTTCAACGTTTCCATCTGTTTCTTGACTGGTGTTGTTCACATTATTATGCACGAGGTGGTTATTTAAGACTTTATCATCATCCACTATGCTCCACATGTCACCAGGCGAGCTAGGTATGTTAGAAGGCCTGGGCATATTAGGGTTGATAACTCCTACTATGGAGTTTGCATACTGAGTTTGGATTGGTCCACTTTCTGGCCTTGATGACATCGAAATGATCTCTTTATTATTTTTTACATGTACTGGTTCCACATTACTTACTCTTATGGTACCCTTAGTAAGGTGGGCAATTGTAAATAGTTCCTCAGCATGATTACCGTTAAGAATCCTTACTATATACTACTTTTCTTTTTTTTATTGGTTGAAGCCTTTACTTTGAAATTAACCCTCTTAACTCAGTTTTTTTTGTAATGAGTTGGAAGTGATGAATATGATATTTATTTTTATAGAATTAATTAAAAAATTTAATTAATTTTCTTAGAAATTTATTTGAAAATTAGGGGATTATTTTTCCATCCTTGTTGGTGTCTTCCACACCCTTGAAAATCCGAAAATATCACTCATGTAGTTGCATGTCCCTAATACATTCAGGGGGAACACCCTGATACAGTTATTTTGTTGCTTTTCTTATCTATTTTATTTTGATTTACTTTCGATTACTGAGTCAGCTTCATAACTGCACCTCTCTGGATCAAGTTTTGAAATGATTCGTTTTTAGCATGCATAAATCATTGGTTAGGTTTGAACTTAATCATGATGCTTTTAATAAATTGCATGAGTTAGTGGAATAAAAGTCATATATGTTATTGATTCAAGTTAGGTGGAAATAAAAATCTCAAAGTCTTTAGAAAAACTTGAAAAATTGGGATTTTGGGTGTTTGATTCGAATCAAACACAAATCCTGATTTAAATCATTTTGGACAGAGGCAAACCAGAAAATTTTAAAACAGTTTGATTCAAATCACATTTTATACATGATTCGAATCATCAAACTCTGGGTCACCTCTGCCTCAATTGATTCTAATCAAATCTTACACCTGATTCAAATCATGCAATTTTTCCATATTTTCTTAGTTGAGTCTGCCTGTTTGATTCGAATAAAAAATTTAACACATGATTCGAATCACGAGGTTTTTATTCGAATTACACTTTCCACTTGATTTAAATCAACTAAAAAATTAGGTATTTTCCTAATGTGCATTTTCGGATATGCATCTCCAAACAAAGTTAGGTATTTTTCGGATGTGCATCTCCGGATTGTCCTAATAGTTTGAGTTTTCACATTGTTTTTGTGTTGTTGGTGGTATCAGATATGGTGCACCCGAATATGTTTCCACAAACTATTTTGAGTGTGGATGTTAAATAGGTCAAAGTGAAGCATGATATTAAACCAGATGAAGTGAATGATGATGTTAAACCAAATGAAGTGAATGATGATGTTAATCCAGGTGCTCGACCAGTTGTTGTCGAGGTAGATGTTCGTGCAAAATTTACAAATAAACAAGTGTTTATTTTTCATGAACATATGCTACAATAGGTTTGTAGGGAGGCCAAAAAACTGGGGTTTGGTGTTGTACTAGAAAGGTCCAACAATGGTTTGGATATAAGATAAGCATTTGTAACAATGATATGCAAAAGAAGTGGCATATATCAATAAAAGATTAGGAAGTTGAAACGAGACGACACTAGATCGAGGAAATGTGAGTGTTTGTTTAAATTGAACAGATATCATATAGTGGATATGAGACATAGAAATTTAATGTGATTCTGGTATGCATAATCATGCGTTGAATGACAAGCTAGACGGTAATCCCATTGTATGTCGCCTTGTTTTGGAGGGGAGGGAACTTGTTTCGGACATGACATCAAACATATTGGCGTCGAAAAACATACTCACATCTTTGAAACGGAAAAAACCTCTAAAATTTTCAAACATCAAGAAAATATACAATATGCGTGCTCGAGACAATAAGGTCGTAAGAGGACTGAAATTATGTTCCTTAGGGGACAGATGTCGGACACTGTTACACTTGGATTTTCAGCTACTGGAAAGTCAACAAAGAATGTCAATGAAAATATGTTTACTATGTGAAAATATTAATGAAGCGTCTTTAAAGGGGCATTAATGGCAAGTTGTTGATAGACCAACGGAGAAGGGTCGACCGAGCTGCCGACACATCGAGACATGGTTGGAGGACTCTCAAGGATAAATCCCCAAGACTTAGATCATTGGGGAAACATGTCCAAAATCTCGAAAAGGAAGGTCGACAGATACATGTTCAGAATCTCGAGAAGGACAGTCGATAGAAGCCCACATTCCATCAAAGGGACCAGTCGACAGAACAACGTGATATAACAGACCTAGTAAATTTACAAGTCTTTAGTCCTTGGTAAGTGGCATCGACAACACGTTAGAGCAGTTATCATCGAAGGTTCATGAAGAAGTGGAAAGCAGTTACCACTCAACGTGGGTTGCAAGCAGAGAGGGTCTTGGAAGACATGTAAGCACACTAGTGGGAACTTGAAGGATTGAACGTGGAGCAAATGCAACAAATCTTCCAGTGGTCATAACCGATGTCGATGGTTACTTTGTAAATAGAATAAATAGCTGACTCTTACATGGGATCGGGGTCACAAAATTGCATACATACTCTCCATGCCACTGGAGTACCCGAGTCAAAGAGCGAAACAATTGAGCGAGAAACATGTATACGTCTGCGTCCATTCTTTTTTCTTAGTCTTTTTTGTCTCCTCAAACAGAACATGTACTTTTTCCTTTGCTTTATTTAATGTTATTTATTGCACTTTACCTTATCATTTATCACAACTTGACTTCATTTAAAGTCTTTTGCTACACTGTATGCAATTTACATGCACGTGTGTTCACACAAATTATTTGCACAAATTGCTTTGGATATTTTTCGAGTTAATCTCATAGATTTTAAAACTCGTGATTGTTTAACAAAAACACCGCTAAATAAACTGGCACACCCGATGGGACTTTCTTGTGCGAATATCTTTGCAGAAAAGTAGTGTCTTACACTTTGTTTTTGTGTCTTCTGTGTTTGTGATCTTTTGTGTTGTATGCACTTGAGGAGTGGTAAGCGTTTTCTGGTATGTCTCAAAAAAACCAAACCCCTTTTCAAAGTAATACTTCAAACCCAGAAGAAAAATTGGAGGTTACTAGTGTCGGCAGTTTTGTGGCTCCAACCTCAGTCGAGTAAATGCCCACAATCATAAGTAAAGAAGTGGTGTGTTCTATACATCCAGATGTGAGAATTTCATCACCACAAGTGTCAACCGCACGAACCTTTTCTAGGGAATTACATAATCCATGAGAACAAAGACTTCCTTATTTAGTATTCTCGTTGCCTCAAAAGAAACAACCGTATGGCATGCCAACTGCAATGATGGCGAGCATGCACCCTAGTACGTCAATATATTCAGAGAGCGCGATGACAACATCATCGCCCTTTAATCCATATTTGGCTTCAGTGTCCACCATGGACAACTTTGGCCAACTAGGACAACCACCAGGAGGTATGGGGTATTTCCCTTCACGAGGTGTTTTGTCTTTAACCAATAACTCTCTCCAAGTCATGAGACAGTTAGTGGATGAAAGCAACCACGATATGGTTCACACGATTACACAACAAATATGCAACATGTTTACCCCACTTATAAAAAATAGGACTATGAGTTATCAACAGATAACCCACCAAATGGATAAGATTGCTGGCTTTTTTGGGGCGCCACAAGCGCCATCGACTCCGGTGCCTAACATTCCCCAGAGGGCTAACCCCCCATAAAATAGGGTTGTCGAAAACAATCAAAGGCCAGAAGGCCTCGACATGGTCTTAGTGCAACACAACCAAGATGTCGATCAAGCCCTGAGACAAGCCCAACATGACAACATAGGGGTACATGATAATATCATCAATGTCTTCGAACTTGTTTTGGTCCAGAACGGCCTCAACATAGGCCTCCACAGGCCAAACTATATATCCCCATTGTTTGGGTATGTAAGACAAGTCGAATTTCCTAGGGGCTAGAAAGTCCCAAAATTCACAAAGTTCATGGGCGACACTAATGAGTCCACCGTCGAACACATCGCCTGATACCAGACCAAGGCTGGTGATTTAGTCAATAATGAGAACTTGAAAATCAAGTATTTCCCAAACTCATTGATGAAGAACGCTTTTATGTGCTTCATCATTCTTCCCCCAAATTGCATTTTTACGTGGGCCTAACTAGATAGGGTATTGCACGAGCAATTCTATATGGGGCAATGTAAGATTATCCTCAAGGAATTAGTCAGTGTGAAGATAAAGGTGGCTGAAAGCATTGATGATTGCCTCAATAGGTTTAGAACCTTGAAAGCGATGTGTTTTACTCAAGTGCTAGAACATGAGTTAGTTGAACTGGCAGCAGGGGATCTCGACTACTCCATTAGGATGAGGTTAGACACCCAATACTTGAGAGACATGACCCAGTTGATCCATAGAGTTCGACAAGTCGAACGGTTAAAGGCTGAAAAAGCTATAACTTCTAAGTTCAATAAAAAGAAAGTTGCTTATGTCGAATTCGATAACATAGAAAACTCATCTGACTCAGAATATGAGTATGTGTAGGAAAATGAGGTTAATGTGGCAGAACTAAAGTCATGGCCTCCATATACATGCAAGCTGCTAAAACTCTTAAACGAGAAGAATTCCATAGATCCTAAAAAAGAAAAAACTTATTGCTAGAACATACATCTTTGACGTTGCTCAGTGTGACAAAATCTTTGATTTGTTGGTTGCTGATGGACAAATCGTTATTACAAAAGGGACTAAAGTTCCACCATTAGAACAGAGAAAGAAAAAAGGTTTTTGTAATTTCCATAATTTTTTATGTCATAATACTTCTCAATGTGTACTTTTCAAGAACCTGGTGCAAAATGCTCTCAAGAATGACAGACTCAAGTTTGATGGCAAACAGAAACCACATCCGGTGGAGAAAACTGAAACAAAATTTGAGGAGACCGTGGACATCATGATAGTGTTTAAGTGCTCAATCATATCAGTTGTAAGATGATTTTTCCAATCTCCGACTTGGCCGCATTGAAAAAAATATTTGTTTTCAAATCAGCGGTGGCCGCTTTTTAGATCTTATTGACTTCCAATTCGCTCAACTTCTCAAAACTACACAAGTATAATATATCATCAACCACGCCTTTGGATTCTTCTTCTTTAGAAAATGGACACTTTAAAAACTCATGAAGTTTTTTCAAATAAAAATCCGGCTTCATTTTCATTTCTTCATATTTGAGAAACATAACCTTATTTGATCTTTCCATCAAACTTTCCTTCCAATATCTTAGTATATGCTCCCAAAATGGTCCAAAACACTCACTCCTCTACAAAAACTTTTAAACAACTCATCTAATGTAAGTTTTCCCATACTTTCTGGTCTTAGCTTGTTCATGAAATGCCAAAATGAAACAAAATTGTCTTTAGGATCTCTACAAAGATACACAATCTCACATCTTGATTCTTTCACAAATTCTGGCAACGAACCATAAGGAAGATGTGTAGAAAAGAGTCTTGAATGGGATAATGAGTTGAGATTAGGAAGAACATTTTTATTAATGTAAAGATCATGCTCAAAAAATGGAACGAGATCATGAGGGTTGGAAATAAGCAATGGGTGGTTGTTAAGATGGATATTTGGATATTTGTTGCGGTTTAGCAAAGCAAAAGTCAAGATTTTGAGCCAAATAGTACCTTATTTGGGAGCAGTAACTAAGAGGATATGAGAATCAAATACTTGAAAATGTTGATGACAAGATAAAACATTTTGTAGAATTGTTGTGCCAATCCAGCATCCTTGATATTGATGAAAATGCATTTTTATCCACCTTTTTCTAATGGTAAGGTGGGATATCAGTTCCTTGTATTCTCCAGTTAAGTCAATTTCTTGCAAGTATATTGGCACTAGAGAGTTTTCATCATCACTTGATTTTGCCATAGAATGGTTTGGTCTTAGATGGTTTAAGTTGATTCATATATAAGTAGTAACATACCATTGGACCTGTAATAATAATATAAGAATACAAATCTAATTTTATTATTAAATAATTTTCACAACTTTTTTAAAATTATATAATATGATTCCAACCCCAGCATCACATCAACTTCCTCAAAAATCATGTGCATGCATCTCATGCTCTCTAACCAACACCACCTTCTGATTCTCCCTCTCCGTCAGACACGGATCCATATATTTTTTTTATATGTGTATATTATGAATTTTACTATTAATTTTTAGAAATTTCGTAATACATTCTATATTCTATATGTTTTTTCCGCACCTCGTGATAATACTAAAATACATTTTGATTTTTAGAGATATATCTTCGGACGCATCCAATATACATCTAGCACAGGTCATTCTGAGTGATGTCTTGTAAATTGGATATTTTTTAATTCTGATGATGCATCTCCAGAATTTTTCAAAAAATATATTCATAATTGATTAGTTCAGTAGAAATTCCGAAGATACATCTTTGGAAGTTTGTTACCATTGTTATCATTGTTGTATTTCTCTACAAATCTTCCTCACCAAAAATCCTTCCATTCTCAATCCATTTTTCACTCCAAATCTCCAATTTTATGGTTTATCACATCAAAATGAGCAAAAGAAGTTAGAATTTCGGGTAAAGATCATTTATTTCACACTGCATTGCTCACATTAATCATGATTTTTGTCTGGAAAAACGAGCGTTTTGTCCGAAAATGTATCTCCAGAACGAGTATGAACTTTTCTGGAGATACATTTTCGATAGCAGTCTGTGTTCATTTTCCAATTTTGTTTTCAGCAATAGCGCTTATATACTGTTATGTGGTAATTGTTTTCATTAGATATAGTGCACTCCACTATTTTCCCCAAACAAGTGTAGTTGACACATATATTTCTATTTGTTTTAATTTCTTACTTATTTGGACAAATAAATGTATGCAATTGTGTCTCAATATTAATGAAGTGATATATTCAACATTTGTTCATATTGTATTTTAATGCATTTTTTATCTTCCCCATAACAACATATGTTCTTTTGTAAAAAAAAAGGTTATGTTTCAAAGATTTTGTTTTCAAACTGTTCAGGAGAGGTTCCGAAGATGCATCTCCGGAATAAGATAGTAAAGCGCGAAATCAAAGATATATCTCTGGAATCAGCACGCCAATTTTTGAGTGGTTCATATTGATCTATGGCTTCTATAAATTAAGGTGCTCTTATGTTATATTTTACAAACTGAAAATGTCTCAAATCTCACAATTAAACATCAACAGGTATGTCGCAAATGTCTCCTTCTCCAGCTCGACACTCGGGCAAAAGTTTTAGCTCCCCAAGTACACCTCTCTCGCAGATATTAAATACGAAATCCATAATCTCCTACATTACGGAGATAATCGAAGGATTGTGAAGCTCGAGTACCGTTCACCGTCGATTAACAACGGAAGGAAGATTGAGTTCAGCAAATTTGAGCTCAAGACGCATGCAGATGTAAGGGCTATGTGGAATACGTATTTTCGTTTCGAAAAAAAAGTTCGGCTAGAGTTAGAAGCGACGATTTCAAGATCGGTCGAAGATATTGAAGTGTCAACCTGGATATTAAAGTCTAATGTTACATTTTATGTAGAAATGATATGTGTTACGTGTTTGAAACGAAGCAAGATGAGAGTTCAATCTCTGATTTCATTCTATAACAGAATTCTGTTATTTTCAGAAGTTAGTTACAATGAGTGATGACATCATGTTACTCACCAAAGTAAGTCTGTAGTGGCTTATGATAGGCTCATGAATTCTGACTCAGTGTTAAACCTGACAACTACGGGCTTCTTTTTAGACCACCAAGAGATCAAATTGGGGCCAAAGTAAATAGTTGCACCTGAGGTGCTTCTTCTGTCATCGGGATTAGAAGTCCAGTCTGCATCACATAAAACTTGTATGGATGGAGTTGTATTGAGGGGCAGTGGAATCAGATGACGACCATGAGAGAATGTGCCTTTACGATGCCTTAGGATTCTTTTCACAACCACCCAATGAGCTTCAAGAGGATGAGACATGAACTGGCATACTTTGTTGACTGAGTATGCAATATCAGGTCTGGTAAGTGTTGCATATTGCAGTGCACCAACAACTGATCTGTACATATCGGGATCAACAAAAACAGGAGTCAACTTTAGTTAGTTTACATGTAGATTGCATAGGTGTGTTAACAGAAGTGCAATCAAGCATGTTGGTTTTTAATAAAAGATCTTTGATGTACTTGGTCTGAGTTAGCACAAGAGATTTAGAGGTACCCTTTTTAACTTCAATACCAAGAAAGTAGTCTAAGTCATCTAAGTGTTTAAGTGAGAAAGCTACATTCAGCTTAGAGATGATAAACTGTACAACGACAGTGGAGCTTCCAGTGATGATGATGTCATCAACATAAACTAGAAGGTATAATGTTTGCCCTTGAGAGAAGTAAGTGAAAAGAGATGGATCGCAATTGCTTGGCATGAACTAAAGTTGAACTAAGAAAGCTTGTAACCTCTCAAACCACTACCTTGGAGTCTGCTTAAGATCATAGATGGTTTTGTTTAGTTTGCACATCATATCAGAATTTGAGTTTTCAAAACCCTTTGGCTGAACCATGTTGACTTCCTCATCTAATAAACCATTTAGGAATGCATTGTTCACATCAAGTTGTCGAATGAACCAATTGTAGGTGAGTGCAATAGATAGAATGATCCTGATGGTAATAGGCTTTACTACAGGAGAGAGTGTCTCATTGAAGTCAAACCCTTATCTTTGGTGAAATCCCTTGGCTACAAGTCTAGCCTTGTATTTGTTAACTGTGCCATTAGGATTTTCTTTTATCCTGAAAACCCATTTGATTCCAATGGCATGTCTTTGAGGAGGAAGAGGAACTAAAGTCCATGTATTGTTTCTCATGAGAGCATCATACTCTGCTTGCGTAGCTGTCTTCCACTGCAAGTCAGCAAGAGCATGCTTAACTGCCTTAGTTTCAAAGAGGGTAAGCAAAAGTTTAGGTTCCAGTCTAGGTTGGGAAAAGCCAAATTTGGCTTTAGTCTGCATAGCATGACTATTGACTAGTCTAACATCAACTGGAACAGCCTTAGGAGGAATAACAACTTGAGTAGTGGACTCTAAATTAGTGGAACTAAGGGACTCAGCAAGAGAGATAGACTGAGTGGAACCTGAACCAGGAAAAAGAGGGTGAGAGGTTGGGGAAGAAGTAGCAACCTCTAAGGAGAATGTGTTGTGGAAGTACTTGGACTTTCAGTATGTGCAGTGGTGGATACTCTGACATGATTAGAGGATTCAAAGGGACTGTTAGCTCTTGTAGTTGGGTTTGAAGAAACATTCTGAGTAGATGTAGAGGATGGCCTAGGAATGGAATTTGAAGGAGAATGAGGGAAACATGATAGAGAAGAAAGAGAGACAGTAGATAAGGAGTTATGTGTGATAGTTGAAGGGGAGATTGAAACAATTCAATATAAGGAAATCTTGACTCATTAAACAACACATCTTTGGAAATATAAAAGCCTACCACTAGGGGCTAGGCACCTATATCCTTTGTGAGATGTGGAGTAACCAAGGAAGACACGCTCTTGAGACCTAAAATCAAGTTTATAACTGGTGTATGGCCTTAATAGAGGAAAGCATGCACAACTAAACACTTTGAGAAATGCATAATCAGGCCTTAGGTTGAACAAGAGGGAATAAGGGATTTGGAAATTAACGGATGCAGAGGGAAGTCTGTTAATGAGGTAAACAGCAGTAGAGAAGGCAAAGTCCCAATAAATGAGAGGCAAAGAGGCTTGGCTGAGTAGAGCGAGACATGTGTCCACTATGTGTCTATGTTTGCTTTCTATCACACCATTTTGATGATGTATGTGAGGGAAATAACTCTGTTGAATTCCCAGTTCATACAGATACTTGTTAAATGGTCGAAATTCCCCTCCCCATTCAGATTGAAAGGCTTTAATAGGCAAACCATGTTGTAATTCAGCCATAGTTTAAAGCTTTTTGAAGATAGATAAGGCATCAGAATTATTTTTAAGAAAGTAAATTCGGGTGAACTTAGTGTAAGCATCAACAAAGGACATATAGTATTTGAAGCCTAAGGTAGATTCATTAGGAGATGGTCCCCATAGGTCACCATAAATTAATTCCAATGGTTTGAAGTATGCTGTGTGTGAGGGTGGTGATGGAATTCTATGAGACTTACCCATACAACAAGATAAACAAAAGGAAGCACAACCTTTATTATTGAATGAAACATTACAACTTTGCAGTACAAGTTTGAGGGCATGCACATTGGGATGTCCTAACCTAAAATGCCACATAGTGGTAGGACTAGTACTAACAAATGTAGAGTTGACACTATGAAACAATGAGCTAGAACACACAGTATTGGGAGTTGTCTTGGGACTAGAGCTGGACAGGTTGATAGAAGAAAACTCATATAGTCCATCAGTTCCAACAGCACTCTCAAGTAACACCTCATGGGAAGCCTGGGATTCGACAAGACACTTATCAGATGTAAACATAAAGTAGACTGCATTATCACGACAAAATTGACTGACATTAATAAGATTATTAGTAATTGAAGGAATAAGTAAAAGTTTATGCAAAGTGAGAGGTGTGTCAGAGTGAGTATTTGATAAAAAGATACTAGAATCGATTGAGTTGATTTGCAAACCTTGACGATTGCCAATGAAGATCTGATCAGGACCTTCAAATGGTGTCACCTGTTGCAAATTTCTTAAGTCATTGGTAACGTGATAGGAGGCTCCAGAATTTGAATACCAAGATGTGCTTGGAGAAGCAGATTACTAAGAGTTAGCAACAAAGGCACTAGGCACATTTAGTTGTGGAGGTGTTCGATTGGTTGAAGCAGGTCTTGCCCACACATTTATAGCCTACATAGTAGAGGGATTTACAGAAGAATTACAAGGTTAATAAAGATAAGCAAATCCAAAGTTAGAAGTAGGTTAAAACTGTTGACTAAATATGTGTCAGCAGTTGAGAGCTGGGTGGCCTACTTTGAAATACACCTGACATTACACAACATTACACAGGGGAGAATCTACCACTTCTGCCATGACATGAGCGACCACCTCTTGGACCATTGCCACCACGAAACTAATGAAAGCCCGTTTCAGAATTTTGTGCAACCACCGGAGAAACTGAATCTGGTGTAGAGGAATCGGTATCCTCGATGTGGGAACCTATGGAACCTGCATGTGTGAGATTAAGAGACACTATATCTGGAGGTGATTACTCTTGAACTTAGTGAGACGCAGTTCATGAGCAAGGAGGAAAATCTCTACTTCATCAAGATCCATCAATCCAAACTTGCTCTTAATGACAGAGACAACTGGTACAAATTCAGAAGGTAAACCTTCTAGAATGACATCAATGTGATGTGAACTAGGATTTGGATCACTAATCGATGCAAGTGCATCAACTGTATTATTTTGAGCAAATACTCTTGCATAGTGGAGTTCTCAAGTGTTGGGGCACGAAGCTCAACACTCAATTGTCTTGCTCTGGCACGAGTTTGTTTTTGAAAATAGTTGAATAATCAATCCCATAGTTTATGAGCATGAGTGTAGCCAAGAACGAGTGAAAGAATTTCACTCGACAACGTCGATTGCAGCCACCACAACAACATCTGATCTTTCTGTAACCAACAAGTGTATTCAGGATTAACACCACCAGAAGTGCGAGCTTCATCATCTGCGAACTAAGACGAAATGCGCGAGCAAACAACGAACTTCGTGAGGTTGTGAGCGTTGATGTACGGTTTGATTTGTTGACGCCACAAGTGGAAGTTCTTCTCATCGAGTTTGTGCGCAATCTTGAGCGAGAAATGAAAATGAGTCGAATCATCTGTGGATTTCGACACTTCCACAGCAGAAGCCGTCAACGATGGTGGTTCATCATCGTATGGCCTGGATCAGTGACTTAAACTAATACCATGTTAGAAACTAAGCAAGATGAGAGTTCAATCTCTGATTTCATTCTATAACAGAATTATGTTATTTTTAGAAGTTAGTTACCATGAGTGACACCTTCTTACTTATAAAGTAAAAAGGTGACTTGCTATAGTAGATAACTTATATACATAGAACTTGTTGATACACCTACACTAATGAGCTTAACTCTATATTTACTCTAATATTACGGAACTGTATCTACGAAAATATTTTTAAAATGCATCTCCGGAACTAAAAATACTCAACTTATAGGACGTCACTCAAAAATGACATGTGTTGAGTGTGTGTTAGATGCGTTCGAAGATGCATCTCCAAAAATTTGGAGGCATTTTAGTATTTTCACGTAGTATCTAAAAAACATATACACTAGATTAAGAAATCCCCTGCATTAAGAAATCCCCTAATTTTTTCTCTATCAATAATGTGACAGACAAATTTAATGAACCATGCTTTGATTTATGGTTGAAAATGATATATTCAAAAGATTAATCTCTCACAAACGATGCTCATTTATACACACTCATTAGATATCAAATTCATGATTACATTTTTGAAAGAGACTATTATACGACAACAATATACAACTCGTGCATATGAGAGAATCTAAATCCACTGAGAAGTGACACTAGAAATTTATCTTCCTTATATTCAGAAAAGAAACGGTGAAATTGGGATGGGTTTACTCTTTAGGAAGAATGCTGTTATAAACAGGATAATAAGTTTCCAGTTCAAGTTTATCCAAGATATGCTGTGTAGCCCACAAATAAGAAGAGTGACCTTCAATGTGATCTGTAACGTCAACCTGAAAATTCAGGGAACCGTTTGGGCAAAATGTCCAAATCTAATAAATTATGAATTTTAGCACTAATCATACAAATTAAAATATCAACTTGCAATTGTACACAATAATATTATTAGAAAAATATCCAAAAAATAGTAATAAATACTGTGTAGCAAAGAAGATGGAAAAACTTACATTTTGGATCCCAGGTATATCGATTGGCTGGATCCCAGCTAAACCTTGAGAAAGTAGGCTGCACAAAACTCGCAGATTAGTTTCTACTTTCTGTCTACTAAGAGTGTGCAAGTAGTCCTATTTTTTTGAAAAATATCTTAATAGAAAAATCTATTCAAATCACCTAAGCATGCACTTAATCAGGAAAAGAAACAATTGTGGCAACTGTCATGTGATGTGAGTTCAATATTTCTCTTCATGGATTAGTTGAGATGGTGGATCGCGGTCATACACAAAAGGTCTAATGCAAACTATAAATTTGAAGTCATGATAAGGTTTTGGGTAGATCAATAGATGAAAGTCATGAAACATTATCAATGAAAATATGAAATATCATTTACTGTTGCAGCATTAGAGTGCCCCGTGTTTTGCAACTTAATACATATAATTGCATAAAATACTGACCTATAAGATTTTGTAGAGAGACCTAAATACAACTTCAAGCCATTCCAAAAAAAAAATGTTTTGAACTGAGTTCCTACAAGAATTGTCCCTATGTACTGTGGACCAATTGTAAGAATCCACAGCCCAGCACAAATTCTATCACTACATTTTCACGTACCTGGCACGGAAAGCAACTCCAAGCATCCAGTCAGTCCTTGAATAAGCATTTATAAATCTTCCTGCTACCATCTACAGAATACCAGGGTACCATTGAAACTAATGAAAACTATAGTTTTGTCATACATGTAAGATTGAGAATGCACTAACTATCAAGAGCAAATTTGAATTCTTTTCTACCTTTCTAGCAGCTTCCCAATTCACATCTTTTATTGCAATGGGTGCTCCAAGAAGGACAACTCTTTCCACAAGTTCAGCTGCAAATAAACAGAAGGAGCACCTTTTGAATCAATAACAAAGGTAAACCGTGTTTAACTGATAAATTTCAGCATCCGATAAACAGAAGTGCCTTCAAATCAATAATAAAGGTAACATCTTATTAAACCGATAAACACACAAAAGACCCACATAAACACGAAACCCACATAGACATGAAGTTTTATGTAATGTTACCCCTCACCAGAGTTGAAAAGCTTTAAAGAGGGAAAAGCTTGTCCTTTGACCAGTAACCGATAAGATTAAAAATCCCCAAGCAAAGAAAGGAAAATAATCTATCATATTGAAGACAAAAATTTACAAGAAACAAAGTTGAAACACCTACCGTGGTTTTCTGTTTCAGCCAAACACTCTAAACATTTGAAAATAACTCTTGCTCCAAGTGAGTAACCTATAAGTGTCACAGGCCTGAAACTCAGATTAAAAATATTGCATATTCCATGGTTTTATGGGAGCTGAAATGTTTAAAGAAACTTCTAAACAAGATAAATACCTATTTCCTTGCAATCCTCCTAATAATACTTCAGCAAGCAGTATCCCTGCCTTGTCTGATCTGAAAAGAAAAATAAACTTACAGGCATAATAAATAATAAACTTTAAATGGAATCAAGACAGTGAAACATCCCTTTTTACCATGCCGCCTATCTAAAAAATAGAAACGTAAGATATATATCCTAGCCACCCCAAGCACATTGACTTTTCTAAATGGTTTTGGCTAGATATTTTTGGCATTAGACACAAAATAGGTAAAATGCAAGACTTCATGGATATGATGAAGCCTTGGAGCTATGAAATGCACATATGACAACATGCAGCTGTCAACTGCCATGGCAATTTTTCAAGCATATGCTTATTAGAATAGAATACTCTACCGTTTGTTTTATTCTCTTATCGTATGTATTAGTTTGTTAGGGCACAGCTGTAAGTTTGATAGTGAGCTGTCCTCTATGTGATAACAAACTATTCCAGCTATATATAGCTACTGATTGTTTTCTATTTTAATATGAATGAAATACAAATCAGTTCATTCTCTCTCTTTCTATTATCTTAACATGGTATCTTGAGCCTTTCTTTCCCGTGCTCCCATGGCTTCTCCCTTCAATTCCGATGGCGGTTTTCTCTCTCCTCACATCAAACTTTCGCATCTCATCTCTGTCAAGCTTGATGAGAAAAACTTCAAGCAATGGAAACAGCAGATTGAAGGTGTGATTCGCGGTCACAAACTGCAACGATTTGTGACGACGCCGCTTGTTCCTCCGCGCTTCCTTCCCGGAGCAGATCCGGTCACCGGTGGTGCGAATCCTTCGTATCTTGACTGGGAACAGCAAGATGCGCTCATCTGCACCTGGCTCCTCTCTACAATCTCTGATTCCATTCTTCCGAAACTGGTTGATTGCACGTACTCATGGCAAGTGTGGTCTGAAGTTCAACGTTACTTCAACACCTTGCTCACTACCAAGGCGCGTCAACTCCGATCGGAACTTCGCAATCTCACCAAAGGTTCGCGCACGATAACTGAATTCATGATTCGTGTTCGTGACATCAGTGAATCTCTGGTATCCATTGGTGATCCTGTTCCTCAGTGAAATCTCATCGAAATAGTACTCGATGCTCTTCCTGAAGAGTATGATCCTATTGTTGCTGCGATGAACAGCAAAGAGGATCTCAGTACGATAGAAGAGCTTGAATCGAGTCTCCTTGCTCATGAATCGCGTCTGGAGAAGAATCGTAAAGCTGTGGTTACTGAACCTATTTCGGTGAATCTTGCTCAAACACCACCGTCTTCTCAGTCGTTCTCGACTGAAGCTTCTGGTGTGGATATTGCCTCCAATTTTCCGGTTGGTACTAGTCATGTTAACGCCAACGCTGACAGTAATGGTTATGGATCTCGTGGTGGTCGATCTGGCTGTGGCGGTGGAAGATTTGGACGTGGAGGTGGTAGATCTGGTAAAGTTTCTTGTCAAATCTGCCACAAACCTGGCCATGAAGCATCTATATGCTATCATAGGTACTCATCTTCAGGTGCTCCGTCCTATCCTTCACCAAGAACTCCCTTCAATCCTTTCATGATGATGCCACGCTCACCATATCCTCCTTCTGCCTTTGGTTATGCTCCTGCACCAAGACCTACACCACCAAGGCAACCTCAACCTCAAGCTTTCTTAGCAGGTTCTGATCCCAGCTTTAACAACCAATAGTGGTATCCGGATTCAGGTGCTTCGCACCATGTCACGCCTGAGATTTCAAATTTGTCTGATGCATCTTCACTGCCTGGAACTGAACAAGTGTTCATGGGGAATGGTCAAGGTTTGTTTATTGATTCTGTAGGTTCCACGAGTTTTCCTTCTTCTAATCACTCTAACTCCTCATTAATCTTGCATAATCTTCTTCTTGTTCCTCACATAACTAAAAATCTTATCAGTGTCAGCAAATTTGCTCAGGATAATCGTGTCTATTTTGAATTCCATCCTCAATTTTGTGTTGTAAAATCGCAGGATTCTTATGAAATTCTTCTTCATGGCACTGTTGGAGCTGATGGATTCTACAAATTTGCCAAGCCCATTGCCTCTGTGTCCAAGTCTATTAGTTCTAAGCCTCCTAGTTCTAATTTTTGTTCTAAGTTTAGTTCTCATTGTAATCCTGTTGCTTCTAGCAACTGTCTATCCTATTGGAATGATGATTTTCACAGTAATGAAATTGCTTCTACCTCTATTTTTCATTCCTCTCCTGCTGTGCATTTATCTACTGCTCCTAATTCCTACTCTACTTCAGTCATGCATAATTTTGCTCCTATATCTAGTAGCAAATATGCATTATGGCATCATCACCATGCACTTCTTGAAGTTCTAAAACTTTGTCAAATTCCTATCCCTCAAAAGCCTCCCACTGATCTGTGTTTTGCCTGCTGTTTAGGCAAGTCTCACAGACTGCCATCCACACTGTCCAATACCACATTCACTTGTCCCTTTGAACTTGTTGTGTGTGACCTTTGGGGCCCTGCACCCATGGTCTCCTCAGGGGGTTACTCTTATTTTCTGACCTGTGTTGATGCCTTCTCAAGATTTGTTTGGGTTTTCCCTTTAAAACTAAAATCTGACACCTCACTCAATTCATTCATTTTAAGCCTATGGTTGAACTTCAGTTCAACTGTAAAATCAAAGGTATCCAAAGTGATGGAGGTGGTGAGTTCAAGCCTCTCACCAAATTTCTTGCTCCCTTAGGTATTACTCATAGGTTCTCTTGTCCTTACACTCACCATCAAAATGGCATAGTGGAAAGGAAACATCGTCATATAGTTGAAACAGGACTTGCTCTCCTTGCTCATTCTAAACTTCCTTTCAAGTATTGGGATCATTCATTTGTCACTGCTGCCTACCTTATCAATAGGTTACCTAGTGCTTCACTTCAAAATAAATCTCCTTATTCCATCTTAATGAACAAATCTCCTGACTACTCTTCCCTTAGAGCCTTTGGCTGTGCCTGTTTTCCTTTCCTTAGACCCTATACCTCTCACAAACTTTCCTTTAGATCTCAGGAATGCATTTTCTTAGGGTACTCTTCTGTTCACAAAGGCTATAAATGCCTTTCAGCTGATGGAGACATCTATATTTCTAAAGATCTTCAGTTCCATGAAGCTAGATTTCCCTATCCTGAGCTCTTTCCTAGTTCCTCTACTCCTGTTACTTCCACCACTTCTGCCTCTTGGTTTCCTTCTGCTTCTCCTCCTATACCTACTTTTAATATTCCTCCACTGCAACATGTTTCACCCATTGCTTCCTCTCAGCCATCTTCTTCTACTGCTGAGTCCCACATTGCTGAAAACCCCCCTTCTTCCATTCCAACTCAGCCTATATCTCCTATTGTTTCTAATGCAGGCTCTCCTTCTTCTCCCATGCATCATTCTGCATTCTCTGATCTGGCTGAGGCCAGCACCATTTCCCCTTCCTCAAACTCTCCTGACACTGCTTCTTCCCTTAATTCTGTCCCTATTCCTCCCATTCATCCTCTCAACATTCATCCTATGCTAACTCGTGCCAAAAATGGCATTATTCAGCCTAGAGTCAATCCTACCATGCTCTTAACTCATATGGAACCTACCTCAATCAAGCAGGCTTTGGCTACTCCTCACTGGTTTCAGGCTATGCAAGATGAATATCAGGCCCTTTTGAAAAATCAGACTTGGTCTTTGGTGCCTCCATCTGAATCCAAGAAACCCATAGGCTGCAAATGGGTTTTTCGTGTAAAAGAAAACTCTGATGGTACCATTCTCAAATACAAGGCAAGGCTAGTTGCCAAAGGTTTTCACCAACAGGCTGGAAGTGATTTCTCATAAACCTTTTCTCCAGTAGTGAAACCTGTTACCATCAGACTTGTGCTAACCCTTGCAGTCACAAATAGCTGGCAGATGCAACAAATTGATGTTAATAACGCATTCCTTAATGGGCTTCTTGAAGAAGAGGTGTATATGATACAACCTCCTGGTTTTGAGTCTACTGACAAGTCCTTGGTTTGCAAGTTGAACAAGGCTTTATATGGTCTAAAGCAGGCTCCCAGAGCCTGGTTTGACAGACTCAAGGGTTCCCTTCTGCATTATGGACTGCAACCTAGCAAGTGTGATCCAAGTCTGTTCTATCTTCACACCAGCAGCCTCATCATCATGGTCCTAGTCTATGTTGATGATATCATCATCACAGGGAATTCCACTTCCTATATTGCTCAACTTATTAAGAGTCTCAACTCTAATTTTGCTCTAAAAGATCTTGGTAAGTTGGATTATTTTTTAGGGATTGAAGTCTCCCATCTGCCTAATGGTTCTATCATTTTGTCTCAAACCAAGTATGTGAGTGACTTGCTTGCTAGAGTGAATATGGCTACAGCTAATGCTATGCCTACACCTATGGTATCTAGCAGCAAACTGTCTAAGTTTGGGTCAGATACTGTTGCTGATCCCACCTTGTTTAGATCTATTGTTGGAGCATTGCAGTATGCAACCTTGACCAGGCCTGAACTGTCTTTTGCTGTCAACAAGGTGTGCCAATTTTTGTCCAACCCTTTGGAGGATCACTGGAAAGCTGTCAACAAGGTGTGCCAATTTTTGTCCAACCCTTTGGAGGATCACTGGAAAGTTGTCAAGAGAATATTGAGGTATCTCAGTGGGACACTTCACTATGGCCTTCTCATTCAACCTGCACCTAAACAGCAGCCTCTTTCTCTCTTAGGTTTTTGTGATGCAGACTGGGCTGCAGATCCTGATGACAGGAGATCAACCTCAGGAGCTTGTGTGTTTCTTGGGCCAAATCTGATTTCTTGGTGGTCAAAGAAGCAACAACTTGTGGCTAGATCAAGTGCTGAAGCAGAGTACAGGAGCATGGCCCAGCTTGCCTCTGAGATGTTGTGGGTTCAATCTCTGCTCACTGAATTACACTGCACTTTTCAGATTCCCAAGATCCTATGTGATAATCTAAGCACTGTTACTCTAGCTCACAACCCTGTGCTTCATAACAGAACAAAACATATGGAATTAGATATTTTCTTCCTCAGAGAAAAGGTCATCAGCAAGAGATTAATTGTGGTTCATGTTCCTGCTCAAGATCAATGGGCAGATGCACTAACCAAACCTCTCTCTGCTGGCAAATTTCTGCCTCTAAGAGACAAGCTAAGAGTTTTTAGTAAAAGGGAGTTACTGAAAACACCCTCTGATTCTAAGGGGGACTATTAGAATAGAATACTCTATAGTTTGTTTTATTCTCTTATCGTGTGTATTAGTTTGTTAGGGCACAGCTGTAAGTTTGATAGTGAGCTGTCCCCTCTGTGATAACAAACTATTCCAGCTATATATAGCTACTGATTGTTTTCTATTTTAATATGAATGAAATACAAATCAGTTCATTCTCTCTCTTTCTATTATCTTAACAATGCTATCATAATCCAGTGACGATCAATTATGTCACAGTATACTGTCCAGCAAAAACGATAGAAACTCCATGAATTGCCTACATCATGTTAAGTAACAAAAGGCAAGTAGATGATTTTCCTTGAATTAGCAAAAGTTATATTCCACTTAGAACGAAGAGATAAAATTTTACCTGTCAATAGCAATCGACCAGGTGCTGTCTATGAAATCAGTAGCTGAAAGCAATGCAGCTGGCCAAGCCAATGCAGTTAAAAGTGCACTCATGACAGTCAGCATTGCCCCTTGCCTCATCAACTCCATCGCAAGTCCTAACACATCACAAAAATATTGATATCGCAACTCACGAGTCTACTTTATAATATTAAAAAACATCAGTAGCCTGAAACCCAAATCAATTACTTGAAGTTAGCCAATCCTGGATTGCAGTGCTCACGGCCATTAGATTCTTGGATTCCCACTGCAGTGCATACCTAACTTTTGGCAAGGATCATAAGTCATTAGGGTATTAACTTGAATATCAATTACTTTTACCTAAATAATGATTATTGAAACATGTTTAGGAGATTGAAAATGGAAAAATGTCTACCTCTCCAAATTGTCATTCTGCCCTTCCCATGGCCTTACAAAATCATCTTCCTCAAAGACAAATCCGGAGACCAATATCTCAACCCCCAGAATCTGCAAGCATTTGTCGAACAAAAATATGATATGGAACAATGAACTAAGTGCAAAAGTATTGTCATATAATACAAGAAAGGTTAGAAAAGGTCCGTGCATACATGTCCTTGCATGCACATAGATCATAACTCGATCAAGCAAAAAATATCACCAAAAAGTAAGAATATGAAATCAACAAATGCTTACGCCTTGGTTATGATTGTCTCCTATCGCTCTGAATTCAAATTCGTCAACACTCCCAACTCTCCTAGCCATTTTGGTTCCAGTAAGTCCTGCTCCAGCAGCTGGTAGAACAAAGAGATACATAAATATTTGTGTTATCTAGAAACGCAACATCATTTCAAGGTAAAAGTGAATTGTTCTTCGTATCATAAATATGTTCTAAAACAAATAGAAATAGTATGTAGTAGTGCTACAAAGAAATATTGTAAATTGAATGTTAAAGAGCTGTTAAACAAAACAACAACAACAACAACAACCAAGCTGTTTCCCACGGTAGGGTTGGCTACCATTCTCGTGTTTCTATCCAACTCATTTATCTCGAAACCATTCTTAATAGTTTCTCTTATAGGTTTTCTAAACCTTCCTCTACCTCTAGCAGTTTGACTACCCTTCAATTGGTCTACTCCCCTTTCTCCATTGCGTTTCTTCTCTTCTCGTGTTTTTCGCTCACTGCTGGTCTTGCTCTAACTCCTCCTCTGCCTCAACTGCTTCAAGCTTCTATTCTTCTTCTTCTCTAGCTTCTGACTATTCTTCTTCTTCTCTACTTCTGTATTCTGCTTTTCTATTTTATTCTCTATCTTGTTCTTCTTTATTCATTGTTTTTCTATTCGTTTTCAGGTTGTTTTTTCTTTCGTATCATTGTTTTTTTTCCTTTCTTTTTAAATATATTGATTATGGGATTAATATATGTAGATTATTCATATAATTAGTCCAATAAGTTATTTAATCTACGTTAAATATGTAGGTAGATTTTTATTCATATAATTAGTCTAAAAAGTTATCCCGCTATCCCATTTTTGGGGTTGGCCGCTCCACTCCGCTACCCGGGATTAATAACTCTGACTTTATCTAATAATGCCATTTTTAATCCCATATAATCTTTATAACTCGTCTTTTGAAAAGAAAATTTAAGCAGTTCCCTTTACGGCATTCAATAAATTACTGCAAACAAGTTATCAACAAATTGCAGCAACAAAATGTATAAATTGACCAGTAATGTAGCACAAAAACCACCACGTCAAGGATCATTCCAAAACCGCAAATTAAAAATGATGCCAGTCTAAACCTATACGACACACAAGCATATGAATAATGTCTAGGTAGTTCTGATATTATCATTAAACAACACAGAAATCACAGAGACCTACTTAGCATGAGAAGATTCTAAAAATCCAATCATATACAGGGGCATGTTTGTTTTATCTTTAAAAAAAATGTATTTTTTCTTTGTATTTTCAAAAATGGATTTTATAAAACCTTTTTTCAAAATATTACAAGTTTTTTTATATTTGTTTTTTCTAAATTGAAAGACTATTTCGATATCCAATAACATAAACATACACTATTGAAGATCAAACTATAGTCGAAATCACAATTTTTTCAAAAAATTGTATTTCAAAAATGATTTTTATGAAAAGCTATTTGAAATTAGCTTCAAAATTAAGTAGTTTTTTGAAATTTTGATATGCAAAAAAAGTTTCAATAAAATGATGAAATATCTAAAATAACATTTTAAGAATAATTATTCAAACCAAATTTTCACTATTATATTACACTATAAAAATCATTTTTGAAAAAAGCCAAAACTAACGGACTCATAGGCATATATAAATATATATACACAAACACACATACATACCTCCAAATGAGGCGGCAACAGCAACAGAACCAACAACAGTTCCTGCAGCACTAGCAGCTGCTGCAAATCCACCTGCTCCGATTACAGGGATCAAAGTACCTAAAGTTGGAGCTAAAGCACCAAGTCCTGCAGCAATTGCCGGGGCAGCTAATCCTGTTTTATGCTTAAAAGTGAAAACAGTCAAATCCACAAGAAAACTTATTCAATTCAAATCAAAACACAGAAAATATGTTTTGGAGGAATTCATTTATACCACCGGTAATAGCCATCAAAGTTCCCCCTGTTAATGCTGCAGCGCCAATAATACCACCCCGCTTCCATTTAGCCCAGCTGCTTTCTTTTGATTGAGTTTCTTTATTTAATATTTGCTCTTTAAGGATAGCCATTGCAGAACTAGAAACTATCATCTCAATGGCCTCCTGCAAAGTGAAATTTCACTATCATTATTAGAAGTAGAAGATATGGAGCTATGAGGCCAGCTAATACACAACAACTAAGCCTTATCTCACTAAGTGGGATCGGCAAATTTTGTCTTCAACTTGTAATAAGGTAATTTAAACCAGAGCTTATAAGATATAACAAGGTAGAATCAGGCTCAACATGTATCTTTAAAATTAAGATGAATTTATTGGCAGTATTCACCATTGTGAGGATTGATACTTTATATGCTTTTTAATAGATTATAAACTTTAAAAACAACTCTTATGGTCATATATCATGATCACTTCAACTTTAAAAATTTGGTTTACGATCACATAGTTACTAATCAAAAGATTTATTGACAAACCATTTTTGTCCACTTGATATTGAGCCAAGTTGCAAGCAACCGTAAAGCCACACGATGTCGAGCATCGTACCCCTTTCTTCTCCGAGTATATTTTGTGTTTTTCTCACCTATATCTGACAAACAAGCAGCGAGAAGTTGATAGAGAACTGTCATTTTCCTCTGATAGCTGAGCATCATTACCTCTTCAACTGGACCTTCATCAGTATAACTATTAGAAGACCCCTGTGGACCTTCACATTCAAAGAAAAGAGTATCTTCCTCTTGCTGAGTTTCCAAATGCGTGTCTACCTTCTCAGAGTTTGGTTGAACATCAGCAGTTGAAAACTTCTCACGACATTGATGCTCGTATTCACGCAACTTCTCTCTTTTTGACTTTGAAGACTCTGACTTGTTTTCCAAGCTAAGAACCATTGCTTCAACTGCTTCCGATAAAGCAAGTTCTTGATCTAACCTTTGAGAATTATCATTATCAAATTCTTCTGACAATAGTCTCAAGAACTGCAAAATTCACATGCTTTATTTTTAAGTGATTTATTTGGTTAAAAGAAAATCAACAAAAAAGTTATATGAACACAATAAACAAAAAGTTATGCCACACAGCACCAAACTCTATACACAAAATACACTGACTCCAATGAAATAGTAGGTAAAGAAGAAGACGGAAAAAAAACAAGAACAGTGGAACAGGTGACATGAGTAATAATAATAATGCTTGGTGGTTTTTTGGTCAAACATTTTGTGTTGTTAAGCTCCTTAAAAACAAAATGGAAACTTATATATTAAGTATGTTTTGGAAATTCTTTCTCTCTGCTCGTGCCTTAACAGCTGCTCTTCATCTTCTTCAAAACTCAAGCGCTCAACCTCTAGCCACCCCCGCCGCTCAACCTCCAGCCACCCTCTCGCGCTCCTCCTCCGCTCTTCATGTGAGTGCCTTTTTTCTATCAGTTTCCCTTTTCTCTTCTATTTTCTTCTATTTTCTTCTATTTTCCTTTTTTGTTTTTCTCTTCTTCTGTTTTCCTCTTGAGTTCTTTTTCTGTTTTTATTCTAGACAGTATGACAACATCTTCTTCTACACCGAATTCTACCTCGGTTGCTTCATGTGGCCAAGGCAACTTGAAGTTGCAAGTACATCTAGGGCAACAATGGCACAACAAGTAGTGGTAGATGATGTTGAAGAAGATGTTGAAGATGAAGAATTGGAGGAATATTTTGAAGAAGAAGAAGACCTCTTTGATGATGATCTATGATTTTTATGTTTCCTTGAATTTTCATATAATAGTACTAAGTTTGAATTTTAAGATGAGATGTTTGAAACTTGATGTTTTTAATCTTCTAGTATGTTTTGAGTTTTCTATAATGTTTTGAATCTTGATTAAGCATTGTTCTTTGACATTTGATTTTATAAATCTTTTATGAGTATTGTGTTATTTATGATGTTTTGAATCTTCTACTATGTTTTGAATTTTCTATAATATTTTAAATCTTAGATTAAGCGTTGTTCTTTAACATTGGATTTTATAAATCTTTTATGAGTTTTGTGTTATTTGTTTAATTTTACATTGACATATGTTTTATAGATTATTATATAATTATTAGTACACAAGTTATCCCGCTAACCGCTATCCTGCTATCCCACTTTTAGGGTCGGCCGCTCAACTCCGTTATCCGAAATTAATAACTCTGTCAATCATCACTGCCGCATCAAATCATTGAAAACGTTACTTTAATCATAACAACTTTATAAAGTTACACACACGGCTATGTGATTTGCTGACGGTAAAAAATTTACTCTATAATATGAGCACATAATTACCCTATGAGCATGTATACGACACATTAAGGGAAAGTGAAGAAATAGTAGAATGACATACTGGTCCCACATGACTACTAGCCAAAGAAGATCCAGAAGTTTCCTCAAGTCCAGACCATGCTCCAGAATCAATATCTAGAAATCTGCTCAGAGAAAACAGTCCCAAACACAGCACAATAATAATGTAATTAACTTCAAAACATTGATTAGGAAAAACCAAATACAACAAGAATGAAATTAATTTAGCCTAGTTTTCTACCATGTAGTACATCACTAAAATCATCATTTCCAAAACAAAATTGCAATGAATTAAAAAAAAAAGGAAGCAATTGTAATTTTGAATATAACCAATTAGGTATCGTGTAACCGAAAAGGTGAACACGAAAAAGATGATAGAGACGTACATGAAAATAGGGCGAAGCAAACCGGAGGTGTGGTGGACCCAAAGCTCGGGATCTTCGAAAACCGCACGGGTAGTGGAACTACTCGAAGAAGGAAATTCGTCGGTTGATAGACCTAACGGATGAGTCTGGTGAAGTTGCGCTTGATGTAGAGCCAGGCCAAATAAGGCTCCGGCTGCGTACTTCTGCGTCGGCGTAAGATACGACGACGGCGTTGGCGACACCATCGCTTTCGTGCGGTGTGATCGTGGTTTCGGTGATCGGAATTCAATTCTGATTCTGATCTTGCGGTTGGAACTTTCTAACGCGGTGGCTTTCGTAATTCAACGTCAAACTATTTCAAAGCAGTAGCTTTTTGTTTTTTCTGTAACTGATTTCTGTATATTTTTGTATTTGGTATTTCTGTACTTTCTATTTTTGTGGGTATTTGTTTTCTTTTCGAACAATAAATAAGTTTATTTCTTTGAGAATCACAGGCAGTTTGAGAAAATTACTAAATTTTAAGAGTTTAAGCAGATTACTAACCGTTTAAAATTTTGAATTTACACAGAATATATGATTATGTTATGTTATATAAATAATGAGATTAATTGAAATGCGATTTAGTGGAATAAATAATCATTATTATTTTAGTTTACATTATTAATATATTATAACTACTCAACATTCTCTTGTAATTTCAAATTAAAAATGGATTAAAGAGAAAGACGCTTCAATTGAATGAGTGTTCCCTATATTTTTTTTCAATTGTCCATAGATTTCCCTATAGTTTTGATGTTACTTACCTGGGATTTGTTTAATTTTTTGTCCGTAAATAAATTTGGAGATAAATCAAATATGCATTAAAAATGACGTATAATTAAAAAAAAATTAAAAATATTAAATTGGTGCCCTCTATTTAAATTTTTTTTGGAAAATTATGTTAAAAATTATGCGGAAGGTTGATTAATTTTGTGTCAAAATTTCAAAACGGAATGATTCATATAAAATTTTCAGAGTTTGAATTTAGCTTCTCTTTTAGATAGATTTTTATTTAGTGTGATTAACGTATTCTCTTTAGCAAGAATCAACATTCAGAAAGATATTACTCTGTGTCCGTCTATCTATTTTCTTAATAAACATAAGTGAAAATATATATGATATTATTTTATTTAATATTAATTTTAATTGGAAATTATATAAGAAATTAATAATAGGAAATTATGTGAAAAATGATAATAGCGGTTTTAATAGAAGTTATTAAAAATTATTATGTAAGTTATTTAAGGGTAAAATTGATAGAAAAATAAATTATACTGAAATCAATTTTTTTTTTATATATTATAGATTATAATCTTCATTTATTTTATCTTGAAAGACTCAATTTTTTATTTATTTCTCCTTCTTAATGCATTATCTATTGAGGTGGATAAATTGAAAGAAATTATAAGTGAAAATTTGGTTGAAAAGAGTTTTCAACTCTTATATTTCTTTAATTTTATTGTTTTGTAGATGAATTTTTTTTTTAAGATTTTGTTTTGAAATTTGAAAGAAAAGAGAGAGAGAGGCTGCTATGAAAAATAAGATGGTCAGAACAATGGAAAGGTTTTGCTGTTAAGAATTTATTTTTATCATAATTCTAAAATTTCCTAGTATAAAGAATTCAAAAACTTATATTAGAGATTGAGTTTGAAGAATTTTAAAAGATTTATATAAACTTTTCAATTATAATATATGTTGTTATAATATTTTAAAATTTTAAAATGTCAATGATAAATATTCATGTATTATTTTTTATAAAATTATTTTTTTTAATTATTTAAAATTTTTTTATTTTTTATTTAAATTTTTTTTCTTCGAAATGCTCCCTTCCTCTATTCTTCTTTGTAAAAATTCTTCTAATTTACAAAGAGAGTATAATTAAGCTTATTTATGTCAACAGTTCGCTTCATGGTTACTTTAAGTGTGCACTAGAGGAGTCCGTTAAAGACATTTTATCTCCATAAGTCTAATTAAGTTGGTCGTTTCTTCTGAAAGTTCTTCATCAGTTTGATTTCAATTCAACACTTTGTCAATGGATCAATAGTATTATGTATTTTGCCTGACTCTTTATTTCTGCCAATGGTTCGCTTCATGGTTACTTTAAGTGCACTAGAAGAGTCTGTCAAGGAGACTCTTTATCTCCCTTATTATTCTGCCTATCAGCGAAAGGGGTGCTCAACAGGAATATCTTGAAGTTAGTGAATTCTGGTTCTTTAGATTTGATCAAGGGTCCTAAGCAAATCAAAGTTCCTTCTCACATTTTCTATGATGACGATGTTTTTATTTTCTCTAAAGGTAATAGACCTAATATAAGGGCTCTTGTCTGTGTCTTCAAAGAATACTATTTAGCTTCTGGTGAAGTTGTTAACTATGTGAAGTCTTCTATCTATGGAGGGGTTATGTTTACTTCTTGGCTTAGTATATTATCGAATTTATCCGATTTCACCATAAGCACCACTCCTTTTAATTATCTTGGGGTGCCCATCTTTAAAGGAAGGCCAAGGCTAAATTTCTTCAATTGATAATCGATAAAGTCATCAACAAACTTACATCATGGAAAGGTCCGCTTTTATCCTTTGTCGGTAGAGTCGAGCTTGTTAAATCAATCATACAAAGTATGCTCATTCATTCCATGTTTATCTATGTGCGGTCGGTTACTCTTGTAAGATATTTGAAGCGTGTTGCTCGAAACTTCATTGGTGACTCTTCTAAGAGTAAATATGTCGCGGTGGCCTGGAAAACTATTTGTAGACCAATTTCTGAAGGTGGATTAGGTGTTAGATCATTGGTTTCTCTTAATGAGGCCATCAATCTAAAGCTTGGTTGGGATCTTTCAATTTAGAGGAACCTTGGGCAATTCTCCTTAGGCTTCGTGTTTTAAGGAAGAATAAAATCATTAAGCATCACATTTTCTCCTCGACTTAGTATAGTGTCAAGAGTGAGATTCCATTGACACGTGATAATTCTTCTTGGATCCTCAACAATGACAACTCGGATAACTTTTGGTATGATAATTGGTGTAGTTCCCCTTTGATCCTAGACATGAGGAACATGACTATTGATGAAGATTTACATGTCAACTCCTTCATCATTAATCACAATTGAATTTGGTCGAATACCATTTCACCCTCAAAATTGTTTTTGGTTTGGAGGTTGCTATTCAACAAGCTTTCGACTGATGGCCAATTAAAGAGAGGAAACTATTGTGTTCCCTTCCAAATGCAGCCTCTATAATCTTGTTGAAGAATTTGCGTATCACAATTTCTTTGAGTGTACCTATGTGGCTCACCTTTGGAATTGGTTAATCAAATCCTTCAAGATTAACACTCGGATTCACAATTGGGAGGACGTCTGGATCATTTGCAATAGGTTCTGAAGAAACTAGGACCTAAGACTCTAAAGTCAAAGGTTCTGAAGAAATCAAAACCTAAGACATCAAGATATAAGGTTTTGAAAGGTTTAGAACCAAAGGACAAGATGCATTCAAGACAACAAACTTTCAAATCAAAAGTCTTGGATGATCATAAGTCTTACTATATGAGAGCTACTACTACAAATAACACATGTCATATCGTACGCGAAATGGATTTCACCTCGGTTACAATGTCAAGGTAACGAATGGTGAAATGGATTTCACCTCGGTTATGTGTTTTCCAAACTAGCACCATATACCTCTCGGTTTAATAACAAAATCGAGGGAAAAGATATATATATATATATATATATATATATATATATATATATATATATATATATATATATATATATATATTACACTATTTACACAAAATATTAAAGTAAAAATATATAACAAACTTTGAATCTGATTCATCGTCATGCTGTCAGTGAAGAACAAATGTTGGACCCTCGTTTCATTGAATTTTGGGAAAGATCAAATGTTTGATGCAATATATTCTCTATTGCTTTTGCATTCATTTGTTTCTGATATAAAAAAATATTAGATAAATAAACTAAATATTCAGTTACGAGATTTTGTTAGAACACAAACCTTGAACCAATTATTTTTTTCTGCACTTGCAACCCATCACATAAATCTTTGACAAAGTAAATACACTCTCACCAACCACATATTAAATAAACCTAAATATTTTCTACTCTTGCAATCTATCACATTGATACTTTTACTTTGTAAAATCTCATGGCGCTTTGATTAAACATAAAGGGTTTCACAACAACGTTTGAGTTTCTTGTGAATTCACTACTATCAAATTTTAATATTCAGAATGATTTTATAATTAGCGTTTAAGGTTTCACGAGGATCACTAATGAGAGTGTCTTGAGCATTGATACTCATTAAATGAAACACAAAGATTTGTTTAAAGACGGTGAAGAAACTGAATAAACACATTTATATTTTACCTCTGATATTACTCAAACCGAGGTAAAATGTGTTTATTTTTAAATTAAAAAAAAAAAAAATTCAATCCAAGCGCCACATACCTCTCAGTTTCTGTTAAAAACCATGTGGGAAGCTTTTTTTTATATTTACATTGTTTACACAAAATATTAAAATAAATTGTTAACAAATCAAGAGTTTGACAATGAATTCTTGGAGAACAACCTATCTTTTCAAATTTCTAATAAGTTATTTGTTCCAAATAAAATAATTTTTTTCTGTACTTGCAATCTATATTAAAGAGATTTCATTATGTTGAGCAAATATTTTCATGGCAAATGCTTTCACATGAAAGAGAACATGAAAGAGAACGTAAAAGAGAAATGAATAATTGTTTTTAGGAATAAATTTCTCAATATTGTTAACCGAGGAAAGCAATCAATTTCTCAATATTTTCTTTGATTAACAACATAGGAAGTTTAGTACAAAAATATAACAACAACATCAACATCAACATCATTATATGAGATAGATTGCAATGGCAGAAAAAATGTTTTGTTCAATATTAAAGAACATTGAAGATTTTTTCTATCTTGCAATCCATCTCAAATAATGATTTGTAAGACTTTGGAGCCGCTACATATAAGTTAGGTTTAAGGTAAAATCTTATTAATGAGTGCTTTTATAGTAAAATATGATAATCTAATCCTTCGATTATTAAATAAAACCGAAGGAATAAATCATTAATATAAAAATTAAAAATTAAATAAAAATAAAGACACCATTTTTAAATAAATAAAAACATAAATTGTTGATGTTGGGATTTGAAGCATGTCCTGAAATATTTTTCCCCTTGGTTTTAATTAGAAACCGATGGGATATGTGGTATTTATTAAAAAATAATATAAAGCATGGTACACCTTGACCTTTTACCTCGGTTTTTGGTTGGGTGAGGTAAAAGTTTTGTCATAAAATATAATATTTGTAGTAGTGAGTTAAGGTACAAAGTAAGAAGAAATTTGTCAAAACTAACCCCAAAGGACCCATAAGACTATGGGTACCTAAATCTGAAATTGTTTTTGCAAAAAATACGCTTCAATGGAGAAGCAAAGCAGTGGTCATGGTACTTGGACAGTGGATGCTCACGACATATGACAGGAGAAAAGCATATGTTCCAAACCCTAACTCTGAAAGAGGGAGGAACTTCGGGATTTGGAGGAAACTAGAAAGGAAAGATCATTGGTACGTGTACTATTAAAGCTGGAAGTTCAGGAGCTAACAATCCATCAAAAGCTGAATGTTCAAAAGCTATCAGAACTTCAGAAGTCGGTGGTCCAGAAAGTGATCAAACCTCTGAAGCCCATCCAATTGAAGAAGATTATGAAGAAGCTCAAGATGGCTCCTCATAAGCATCATAGTGCAATAAGACATTCAAGTACAAGTCTTCACATCTAAAAGAGTTAATTATTGGAAACAAAGACAATCCTATAAAGATAAGGTATGCTTTCATAAAATAACACTTAATGTTATGACTACTCTCCATGGTTGAACCTACTTCTGTTGATGAAGCACTTTCTAATGATGGATGGATTGTGGCAATGCAAGAAGAGTTGAATCAGTTCCGAATGAATGATGTCTAGGATCTGGTACCCAAACGCCATCAGAAGAACATCATTGGAACAAAATGGATATTCAAAAAGAAGTTTTATGAATAAGTAGAAGTGGTAAGAAATAAAGCTAGACTTGTGCTCAAGGCTACAATCAGCAAGAAGGTATATATTTCTCTAAAACCTTTTCACATGTTTCAAGGTTAGAGGCAATCAAGTTACTTCTCTCATATGCTACTAATCATAATATTATTTTATACCAAATCGATGTTAAAAGTTCTTTTTTAAATTGAGTTATTTCTGAAGAAGTGAATGTAAAATAACCATTGGGTTTGAGGATCTAGTCCATCCAGATCATGTTTTCAAACTTAAGAAGTCACTCTATGGACTCAAACAAGCTCCCAGAGCTTGGTATGAGAGATTGGGTAATTTTATATTAGAAAGTAGTTTTTAAAAAGGACAAGTAGACACTACACTATTCAGAAATAAACTTAAAGTTGATATCTTAATTGTCCACGTATATGTGGATGATATTATCTTTGATTATAGTAATGCTTTCCTTTGCAAAGAATTTTCAAACTCAATGCAGGTTGAGTTTGAGATGAGTATGATGGGATAGTTGAAGTTATTCCTTGATATTTAAATCAATCAATGCAAGGAAGGAGTATATGTTCATCAGACAAAATACACAAAATAGCTTCTGAAGAAGTTCAAGCTAGATGATTGCAAGATCATGACAACTCCTATGCGTCCAACCTGCAATCTAAGCAAAGAGGAAAGTAGCACCAAAGTATGTCAAAAGTTGTATACATGTATGATCGGATCTTTACTTTATTTAAGAGCTCCCAGACCAGATATTTTGTTTAGTGTCTCATTGTGTGCAAGATTTAAGTCATATCCTAGAGAGACTCACTTAACTACTGTTAAAAGGATCTTTAGGTATCTGAAGGTAACAACCAATATAAGGTTGCTTTATAAAAAATCCCTAGAGCATAATCTAGTTGGATTATGTGATGCTGACTATGTTGGAGATAGAATTGATAAAAAATCCACTAGTGGAAGTTGTCAATTCATAGGTGAAAACCTTATATCCTGGGCTAGTAAAAGACAAGCAACTATTTCTTTATCCATAGAAGAAGCATAATGCATTTCAGCTACAAGCTATTGCACACAGCTACTCTTGATGAAATATCAGTTGGAAGACTATCAGATAAGTGGAAGCAGTATTCTTATTTTCTGTATTAATATTGTTGGTGTAAGCCCTAGAGGACAATACTTTTGGTACTTGAATCGAATTATTTATTAATAATAAAAGGCTTTTTCTTTATTATGTTTGTTTAATAAAGTCCCTAGAATAGCTAGTCCGTTTAATGTATCAAGTGTGACTTAATCATGAGATCACATTAAACATAAGGACACTATTCTTAAAGTATCTGTAGTCGAGCTTTATTGTGAAGTAGGATAACATTAAAGCATTAAGACTATTATGTATATAGACTGATGATCACATCTCATGGATCATGGATAAGGAGTTATCAAGTCTTAAACATAGGTATGAATATTAAGAGTAATATTTATACTGGATTGACCCCCTATGAGAATACTATATAGAATGTTATGCAAAGTGTCATAAGTTATTCTCATGGTGATAATGGTGTATACCACCCTTCGACCTGAAACCACTATGGACCCTAAATATAGAGTCAAGTGTCTTATTGTTGATCAAACATTGTCCGTAACTGGAAGACCATAAAGACAGTTGATGGGTACTCCACGAAGCATGCTAAGGGACATGAGTGACCTAGATGGAATTTTCCCATCCTGCGTAACAGGATAGATGTCTATGGGCCCAATATTAAACTGGACAAGGATGACATGGTCTATGTCTTGTGTTCAATATAGACATAAGGGCAAAAGGGTAATTGTACACATAAGTATTATCATAAAAGGATTTGTCATATCACATGACATTTTCGTGTCTTGGATAGCAGTGATGTGTTGCTAGATACCGCTCACTGTTTATTATGTTAAATACGTGATTTAATATAATTGTCAATGCCGCGAAAACCTACAGGGTCACACACAAAAGGACGGATTGATGAGAGATAGAGTAACTAAGGAACACCATAAGGTACAGTGCACTTAAGTGAATTGTGGAACATCGTAAGGTACGGTGTACTTAAGTAGAATACGAAATATGGTAAGGTACCACGCGCTTAAGTGATTTTGGCATATTATAAGATATGGGCCACATACACTTAAGTGGGCTTTTTAGCTTGCAGCCCACACAAGTGGTTCTATAAATAGAACCCTTGTGCATAAGCATTTGTGCAGTTGCAATTTCGTTTCTCTCTCTCTCTCTCTCTCTCTCTCTCTCTCTCACACACACACACACACACACACACACACTCAAAGTCTTCATTTGTAGCAGCTAGCACTGATATTGAAGGAATCTGTTTGTGTGGACTAAGTAGAGGCGTTATCATCGTTCAACGTTCGTGATCGCTCCGTAGATCTGCATCAAAGGTTACAATCGCCACAAGAGGTAACGATTCTACCACTGATCATGCCCATTCGTAAGGATCACTAAAGGAGAGATTTTTTAAATTCCGCTGCGTTTTGGATCGCTCTTCTCCTTCAGTGGTATCAGAGCCACTTACGAAACCATGCATCTGATAGCTGTTTATTTTCTGTATTAATACGGTTAAAAGACAGAACGAATCAAAGAATAAATGAGTAATTAAATTTGGCATCATGTGTGTACTGTAACAACCCATTTTTTTTAGTATTGAATTATTATACTATTATTATTATTATTTTAATTTAATTATGTGGAGTATTAATTAATTAATTGGTGTATTAATTCATTATCTAGTGGATATAAGAAATAAGTAAATAATTGAATTAATTAATTAAATTGGTGACATAGTGAGTGGTTAATTATTTAAATTTAAATAGAGGTATTTAAATATTAGGTATTATTGGGCCTAGTGATTAAATTAGATGATTTAAGCCCAACTAGAATACTATTATAAATAGTAAGAGGTGGAGGGAGTGAGAATTAGAATTCACTTGAGCACTGAAGGCAATAGAGAAAGAGGAGAGGAAAAGTAAAGAGGAGTCAGGGTTTCCATCAAATTGACAAGGTAAGGGGGGAATCCTTATTATTATGGGTTAGTATGATTGGGTCAATGGGTAGGAACATGATTTTGGCTGAAATCCTTAATTGACATGGTTTTGGAATTATTAGGTCTTGATAAATACTCTTGAACTGTGATGATTAAATTATGCTAAAACTGTGAATGAATATATAATTGGATGAGTCATAATTTTCTGAACGTATAGCTTTTTACGAAATCGAAATCAGAGGTCCGGAAGTCCTCCAACGATGAAAAATGTGGGGAAATCTGCATTCTGCTTCGTGTTAGTGCAGGAACAGCTTTCTGTTTTGCGTTAACCGGTTAACCCAGGGCGTTAACCGGTTAACACTGTTATAATATTGAAAAAAATTGAATTCTGTCTTGCGTTAACCGGTTAATCCAGGGCGTTAACCGGTTAACACTGTTATAATATTGAAAAAAATTGAATTTTGTCTTGCGTTAACCGGTTAACCCAGAGTGTTAACCGGTTAACACTGTTATAAATTGCCAAGAAGCACATTCTGTTTTGCGTTAACCGATTAACCCAGGGCGTTAACCGGTTAACACTGTTTGGAAAGTGAAAAATTGATATTTAAATGTTGTGTGCATTTTGGAATGAAATCTATGTGTACATATTTGATGATTGGCCTATATTAGTGAATAATATATTGTATGAATGTGTATGTATACCATTATTGAGTTGTGAATGATTTATGCGTATGGATGTGTATATGTAATCGTAATTGATGTGTTGTGATGAATGTGTATATGTACCAATTGTGAGTCATGGTGATATGTGGGATGTTAAGACGGTATATAGATGGTCTTAATTGCATATGTGTTGGTATGTGTGCATTCATTCATAGCATGGTTGACTTCATTGTGGAAGTGGTTAAGCGGTGATCCTTCATTAGAAACAGACGTAGCAGACGTTAATCCTTAATTGGGATTAGGCGTAGTATTTAAACGGCGATCCTTCATTGGAAACAAACGTAGCAGACGTTAATCCTTAATTGGGATTAGGCGTAGTATTTAAACGGTGATCCTTCATTGGAAACAGACGTAGCAGACGTTAATCCTTAATTGGGATTAGGCGTAGTATTAAGCGGTGATCCTTTATTGGAAACAGACGTAGGGCTTTGGTCTTGTCCGGATCGGAAGCGTGGCTTGGATTCTAGATATTGAATCGGAAAGCGGTGAAACTTTGAGTTCACATTGAGGTACCACATGCATAGAGTCACATTGTCTTGCATTGAGTCGTCCATAGTTATGTGATCATCGAATGCCTGTATTGATGTGAATGTGATGTATGTTTGAAATATGTGAAATGATTGTTGGTTAATATTATTGACGTGATTATACCAAGTGTGATGAATTCTTAAATTGTGTTTTAATTCATTGTGTCTTATTATGCTATTTCATAATGATTTGAATTCTCACCCTTTCAGTTTGAATGTTACCTTTACATGGGTATCGTGCAGATACTACAGAGTAGTATTGCTGGAGTAGGGGGACGGTAGCTCGCTTAAGATTAGCGGGAGAGTTTCCGTATTTAGTTTGAAATTAGGTAATGAGTCAATGCTCTGGTCATGTAACACTGGGTAGATTAGTGGTATTGAACTCATATCTTATTTTGATATGCTTTATATCATTAATTGTTTTATTTTATTTGAAGTGATTATTGAGAGATGATCATGGTATGGGACATGGATCATATTATGAATTACATGAGTATTCTTTATTTTCCGCTGCGAACGCATATTGCTTGAATATTCATGATGAGTGAAATGTGTTATTTGGAATGACCAGGTGTATTGTTGGTTTTTGAAAGTTTTAAGTTTCGAAAACGTCAATGTGACGCCCTTTTCTTTATATGCGTGCTTAATTACTCTGATTATATGCTAAATAATTTGGGGTAGAAAAAGGGGTGTTACATGTACAATTTGGATCGATCAAGTTATATATATCATATAAGTAATTCCGACGTTAGTATGGTGAAGAGCGATACATCGATCGTCCATAGGTTACGCAATTGCGATCGATCAAGTTATATATATCATATAAGTAATTCTGATGCAAAATATGGCATATATGATAAAATGTTTCTGTTTCGTTCATTCAAACACTTAATGGTTGTTTTCCTTTGAGCGATCAATGGTCATTTGCTTCTTGATCTGACATTAGTATGGTGAAGCAATGACGTGTTGATCAATCATACTGAATTAACAATCGAGGTGTGTTTGACGGTATGAAATTGGTGCATTAGGGTTAATGACGGCACAAGGGTTGTGCTGTCAAAGAGTTATGCGAATAGGGTTGTGACTGCGCAAGAGTTATGCTTTAAAGTATCAAGTTTTGATGCGAAAAACAACGTCGATTTCAAATGAATTGTTCATTAAAAAATTTAGTCGGGGCGCTGCCCCTACAACTCCGCAAGGGGGCGCTGCCCCGTTGATCGGTCAGCGGAACCCCCATCCGCTGACCGGGCAACGGACCCCCGGCTAACTCTACGTAGTGTGATTGGTCGCCGAAATTTAATTTGGTTTTAATTAATTAACAAAATTTAAATTAATAATAATAATGTGGTTATTATTATTTTCTTGTGGTGATCGGTTATGGCCTTAGTTTTCCTTTATTTTGTTTTGGGATTTTAAAATACGACCTGTGTGTCGTTCCTCTCTTTTAATCTTTTAATGTAACTTCTTTTCTCATCTCACTCCCTCGTATGTAAAACGATTTTCTTTTATGTAATGTAATGTTATGAAGAAAGAGAAGAATATAATATTAAAGGAGGACAACCTTGAAGATCTTGCTTGGAGAAGCTTAGATCGTTATTAGGTTAGTTTAGGTTCTCTCATTGACTTGGGAGAACAATTGCGCTAGGGGCCATAACTGTTTCATTATGTATGTTGATGCATGTGAGAGACGATTTATATGATAAATAAGTCGGTGAGATCAGAATAATTGCAAATTCCCTCAAATTAAATATTAAGTTTATGCTTTCCAAGTTTTAACACTCATCAAGACTAGTATCGGATAATGTAGGTTTCGCCTACGCGAGGTGCATGTTCTATATTAGTAAGATGCAATGGGATAATTGTAATATCCAATTGCTAAAACAATGGGTCAAACTTAACTAAACAAATTAAAATAAGATTATATATGTTTAGAAGCAAGAGTTGGAAATAATTCATGTGATGAATTGGAATAAGGAGTTATTCACCCAACTAAAATATTCGAGAGTTGTATTAGATACAATTGGAAGGAGTTCCTACCTAAATAACCTAGTTTTGTGTAATCCGCCTACGCGGACTTAAAACAAAGTGAAATGTGGATCTCGACCCACTAGAAAATCTTCCAACGGGATTTTCCGAATCAAATGGTGAGGGTCATTTGTTTTGAGTAAAATAGTGGGAGCATATTTAATTAAAGGCCTAATTAAATATGTTATTGATACTTATATTTTCATGTAGATTACCATGACAATAAACACCTCTAACAACATTTTGCGATCAATCCTTGACAAGGAAAAATTGTCTGGGACAAATTTTCTGAATTGGCACCGAAATCTGAGGATTATCCTCAAACATGATAGAAAGTTGTATGTCTTGGAGAAACTTGTTCCTGAAGAGGAACCTCCTAGCTCTGCACCTAAGGCAGAAAGAGATGCTTATAAGAAGCATGTCGATAATGCCAATGAAACTGCTTGTCTCATGCTAGCTACCATGAACTCAGAGTTGCAAAAGCAACACGAGAACATGGCAGCGTTTAATATGATCGAACACCTGAAGATGCTCTATTAAGAGAAAGCAAGGCATGAAAGGTTTGAAGTTTCAAAAGCCCTTTTTCAAGGCAAGTTAGTTGAGGGAGCCCCTGTAGGTTCCCATGTGCTCAAGATGATTGGGCATGTGGAAAACCTTGAGAGGTTGGATTTTCCCCTCGGAAAGGAACTTGCGACTGATTTGATCTTGCAATCGTTGCCAGATAGATTCAGTCAATTTGTCCTTAATTTCAATATGAATGATATGGACAAATCTCTTCCTGAACTGCTAGCCATGTTAAGAACTGTTGAGCAGAATATGAAGTCAAATGGGAAGTCCATTCTGATGATCGGAAATGGAAAGAGACAGAACAAAAGACCCACCATACAGGGTGATAAAGGGAAAGGCAAGGAAGTTGCCAAACCCAAACCCACTATTGCTGCTTTGAAGCCTAGTGGAGGCATAGCAAAGGAAGACACCTGCTTCCATTGCGGTAAGACCGGACACTAGAAGAGAAACTGCCCAAAGTACCTAGAAGATAAGAAGAATGGAGTAGAGACTTCAACTTCAGGTATTTTTGTTATTGAAATTAATTTATCTACTTCTGCATCATGGGTAGTAGATACTGGATGCGGTTCTCACATTTGTACCAATGTGCAGGGGCTAAAAAGGAGTAGAGATTTGGCAAAAGGTGAAGTTGACCTACGAGTTGGCAATGGAGCAAAGGTTGTTGCTTTAGCCGTAGGAACTTATGTATTGACTTTACCTAGTGATTTAATAATTCAGTTAGAGAACTGTTATTATGTACCCGCAATTAGCAGCAATATTATTTTCGTTTCTTGTTTGGATAAGTTTGGTTTTTCATTTATAATAAAGAACAATTATTGCTCAATTTATTTGAATGATATATTTTATGCTATTGCACAGATGAACAATGGACTATATGTCCTTGATCTTGAAATGCCTATTTATAACATTAATACTAAAAGGATGAAACCTAATGAGTTAAATCCAACTTACCTTTGGCATTGTCGATTAGGCCACATAAATGAGAAACGCATTTCCAAACTCCATAAAGATGGACTCTTGGACTCTTTTGATTATGAATCATATGAGACATGCATATCTTGTTTAATTGGAAAGATGACAAAGTCTCCATTCACAGGAAAAGGTGAAGGAGCTAATGATCTTTTGGCCCTCATACATACTGATGTATGTGGACCACTGAACATACCAGCCATAGGAGGTTTTCAGTACTTCATCACATTTACTGATGATTTTAGTAGATATGGTTATGTGTATTTAATGAAACACAAATCAGAGTCCTTTGAAAAGTTCAAGGAATTCAATAATGAAGTACAAAACCATCTAGGTAAGAATATTAAAACTCTTCGATCAGATCGAGGTGGTGAGTATTTAAGCCTAGAGTTTGATGACCATCTAAAAGAGTGTGGGATCCTATCCCAACTTACTCCTCCTGGAACACCCCAATGGAATGGTGTATCTGAGAGAAGAAATCGAACTCTGTTAGACATGGTTCGATCCATGATGAGTCACGCCGATCTTCCAAACTCCTTTTGGGGACATGCACTATTGACAGCAGCTTACACACTTAACCGTGTTCCATCCAAAAAGGTTGAGAAGACACCATATGAGATATGGAGTGGTAAGAAACCACATATGTCTTACATGAAGATTTGGGGTTGAGAAGTTTATGTGAAACGACAAATTTCAACTAAGCTTGAGCCCAAATCTGACAAATGCTTATTTGTGGGGTATCCTAAAGAAACAAGAGGGTATTACTTCTACAATCCTTTTGAGGGCAAAATGTTTGTCGCTCGAACTAGAGTTTTCCTAGAAAAGGATTTTATTTCCAAAGGAATCAGTGGGAGGAAAGTAGAGCTTGAAGAAATTCAAGAATTACAAAGCGTTGATACACCTATGGAGGAATTAGAGCAGGAAACGCAAGTAGTTATGGAAGAGCAACCTGCTCAAGTAGAACAAGACCAGCGTAGGTCAAGCAGGATACGTCACCTACCGGAGAGATATGGATATCTCATAACTGATCAAGGTGATGTATTACTCATGGATCAAGATGAGCTTGTGACCTACCAAGAGGCCATAACTGGTCCCGAGTCTGAGAAGTGGCTAGAAGCCATGAAATCTGAAATGGATTCCATGTACACAAACCAAGTTTGGACCTTGGTAGAACCTCCTGTAGGAGTTAACCCTATAGGATGCAAGTGGTTCTTCAAAAAGAAGACTTATATGGATGGTAAGGTACATACCTATAATGCAAGACTGGTTGCAAAAGGATATAAACAAATTCATGGGGTTGACTATGATGAAACCTTTTCACCAGTTGCAATGCTTAAATCTGTTCGGATTTTACTTGCTATCGCTGCATATCATGATTATGAAATATGGAAGATGGATGTCAAAACTGCTTTCCTTAATGGGAATCTTCTTGAGGATGTGTACATGACACAACCTGAAGGATTTGACATACCAAAAGAAGCCCAAAAGATATGTAAGTTACAAAGATCAATCTATGGATTGAAGCAAGCTTCCAGAAGCTGGAATCTTCGTTTTGATGAAACAGTAAAACAATATGGATTCATTAAGAACGAAGATGAGCCTTGTGTCTACAAGAAGGTTTGTGGGAGCATGATCATTTTCCTAGTATTATATGTAGATGACATATTACTCATTGGAAACGATGTCCCTACCCTGTAACAAGTAAAGTCTTGGTTGGGGAAATGCTTTTCTATGAAGGACCTAGGTGAAGCAACCTATATATTAGGAATCAGAATCTATAGAGATAGATCACAAAAACTGCTTGGCCTAAGTCAGAGTACATACATAGACAAAGTGCTAAGACGCTTTAATATGCATGATTCCAAGAAAGGATTCATACATATGCAACATGGCCTGTGTCTATCAAAAACACAATCCCCTTCAACTAAGGAAGAAAGGGATCGCATGAATAAGATTCCATATGCATCTGCAATAGGATTTATCATGTATGCCATGTTATGTACTTGACCAGATGTCTCGTATGCTTTAAGTGCAACGAGTAGGTATCAATCTGATCCCGGTGATGCTCATTGGGTAGCTGTCAAGAATATCCTTAAGTATTTGAGAAGGACTAAGGACTCATTCTTGATATATGGAGGTCAAGAAGAGCTTCTTGTAATTGGATATATCGATGCTAGCTTCCAAACAGATAAGGATGACTTTAGATCCCAATCTGGTTATGTGTTTTGCTTAAACGGTGGCGCTGTGAGCTGGAAAAGTTTAAAGCAAGATACAGTTGCTGATTCTATAATCGAGGCCAAGTATATTGTTGCCTAAAGTGTAGCAAAGGAAGCTATTTGGATCAAAAAGTTAATTAGTGAACTTGGCATAGTTCCTAGCATTGTGGATCCCATTGGTCTCTATTGTGATAACAATGGTGCTATCGCACAAGCTAAGGAGCCTAGATCTCACCAACGATCCAAACACATACTTAGGCGTTATCACCTCATTCGAGAGATAATAGATAAAGGAGATGTGAAAATATGCAGAGTACCTACACTTGACAATATTGTTGACCCACTGACAAAGCCTCTTGCGCAGCAGAAGCATGATGGCCATACTAGTTCTATGGGCATTAGGGGTATGCTTGATTGGCTCTAGTGCTAGTGGGAGATTGTTGGTGTAAGCCCTAGAGGCCAATACTTTTGGTACTTGTATCAAATTATTTATTAATAATAAAAGGCTTTTTCTTTATTATGTTTGTTTAATAAATTCCCTAGAATAGCTAGTCCGTTTAATGTGTCAAGTGTGACTTAATCATGAAATCACATTAAACATAAGGATATTATTCTTAAAGTATCCGTAGTCGAGCGTTATTGTGAAGTGGGATAACATTAAAGCATTAAGACTATTATGTATATAGACTGATAATCACATCTCATGGATCATGGATAAGGAGTGATCAAGTCTTAAACATAGGTATGAATATTAAGAGTAATATTTATACTGGATTGACCCGCTATGAGAATACTATATAGAATGTTATGCAAAGTGTCATAAGTTATTCTCATGGTGATAATGGTGTATACCACCCTTCGATCTGAAACCACTATGGACCCTAAATGTAGAGTCAAGTGCCTTATTGCTGATCAAACATTGTCCGTAACTGGATGACCATAAAGACAGTTGATGGGTACTCCACGAAGCATGTTGAGGGACATGAATAACCTAGATGGAATTTGCCCATCCTGCGTAACATGATAGTTGTCTATGAGCCCAATATTGAACTGGACAAGGATGACACGGTTTATGCCTTGTGTTCAATATAGACATAAGGGTAAAAGGGTAATTGTACACATGAGTATTATCACAAAAGGATTTGTCAGATCATATGACATTTTCGTGTGTTGGGTAGCATTGATGTGTTTCTAGATACCGCTCACTATTTATTATGTTAAATATGTGATTTAATATAATTGCCAATGCCACGAAAACCTACAGGGTCACACACAAAATGACGGATTGATGAGAGATAGAGTAACTAAGGAACACCGTAAGGTACAATGCACTTAAGTGAATTGTAGAACATCGTAAGGTACGGTGTACTTAAGTAGAATACGAAATATGATAAGGTACCACGCGCTTAAGTGATTTTGGCATATTATAAGATATGGGCCACATACACTTAAGTGGGCTTTTAGCTTGCAGCCCACACAAATGGTTCTATAAATAGAACCCTTGTGCAGAAGCATTTGTGCAGTTGCAAAACTCTCTCTCTCTCTCTCTCTCTCTCTCTCTCTCTCTCTCTCTCTCTCTCTCTCTCTTTCTCTCTCTCTCTCTCTCTCCCTCTCTCTCTCTCTCACTCACTCACTCACTCAAAGCCTTCTGTCATACGGTGAACTGACTTGGGGTGTTTTGCTTTTAATCTCAATGTCGCGGATAGCAAGAGTCGCCACCGACTTTTCTTTTATCCAATAAGGAAAGGTGGAAAAGAACAGGAAAGACCTCAATAGATTTTGGGTTCGGGAGGTACATTATACAAAGGGAAGGTATTAGCACCCTTTGTATCCATGGTTATCCATGGGCTCTTAATTGCTGGATCACTTATGTTATTTTTCTTGTCTGAAAAAGTGCTTGTGAACGGCTTAGAAAATGTTTTGAAAAGAGGGTTTAACTTTGTAATGATTCTCGTATGAATGTATACAAAGTGGTTATCTCGTTTAGTTTTGAAAATTGTTTAGAAAAACATAACTCGGTAATGATTCTAGTATGAATGTATACCCAGTGGTGATTTTCCAAAAGAGGTTTTGAAAGGTGTGAGGTGTTGAAAATATTTTAGGTTATGATCCAGTAATTGAGAGTTATACCTTCCTAAGGTCGTTATGAACGTTTCCTATCCTTATGAGGGTAAAACTGTCCTTACTATTGAGAAGTAAGTAGTTTTATCCTTTGGATGTAAAAGGGTCATCGTAGGGTCATCGATAGGTCATTGAAGGCAACAGTTGTAAGGATACCTTAGCATTCGGAGGGATGATCATCATTTAACCGCAGGCTACACCGAAGGGTCATCGAGGGACGAAATCATATATTCGAAGGCAACATCCGAGGGACTATGATTTATTTTATGATGATTTAATCGAAGGGCCATTGCTAAGTGTATCCCCACATTCGCGGGACATGACCGTAATACCGTAATATCATAAGGCAAAAGAGAGGTCCAAGATCACATATTTAAAGGCCGCATTTTAAAGTTAATTAGGTGATTATGATGAATCTCCACATTAAAATCAATACATTAAAAATAATACATTAAAATTAATACATTAAAATTAATTATTAAAATTAATTATTAAAATTAACACATTAAAATTAATTAAGCAATTTAGGGTGAGCCTCCCCAAGGGTATCCCACAAATAAAGTGGAAGACCTAACGGCGGTCTTTTTTTCTGGGACATATGAACCTTTGCAAAATTCAACAAACGGGTTAGCATACCAAATCAGGGTGCAATCGAGGATTACACCGCAAAAGAAATCACAACAGTAATAGGATCAAATAAACAATGCCTGGCTATGATAAAACATGAATGAAAAGTCATAACAGAAAAGATGGCTACTGTTAGGTTCGCGCCTGCCTCGCCTAGCGAAGGCCTAGCGAATATTCGCTACATGCTCGCTTAGCGATGTGCTAGCGAGCGGCTGCGGGTTTTGAATTTCATAATAGTATGACTTCAACCTGCGGCATGGCTTATGGCATCCAACACATAATTACATGGTTCAGCATTCACAATATTCAGGCACACTTAAATTCACATGCAAAACCTCCAATATGTTTATGAATTCAATTATAATATCACATGCAAGTTACGAACATAAAGTGGTATCACATGCAAATTAAGAAAATAAAGCGATAATAGTAGTGCAAACCTGTTTGCAATGGAGTGGTAATGCTGAATTGGCGAGCCGGATTGAGTTGGACGGAGGTAGCTTTGCGGCCGCCGGCTTTTCCTTCAGGGTTTTCCGTCTGTGAGCGCTAGGGTTTGCTTGCTAGAGTTCTCTTCTCTCCTTTTTTCGTCCTCCTTTCATTACTGAAGTGCTGGTATTTATAATGCTCTTTTTCATGACCTAATGGGCTCAGAATGAAGCCCGAAATTTTCTGTTGTCTGTCAGCTTCGCTAGGCGAGCTGGTAGCGAACGTTTGCTTCGCTAGGCGAGCGTGTAGCGAGCGCGTAGCGAACAGGCCAGTTTGGGCCATTTTTTGGATTGGGCCATTCGTGAGCTGGGCCTTCATTCCTTTGAGATCAGTGTCATAAAAATGAGTCGGAGTGCCCTGGAAAAATGTCTTGAACTATTGATGGGCAAATTTTGGGGTATGACAGCTGCCCCTGTTCAATATTCTTGAACCGAGAGAGTCAGAATGGTATGTGCCGTTCGTGGTCTGGAGGTGAAAGATTATTGAACACTAGAATGCCCCAACAATTTGCGCTTGTCCATCAGTCTTGACGGAGATGGGCTTAAAGATGCCATCCAGGAAGTTTGATGAGGAGATTTCCAGATTCTGTCGTACGTTAGACGATATCGGGAGACATGGGTGTCACACCGGGTCGTACATCAGACCGTATAGTGAGTCATCCATTATGCTGTCGACTTCGCCGGGGAGTCGAAGTATGCTATATACTGCTGGGGATAAGGGATCAGAATGGATCATACACTGGACCGTATCTGAATACCAGAGTGAGCTGTTCGTTAGGCAGATGACTTTGCCGAGGATGAAAAATCAGAATGGATCGTACGCTAGATCGTCTCTGAGTTGAAGATCCAAATGGGTCTTATGATAGACTGTATTGGAGTTGCAGGATGAGCCGTCCATTAGGCTGAATCTGACGATAAAAGGGGGTAGTCGTACACTAGACTACACTTCAGAAATGTACCGTACACTAGGTAGCATCTGAGGAGACGAAGGTCAAATTGGGTCGTACATTAGACCGTATCTGAGCAGACTGAGCCGTCCATTAGGCTGAATCTTGATGATAAAAAGGGGGTAGTCGTACACTAGACTACACTTCAGAAATGTACCGTACACTAGGTAGCATCTGAGGAGACGAAGGTCAAATTGGGTCGTACATTAGATCGTATCTGAGCAGAATGAGCCGTCCATCAGGCTGAATCTGATGATAAAAGGGGGGTAGTCGTACACTAGACTACACTTCAGAAATGTACCGTACACTAGGTAGCATCTGAGGAGACGAAGGTCAAATTGGGTCGTACATTAGACCGTATCTGAGCAGAATGAGCCGTCCATCAGGCTGAATCTGATGATAAAAGGGGGGTAGTCGTACACTAGACTACACTTCAGAAATGTACCGTACACTAGGTAGCATCTGAGAAGATGAAGGTTTAACTTGGTCGTACATTAAACCATATCTGAGCAGAATGAGCCGTCCATTAGGCTGAATCTGCTGAAAAGGGAGTAGTCGTACACTAGACTACCATTCAGAAATGTACCTGCCCGAAGGTAGCATCTGAGTAAGGGAGTAGCCGTATATTAGACTACCATTCAGAAATGTACCTGTCCGAAGGTAGCATCTGAGTAAAGGAGTAGCTGTATACTAGACTACCATTCAGAAATGTACCTGTCCGAAGGTAGCATCTGAGTAAGGGAGTAGCCGTATACTAGACTACCATTCAGAAATGTACCTGTCCGAAGGTAGCATCTGAGTAAGGGAGTAGCCGTATACTAGACTACCATTCAGAAATGTACCTGTCCGAAGGTAGCATCTGAGGAGATAAAGGTCTAACTTGGTCGTACATTAAACCTTATCTGAGCTGTCCGAGGACTTGATGGTCTAACTTGGTCGTACATTAGACGGTATTTGAGTAGTATTTGAAGATTTGAAGGTCTAACTTGGTCGTACATTAGACTGTCTTTGAGTTATTGAAGGTCAGAATGGATCGTATGCTAGATCGTATCTGAGTTGAAGGAGTCAGGTGTTGAGATGAATCAGAGTGAACCGTACGTTAGGCTGTATCTGATAGTATTTGTATATGTTGTATTTGCGATAAATGTCTGGGATGAACTCATAGATGCCATCGTTATGAGGATGTCAGAATGAATGTTGCCATGGAGTTTATCTGAAAGATGTATCTGAAGAAGAAAGTAGTCGTACGCTAGACTACACCTCGGAATGTACCATATGCTAGGCAGTATCTGAGGGATATAGTTGAATCTTGAATGTAATTGATAAGGATGTCCGTCTGAATGGACCTTTGTTTTGACTGTGTCAGGGGGATAATTAACCTGAAAAATAAAATTAACTTCATGCCATGTCATGATGCATGAGATGCAAATGTTGTATGCATGCGTATGCTGTGAAATGATGTAATGAGTGAATTATGCGTCTGGAATAAATGAGAGCATTGTATACATGTATATGTTATGAAATGATGTAATGTATATGATGCGGAACGAAAATTGTATGTAGGTATGTGATGTGAAATGATGTAATGAATGAATTATGTGTCTGAAACGTTCTTCCAGGGGACTCTACTGGGGAAATAAATCTCAGTCTTCTGGTCGGAGATATTTGTATTGATGACCCTTTCTTAGCTGAGGATACTTGATTTCTGTCTGATGGTGGAAATATCCAACAGAGCCTGACTGGGGGTGGAAGAGATGACCCATTTGTCTAGTAATGCCAATTTCTTCTGGGGGAATAACTGGCGTTGCCGGGGAATCGAATTAGCAATGGATTCATTGGGAAGCATGGTTAGACCTTCTCCTCGATCCTGAAGTCGTATAGTAATTGCTATTACCATTCTAGGCATGCATTTTTGGTAAACATTGATCGTATTCAAATGCATAAATCAATTCAAGTTAAATCAATGGACGTTTACGCAAACAAAACAGAGAAAGTAAGACAAAAGCATCTTTTTGGAAATGAAATTGTATTGATTTTGAAAGAGGGCCCATGAACAGGCAAATCGTGTACAAGGAGACAGAAATCCTAGTAAGAGGAAATTGCCGAGAAAACAAAGAAAAAGCTATGCAGGAAAAGTCCTATTGATTTTAAATCCACTACCGTCATTATGTCTTCAAGCATCTCATCTCCTGCTGTCGGATAGAAATGATTGGCTTGTTCGGTCCCTTGAAACTTGGGTGAAGCTGACAGAGAACGGGACATAGTCATACGCTTTAATCCCTAATTTTTGCCTGGACCGCCTTTTCAGGTTTTCAGTCCACCAGGATACCCTTTTTTGCCCAAGCCGCCTTTTCAGGTTTTCGACTTGTCGGGTGTACGTCTTTATATGTTTATCCCTAACTTTTGCCCGAACCCTTTTGGTTCGCCGGGATGCCCTTACTTGCCTAGGTACGTCGACCCAGCGGGTCTCTTTTATGCGTAGTATTTTTTTAACTATGCCCGCGTTCACAGGAGGAGGGAAGTCTTCGCCATCCATTGTAGCAAGCATCATGGCTCCACCAGAGAATACCTTCTTAACTACAAATGGCCCTTCGTATGTGGGAGTCCATTTGCCCCTGGGATCACCTTGTGGTAGAATGATACGCTTGATAACTAAGTCGCCGATTTGGTACACTCGTCTCTTGACCTTTTTGTTGAATGCCTGGGTCATGCGCTTCTGATATATCTGCCCATGACAAACAGCCGCAAGTCTCTTTTCATCAATCAGATTTATCTGATCGAGTCGAGTTTGAATCCATTCATCCTCATCTAAGCCTGCATCTTTCACAATTCTTAGAGAGGGAATCTGAACTTCCACTGGTAAAACGGCTTCCATTCCATAGACTAAAGAGAAAGGGGTTGCCCCTGTCGAAGTGCGGTAACCATGAAGAGCAAAAGGTAACATCTCATGCCAGTCTTTGTATGTTACTGTTATATTCTTGATATTGTTAGCAGCCTCCACGGCGCCGTTCGTCTTTGGCCGGTACGAAGAAGAGTTATGGTGTTTTATTTTGAACTGCATGCAGAGTTCAGTTTAGTACCATTATCAGTGATAACTCTTTCAGGAGACAACAGGTTTCTCGAATGTATATTTGATAAGATCCATCTTAGAAATCAATAAAGTGGTATGATTCAACATATACTGTCTTAGTCGGCGAGCAGCCTAAGCCAAAGCACAGCAAGCTTTCTCGAGCTGTGAGTATCTTGTTTCACAGTCGGTACCTTTTGCTAAGGCAGTGTATGACATGCTCTTTTCGACCAGACTCGTCATGTTGCCCCAGCACACCCTATTGAATTTTCTAACACGGTCAAATACATGATTAGAGGTCTTCCTTCAACTGGTGGCATCGGAATTGGGGGTTCTTGGAGATATTTCCTGATTTTGTCATTCATCATTCCATACCATCTCTTGATTTTTCCTTTTTAGTAATTTGAAGATGGGTTTGCAGGTAGCAGTCAAGTGCGGGATGAATCGGGCAATGTAATTCGAGTGCCCCCAAGAAACCTCTGACTTCTTTCTTGTCTATTTCAGTACCTATTGCAATTTCAATTGATTCCTCCTTCGGCTGTATGGTCTTTTCTTCTTGTAGTAACAGTCTGGCAAGTTCTCCAGGGACTTTACAACCTTCCTCACTTCCATCCTCGGCTTGGTAGATCGGATTTTCAAAGTCATAATGAACAGTAGTAGAACTATTATCAACAGGATCCAGAGTGGATATGGATCGACAAATTGTTACGTGGGTGTGTGCAAGAAAACATAGCTTGTTTGAAAAATGACAGGAAAGATAAAGAGTGCAATATTTGAATGCAAAAAGTCCATTGATTTATTGAATATGAATATGAAAATGACAAAACCCTTGAAAAATTAGCTATTATGCCCCGGGCCTAGACACAATGCTTTGAAACACTAAAATAGCAATAACAATTACTCCTGACTAAAGGAAATCGGGATAGTGTCTTCAGCCTTCCAATTATTGAGTCCATCATCAATTATTGGGAGAATCCAGCTATCCAAGTCACAACCGCTATCAGTATCCTCCACAGCATTGACAGTCTTGTCATGATTAGGCAGAGGGGCAGTGATGACATTAGGAGTCTCCGGAGGCTCGAACTCAATTTCCCCAGCGTCGATCATGTCCTGAATTTTATTCTTTAACAGCCAACAATCGTTTGTATCGTGCCCGGGGCTATCGGAGTGATATGCACACCTGGCATTGGGATTATAACGAGGCGAAGTAGTGTTGACATTTGTAGGAGGACCTCTGAGAGTGATTAAGTTTACCTTTAGCATACTTTGCAGTGCTTGTGCTAAAGTCATATTGAGCTTGGTAAACTGCCTTCTTGGTCTGTCTGGTCTTTGCTGGAAGTTTTGAGATGGTGGTGCTGCAATCGTAACTGCTCCAATGTCGTGGTCACGGTTTTTCTTGTTACGACCCTTTTGACCGTACACAGCATTTGATTCATTCCTCCCCTGATAGGACCTTTTAGTACTTGCAGAGGCAGCCGCCTGTATCTTTCCACTTCGGATGCCGCTTTCAACACGTTCACCTGTTAATATAAGTTCAGTGAAACCTGATGAAGAACTTCCCAGTAGATGGCTGTAGAATGGGCCGGTCAGTGTGCCCATGAACATGTCCACCAATTCTCTGTCAGTCATAGGGGGTTTGACTCTGCCAGCCAAATCTCTCCACTTTTGAGCATATTCTTTAAAGCTTTCTTTAGATCCCATAGTCATATTCTGCAACTGTAGCCGAGTAGGCGCTAGTTCAGAATTATACTGGTACTGTTTATAGAAAGCAGTTGCTAAATCAGTCCATGTGTGGATGTCAGAGCTCTCGAGCTGATAATACCACTCCAATTGTGCGCCAGACAGACTCTCTTGGAAGAAATGGATCCAGAGCTTCTTATTAGTGGTATACGGCTGAATCTTTCTCACGTAAGCTCTCAGATGCATCTGAGGACAAGATGCCCCATCATACTGAGTGAAAGCGGGGACCTTGAATTTGCGAGGAATGATCACATCGGAGACTAGACCCAAACTTTCAAAATCCAGACCGGGCGCCTTCTGACCCTCCATGGCTAGCATGCGTTCTTCCAGCAATTTGTACTTATCATCTCTTGGAGAGTACTGTTCATTTTCATAGTTCTCATCGTCATCCTCAAGGTTGGAGAAATCAGCGTTCTCTTCCTCTGAGTCATTCTCCGCCCCCTCCTCTGGACCATTCGGGATTCCAAACTTGATTCCCGTAGCCTGTCCTTTACGCCTTCTTCCTGGGTTAATGAAACTCACAGCTTTCTTGTCTTTCTTCTTTTCGACCAGAAGAGCCTTCAGTTCCTCCTGCCCCTTGGATAAGCTTAGCATCATCTCCTTGAATTGAGCATTCTGAGTCTGGAGATCTTTGACAGTTTGTTCGAGATCCATTTTTCTATTTGGAGGAAAACCGTGAGAACACTGATCCCTTTAGAGTATCTGTTATGCTATGTTATGCTATGCAATGTATGAAATGTTTTCAAGGACTTTTGGAATTTAACTTTGCATAAACTACCAAAAAAAGGAGACTTTTTTTTTTTTTTTTTTTTTTTTTTTTTTTTTTTTTTTTTTTTTTTTAAAACAGAGCAAAGTTAAATCCCTAAGTCCTTGAAATGGTTAGTACAATGTTATGATGTCATGATGTTATGATGTTATGAGGTTAAATAAATAACAAGCACAAGCAAGTCACACAACCATCATTCCTAGGTTTTAAGGCTTGCATGAGTTCTATAGGTAAGTACCCTCCCCACTGAAGTTTAGTTGGTTCAACCTGTCCTAGAATAGTAACCGGGTTCTAAAAGGATCTCAGATCATCGACCTTCCTTTAAGTCCACTTCAGTGCAACACCAAGTGGTTGACCGAAGCTTCCCTAAAGTCCAATCTCAAAGAGTGTAGTATCGAGTCTCAACCAACCCCAGTCGGAACCGAAGCCAGTTATCTCACTACTTTCTAATGGCTAGGATGAGTCAATTAGGGTTCTAAAGGTCTGGTTAATGCTTTAATGACACCACGCAGAAGCCAAATTTTTCCTCAAGTAAACATGAGGAACATCAGGACATCCAAAGTGTCACATTAACCGTAGCCATCATTTTAACCATTCCAGTATACGCCGGATAGTCGCGATGATCTATTGCTACTTACCTAAGGTACACTAGATCCGGGTGTAGGATCTTTCACTCAAGAATACCCAAGCAATCCCTTAAAAGTAAATCAGACAATTTGGAATAAGTGATCTTGTTTTTAAGGTAACCTCTCTTTTTAGAGCGTCCCCAGCAGAGTCGCCAGTTCTGTCATACGGTGAACTGACTTGGGGTGTTTTGCTTTTAATCGCAATGTCGCGGATAGCAAGAGTCGCCACCGACTTTTCTTTTATCCAATAAGGAAAGGTGGAAAAGAACAGGAAAGACCTCAATAGATTTTGGGTTCGGGAGGTACATTATACAAAGGGAAGGTATTAGCACCCTTTGTATCCATGGTTATCCATGGGCTCTTAATTGCTGGATCACTTATGTTATTTTTCTTGTCTGAAAAAGTGCTTGTGAACGGCTTAGAAAATGTTTTGAAAAGAGGGTTTAACTTTGTAATGATTCTCGTATGAATGTATACAAAGTGGTTATCTCGTTTAGTTTTGAAAATTGTTTAGAAAAACATAACTCGGTAATGATTCTAGTATGAATGTATACCCAGTGGTGATTTTCCAAAAGAGGTTTTGAAAGGTGTGAGGTGTTGAAAATATTTTAGGTTATGATCCAGTAATTGAGAGTTATACCTTCCTAAGGTCGTTATGAACGTTTCCTATCCTTATGAGGGTAAAACTGTCCTTACTATTGAGAAGTAAGTAGTTTTATCCTTTGGATGTAAAAGGGTCATCGTAGGGTCATCGATAGGTCATTGAAGGCAACAGTTGTAAGGATACCTTAGCATTCGGAGGGATGATCATCATTTAACCGCAGGCTACACCGAAGGGTCATCGAGGGACGAAATCATATATTCGAAGGCAACATCCGAGGGACTATGATTTATTTTATGATGATTTAATCGAAGGGCCATTGCTAAGTGTATCCCCACATTCGCGGGACATGACCGTAATACCGTAATATCATAAGGCAAAAGAGAGGTCCAAGATCACATATTTAAAGGCCGCATTTTAAAGTTAATTAGGTGATTATGATGAATCTCCACATTAAAATCAATACATTAAAAATAATACATTAAAATTAATACATTAAAATTAATTATTAAAATTAATTATTAAAATTAACACATTAAAATTAATTAAGCAATTTAGGGTGAGCCTCCCCAAGGGTATCCCACAAATAAAGTGGAAGACCTAACGGCGGTCTTTTTTTCTGGGACATATGAACCTTTGCAAAATTCAACAAACGGGTTAGCATACCAAATCAGGGTGCAATCGAGGATTACACCGCAAAAGAAATCACAACAGTAATAGGATCAAATAAACAATGCCTGGCTATGATAAAACATGAATGAAAAGTCATAACAGAAAAGATGGCTACTGTTAGGTTCGCGCCTGCCTCGCCTAGCGAAGACCTAGCGAATATTCGCTACATGCTCGCTTAGCGATGTGCTAGCGAGCGGCTGCGGGTTTTGAATTTCATAATAGTATGACTTCAACCTGCGGCATGGCTTATGGCATCCAACACATAATTACATGGTTCAGCATTCACAATATTCAGGCACACTTAAATTCACATGCAAAACCTCCAATATGTTTATGAATTCAATTATAATATCACATGCAAGTTACGAACATAAAGTGGTATCACATGCAAATTAAGAAAATAAAGCGATAATAGTAGTGCAAACCTGTTTGCAATGGAGTGGTAATGCTGAATTGGCGAGCCGGATTGAGTTGGACGGAGGTAGCTTTGCGGCCGCCGGCTTTTCCTTCAGGGTTTTCCGTCTGTGAGCGCTAGGGTTTGCTTGCTAGAGTTCTCCTCTCTCCTTTTTTCGTCCTCCTTTCATTACTGAAGTGCTGGTATTTATAATGCTCTTTTTCATGACCTAATGGGCTCAGAATGAAGCCCGAAATTTTCTGTTGTCTGTCAGCTTCGCTAGGCGAGCTGGTAGCGAACGTTTGCTTCGCTAGGCGAGCGTGTAGCGAACGTTCGCTAGGCGAGCGTGTAGCGAGCGCGTAGCGAACAGGCCAGTTTGGGCCATTTTGTGGATTGGGCCATTCGTGAGCTGGGCCTTCATTCCTTTGAGATCAGTGTCATAAAAATGAGTCGGAGTGCCCTGGAAAAATGTCTTGAACTATTGATGGGCAAATTTTGGGGTATGACACCTTCATTCGTAGCAGCCAGCACTGGGATTGAAGGAATCTGTTCGTGTGGACTGAGTAGAGGCGTTGTCATTGTTCAACGTTCGTGATCGCTCCGTAGATCTGCATCAAAGGTTACAATCGCCACAAGAGGTAACGATTCTATCACTGATCATGCCCATTCGTAAGGATCACTAAAGGAGAAATTTTTTAAATTCCGCTGCATTTTGGATCACTCTTCTCCTTCAAATACTGTTGCTATATGTTTGACAAAGAATCATGTTCAACATTCTATAACCAAACACATAGAAATAAAACATCATTTTATTATAGACTATGTTCAGAAGGGTGTGATAAATATACAGTTCATTGATATTAATCATCAATGAGTTGATATATTTACCAAGCCTCTTACTATAAAATAAATGATTTTATTAAAAAGAATTTGAACATGTATTTTGTAAACGAATAATGCTTGCTTATGAATGGAGGATCGGAGTCTGATGATGATCTGAAGCTATGAACTAGCTTATGATAAATAGGAGCCTCTGATGCTTAGAATATGATTAGTTGCCTCTGACAACATATACGTTGAAAAGTTTCTAATTTTTTTAACATATGTCCACTTATGTGTAACGAATAGGAAAGGTCTCCTGACACGTGGTTTCTTAGGTATTAGATAATAACTGCTGGATAATGATGAAATTATTTTTGAATATTGTGTCTCACACCCATTTGTCATTAACTTTTATTTTATTCAAAACAAAAACCTTTTTTCACTCAAGGAACTTAAATGTTTTAATATATCACACACATTCTCTCTCTCTCATATCACCAATCCATACTTTCGTTCTTAAGCATTCTAAAAAAACACCCATTTTTCTCTAAACCCCTTTAGAACCCTAAAACTCCATTGTAATGGCATCTACCTCAAATCAAGCTCCCATGGTTGTAGATTCTGAAAAAGAATATCCATATCAAGCATAGAACTATGAAGCTCAAAGGTGAGGATCTAAAGGTAATTGTAGAACAAGTTATTGACTTCAAATCTTTTAGGATTAATGGGTATCCTTTAAAAGAATATTTCAAAGCTCAAGGTTGGATGAACTTCTTTGATATGCTCAATGGTCCAACCTTTCCCTACCTGGTGAAATATTTTTAGGTTAGGGTTGAGGTCTTTGATGAAGGTGTTGCTGTTATTGAAGAAAGTCAAAAAATTACCGAGAATAAAGATTTCAAAGGGAAATCTAGGGTTGAAATGGGTCTGAATTAGTTCAAGGAGATGGAAATCAAGTCTGTTTTTATGGGGGTAGAAGTGACAACCTCTCATAATCACATTGCCAAACTTATGGGTATAGATAACAAAGGAAGATGTCCTCTGAACACAAAAGATGACGGCCCAGAATCAAGTGTGATCAAGCAACTTATATTCCTCAAATCTGATGATTTTGGTAAAGTGAAGAACATGAAGATTGAGAATAGGCTTTTGTTCAGAATATTGATTGGTTGTTTGATTCCAAGAGAATGGAGTGCTTATCAAATCTCTTGGGATCACAAACACTTTATTTGGTTTTTGATCAATATGGAGAAAATCAACTTACCTATTGTTTACCAGTGATTTCTGATAAACAACCGCTAGTCTTCCAAATTTATATATTTTTGGCAACTTACAGGATCGACTAGATTGATCCTAGGACTTGTGTCTCAAGAACTATCATTACGGTGATTTGCCTCATGGTTAAGTTTGTTTCTGGTTTATGGATAACGAAAAGTGTTTTGACAACAATTCTAAACGACACTTATGACTTTATGAATAAAGTAAATGACGGTCACTTTGTAGTAAAAGGTTTTTTAAAGATAACGAAAATACTTGGAAAGGGTAAAGATAAGTGACTCGAAGTAAATGCTTTAAGTTTCGAGAAAGTACTGGAAATGAAGACTTGGCGAAATGTAAATGCAAAAGTAAAAATGATGATAAAATACTGAAAATAAGGGCAATTCGACAGAATAAAAGGCAGTGAATAACTTTAATTTAAATGACTTGCATGAAATAGATAATATGAACGAAACTTATGGTGTTCTTCATACATACATTTTCAGCGTAAAACTCTTTTCTCTCGCTCTGGTACTTCGAGTATATTTTGTGAATTTCTGTATATCTGTTTGAACACACCTTGAAATCTAAAACTAAGACCCCTATTTATAACAATTCGACCCTAACGGTCTCTACATAGATGACTGCCACGTTCGACATTTTCAAGTGTTGCATGTCTCAGATGTTTCCACGTGTTGGTCTGACGAAACTGCTTCGTTTAAATTTCAAATCTTCCTGCTTGAAGCTTCGACTCTGCCAAAACGCCTACGTCGAAGAGAGCTTTGTGGAAATCCAAAAATCTTCTAAGTCTCAGGCTTCGACCATAAAGATTTGTTCACCCAAGAAAAGAATTCAACAAACAGCTTCGACACAGCCATTTTTTATTTATTCTCCAAAATTCAACATTTCCAAAGAGCTTCAACTATTTGTCGAAATCTCTAGTTAATAAATTTCCCCCAATAAATGTCCATTTCGAGTCAATGTAGAAATGGGCATTTTTTGTAATCACCAGATTTCGATCAGAGACCTTTCATAGACCTAAAATTCCACATTTGTCAGTTAATCATGATTAACTTTTTCAAAACGTCTCATCAGAACGTGTGCGTAGTTATTTGTCATCATGAATTTCAACTTCCAAGAAAATGAATAGTAATCCATGTACCCTTTTCTCAGAAAAACCACCACGTGGCCCACTACCCTGGTAAAGCGTGACCAGTCAGCTTCGTAGGTTGACACTATAAAAACTCACTTGTCATTTCTTTCTTTCTTTTTACAAAAATCTTCATTTCCAACCTAAGTTCATCTTCTAAAACCTCTCTGAAAACGTTTCTTCTTCCCTAAAACCCTAATCCTTCAAAATCTCCAAAAACCCATAACAATGTCTTCTGATAAACAGCAAAAGCAATCAAAGAACATCAAAGGTGATGGATCCTCAAAAAGTTCTGCTTCTCAGAACATTCCAACTAGCACAACCATCACTGTTGGGGATCGGGAGTACATCACTGTTCCAAAACTTATGAAAGAACAGAAAGCAATTTTTGCTTCTCAGGTAATGGTTCATTCCTTAATTTCTGGAAATGCTTTAGGGTTTTTAGGCCCATTAGTTTCTGAAGAACATTTAGAGAAATGTGCGAAGTTTTTTCCCTGTTATCATAATACCAAACCCATAGCCAACAAAACTATTTCCTCCAAGAATAATGAGGATCCAGTCCAAAGGGAGGCTTTTCAACTGGATTTTATTACTGATAGTTTCAGACCCTTTCGGTCTTGTCCAACCTTGGACAAATCCTATCTAGCTTGGTTAACTAAAGTTGAGAAGAAGAAAGCTTCATTTTGGAAAGAATTGGGTATTTTTGACCTAATCCAGATGTCGAAATTGGGGTTTAGTTTCTGCCAGCCTTTATTATTATCCAGCCTATATTTCTGGGATAACACATATAACACCTTTCATCTCCCTTGTGGAATGATGACTCCTACGCTTTTCGACGTAGCTGTCATCGCTGGACTTCCTCCAACAGGAGAAACCTTCGACCCCTACCAAGACTGCGAAAACTTGATTGACTTCAACGTCAAGAACGCTTCGTTCAGTACTTACATTAATCTGTATCACGCTGATGGGGAAGAAGTTTCTGATATAGAACATATAGCATTCTTAGGTCTATGGTTGTCCAAGTTCTTCTTTTGCTGCAAATCTCTGCAAGTTGCAAAGATATTATTAACACTCGCTAACCAATTGCATGCTGGTTGAAGACTGTGTTTGAGTGAACTCTTATTGGCTAGTTTGTATGAAAGTCTAGGATCGGCTAGTGCTAAGTTAAAGGAGTATGAAGATGGTACCAATTTATTACTATCTGGGCCTTATTGGCTTCTTCAATTGTGGCTTAATGCCACTTTTGAATCCTTTTTGCCAACACGAGGAAACATCGATGAAAGTGCCCCAAAGATAATAAATCGAAGCATTGAGGGCACCAGACTCCTTCGACTGACTCCAGCTGATGATGTTGATAACTTACAAACTTCCCTCACCAAATACACCTTGATGTTCTCGAAGCGTCACCATTTCCTTCCTTCGATGGCTACTTTTGCCAGTCGAACCCATGGTCCTTCCTGGTTTACTGCCTCGCTCGAAGATGTTGTGAAGGACGCCAACACAGAGATCGAAGATATATGGCGTGCCTTCCTCTTCTCAAGGTTGCTTGTTTCTAGGATCCTACCAGTAAAGAGCCATGTGTGTTTGTTGGCTTATCAACCTAATTTTGTCTCTCGATAATTTGGGTTGTGTCAACTTATTCCTGTTTCTTTATTCAAAGGAAAGCACGAGATCGGCTGTGCAGGGACTGAATGGAGCACTCGAGACATTGCCATCCACAAAGAATTCCATGCAAATTTTGCTGAATTCCAATTAATAGCCTACCAACCGTCGTTCTACTCCACCAATGGTTTTGCCACTTGGTGGACAGATTTCTATTCCCAAAATATGTTTTCTACTGCTGAAATCAAAGAACGTCTAACGAAGGCCTTTTCATCTTTGCAGGAAAATGTCCACAAGGGTAAGCTTACTCACTCTGAAGAAATCTAAGCATTCCAAAAGTACTTTGAAACTGTCTATGACCCAACGGACCTTGTTCGAACCGTTTGTGATGCAGCGCCAATTTTAAAAGAAAAATTCGAAAAGCAAATTGCCAAAAGAAAATCTCTCAAAGCGGTAAAACCTGAATTTAAATATGATTTGGCCTTTGAGTGCGAACCACCCAAATTTCCAAATTTACCCAGTGCAGATTTTGCTTTGTCATTTTTTCCCCTTATCCAGACTGGTTCATATGTGGGGACATTTTTCATATAATAAAAAATGACAAACAAAAACCTGCCAAAAGAGTAATTGCAACCAAACATACCTTAGACAGTTTCAAAGGCTTTCTTCACTTCGACTTAGATGTCGTGAGAATTACTTCTCCGACATGTAAAGGTGTGGAATGTTTGGATTTCTTGGTTTTACAACTCCCTTTCGTCTTTTTGCCAATCTTTTAAACATTTGCATGTTTCGACTAACTCACATTCTTCTTTAGCTGTCGAAAGGAAGGTGGCGAAGAAAGAGAAGCCTGCGGCAAAAGCTAGTTCGAATACTGCTTCTAAGCCAACCACCTCTTCAAGCCAGGGAGTGCCTTCTGGTGCTGCTCCAGAGAAAACGAAGAAGAGTTCAAAGGTATTACATCAAATAACTTCTTTGTCTCTTTCGTATTTTTCTAACTATGTATAATTTTCTTTTTCAGGGTAGTGGCAAGCCCCCTTTGACGCTCAAGAAAAGAAAAGTCTCTACTGCTAATATAATTCTTGTCGAAGATGATGAAAAAGATACTCCTCCAACTCCACTTAAGAAAAAGCAGAAAAAGATTAAGGCAACAATTGCCCCTTACCAAACAAATAAACAACAAGGTGTCGAAACCAACATTCTCCCTCCTCTTCCAAAGAAAACTCAATCCCAACCCTCTAGTGGCGCAGCGCTGGAGCATACTGGGAGCAATGCTTCTGATCCTGAGGCTCAACAAGTAGACTTCGACCTTGAGTGTTTTATCTTTCGACAAACTTACACTTTATTCTAACACTTTGCTTTCAGGACAAACCCAACACTCCCCTCATTTCTACCGCCAATCAGAGTGATCCTTCGAGCGGCATGAATCCATCTCCTCCTCCAACAATCAACGGTGTTGTCTAAAACAAAGGATCTTCGAATGGGGTCCAAAATCTCGAAGCAGATAACGCCCAGAACGAAAAAGAAACCTCTTCCCCTAGTGAAGATGGTAAAAGAGATTCGCAGCACGCTGATGAGAAGGACTCAGCAGAGAAAGAAGATTCTGAGGATACTCCCAGTAATTCTCCTGCAAGAGTTGCGTTTCCTTCGAATGATGCTGATGAGGATGATCAAGATTCTGATGAGATTGAGGGGTACTTTCAAGACGATGAAGACATGAATGTGGGAGAAGCTGATCCTGAAGGAAATCAAACTGGAGCTGGTGATGCCAATGTCGACACGGTCCCAAATCCAATTAAAGTTCGACCATCCATCACCCAGACTTCGCCTATATCACTTACTGAGGAGGAGAAAAAAGCTTTTAAAAAATGATCCCCTCAAGTATGTAAGGTTAATGATGGCTCAAAGAGAGTCTTCTTGAGAGCAAAGCATTTCTGGAGCTTCGACCCATTCTGGTGCTAGTGCAAACGAAGCATCACATGACGAACTCCTTCAGCAAGTGAAGAAGGCAGTTTTTGATGTAGATCTCTTTGAGGAATTAAGGAATAATGTGGGATCGAGATTTAGCATAAAGAAGCCGATAAGCAAGATTAACATCACTGCTTGCCCCACTGATATAGGTGAAGCCCTTATCGACATTCAAAACCTCATTGACCAGGTTTGTGCTGAATACCATAGGGAGGTGGATGCCAAAGCAAAGCTTCTATCAACTGAAAAAGCTTAAGCCACTGAGTTTGACAATGCCCTTCGAACTTCACAAACTTCTGAGGAGTTAGCCGCTTCCAGAAAATCAGCCCAAGCAGAATTCGACACTTATACTGCTCGATACCTCTCTGGGAATCTCATATTGCAGAATTGCAGAAGAAGATTTCCGATGCTAAGGCGAAGCAGACTGCTATTCAAGGCTTGGATAGTACTGAAACTGATGATCTGGCGAAGTAGAGCGTAGATCATGTCGAAAAGGCTACTGCTATGAACGAAGATATTGCACGCCTCAGAGGGGTTCAAGCGGCTGTTCAATATAAGATTGGCTTGGCGAAGAAAAAGTATGATCAGATGAGGGCCACTATTCCTTTTTGATTTCCACCTGTATTTGTTCTATTCGACTCTTGTTTATTTGTAATTTGATTAAGACGAAAGCCATTTTGGCAAAAATTTGGAGTTTAAATATCTTCACCATTTTGGCCTTGATAGTTCTTTGCTTACTATGTTGTTATGATTTTAACTTCATGCAAAAATGGTTTATACTTCTTTAAGTATTTCCCATTTACTTTTAGGATTCTTCGATCCTCTGTTAATTCTTCTATTTCGTATGCGTTATTTGAAAAGGCTTTTAAAATTTGAAAAGGTCCTTCCCAATGTGGAGACCATTTTCCTAATGCTTTATTCTTTCGATCCATAGGTAATATAACTTTCCAAACTAAATCATTCATAGTGAAAGTTTTACCTTTGACCCTCTTATTGTATGCCCTTGCTACCCTCTCCTTCTGTCTTCTTAATACTTCTAGCGCATGCAACCTTTCTTCGTCCAAATCCACCAGCTCATTTATCATCATTTCCCAGTATAAGTCAGATGGAATTTCTCCTTGGCTTTGGATTCTCACTAATTGCGAGTAGATTTCGACATGTAATACTGCATCATGTCCAAATGTAAGCTGGAAAGGTGTAGTGTTAGTAGCTTCTTTAGGGGAGGTTCGACAAGCCCAAATTACTTGATCTAAAGTTTTGTACCAATTTTTTGGCTTCTTCCCTACATGTTTTTTTATTAAACCAATTATTACTTTATTGGCTGCTTCGACTTGCCCATTGGCTTGAACCTAATAGGGTGTGGATGTTAATAATTTGAAACCCATTTCCTTTACAAACTCTTGCATCTTTCGACCAGTAAAAACTGGTCCTTGATCTGTTGTTATACTTTCTGGGATTCCAAATCTATATAATATTTGCCTTTGAATGAATTCGATAACAGTTTCTTGATCCACATTTACTAAAGGTACTACTTCGACCTATTTAGTGAAATAGTCAATTCCCACAAGTATGTACCTTTGACCTTTGGATGAATTGGGTCGAATTTCCCCAATTAGATCTAATGCCCACCCCTTGAAAGGCCAAGGCTTAATAATTGTATGAAGCTCACTTGTAGGAGCATGTTGAATTCCTGCATGTATTTGACATTCTTGGCAACCCTTAGCAAACTCTATACAATCCTTTAACATGGTGGGCCAATACATTCCATATCTGAAAAGCAACCACTTCATCTTATGGGCCTGCCTGGTGTGCTCCACAGGCTCCACTATGTACACTAGATAATGCCAAGTAAGCTTCGTTTTCTCCTAAACATTTTAACAGGATCCCTTCAGGGGTTTTCTTGAATAATTCATTCCCCATCAAAACATAAGATAAAGCCCTGTACTTGGTTTTTCTTTCTGCATCTGTCGAAGGGTCCTTAAGATAATTAATAATTGGATTCCTCCAATCTGTATCTATTAAAGTATCAATGGCCAGTACTTCAAACTCCTCTTTGTTAGAATATCCTAACTGAGTGCTTTCCAAATCTGTCGGAGACAATCTGGCAGCCATTGCCTTTCCTCTTACTTCGACAAGTTCTTCTAGCTTCTCTTTTGAAATTCTATACCCTGAAGCTATTTGTGCTAAGTCATTAGCTTCTTGGTTTTTTATTCTAGGGACATGTTTTATGTCGATATATTCGAATTTTTTTAGTAACCTATTTGCAATGCGAAGTACATAATCAAATTTTCTTTTATACATTTTTACTCCTTCGTCAGTTGCTTGATTACTAATTCTGAGTCTCCTTTAATTTCGACCCTAGTTGCCCCCAATTCCAACAAAGCCTCAAGTCCTGCAATAAGGGCTTCATATTCTGCTTCGTTGTTAGAACAAAGGGGACCTTCAATTCTATATTTGAGTTTTGTTGGAATTCCGTCAGGAGAAATTAACATGATCCCAACCCCACTTCCATCCTTATGAGTGGAACCGTCGAAGAATAATTTCCAAGGTTTCAACTCAACTTGAAGTTGAGGATTTTCGACCACTGCATGGTCTACAATAAAGTCTGATACTATTTGTCCCTTCATTGCCCTTAATGGCATAAAGGTTAAAGAGTATTCAGTGAGTGCTAAAGCCCATTTGCCAATTCGACTGTGCATTATTGGCTTAGATAACATATACTTGATGACATCAAAATGTGAAGAGACGTATAAATCAATAGGTTTTATATAATACTTGAGTTTAGTACAAGAGAAATGCAAACAAAGACACAACTTTTCTATTGAAGTGTATCTAGTTTCTGCATCATTTAAAACCCTACTAAGATAATAAATGGCTCTTTCGACGCCATCTTCATTCTCTTGCACCAACATGCTACCTATGGTAGTGTCGGAAGCTGATATATACAGTCTCATAGGCTTCTTTCCACATGGTGGTGCCAAGATAGGAGGATTCGTCAGATAATGTTTGATCTTGTCGAATTCCTTTTGATGTTCGTCATTCCATTCGAACTTGCCTTGTTTCAGGCGTAGGAGGGGAGAGAAGGCTTGAGTTCGACCATTTAAATTCGAAATGAATCTTCTTAGGAAGTTTATCTTTCCTAATAATGATTGCAATTCTTTCTTGGTTGATGGTGCTTTGGTCTCCATAATAGCCTTCGTCTTATTTTGATTGATTTCTATCCCCTTTTTATGGACCACAAAGCCCAGAAAATCTCCAGCCTGCACAAAGAATGCACACTTAAGAGGATTCATTTTTAAGCCATGTTTTCTCAATCTTTCGAATGATTGGCTAAGATGGGTTAGATGATCTTCATCTGATGTAGACTTTATCACAATATCATCTATGTACACTTGCATAAATGTCTCTATATAATCATGGAATATAGAATTCATTGCTCGTTGGTATGTTGCCCCAACGTTTTTTAGACCAAAGGGCATAACTATCCACTCATACGTGCCTATTTCCCCTGGGCATCGAAAGGTTGTTTTAGAAACATCCTCTTATGCAATGAAAATCTGGTTATAGCCAGAATATCCATCAAGCATGCTGAGATATTCATAGCCTGCGGCTGAGTCAAACAGCATCTCTGCCACAGGCATTGGATACTCATCTTTAGGAGTTGCTGCATTTAGATCACGAAAATCTATACACACTCGCAAAGAGCCATTTTTCTTGATAATAGGAACTATATTTGCAATCCAATCGACATACCTTGTGGTCCTAATGAAATTGCATCGAAGAGGTCTTTCGACCTCTTTTTTTTATCTTTGAGAGGATCTCTGGGGCGAATCTCCTTGGAGTCTGCTTGATGGGTTTCTTGCCATCCTTGATAGGCAGCTTTAATTCGACTAAGTCCCTCTTCAAATCAGGCATCTCGTCGTAGTCCTAAACAAAGCAATCTTTGTTTTCTCTTAGCAATTCAATTACTCTTACTTTCAATTTGGGGTCCAGTTTAGTGTTGATGTAGGTGATCCTTTTTGCACTCTCATTTCCGAGATCAATTTCTTCAAGAGGATCTTGCGCCAATATCTTCGCACTTGACATTACTGGATCTTTTTCGAATCCCATAGGCTCTTCATTATAGATGGCATCTAACCTCTGTTTTGTTAGTTCCACAGGTACTTGTTCGTCAAAGGGTTTTGGTTTAGAGTACTCCCCAGGTCCTGTATTATAGATTTCACCATATGTGGCTTTGTCAGCCATGTTTGTTATCTCGGCTTCGAGAGCCGCTTGTCTTTTGTTCTCAGCCATGTAGGCCGAAATCTTTTTGAGAAAAGAAGACTCAGTCATAGTACAGGTCTTCATCCCAGCCTATTGGCCGTATTTCATATGACTCCCCTTCTTCTGGGTCTCCCATAATCTCCCTATCCCACTGAAAGCCATTGGGATAAAGAGTCAAGAAGTACAAGGAATTTTTATTTGGGGCGTAGCCTTCTTCCGTTGGGTGGCATGGTCCTATGTGAGCCAAGTTCATGTCGAAGTTTCTCTTGTCTACATGGTTTACTTCTGCCATGAAGTAACTTTGGTTAGCTTCAACATTCTCTACCACACCATCTTCTCTCCAGATGGATATCCTCTGATGCATGGTCGAAGGGAATGCCCATATTCCATGTATCCATTCTCTTCCTAGTAGTAAGTTGTAATTTGCCTTCGCGGGTATTACCATGAACATTGTTGGTCTTGTGATTGAACCAACAGTCAGATCCACTTGTATGACACCTAGAGTCTGTCCTATCTTACCCTCATAATTTGACAATACCATATTGTAAGGTTTGACATCAGTGTCGAACATACCTATCTTCGTTAACATGAATTGGGGCATCAAATTGACTGCTGCTCCTCCGTCCACCAAAACTTTATTCACCCCCACATGTCCAACCTTGGCCCTAATGTATAGGGGCTTGAGGTGACTCTGCATCCCTTGGTGAGGCCTTTCAAAAAGAGAGTTCTGCTCTTCGACAGCGCCGCTGTTGAGAAGATAGTAGCACACTGGTTTGTGCTTCACCATCTCCACAGCATTCGCTTCCTCATTATCTTCAACCTCCGTCTCCTGGTTATATTCGTATGGCAGGACTGAGACTACGTTGCAATTCATATTAATAGAAAACACTCCGTCGGACTCGAAGTCGTCAGTGAGCATTTCCTCCTCTCTTACTTGTTCCTTCTGAACTTTCTGACTTATGTTTTCATCTGGAAACAACTTCCTTCCTACAGGTGGTTTGGTCGAATTCGTGACATTTGGGGGAACCTTGACGCTGCTAGATTCTCCAGTCTCTTTTAGATTCATCTCTCTTTCAGCCTTCCTCAACCTCTGATGTCTTCTCCACTGGGATCTTGACATAGGATTCTTTCCTTTGTAGTTCTCTAGCCTGGTAGCCTCTCTCTTGGATGCCTGGAACTGTTTTCTATAAGCCCAAGAGGTTCTTCCTCCATCCACAAAACTTCTCCACTTTCCTTTCTTTGGTCCCTCCTGAGTCCATTTGTCCTCAGGGACTTCTGCTAGCAGTTTAAACATAACTCTTTTCGCCCTTGGGTGAGGGTTGTCTAGCCTCCTAGGTGCTCCCCTCTTGTCGAAGCTATACATGTTTGGGTTACCTCCATGTCCGTCCCAACCTTGGTCATATGGGATTCTTTCGAATGCTTCAGCTAATTCTCCGTTGTACACTGCCCTACACCTGGGACACATCAAGAATTCTGTTTCATACTTGTAGCAACGCACAATGAAACCAAGAAGGCTTTCTCTTGGCGTGGGATACACCTTCTGTAATTGGGTTTCCTTCCTCCAGTTTCTCTTAGTCTTTGTTTGTTGCCATCTTTCATAATCCTCAGCCACCCTTCAACATATCCTGATGTTGCACCTTGGGCACAACAACATGTCAGAATTTCTTTTGTGACATCTCCAAAGGTATTCACGTAGGCTTTCGTTGGCTTTGGGATGGCCAAACTTCATCCCCTCTTGCTCCATCTTCAAACATTTCTCCACTTCCTCCATTTCTGGGGGGGGGGGGGGGGTTGTTTCAGATCCACCATGTTGACACCTAGACTGGCGCCATCAGTGATTGAAATTTCTTCGAATTTCTTTCTTAGGCCCTCAGTAGCCTCAGTTGCTTTCCCCTTGAGACCGTCAGTGGCCCTTGGTTCGACGTTAGCAACCTGTTTACCTTTGACAGAGATTCCAAAGGAAACATCGTTATTTAGGTCATCGGTAGCCTGCTTTCCATCCAGCGCATAGCCTTCAGTTCCTGTTGCCTTTACAGCCTCCACTTCCCCTACGTCAATCATGTTGATTTCGACAGGTTCAGCATAGTTTGTCTCAACAATGTTGAGGGGATCAGCATCAACCTTCAGATGGTTCTTTCCTTTGTCAGCTAACTTGAGGCGGTCATCCCTGATTGCATTCTGAATAAGATCCCTGAAAAGAAAGCATTGTGAGGTTTTATGGCCTAAAAAATTATGATATTTACAGAAGCCTCTTTTCTTTCGTTGTTTTAACGGAGGAATTTTGGTATTAGGAGGCACTATCATTTGGCCATCTTTTACTAATAAATCGAAGATCTCGTCACATTTGGTAACATCAAATGTGTAAGTCTTTTTGGGAAATCTATCATTCTTTTCAGTTTCGACAGGGTTCCTGCCATTCGAAGGTGTAAGTAATTTGCAGGCATAAGGTGGTGCTTCTTTTAATTCAGCCAAATCCACTTCGAATTCCTCAAGACCATACGGGTCATCAGAGATTTCAGACTCTCCGTCTTCGAATTCGACATAAGCAACCCTCTCTTTCTTATAATTCTTATTTGCTCTAGCATTTTCAGATTTTAAGCGTTCGACCTGTCGAACCCTATCTGCTAATTGGGCCATGTCTCTTAGATGCTGAGTATCTAACTTTTTCCTGATGGAATAGTCTAAACCTCCAGCGGCCATTTCGACCAACTCGTGTTCAGGCACTATTGTAAAGCATCTAGATTTCAACAAACGGAACCTATTCAGATAATCATCTATAGGTTCGGTGAATTTTCTTTTGATGTTGGCTAATTCCTTAAGACTTATCTTAGTTTGGCCCATGTAGAATTGTTCATGAAACAATCTTTCCAACTGGGGCCAAGCATCTATGGAATTTGGTGGCAAAGTTGTAAACCACGTGTAGCACCTCAAATTTGCACCTACCTTTTGTACATACATTTTCATATTAGGTCATAACATTAACATAGTCCGCTGCATAGCATTGCATTGTCCATTGGCCCAAGTGCAAGTTCAACTGACAAATTAGGTCAAACTGGTCAGGAGATCAGTCAGTCAAGCAAGCAAGTGCAATTTCCATTGAGACAAGGCCCTAGGGTTGGTCCAACATGTTCAAATGACCTAGGTGTCCTTTTGAAGTGTCTTGGTTAAGGATTGGGTGATCAGAAGTCATCAGTCATGGTTCAATTCACCAGAAACCCTAGAAAGTCAACTATAGTCAACTGTGGTCAACTGTGCCTGATTTTATGGATTTCAAGGTGGGAGATGGTTTGAAAGGGTTCATTCATGTCCATACAAGTCTCATTTGACATTTCAAAGATCAAGATTGGAGAAAATAAAGTCAGACAAAAAGTTTCCTAAAATGGCAGGTGACCTGTAATTGGAAACTGCCAAAAATAGAAAGTTTTTCTCCTCAAATTTACATCATTATACAAGCTTCAAATGAAATTTTGTCCAACATGAAAGTTGAAGATCTTGCTCTCACCTTTCCAATAAGTCCAAGAACACTCATTTCTCATTTATGGTTGGCAAGTTATGATCAAATCATTCTCAAGATTTTTTGAACTTCAAAGTGGCATATCTTCCAAACCATTTGGCCAAATTGGGTGAGGTTTTTTGCTACAAGTCACATTTGATATGCTCTATCCAAATCCTTCATCACAATTTACCAAAAATCATCCAAGCAAAATGGCCTTTTTCAAGTGGCATGAATTAAAAAAGAGAGAGGTGAAAAAATGAGCTTTCAAATTAAACATTTCCAATGCTTTTTACCATTTGCAATTGTTCAGAAATCACATTTGGAGGTTGTTTAAAGCCCATTTTCGTGCATTAGCATGCACCCCATGCATTTTTGGGTGGTTTTTAGCAAATTGGCAAAACATTTCATTTAAGCTAAAACCAATTACCATTTTCACTAACCACACTTAAGCAATGTTAAACAGAGTATATATTGATTATTTCAGACTGAAAACCCTAGCCACTATTCACCAAATCAGATCAAAACTTCATTTTCTCTCAAGAACACTCAATTCTTCACTTGGAATTTTTCTGAAAATCTTCAGAGGACTCTTGCTCTTTTCCATTGTGCCATCACCTACAAACCTTTTTGAAGCTTTTGCAAGCCTTGAATCACAACTGTAGAGCTGTTTCATAGCACTGTTCCATTGAACCCCTTCCATGGCAGTTGGATTTTTGAGCTGGATTTGAAGCAATTGGACATCCAACCTACTTCCATTCACCTCCTGGAGCATGGTAGAATTTCTGTTTGCACAAAACAAGGACAAATAACCGTGAATTCAACTGCTGTTCTTCATAAAGGTCAGATTTCGACCATCTCGATTCATGAATTTGTTGAGTGTTACTTGTAGATCTTTGAACGCTGAGTTAAACGAGCTTTGAACCGTTGATTTTCGTGCCAAGTCGAGTTAGTTACAAGCATTTAAAGTTTTGATGTTAATGTGTTTTTCCTTCGATTTGCATATACCTTTTGTTTTCTTGATGAATCGTTGTTGGATTGTGAATATATGCTGGAAGACGAACGCGACGGTGTGATTGTTTTTGAAATCGGAGAGAAAAGTTCTTGAACTGGTATTGGCATGATGAACATGTGGAAGGCTGGAAAATTTTCTTTGAAATTCCTGTTTTAATCTGCTGTTGGCCTTCATCCGCGACCTGCATGTGTTTTTCGCAAAGCACTTCATGCATTGGTCCGATCATCTGCCACGCGAGCAGTGCAATTGGCTGGAAAGGCGTTGATTGGGTCCAAGCGGCCACATGGGATTAGTGATACGGGGCGTTTTGGCCCCGACACTATTCATTTTATTAATTAATTCCCAAATCATTTTTATGGCATTAAATCATTTCATTTCTCAATTTTTATTTCATTTTGCATGGCCAACTTAGAAAATTCATAAGTTCTTCAATTTTAATCCAAATTTGATGGGATTTTTTGTGAAATGCTCCTCATGACCTCTAGTTTATTATGATGACTTTTCCAGATTTTTTGCACGTGTAGATTTTTAAATGTGCTAGGGTTTGTCATATGTGTCCATTTTGTGTATGCCTTGCCAAATTGCTTGTGAAATGATGATACATAATCCAATGCTTCTCAAATTTTTTGTGCTTAAACTAGACATGTTATTGGTGATTTTGGTGTAGAGTTTGTAATTTTATCATTGCTGGTTGTGGAGATATGATTTTTTGAATAGGGGTGTGACAATTTGTGTCACACCATGCATGTCCAACTTCATGATTTTAATTACCATGCTTAATGAACTCAAAATGGTCTGGATTTTTGCATGAAGACACTTGTGCATGTTGAGAATGTGTGTGAAGTTTTCTGGAATTTTTGAATGCATTTCTTAATTGATTGGCAATTTCTCCCCTGTTTGACCAAATTGTTGACTTTTGTGACACATGATGCCATATGATTTGTGAAATTCTAATGCTTAATTGGATGGACTTGAAATTTAACATGTGGATTGTAGACATCTTATAGCTTGTCATGGTTTTAGTCCCATTCATTTATCATATGTTGTTTCTGTTTTATGATTAATTGAAGTTGGTGCATGTTTTGATGCTTTGTATGAGTATGCTTTTGCTTACCATGACTTTCTGATTTTCATTGACCTACTTCCTTTGATCCAAATGAGCTGAAATTTGGTGTGCTTATCATGTTGTGAATGATGTTTGATCATGATTTATTTGAGGATTTTTTTGGAATGTTTGTGATTTAATTTGAGTTGAGACATTCTGTTGACTTCTTTGAGGTTCTATATGCCATGCTTTGACCTAATTTGCTTGTGAAATGATAATGGTGAATGATATGATTGTGAAACCACTTGGGTTTGTTTCTTGATTGATTTGTCTTGACTTTGGGCACTTGTCCCTTGCTGTTTTAATTTTTTTTATCTCCTTTTGACCCTAGGCTTGTCCTAGTGGTCTTGTTACTCATGTTTAAGTTTGATTTTTCAGGTTAAGCAGCAAATGCTCCAAAGAGATTAATACAAGTTGATTGAGTTTGATTGTTTATCATGAACTAACTTGTTTGTTTTGTAGGTTGCTTAGCTCACTTGTTATGAGCTTATGCTCTGCACATCTGATTGACTGTGTTGTCTGTTGGCTTATGCTGTTTGTTTTAACTTTGTGTCTGGTATACTAATTGTGTTTGACTGATTTCAGGTACATTAGTTGCTAATAGTTCTTTGAGAACTTTGCTTTGCTTTGCTTGATAGCAATTTGCATTGAGGTATAACTTCCTTACTTCATGTAGTCTGGAAGACCTGGCCTGTTACTTGGCCAGGCACCTGTCTGAAGTCCTCCTTAAGAGGCAATGTCTGTGACTGTTTACTTTTGTCCTTGCACATATTCAAAGACCTCCTAAGTGAAGAGGCATTGGCAGATACAAGGGATGTGCAATCCATCCCCTGCTATTCTGTGTGTCATCTGCTTTGCTCACACCACTGTGTTGATGCATTGCAGATACTAACCCAAGATCTTGTACAGTTGTACAGTTGAGTCAGTGTCAAATGTGTAGAAGGGTTCCCACTTTCTGAACCCACACATCCTTGTCTTAAGCTCTCCCAGGCCAGGGATAAGAGCTGTGAAGTCTCATCTTCACTCACTTTTCATCAGCTTCACCCTAACTCTCAATGTTAGGGTTAAGAGCTAACACTACCCAGTTACAGTGGTTTGTTTGTTGAGGTTGATATGACCCCTCGACTAAAACCTAACCTTGATTGAGCCCATTGCTTGCATATAGTGTGTGCTACTTGTGCTTGTGTGTTTGCTTTAGCTTGCTTCCTGTGCAAGTTAGGTTTGGTTTGGCTTGCTTCCTATGCAAGTCATGTTTAGGATAGGCTTGCTCCCTGTGCAAGTTAGCTAGAAACCTTAACTTAGGGATGAATTTGCATGATAACATCTAGGCTCGAGTCATAGTCTCCCTAGTTGTGTCTCCCTCTGTTATCTAGTTAAGCTAGTCCTGTATCCCTGTGTAGGGGAACTACGTCGCCCTGATCCTCATACCAGATGAGGTACGTAGGCAGGAGATGAGCAGATCTATCCGGGCGCCTGTGTCTTTGTTTTGTTGTGTGCTTGGAAGCCGATGTAAGTCCATCGAGTGGCGTTCGGGTTCCAGTGTGGGTGTTTTGGTTCGGATGCTGATGTAAGTCCAGTGATTGGCATTCAGGCTCCACGTTTGCCTTTGTCTGTTTGTTTGTGTGCGTGTTAGCCGAGCTACGAATGCTCTGATTCTCCTTCGTCCAAAGGAGATACGTATGCATAGGATGCGGTATCCTAGCGAGCATGTGTCGTTCCCTAGTCCGAACTACTTAGACTCTGATGTCTATGCCTGATAGACTAAGTAGGCCCAGGATGCGATATCCTGCCGAGTCAGTCTCGTTTGTTTTCTTGTGTCTCTTTCAACCAGTGTGTTTATTTGAGCAGTGTTTGAGCAACCATTTTCCTTCCTTTTGTGCGTGGATCCCGTCGAGTACGACGGATGCGTAGGGGTGCTAATACCTTCCCTTCGCATAACCGACTCCCGATCCCATTCTCTTTGGTCGCGAGACCATGCTTTTTCCAGGTTTACTCTGAGCGTTTCCTTTCCCTCTTTTGGGATAAATAACGCACGGTGGCGGCTCTGTTGTTCTTGTTTCCCGCCGGTTTTTCGCGTAATGCGACAGCTGGCGAATCTGCTGGGGAACGAGAGAAGTTGACCTGTGCTGGTCCATCTTCCCTAAGCGTGTCTCTCCTAGCGCTCTCTAGGTTAGGGTTTTGGTTGCTTTGTGCTGTTATTTATTGCATTCATTTGTATATATGTGCATTTATCGTTTGCATTTATTGTTTGCATTAATGTTTGGATTCGTTCATATTCATCTGCTGGTTGTGCTGTGTCTCTCTGTTTGGGGTGGGATTACTCGAGGTAAAAGGCCCAGTACCCAGGCTATGAGTGAAATCTAGGAAACCTAGGAATAGAGTGATTCATGGGAAGCGGGTGGTATTGCGCCACCTAGCGGAACATTGATATCACGAGCAGTTCAGACCCTGGTGGGATATTATCGTTGCATACTTCGGGTGTGTACATGATGATATTCTGCGAAAGGTTATTTATGTTGCGTTTCTCTCGACTTTACCCTGGCCTAGACAACACCCGTGAGTGGGGAAGGGTTTGATCATTATTACAGGTACAGTTGCTGATTTGTTGATGACTTGTTGGTGACTCGTGGTACTGATGGTGACTATGAATTATGGACACTTATTTCTGGGACGCCAGAGTTCTGTCCGTGGTGTATCAGCGGGTTCCGTTTATTTCGGATCCCCGGGTTGAATTTGAGAGTACCTGTTCAGAGGATCTGATTGTCATCCGTTCAGTGGATGTTCCTGTGAAGATAGTGATGTAATCTCCGGTTCCGTTTATTTCGGAACTCCCCAAGTTGGATTTATGGTGACTTGGTCCCACAGATGTGACTGGTTCAGAGAAATATTGGGTCTTCAAATGACTTGGTGGCACAGTGGCCTGCATTCATGCATTTTCATCATATCATTTCGCATTCATCTGCATTCAACTCATGTCTGTCCGTACTCAGGGTCCATTATTTTTAATTGAGACTCAGGTTGAGAGACATCCAGATGTCAGAATGTTGTAGATAAAATTTTATCTGTCTCGATGAAACCGGAATCAAAGGACAGAATATTCCTAGTACGGACAGACATCGCATGTGTGAGTCATACTAACCCATTTGCTGTTTTGTAGGTTTCAGTGTTCAACCGGGGCGCATAGCTCGTCTATTCAGATAACTTGCTGGGGTCAGCAAATCCAAGCTGATGGATCTTCCCAATGCCGACATCCTTGAGTTGAAAGAGATGATGAGGGACTTGTTCAGTGTTGTGCAAGGGCTTGCCTTGGGGCAGAAAGCCATGTCTGAGAGATTGGAAAAGATTGAGAAGTGGCTGATAGTGGAGAAAGTTCAGGGGAAGGCTCCGTCCTCCGAAGTGATCAAACCTTCTTGTACTGTAGCAAAGAAACCCTCCGACAGTGGTCCACTCAAGAAGGAGGTTGAGCCAGTTGGTGTGCCAGCAAAGAAAGAACGTAGTAAAGATCGTTATCACCCTTATGCTGCCACTGTAACTACTCCTGTCAGTAATCCACCTGCTCAACAGCAACAACTGCCACCTCAACAGAAGGCACCGAGAGCTAAGAGCCAGGTGAAGAAGAAGAAGGAGGATCGTCAGTTTGAGGAGCCACCCGTGACTTATACCCTTCTGTTCAAGAGACTGAGGGATTTGGGGTTAGTCCGGCCAAGGATATTGATTCCTATAGAACAGCAGCGGAGGCCTGCAAATTATGATGAGAGTGCCAAGTGCGAGTTTCACTCTGGGGCACCCGGACACAACATTGAGGGTTGTAGAGCTTTCAAGCATATCGTCCAAGATATGGTGGACTCCAAGGCTATCAGCTTGGCCCAGATAATGAATGAGGATGTCAACCCCGTACCCAGGCAGGGTCCTGTAAAGGTAAAGATGGTGAAAAAGAACAAGAGAGGAATGGAAGTGGCTGAGGAGAATCAGTTAAAGGTTCCAATGTCTGTGGTCTCGAAACCTCTGACGCAGGATGGAGCTTTCCCTGTGGTGGATAATTGTTGTGTGGCCGTCACCACAGAGGGATTGATGAGAGACACGACCCAGAAGATGAAGGAAGTAGAAATGGACAGTGAAGAACTTGAAATACCCAATCAAGTAATCGAAATCGTCCAGGTGGAGAATGCCCTTGTTGCTGAGAAAGAGAAGAAGCTGTCCATTTCTTCTTATAAACAAGCTCTGGAAGTGGTGAAGAACAAAGAGGCCCAAGGCTGGGGAAGGATCATTGACATCGTGGTAAAAGCAGACATGTTTGGGGTCGGTTATCAGCCGGATCAAGAGTCGTCTAGACCAAACAGAGGATGTCGTCCACCGTACCCCTTTGTTAGTGCAGGAATGCTGGATCCTGATCACGCTTGTTTAGTGAGTGGAGAGATCGACTGTGACCGCGAGCTCGAGTTGTGGATAACGTCGTGCGTACCAGGAAACTGGAAGGACTCCAAAAGCATCACTGTCGCTCATCCTGAAGTGTAGTATTTCTGTTTTTCAATTTTTGCTTGCATGAAAGCCATACGTTTTGCCCGAAACGTAATGGTCCATTGTAAGGGCCACCTCATGTGTTTCATTTTGCAACATTTTGCATCAGTAATAAATGGATGTTTTTGTAGTTAAAAGCGGTGTTCCCTGTTTTTCATTTAATTTTGCAGTTTTAAAAACAAATAAATGGCAATGTTTTTCGTTCTATTTCCTTTTGAATTTGTCTCGGTCCAACCTCAAAAGTGATTACCCTTCTGATCTCATCGATAACAATTTGGTTACATCTCTGTATGACTTCGACAATCCGATCTATCATGCCAAAGAAGAAGGCGAAGAAGATTGTGATCTGCTGGAATTAGCCAGGTTGTTGAAACAAGAGGAGAAGGTGATTCAACCGCATGAGGAGTGTTCAGAATTGTTGCTCCAAGCACCGCCGAGGTCAGAAAGCGAATATTGAGGCCGCTTCAGAGGCAAGTCAAGAACAGGATGGTAGCCCTGTTGAAAGAGCAGGTTGATATGTGTGCCTTGTTGTATCTAGATACACCAAGGTAGGATACCAATGTTGTGGGGGCACGAGTTACCATAGAGAGAAGACTGTCCTCCAGTGAAGCGGAAACCGGTGCTGAAGGATGAGAATGTGTACGGACCACCAAGATGCGAGCAGAGCTAATCTGAAAGATGAATTCCCGGTACGTCATAACGAGGTATCGGTTGATTATATAGCTCGGGTCTCAGTGTTTATCTTCATGGATGGCTTCTCGGCCAAGACCAGATTGAATTGTTGCTAGATGATATGAAGTAAACCATGTCCATCACACAAGGGGCACCTTCTGGTTATAAGGTGATGTCGTTCGGTATCGAGAAGGCCGGTGCCAAGTATCACAGGTCTAGGGCGACTTTGTTTCATGATATGATTCATCGTGAAAGCGAATGCCATGTTGATGACCTGATGACAAAGTCCCAAGCAGGAGTGGGGCATCTGGTAAACCGGAGCAAGTTGTTTGACCGGTTGAGATAACTCATACTGTTGATTTCGAATCAGTGCACTTATGGAGTGCTGTCCGGTAAAAGGCTTATTGTGAGCGGATAAGAGGAATCGAGGTCGATCCTGCAAAAAAAAAAAAAAAAAAAAGAGCAATACAAGAGAGGCCTGAACCGAAAACGAAAAGGAAAAAGAGATCAAACGGTCAGGTGGAATAATGATTGCCAAGGGGCATTGGAAAGAAAAAATAATAAGTGGCAGGAACCTCTGATTCCGATACCTTCCATGGAAGAAATAACTGTTAAATCTGGTACTGGACAGCCCTCGAGGGGTCTACGAGGTGTGTGGTGGGTCAGCATGACAAGGCTTGTCGAAAAGAGCATGCAATTTACCTAAGCAAAAAGTTTATCGACTGTGAAACAATACACTCACTGCTCGAAAAAACTTGATGTACTTTGGCATAGGCTGCTCGCCGACTGAGACAGTGTATGCTGATTCATTCCATTTTGCGGGTGTCCAAGATGGACCCGGTCAGGTATACGCTTGAGAAGCTAGTATTGACCGGACGAGTTGCGAGAGGGCAAAGGAGGTTGATGGGACATGGTGTTCAAAGTACCTTCCAGAAAGCAATCAAGAGGAGGGTATTGTATGGTTATCTCGCCCAACAACCCACTGATGATTGTCAACCAAGGAAGTCTGAGATCCCTGATGAGGACATCTCGAGGTACTCAAATCGAAAGATTGAGAGTGACCGATCCCGGAGGAGGGGTCTGACCCTGAATCCGAACGGATTCTGATGTCTGATGGGGAGAGTTTAAAGTGAATAAGCTAGTGTTTACCCGATAACATTTGAACGCACCAATGGTGGTGGCTAAGTACAAAGTTGGTATCCTGAGTGTCGTACTTCGGTACGTGCATCTACTGGGGCAACGCCTTCCTCATTCAGTATGGGATGGAAGTGATATTGCCTGCTGGAGGCTAGATCTCATTGTGGAGAGTCCGGATGGATGAGGAGTTAGCAAAGGGCGAGTGGATGAGGACTCGGTATGACGCGTGGAGCCTGACTGAGGGAGAGGGCTGGCAGTTACTTGTCATGGGGCAGTTGTACCCAGTAAATGAAGCGTGTTGTTAACCAAGAAGTGCGACCTCGTGGGTAGCATGGAAGAGATGTGGTTTTGAAAAGGATCCTTCCTCCTCAACGATCATGGGGCAAATGGATAAATAGTTATGAATGTCCATTCGTGGTCGAAAAGGTCTCCTCTGACAGAACCTTGTGATTGATGACCACGAATGAGGAAGATTTTCCATCCCCTGTGAATGTGGACGCAGTTAGAAGATACTTCGTGGAAAAAAAGAAAAAAAGAGACCCGCTGGACAAAAAGAATAAAGAGTCCAGGCAAAAGTGGGCATCCCGGCGAACCAAAGAAAAAAGAGAAAGGTTCGGGCAAAAGTTAGGGATAAAAATGAAAAAGAATTGGCACACCCGACAAGTCGAAAACCCCACAAGGGCGACTTGGGCAAAAAAGGGTATCCCGGTGGACTGAAAACCCGAAAGGGGCGGTCCAGGCAAAAGAGGGAATGAAACGAACAACTGCGTCTGGCATGATCGTCTGTGCTCATGATGGCGGGGATAATCTCCGACGGAGATCGATCGGAAGCGTCTTGTTCAGCAAACAGAAAGTGTGGAAAGTCTTGAGGACATATGAGGTGTGACCGAGTTGGAACCCGATGAGATCACGGTTTCACATTGCCATTAGGATAAATTTTTCCTTTTTGTATGCAATCACCTCTTTCCAGGGTTTGCTTCCTGTGTGTTGCTCGGTTTCGAGCCACTCTTCTTTTTCAGTCAATAAAATGCGTGTTCAGTCAAATAGTTTTATTTTTGTTTTCATTACCGCTTTGATTACGAAAACATCCATTCGTTTTGATAAGAATAGTTGCATTTTGAAACATAGAAGTCCCTTCCGATGCATGCTTATGAGGTTGAAATCTGGAAATCTTATTCGGAAGTCTGAGTGACCTAGGTGTTGAAATATTGGAACGCCAGGGGCATACTTGGGGCACGCTTTTATCTGACGATCTCTTGTGCGGGTACTGTTAGATATCTTCATTCACTTGCCGAGGGTAATGTGAACTTTTGACAAGAAATCCCTGCAGAGCCCGACCAGGGGCAAGGATAGATGAACGGTGAAAAGATGGTGAAGGATTACGACGACGATCCTGGAAAGTTAATCAAGAAGACTCTTCAAAGTCTGATAATTGGAAAGTATGTATGAACCCCAGGGGTTTGATCTCCGTGGAGTACGGATGAGTTGGGAATGCAAAATGATGGAGCAGAAAAGTCCAGATGAGTCTGGGAGACTATCAAAAGTGGAAAGTCGACACTGTGAGTGGACGATGAATACCAGTGTTCAACGAGTCGACCGGCATCCCATGTCAAATAAGCCGTATCTCCCCGACAGATTCGAGGTCGGTGTCTCTTCAGCGAGCCTGAAGGTTGTCACATCCCCAGTGGGAGTGTCAGGGGCAGAATGTTTCCCAGGGAGGAGGGTGTTTCCCCAGCCCAAACCAGTTTGAGAGCTGTCAGAGCTATGTTCCCCTGCAGAGGTGTCTGTGGATGGTACCCTCTATTCCTCAGCAGATTTAAGGATTGCCTATCCCCAGCAGGCTTGTGCTTGAAGATTTCCCCAGTTGAGATTCCCCGTTGAGTGCCTGGCAGATGTTTCCCCAGGAGGATTTCCCCAGCGGAGTTTGTCAATGGAATGTTGTTCCCCAGCAGTCGGGATTGTGACGTTGTTATCCCGAGCATGGCCGTGAGCGCTCCTCCCCAGCAGGGTTGTGGAGGTTCATCTCCAGTATGATATGATGTGTTATCATCCCCACCAGAGTTGTTCCCCTCAGCAGAAGGGTGTGGATTTTCCTCAGCAAGTTCCCCGAGTGGAGCGGGTTTCAATGAAATATTTCTCCAGCAGTGTCCATCTTACTTAGGGATTGGACGAGTTCCCGTGGCAGATCAGTATTTGCGTCTTCAGTTGGGTCTATCCTACTTGTAGATTGTGCGGGTCGTCCCCAGTGGAGTGGCAGTATTCCCCAAAGCAGAGTTTGTCTTACCTGAGGTTTGGTTGAGTCTTCCCCAGTGAAGTTGCTTTATCATTCCCCAGTAAGGTTGTCTTGTTACTCCTCAGCGAGTATTATCCCCAAAGAGTTGCCTGGTTTACTTCCCCAGCGGAGTATTTGTTTGCTTCCCCAGCGGAGTATTTGTTTGCTTCCCAAGCGGAGTCCCCTAGTGGATTGGGTCCTGTGAAGGATGTTCCCCAGTGGAGTCTACCCCTTCCCCGGCAACAGTGTTGTTTCTCCAGCATGAGTGAGAAGTCGGTGCTTTCTCCTCAGAGCATTCCCCGATAAGGCTCTCCCTGCAGAGTATTCCTCAAGCAGAGTCCCCCTGCAGAGTTGGAGTATCTGATCGTTTTGGCTCCCCAGCCAGGGTTCATGTCGCATTTTGCATATAGTGATCATTTCATCCTCAAAATGCGTAGCATTTCCATTCATAAATGGAGCATTACGCCATAGAAAAATTCAAACATATGCATTCATGTGTTCGAAACCCATCAGACCGTATCCCCGGCAGAAGCGGATCTTTGTTCAACCTGTACGGCACGTTTGCTACAGTTGCTCCAGTCAACATTTGGTGGTGACAATCCCCACAGAGGTTTATTTCCTCATCCGTTGGTGAAAGGAAAGTTTATTTCTCCCCAGTGAGACCCCCCGCAGGTGTCAAGCCTTGCCCTGTCATCTTGTGGATGTCAGTATCCCGTCAGCACCCGCGTGTGTTGTTTCTTTGGTGTCGGTAAACACCATCTTTCGGTGATTTCCCAGTCATGCGTAAGTGTCTGTTTTTCTTTGGTGTCGGTAAACACCATCTTTCGGTGATTTCCCAGTCATGCGTAAGTGTCTGATCTTCTGTGGTGTTGGTAAACACCATCTTTCGATGCTTTCCCAGTCATGCGTAAGTGTCTGGTCTTCTTTTGATGTCGGTAAACATCATCTTTCGATGTTCGTAACGTCGTCCTCCCTTCCCTAGTGAAGATTTCTCCTCTCCGTTGGTGTCGATAAACGTCGAGTTTTTCCCGATCATCCGTTGATGATTCGGTTGTGTTCGCTCTCCCCAGAAGAGTTTCCTCCTCTCTGTTGGTGTCGATAAACGTCGAGTTTTTCCCAATCGTCCGTTGACGTTTGGTTGTGATTAGTTTTTCCCCCAGTTGGTTACCTCTCCGTTGGTTTCGGTAAACGTTGAGTTTTTCCCATGTCGTCCGCTGACTTATGGTTGTATCCCTTCCTGGTCGTCCCCAGTTGGTTACCTCTCCATTGGTCTTGGTAAACGTCGAGTTTTTCCTGGTCGTCCCCAGTTGGTTACCTCTCCGTTGGTCTTGGTAAACGTCGAGTTTTTCCTGGTCGTCCCCAGTTGAGTTACCTCTCCGTTGGTCTTGGTAAACGTTGAGTTTTTCCCATTTCGTCTGTTGACGTATGGTTGTATCTCTTCCAGTCATTCATGTCTGGTTACCTCTCCGTTGGTTCCAATAAACGCTGAGTTTTTCCTAGTTGTCCGTTGGCATCTAGTTGTGATTTCTTTTCCCATTCATCGTCGTTGTGATGTCTGGATGTGGCCGTATCCTTTGAAAAAAAAACCAAAAATACCCAGTAATAAATATCAAACCCCAGTGGACGTTTCCATTGGTGGATCCCTGTATTGTGCAAATTTTTACGGTTCTTTGGTATTCAATCCCTGAGTACCTTGAAAGTCTGACAGTCGTTGCTCTCATCCGTTCAGGTTCCCAGCTGATTGAATAGGGGCAGCTGTAGCACCTCAAATTTGCACCTACCTTTTGTACATACATTTTCATATTAGGTCATAACATTAACATAGTCCACTGCATAGCATTGCATTGTCCATTGGCCCAAGTGCAAGTTCAACTGACAAATTAGGTCAAACTGGTCAGGAGATCAGTCAGTCAAGCAAGCAAGTGCAATTTCCATTGAGACAAGGCCCTAGGGTTGGTCCAACATGTTCACATGACCTAGGGGTCCTTTTGAAGTGTCTTGGTTAAGGATTGGGTGATCAGAAGTAATCAGTCATGGTTCAATTCACCAGAAACCCTAGAAAGTCAACTATGGTCAACTATGGTCAACTGTGCCTGATTTTATGGATTTCAAGGTGGGAGATGGTTTGAAAGGGTTCATTCATGTCCATACAAGTCTCATTTGACATTTCAAAGATCAAGATTGGAGAAAATAAAGTCAGACAAAAAGTTTCCTAAAATGGCAGGTGACCTGTAATTGGAAACTGCCAAAAATAGAAAGTTTTTCTCCTCAAATTTACATCATTATACAAGCTTCAAATGAAATTTTGTCCAACATGAAAGTTGAAGATCTTGCTCTCACCTTTCCAAGAAGTCCAAGAACACTCATTTCTCATTTATGGTTGGCAAGTTATGATCAAATCATTCTCAAGATTTTTTGAACTTCAAAGTGGCATATCTTCCAAACCATTTGGCCAAATTGGGTGAGGTTTTTTGCTACAAGTCACATTTGATATGCTCTATCCAAATCCTTCATCACAATTTACCAAAAATCATCCAAGCAAAATGGCCTTTTTCAAGTGGCATGAATTAAAAAAGAGAGAGGTGGAAAAATGAGCTTTCAAATTAAACATTTCCAATGCTTTTTACCATTTGCAATTGTTCAGAAATCACATTTGGAGGTTGTTTAAAGCCCATTTTCGTGCATTAGCATGCACCCCATGCATTTTTGGGTGGTTTTTAGCAAATTGGCAAAACACTTCATTTAAGCTAAAACCAATTACCATTTTCACTAACCACACTTAAGCAATGTTAAACAGAGTATATATTGATTATTTCAGACTGAAAACCCTAGCCACTATTCACCAAATCAGATCAAAACTTCATTTTCTCTCAAGAACACTCAATTCTTCACTTGGAATTTTTCTGAAAATCTTCAGAGGACTCTTGCTCTTTTCCATTGTGCCATCACCTACAAACCTTTTTGAAGCTTTTGCAAGCCTTGAATCACAACTGTAGAGCTGTTTCATAGCACTGTTCCATTGAACCCCTTCCATGGCAGTTGGATTTTTGAGCTGGATTTGAAGCAATTGAACATCCAACCTACTTCCATTCACCTCCTGGAGCATGGTAGAATTTCTGTTTGCACAAAACAAGGATAAATAACCGTGAATTCAACTGTTGTTCTTCATAAAGGTCAGATTTCGACCATCTCGATTCATGAATTTGTTGAGTGTTACTTGTAGATCTTTGAACGCTGAGTTAAACGAGCTTTGAACCGTTGATTTTCGTGCCAAATCGAGTTAGTTACAAGCATTTAAAGTTTTGATGTTAATGTGTTTTTCCTTCGATTTGCATATACCTTTTGTTTTCTTGATGAATCGTTGTTGGATTGTGAATATATGCTGGAAGACGAACGCGACGGTGTGATTGTTTTTGAAATCGGAGAGAAAAGTTCTTGAACTGGTATTGGCATGATGAACATGTGGAACGCTGGAAAATTTTCTTTGAAATTCCTGTTTTAATCTGCTGTTGGCCTTCATCCGCGACCTGCATGTGTTTTTCGCAAAGCACTTCATGCATTGGTCCGATCATCTGCCACGCGAGCAGTGCAATTGGCTGGAAAGGCGTTGACTGGGTCCAAGCGGCCACATGGGATTAGTGATACGGGGCGTTTTGGCCCCGACACTATTCATTTTATTAATTAATTCCCAAATCATTTTTATGGCATTAAATCATTTCATTTCTCAATTTTTATTTCATTTTGCATGGCCAACTTAGAAAATTCATAAGTTCTTCAATTTTAATCCAAATTTGATGGGATTTTTTGTGAAATGCTCCTCATGACCTCTAGTTTATTATGATGATTTTTCCAGATTTTTTTGCACGTGTAGATTTTTAAATGTGCTAGGGTTTGTCATATGTGTCCATTTTGTGTATGCCTTGCCAAATTGCTTGTGAAATGATGATACATAATCTAATGATTCTCAAATTTTTTGTGCTTAAACTAGACATGTTCATGGTGATTTTGGTGTAGAGTTTGTAATTTTATCATTGCTGGTTGTGGAGATATGATTTTTTGAATAAGGGTGTGACAATTTGTGTCACACCATGCATGTCCAACTTCATGATTTTAATTACCATGCTTAATGAACTCAAAATGGTCTGGATTTTTGCATGAAGACACTTGTGCATGTTGAGAATGTGTGTGAAGTTTTCTGGAATTTTTGAATGCATTTCTTAATTGATTGGCAATTTCTCCCCTGTTTGACCAAATTGTTGACTTTTGTGACACATGATGCCATATGATTTGTGAAATTCTAATGCTTAATTGGATGGACTTGAAATTTAACATGTGGATTATAGACATCTTATAGCTTGTCATGGTTTTAGTCCCATTCATTTATCATATGTTGTTTCTGTTTTATGATTAATTGAAGTTGGTGCATGTTTTGATGCTTTGTATGAGTATGCTTTTGCTTACCATGACTTTCTGATTTTCATTGACCTACTTCCTTTGATCCAAATGAGCTGAAATTTGGTGTGCTTTTCATGTTATGGATGATGTTTGATCATGATTTATTTGAGGATTTTTTTGGAATGTTTATGATTTAATTTGAGTTGAGACATTCTGTTGACTTCTTTGAGGTTCTATATGCCATGCTTTGACCTAATTTGCTTGTGAAATGATAATGGTGAATGATATGATTGTGAAACCACTTGGGTTTGTTTCTTGATTGATTTGTATTGACTTTGGGCACTTGTCCCTTGCTGTTTTAATTTTTTTTATCTCCTTTTGACCCTAGGCTTGTCCTAGTGGTCTTGTTACTCATGTTTAAGTTTGATTTTTCAGGTTAAGCAGCAAATGCTCCAAAGGGATTAATACAAGTTGATTGAGTTTGATTGTTTATCATGAACTAACTTGTTTGTTTTGTAGGTTGCTTAGCTCACTTATTATGAGCTTATGCTCTGCACATCTGATTGACTGTGTTGTCTGTTGGCTTATGCTGTTTGTTTTAACTTTGTGTCTGGTATACTAATTGTGTTTGACTGATTTCAGGTACATTAGTTGCTAATAGTTCTTTGAGAACTTTGCTTTGCTTTGCTTGATAGCAATTTGCATTGAGGTATAACTTCCTTACTTCATGTAGTCTGGAAGACCTGGCCTGTTACTTGGCCAGGCACCTGTCTGAAGTCCTCCTTAAGAGGCAATGTCTGTGACTGTTTACTTTTGTCCTTGCACATATTCAAAGACCTCCTAAGTGAAGAGGCATTGGCAGATACAAGGGATGTGAAATCCATCCCCTGCTATTCTGTGTGTCATCTGCTTTGCTCACACCACTGTGTTGATGCATTGCAGATACTAACCCAAGATCTTGTACAGTTGTACAGTTGAGTCAGTGTCAAATGTGTAGAAGGGTTCCCACTTTCTGAACCCACACATCCTTGTCTTAAGCTCTCCCAGGCCAGGGATAAGAGCTGTGAAGTCTCATCTTCACTCACTTTTCATCAGCTTCACCCTAACTCTCAATGTTAGGGTTAAGAGCTAACACTACCCAGTTACAGTGGTTTGTTTGTTGAGGTTGATATGACCCCTCGACTAAAACCTAACCTTGATTGAGCCCATTGCTTGCATATAGTGTGTGCTACTTGTGCTTGTGTGTTTGCTTTAGCTTGTTTCCTGTGCAAGTTAGGTTTGGTTTGGCTTGCTTCCTATGCAAGTCATGTTTAGGATAGGCTTGCTCCCTGTGCAAGTTAGCTAGAAACCTTAACTTAGGGATTAATTTGCATGATAACATCTAGGCTCGAGTCGTAGTCTCCCTAGTTGTGTCTCCCTCTGTTATTTGGTTAAGCTAGTCCTGTATCCCTGTGTAGGGGAACTACGTCGCCCTGATCCTCATACCAGATGAGGTACGTAGGCAGGAGATGAGCAGATCTCTCCGGGCGCCTGTGTCTTTGTTTTGTTGTGTGCTTGGAAGCCGATGTAAGTCCATCGAGTGGCGTTCGGGTTCCAGTGTGGGTGTTTTGGTTCGGATGCTGATGTAAGTCCAGTGATTGGCATTCAGGCTCCACGTTTGCCTTTGTCTGTTTGTTTGTGTGCGTGTTAGCCGAGCTACGAATGCTCTGATTCTCCTTCGTCCAAAGGAGATACGTATGCATAGGATGCGGTATCCTAGCGAGCATGTGTCGTTCCCCAGTCCGAACTACTTAGACTCTGATGTCTATGCCTGATAGACTAAGTAGGCCCAGGATGCGATATCCTGCCGAGTCAGTCTCGTTTGTTTTCTTGTGTCTCTTTCAACCAGTGTGTTTATTTGAGCAGTGTTTGAGCAACCATTTTCCTTCCTTTTGTGCGTGGATCCCGTCGAGTACGACGGATGCGTAGGGGTGCTAATACCTTCCATTCGCATAACCGACTCCCGATCCCATTCTCTTTGGTCGCGAGACCATGCTTTTTCCAGGTTTACTCTAAGCGTTTCCTTTCCCTCTTTTGGGATAAATAACGCACAGTGGCGGCTCTGTTGTTCTTGTTTCCCGCCGGTTTTTCGCGTAATGCGACACCACGTGAAGGCGTTCTTTGTTAAAGAACTGGGGAAATATTTCATCCTTAGGTTCTCACTGTTCGCCAAATCCCCTGCCTCAGTCATGTATCTGGCTATGTGCTCTATAGTGGATTCACTAGTGTCCCCTGAGAATTTGGTGAACTTAGGGATTTTACAACCCCTTGGTAATTCTGTTTGTAGGACATATTCTGATAAAGGGGAGGAATAATTTGGTCGTCGAAGTCCTGTATTCAGACCATTATGGGCCATGATTCTCTCTATCATACTAGTTAAGTCATTTTCCATCATGTTTTCCCGCCCGACCCTATGAATTACTTCGTCTGCATCCTGGTCTCTATTAACCATTATCACTCTCCTAGGTTGTTCTTCAGGGACTTCCCATCGAATTGGCTGTTGTTCCAATCTTGCCCCCATGACTCTTTCGTCAGGGGCTTGCCTTGGTGGTTGAACCTTATCTATAGTTGGTTCTTCTCCCTGGATTATAACCTGGTTTAGCCTGCATCGAACAGAAGACTGTGGGGCGCCTAGGAAATTTGCTATGCGTCCCATCTGCGCTGATAGTTGTTGGTATGTTTGGGCATTGTCAGTATTAGTCATATTCACATTCTGTATCAGGGGAGAAAAAATGGTATTCATTTCTTTGGCCAGAACTCCTACCATATCATGGTTACTGGCATCCATTTGTTGTCTAAAGGCTGTCTGGTTATTCGTTGTAAGGGTAGGTAATAGGGTGGGGACTCCTTGTGATTGGGGATTTCGACCTACATGGTTCATGCCAGATCCAGAATTTTGAATTGGCGAAATAACCGTATTGTGTGGTTGAGTATATATGGAAGAATTGTTTTGAAGCCCTGCCATGGCAGTAGATGGCATTCCATATGGGTATTCTCTCAAAGGCCTAAAGTTCTCGAATCCTGGTGGCCTAGGGGTTGAAATTGCAGGATTGTCTACTACGCCTGACATAATAGGCATTGTTGTCGAATTATGCAAGGCCATGGATCCAGATGTTGGTATGGCCTGTGCATAAGGGATCTCAGTGGATACATCAATCGAATTTGCTCTGATTGTGCCTGTTCCCTGGGGAGGGAATTGTTCCCCTTGAATGGTTGTATTAACCATCATTTTTGTGTTTTTTCTGTTGGTTATAGGTTGCGAATTGTTGGCTATCATACCACTTCTAAGGATCATACAACACTAATTTTTAAACCAAAAGAATAATAGCAATTTTGTATTGCAAAAGTAAAGCAAACTATTGTAATTAACAATTCTTTTGACACTGTCCCACTGGGCGTGCCAATTTGTTTACCAGTGATTTCTGATAAACAACCGCTAGTCTTCCAAATTTATATATTTTTGGTAACTTACAGGATCGACTAGATTGATCCTAGGACATGTGTCTCAAGAACTATCATTACAGTGATTTGACTCATGGTTAAGTTTGTTTCTGGTTTATGGATAACGAAAAGTGTTTTGACAACAATTCTAAACGACACTTATGACTTTATGAATAAAGTAAATGACGGTCACTTTGTAGTAAAAGGTTTTTTAAAGATAACGAAAATACTTGGAAAGGGTAAAGATAAGTGACTCGAAGTAAATGCTTTAAGTTTCGAGAAAGTACTGGAAATGAAGACTTGGCGAAATGCAAATGCAAAAGTAAAAATGATGATAAAATACTGAAAATAAGGGCAATTCGACAGAATAAAAGGCAGTGAATAACTTTAATTTAAATGACTTGCATGAAATAGATAATATGAACGAAACTTATGGTGTTCTTCATACATACATTTTCAGCGTAAAACTCTTTTCTCTCGCTCTGGTACTTCGAGTATATTTTGTGAATTTCTGTATATCTGTTTGAACACACCTTGAAATCTAAAACTAAGACCCCTATTTATAACAATTCGACCCTAACGGTCTCTACATAGATAACTGCCACGTTCGACATTTTCAACCGTTGCATGTCTCAGATGTTTCCACGTGCTGGTCTGACAATCTTCCTGCTTGAAGCTTCGACTCTTTCAAAACGCCTACGTCAAAGAGAACTTTGTGGAAATCCAAAAATCTTCTAAGTCCCAGGCTTCGACCATAAAGATTTGTTCACCCAAGAAAAGAATTCAACAAACAGCTTCGACACAACCATTTTTTATTTATTCTCCAAAATGCAACATTTCCAAAGAGCTTCAACTATTTGTCGAAATCTCCAGTTAACACCTGCATATATATTTAATTATATGTGTGAAGCAATCAAGGAAAGCACAAAACATGATAAGAAGAATGTTCCTTATGCAAGGCTCCTTTCTGAGTTTTTCATCAGAGTATGTTGATTGAGGCTCTTATGGATTTTGGTCCTACAAAAGATTTGGAGAAAAACTTATGGGAATATTCTTTCGGATACTGTGTTGGAGAATATGAACATAATTAAGATGAAATATATGGTGCAACCTGCAATTGGCCTAAGGATCAGAAATGTCAAAACTACCTACCTTAATGATTTCCTAACTATCTCTAAGTTGGACAATCCTGAGGTCATTCAGGAGTACATCAAAATGGCTAGGGAAGAAGCTGGAGTCATTCTGACCATGAATGACATTCCATAACCTCCATAAGGAAGTGTGTAAAAGCCTTTAATAAAAAGGAAACATGCTACTTTTGAGTCTGAGAAAGTTGTTCAGAAGCCAACTAAGAAGAAGGTTGTACATCAAAAGGAAGTTCAGAAGGAGGTACAAGTAATGGCCTATAGAAATTTCTTGATGCCTACCAATACAAGAAATAGAGCCACTGGAAAAACTCCTAAGAAGACAACCTCTTATGATTTGGATGTGTCTATGAAGAAGAAGAAGCTAAGAAAGATGGTGTTACAAGAAGAAGAAGAAGAAGAAGAAGAAGAAGAAAAAGAAGAAGAAGAAAAAGAAGAAGAAGAAGATGATGATGATGAATAGCCTCTGGTCAAAAGGACCAAGTTTGTGAAAAAGGTAGCTTAGAACCTCTCTACAAAGGCTATTCAAGAAGAAGCTAGATTAATAGCATCTGCATTGCTCAATCAGACTATGGAACAACCTTCTATTGCTGAAGTTCTGCAGAAGCAAGTGGAAGCTGGAGATGAAGTTGTGTTGAAGAAGGTTGATGGCATTTCTGAAGTTGGAGCTTCTCATGTGCTAGAAAAATATATTGCTCATGCTCTTGAAACTATTTTAGAAGAAGAGAAAGATGATTCAGATGATGCAGAGACTGTCCACACAGGTAATCCTCTGAATGATGTCTCTGATAATGTCTTAAATTCTTCCATGTCACCACTTATGGCCAAATAACCTACTCTAACACCACCTCAATCTCCTACACCGTCATTAGAACACACACTTTTTCCTAAACATGACCAAAATCTATCTATAGGTCATGTCATTCCATCTTCCAAACAAACCTCTGAATTAGAAGTTGATGCATCAGATTCTCATAACACTGTTCAGATGTTTAAGGACTTTATTCAACAAGAAATTGTCTATATTACATCTGTCTTAGAGAATCTGACAAGTCACCTAGCTGGTAAGTTACCTTATGAACAAAACCAGCTAGCATGTATCTCTGATTCTGACCAACCTCAACCCTTAAACATCATGCTTGAACCCCCTATTGAGGTTTCCAGTGCCAAATCTACAAGCTCGAGCTCAAGTTCTAATTCTGACAAATCATACTTTAGTCCACTTGAATCCATTTCTTTCCAAGCCATCCTCCTCTAACCACACCCTCTAACACCCAACAAAATGTTCCAACCAGTTTTGTTGAATTTGACCCAACCAACCTTGTTCAGCCAGAAAAATCTAGTTTAATTTAAAATTAAACAAGATATCCAAGACCAATTTATACTAGAACCTCACATCCATCTTGAACCTGAACAAGAAATCCCAACAATGACCATACCAGAACCTCAACCTGATATCGAAGCTCAAACTGACCTTGAATAAGTCACTCTTGACCAACCTCAACCAGAAACCACAAAAGACCAAACTGTACTAAAAATTCACCTTAACCAACAACCTCAACCATGTGATCATCACCTTTTTCCTTCTAGAGAAGCAGATATTGTGTCAGAATCTGGCACAATAACTCTACCTAGTCCCTCTACACATCACCCCACTCAAAATCTAAACCTCTCACCTCATATCAAATACCAAATGGAAGAGTTTATGACTATTATCTTTGATAGAGTTCATAATCTAATTACCGAGAGGCTTATTGCATATGATCTTATAGCCTATGCATCTAAATGGGACACTCTCAGAACTTTTGTGGATACAGTTCTGCAAAATCTCAAGTCTTTCTCATTCGAGTCTGTAGCTTCTTCCAGTCAGAAGCATGATCACTTAGAGGAGAAATTGACTTATGTTGCTGCCACTTAAAAGGTCATGACTGCTAAGAAAGAATAGATGGATAGAGCTTAGTGGGAGCTTATAAACCTCACCCTCTGGACTATTAGACTCAGGGGGAGCTTACAAACCTCAGACCCTAAAATCAACTTGTTAGTTAAATTAACAATCATTGGTCTTAAGTACTTGTGTTTCTCATCATCATAAAGAGGGAGATTGTTGGAACAAAATTGGTTTATAACATATCCCTTAGGTTTTGATGATAATAAAATATTCAAAGAACAATTTGGTATAGTAATATTTGTTCAAGTTTCCAGGATCATAGACTAAAATTTCAAGAATAATCTAAGAATTGGTTATGTTAGTGAACATATAAAGAGAAGCTTAAATATCATAATCTGAAGGATCAGAAGTCTACTTCTAAAGATCAGACTCTGAAGAAGTCAACTTCTGAAGATCAAACTCTGAAGAAGCCAGTCTCTGAAGACTAGACTTTAAAGAAGTCTTCTTTTGAAGATCAGAATCTGAAGTCAGTCAAAGCACAAAGACCAAGGTGAATCTGATAGATCACGTCTGACTCTGAGACTATTTTGTCTTCTTCTGATCACGTGAATACCTAAGTTGTTTTTCATATAGATAATTAGGATGTAATCGATAATTCCTTTTGAATCAAAGGAATTTCAAATGGCCTTTCAACGATATTAAACATTTGAAGAAACATCTCAATGTCTCTATTCAAGCTTCTCAAAGACTCTCTTGTGCAAACTCTCCAATGACTATTTTCCTTCATTATTTAAGGAGCTGAAGACTTGAAGAATAATAATGAACTATTGACATTCAAAGAGCAGTTACTCTGTCAAAACATAAACAAAAGTTTAACTTAGGATTTCTTATCCTTGTATACCTTAGAAATCCCTAAGTCTTAAAGAGTCTTTGTGTCTTGTATTTTGTCTACACATTTGATTGTATATCAGGTGTATTACCTCAAACAATCTTTTATTTGTTAGGTAGATTGTTAGAATTCTCTTACTTTGTGTTTGAGCATTGGAAATCCCTTGCTTGTGTGCTTGATCATATAAGTCTTTTACTTTGTGTTTGAGCATTGAAATTCTCTCGCTTATGTGCTTGAGCATAGAAGTCTCTTACTTTGTGTTTGAACATTGGAAGTCTCTTGCTTGTGTGTTTTAGCATAAAAGTCTTTTATTTTGTGTTTGAGCATTGAAAATCTCTTGCTTGTGTGCTTGAGCATACAAGTATTTTACTTAGTGTTTGGGTATTGAAAGTCTCTTGCTTGTGTGCTTGGACAAAGTGTGATTATAGTGAAAATCTCTTGTAAGTACAAGGGTCTGGACTACTCTTGGTTTGTGAGAGGAACTAGAACAATTTTACGTGTCTCTCTTCTTTCTTTCAATCCTTATTCGTTGCTTATCACTCACGTCTGGTTTAGACTCTAGACTTTGTGTTTAGAATCTGACTAAGAGTTTTAAAAAGAAAGAAAAAGTCTAACACAATTCAACCCATTTCTTGTGTTTTTCTCACCTTCATGGTCTCTCTAGGTCGGTCCCCACTCGTGCGGGAAGCAACCCGCCCCAACTTAACCCATATGTAGGAAAGGGCTAAACCCATATAATCTTAACAAGACAAAGTCGGTCCACGACTAGATACAACTCACCTATGATTATTATCCATTATATACGTCGACAGATCATTCAAGTCACATAAATGACTATAAATGATTGATCTTAGATAGCAAGACAAAATATTTTATTCCCATTAATCGTCCTTAGGTGGACAAGGAAGCATTTACCATAATGAAAAATAATTTGGTCATTAAAAACATCCAGGAAATTAGAGATCTTATATAAACCAACTATCATCACATTGAGTAGACATACTTTTTGATATCCTCGATAAACACAAATAAACCTTGTGAGTCTTATGTCTTAACACTCATAGAGATCATCACATTGAGTAAACATACTTTTTAATACCTTAGACATACATGAGGATAAACACAAATAAACCTTTGAGAGACATACTTTTTAATACCTTAGACATACACGAGGATAAACACAGATAAACCTTGTGAGTCTTATGTCCTAGCACTCGTAGAGATCATCACATTGAGTAGACATACTTTTTAATACCTTAGACATACACAAATAGATCTTATGACATGCACAAATAGACCTTATTCTTACGGGCCTACACTTATGGAGTTATTAAATTAGTGTATCTATGCGCACATTCACTATAAGCATAAATATCTACGATAGATCATTTTTCAATAATGGCAATATCAAACAACTGAAACTCAATATACAATACATAACTAGGTTTTTTAAGAAAGTTATAGAACTTTTTAGGTTTTATAAGTGAGTATAAGACCTTGACTAGGTAAATTAGTCATATGTACTCAAAACAATAGTACCAAAAACTAGGTTTGAATTTCACAAAATACCATTTTCATAAACCAAGCAAGACACATGCATATATAATAATAAACGTACCCACAATACTGAATTTATTGACTAAGCAAATATATAAAGAAATAAGAAGAATTGGTCAAATAATTATATTATAAAAAGTTGTAAATATTCTAATAAAGTACACTCTAATATCCCTAAATTGAGGACTTATCCATCACTCATTTATGAAATGTCAAGTCATTTTTTAATAATGATTTATTTTAAAATAAATACATTTAATACATTTTATCTAAAATATCGATTTTCAACTAAAACTCATTGTTACTTAAATACTTAAATAATAATAATAATTTTGAAATATAATAAAAATACAATAGTCTTCTTTTATTTTCCTAGAGAGATATGAAAATAGACAAAAACTATTCGACAAAGAATTGCACTCAAACAAAAACTGTGCTCAGAAATGGTTGGCAAAATTAAGTGATTACCCATTGAACAAAGTGAAGCATGTAGTGTTATTTATGTGGTTTGTTGCGCATTAATCTCCATCGTTAAAATATGGTATATATGGAGAAAAAAGCAAATGTTTTTCTATATGAAGAAAAGAAAAGAATCTTTGAGAACTTGGTAAATCTCAATGGATTAAAACTCTAAGGATTTTATGCGAGACAAGAGATAACAATGACAACATTAGAAAACGACTTGGAATAACACTAAAGATTCTATAGTAGAAAAAGTAAATCAAATGTTGGCACATTCAAATGCACAACACTTCGGTTTTAATAGTAACACATTAAGTGTTGTTCATGTCAGAGCAGTCTGAATAATATATCCCATATATAAAAACCAAAGAAAGAAATATATTAGGCCAATTATAGAATTTCCGCATCAGAGTTAAAATTAAACTATCAAGAATAAGTTTCTCTGCGTTTCAATGTTCAAGAAAAAATTATATAGCGAAATAGAGTTGACTGACTACGAAGAAGAAGAACGACACTCTTCCATTTCTTCCTCAACAATGAAGGAAGGTGAGAGGTCGCTGTGCTGCAAAAGAATGCTGTTATAAACAGGATATTAAGTATCCGATTCAAGTTTGTCTAAAATTTGTTTCAGCCTAAAGACTAAAGAAAAATAGTAGAGCCTCCAATGCAAAATCATCTGGCATGGCATTTCAACCTGAAAATCCAGACCCAAAATATCCATATTAAATGAACTGTGAATTGATGAAGATTAATAATAATTATACAAGATATGATACATCTTGCAAAAATAGTTATGAATGAAGATGGTAGAGAAACAACTTACGACTTGATTCCCATGAAAATTGACCAGCTGGATTCCAACTAATACCTGGGAAAGTAGGCTGCACACAATTGATAGATTAGTTTCTCTCCTTTAAGGGAAACCAAATGTAAATTTTAACTATATTTTCAAAATATATTTTACAAAGACTGCGGACCTCAGTTTCAGCTTTGGAAGGTTTTGAAGATTGTTCTCCCCCTATAACTTGATGATTATGTACATCAGCTTGCTGAAATGGCTCCTTTGATGCGACGGGTTGGGATTGAGATGATAAATGTAAATCACTGGAGGGTAAATGTAAATCACTTGAGGAGGGCAGAGTATCAAGTTTACCTCCATCAAGCATTGGGCTTAATGCTTTAGCGAAACCGAAACAATCAGTAATAGCACCCTCAGTCAACTCATCATCCCACTCCATTATTTCTGCAGGAGACTCCAATTCACCACCTTTCTCATTTGCCTCTAACTGTTCCAACAGATCTGAAACTGAATCAGTTTCGCCAAAGATTGCAGCCAGCCATGAAGGGGCATCCATTGGTGGATGGACTATATCAGAGTGAACTAGATCAGAGGCTCTCCAGTTCTGACCAGAAGATTGCCCTGAATTCACTTCATTGTCAGATTGTTTCTGATCACTTTGTCCACTATTACCCGGACCCTCAGAAGACCCATTGGAACCCAAATTTACATATTGCCCTGAATTCACTTCATTGTCCGATTGTTTCTGATCACTTTGCCCACTATTGCCCGGACCCTCAGAAAACCCATTGAAGCCAAAATTTACATTCCCTTTCAATTTTTCTTGATTCTCATTACCGCCCACCACCACTTTATCCAAAGACGGTTTTTCGTTCAAATTCTCATCAAAGGCTGTTGAAGGTAGTGCAGGTTGCACATCAGCATAAGAAACTTCACATTTGGGAGACTCTTCCCTTCTTTCAAAATGACCACTTTGGCCATCACTGATATTTCCATCCCCTTGTGTAGTCAAACCAGGAGACGGAGTGTACCCACTGTTACTCTTAACAGACTCATCTTTACCATTATTAGTGATATTCACATCCCCTTGTATAGTCAAACCAGGAGACGGAGTGTACCCACTGTTACTCTTAACAGACTCATCTTTACCATTATTAGTGATATTCCCATCCCCTTGTATAGTCAAACCAGGAGACGGAGTGTACCCACTGTTACTCTTAACAGACTCATCTTTACCATTATTAGTGATATTCCCATCCCCTTGTATAGTCAAACCAGGAGACGGAGTGTACCCACTGTTACTCTTAACAGACTCGTCTTTACCATTATTAGTGATATTCCCATCCCCTTGTATAGTCAAACCAGGAGACGGAGTGTACCCACTGTTACTCTTAACAGACTCATCTTTACCATTATTAGTGATATTCCCATCCCCTTGTATAGTCAAACCAGGAGACGGAGTTTGCCCACCATTGCTCTTAACAGAGTCATCTCCATCCCCTTGTATAGTAAAAACAGGAGACGGAGTGTGCCCACCGTTGCTCTTAACAGATTCTTTACCATTAGATTGGGTACAAACATCAGCAACCTTTTCATCCGCTATCAGCATGACAATTTGGTTGTTAGCACAAACTTCACTCCTTGTTGCAATGTTAAGACCATCCTGACTGTTTTCTTTATTTACCACCATAACACTGGTCCCCAAAGATTGTTGACCATCCTGACTATTTTCTTTATTTACCACCGTAACACTGGCCCCCAAAGATTGTTGTTCATGGTTGAATGGAAATGATACATTTTGGGAACACTTACTCAGTGCATCCGTCAACAATATAGATTTCTCTTGTTTCTCACTCCATATTCTGAGATTTGGAGGTAAATATCCAGTTCCTTTCCACTTGCGCAGCAACGCCATACTAAAAGGACCGTGAACCTTCCCAGTTGGATCCTGATAATGCCAGACTGCCTGTTCCATCCCTGTAGAGTGAAGTAATGATAAAATGTCTTTTGAAACACCAAACTCTCCTAATCTCACGTCTCCTGCATTAGTATCATCATGGTTTGCCATTTCATTAAGACTGATTTGGTTCTTTACTACATATTTATTCTCATTTAGCTCACTGGTAGTGGACAAGTCTTGTACATTGCGTCCAGCACTGTACGATGCACTGTCCCCAATATTTCCCTTAGCTTTCTTGTTTACTGGACTATTTGAATTTATTATACAGGAACTCTCGGAACCATAACCGTTGCCAACTTTGCGAATTCCTAAAACATTATGGGGAGCTTGAACATTGCAACTTACACGAACAACACCGTTCCATGGACTTTTAGCTCGAAGGACCTCATCAAAGTTCAGAGATAGTTTTCCTTTCAAGTACATCCAATACACCTTGAAAAGATACTCCCAGCTGCTTTTGTCATCAAAATCTACTTCGCACTAAAAAAAAGTAGCACAAGGACATAAAAAGATGAAAGTTAGACCACTAAGCATCCTCAACATAAAGGGAGAGGGAGGGAAAATTAGTACTAATGTGTATTCATAGTAAAGTTCATCAAACCATTACCTTAATTCCCCGGGCACTGTTTTCAATCAGTACTATAATCCTCATGCATGTTCCACACAAACCTTTGTTTCCTCTAACACTAACAAAATCAACTTCTTTTTTCGTACAACCCTTGCATACGGAATATGTACAAGTATAGCACATGTAGTGGCATGATTTTCCACAATCATTACATTGATGCCAACCTAAGAAGTTCAAAAATGAACGTTTAATTAATGCCATTAGACACAATAAAAATAAAAATCTACAAGAAAGGAAGTGATGGACTAGTCAAAATAAAGAAGGTGGACTAATTAGCAAACGTAATAATCGCAAGATTCCAGTGTAAGAAAGTAAATTAATAGCGTTAAGTAATATCGAACTGAAACAGCATAATCTAAGAATCTACCCAGGTGTCTCCTGCAAAAACACTAATAAGCCATGCGTAAGAATCTACTGTATAGAACACAATCTACAATCTATGCAAGGAATCTAATGTAACTAGCACATTTATCTTTTTCCTTCTAAATTAATGCATCCTTGGATAGTCATTTAATCAGTTGATCAACCCTAATTTTCCAGTAATCAATCAATCAACCCTACTTTTCATTATGTGATTAAGTACCCTCCAGGATCAACATACTTGGCAGGTACTCACCAGACATGAACAGAACAGAAACATTGAAAATTAAATGTTGAGATCAAGAAAGAGATAAATAGGGCTACACCACCCAGTAACAATCACCATTCCTTGATCCTCAACAATTTCCTTAAACAATAACACAATGAATACCAAAAGAGCAAAGCCCCAAAACCTCAATTACATTAGCAAAAGAAATTTTTCTAACAGTATCTCAGTTCAGTTCAGCCACCAAGACAAAGACGCAAAAGTTATAGTTTAAAAAAGAGAGAATTCAAAAGTCATTTATAAATCAGATTTCATAATCAGTAAAATCAATGATCAGGTTTCAAACTCATTATGAATTCATACTCAGTAAAAACAATGATCATATTCATACTTAGTAAAAACAATGATCAGATTTCAAATTCATAAAAAAAAATGATAAAATTTCATTCAAGTGATAAGACAATCTACTACATTGAACATTCAAAATAACATTTCTCTTATAGACAAACAATCTATAGACAAACAAACATGATAACATTATCCAACTTAAAAATATAAGTGAATTAGAACACATTAACAAGTATGTAAATCGATACATTAAACTGCATTTTAGTGCCATCAAATAAAGTTCGAAAATAGGAAAAATCAACATACCACAACTCCATCTATCGGTAGCACGGAAAAACTCCTCACCCCGCTTCACACATGCCGGATGATATGCCTTAGGACAACCCCTGAAACAATCAAAACAAGTAAAAAATAATAAATTAAAAATCACATATTAAAATCAAAAATATAGCTGAACTTATTTTAAAAAATCAACAATAAATAGATTGTGATTATGATGTGACTCACCGATGATCACAAAGAACAAGTGAGCCACCATCGAAGCAAATAAAACAAACATCCTCCTCATCCTTCGTCTTCTTCATAGGAGGAGGCCGAGGCTGCGGAAGAGTCCCTCTCGGGGGCCGACCACGCTTCCTTTTGACAGCTGTCTCTGACGTCGCCACGTCAGTGTTGACAGAGTTGACTCCGATCATTTGAGAATTCTCAAAAACCCTAACATCTTCGGTCATTACCGGTTGAGAAATCGGTTGCAGCTGCGGTTGCTCCATAGCGTTCAATTCGTATAGAACGAATCGAACTAAAAAAACAAGATTCAAGAAATCGAGTTGAATTGAAAGAAAAAAAAAACCCTAGTAATTGGGAATCGGTGGATTTGATCTGATAGGCTTAGTAGTGGACACACAGCACGGAAAGAAAAATTGAAATTTGTGAAATTTGTTAAAGGACTAAGTGCAGATGATGTAACAAGATGTTGTTGCTCATTTTATTTTTGTTTCTTTCCTTATTTAATTTCCACTTTTTTTATTATACATAGTCATAATATAAATATTTTATCTTTTACCTTTTGTAAGAAAAAAATAATATTTTAATAACTTGTTGGAGTATTTGGTAATAGTAACTGTTTGTAATGATGATGATTTTGCAAAAAACAACATCAACAGTTGAATGAGTGGAGAAAGGCGAGCATTGAGCGTGTCCGAATCTGGGTCTCTCGAAATGCACGTGGTTAGTTGTCATCAGAGGAAAGATCACAATTCACACCCCCCAAAATACGTGGGACCCACTAGTCTATTTTCATCCACGACATAAACATGATCCAAATCATACCCTTCTTTCTCAATTTAGTCATACTATATATTTTTGCTCTTTCTTTTCCCACTACCGGTAGTTAGGTAAACTATCTTTTATATATATTCTTTTTATTTTATATCATAAATAATACTAGTACTTCTTTTAAAATTTACTTCGATTCATTGCCGACCATTCATGAGTTATTATGCTACTACTTCTACTTTATATTACCATTTATTATTTTATTATAAAAATAAATATTTTGATGTCACATTTATAAAAATTATGTATCCTAAAATAAATATCACATTTACAAAATTATTTCACATCTTATTAGAATAATTTATCAAAATTATTATTCTTTCTTATTTATTTATATTTTTTTAATATATGTAAAAGTGTTTATTATTTATGGTAAAAGTATTTCTTGCTTATGGAAAAAACACTTTTACATTTTTATCCATTCTTTAAAATTGATAAATTACATGAATTTTATTATTATTTATATTTATTATTGATTATTATATGTTATTTTACGACTGAAAAGTTAAAAGAGTATGGTTCAAAAGTATAAAATATGGATTTAATTGATATACATCGACAGTGTAAAGACTTTTTACACTGTCAGTTAATCACAATCACTGATATATTTAAAATGTGTGATTTTTATTTTAAACATTTAAAAAGTAATACAAACGGATAATTGTGATGCACAGTGTAAAGTTTTTTACACTGACAATGCATAACAATTAATCTCATAAAATATTTACCAATAATAGCTTAATTTAATTAAATTATATGTTTTTAAAATAATTATAATTTATTTTCTAAATCATAAAAATAAATTTATTTTTTGTAAAATGATAAATAATATTTTATTTGACCACTTTTTATTATTTTATAATATTATTAATTACTAATGTTATTAACATAGCCATTGTTTTGTAAAAAGCATAATGTTTTTATCTAGAATTGTAAATATTAAATAATATTTTTTTTCTTTTACAATGATAAATAATATTTTTTTGGACCACTTTTAAAAATATTATAATATTATCTTACATTTTAGAAAAGTAATGTATTTGTTTATTTAAAATTATAAATAATATTTTATCTGATTGTTTAACATTTATAATATTATTTTACATTGTAAAATATATATAATATAATATTTTTTCTTTTAAGATGATAAACAATGCTTTACTAGAAAGCTTTTTATATTTTATAATATTATTTATATAAATTTTTATTCAAAATTTAGACTTAATAATAGTTTTTGTTCAAATATTTTAGTTAATTACTCTCTCCGACTCACAATAAGTGACTAATTTAGAATAAAATAGTATTTTAAAATGAATTATCTATTTCAATTTTCATTACGTCTTTTTCAATTTTGTCATTTAATTAATATTATTTTTACCATTTTCAATAAAGTACTTTAGTAAAAATATTATACTCTCTCTTTTAATTATTCTTTTTTTTAATTTATGTGAAATGGTCAACTAAATCACTCATTATGGGACGGAAGAAGTAGTTAAATTAGTCTCTATTAAAAATTCAAATCATTTTGATCTCTTTTTATATTTTGGATTTAAAACTTATTATGCGTCTATTTTTAAAAATTGATTATATAAGAAATTATGTGGAACTTAAGTTAAAAAATATAAGTTATAACACATTATTAAAAATTGGACATGTCGTCAAATTTTAATATAAAAATATGAAAATAAGATTAAAATTATCTGAATTTGAAATATAAGTGTTTTGGACCACTCACAAGACTCAAGGAATAAAAGGCCTGGAGACAAAGCAAAGGAAATGAATGCGATGTTTCCTCATTCTTACCTAAAGCAAATAACTTTGTCTCCTTAAGCATCGATCACCGTCCAAATCAATCAGACGATTCTCTGTACTACACGTCGCACTCCTCGCATACAGTTCTAACCACTCCCATATATAATAGAGAAAGTGCATCATTCCCAAGTATTCAAATCCTCCCTCACTCAAATATTATTTGTTATTCTCTATGTGACTTGGGCATTTAAGTGATAACCTTGTAGATCAGTCAATTCTCCATCAAATTGGAAGCTTAAGTCCATTACAGCAAAACACTACCTCATCGTTTCACTTATCATTTTTAGTTCTAAACTGAATAGTGACGCCGTATATGAAAATTGATATCTGATTTGCACGAATTTCCACGTCTAAATTTCTTCTAATCCATAAATTCATATCTTCTTTCTAAAGGTTCAGATCTCCGTATTTTGGTCTTCCTTCTTGAAGTTTCAACATCTTCCTTTGATAGATTCATCCTCGTATTCATTCAGCATGATGGCATCCAAAGTAATTCTATTTGTCATTTAACGGCAAGCTACCGCTAAAGTTTTTAGGCCTCATCCTTCTCCTCAGGTAGAAGACAATCAAATTCTGGTGGTGTCTCATTATAACCATACACAACAAGATCATACTCCATCAAGAGTTAGTCAAAGATCATTTCAGGCTCTCATGTTCTTTGGATCTACACAACAAACTCACCAAGACAAACCATCATATCGACCCCATCCACCACCTATTATACTTAGCGAGAAAAATGTTATATAGCCTTCAACTGTTACAGTTCAGTCTTGGAATAAAATGAGCCACTGACATGTTGAACATCTTATATAATCTGGTGCACTAGTAGAATTAACAGTTATTAGCAAAATGACTATTCATAATTGAAGAGAGCTTATAACATATGACATAGAGGAATATCATTGTACGAGAAGCGGAATCCCATGGCAATCAAGCTGTTATACATGAGTTGGTCTCCATTAAGACATCAACACCATAAGGAGAATCCCTGAGGTCGCAAGCCTGAGACCGACATTGAAGACACATAACTCCTCCACCTAACCCTGAAGGGATGAGCGATAACCATACTACCCTAGAGGTTCTTCGTCCTCATCATTCACCAATGTAGCAACCTCAAATAAGGGAAAGGTACAATGAAGATGCTTCGGTTCTAGAGTCGAAAAAGAACCTGATGTCAACTCACATCCTCGATAATAGGATTTCGAGATCATTGGAGAAGCTTCAAAAGCTACAGAGCTATAACAAAATCAGGGATCCTGGTGAGCATGTCGAGCATGAATAAAATTGGATGGATTACTACCACGCCTAAGGGACAATAAAGTACAAGCTCTTCGCATTAACCCTGATCGGAGCAGCGATGATGTGGTTCAAGACTCTCCGTGATGGAAGCATATACTTATGGAAGGACATTTATGGTTCCTTCAATATGGCCATACTTAGCAAGGTCACCCAACGAAAGAAGAAAACCTTGTACGAGTACATCGACTATTTTACAAAAATGGTAGTAGTAAAAAGGAGGCGTGAACAATGGGTTTAAGTGTTGGTTGTTTGAGAAGGGTTAAGGTTATAGTGCATGTTACGAGAAAAATTATGGCTAGAAGGAGCATGTAACCTGGGTGATTTTCTAAATAAGGCACAATATCATATGAATTAAAAATAGGATCTCTTATCCGAAGAAGGTGAGGGAGAAATCAAGGAGCAGGGAACACCGCTCACAATCGGGTATAAGAAAAAGATAGTGGCAATTGTAAAGAAGAACGAGAACAAAAATCCTGATCCAGGTTTAACACTTACATTCCTTTGAACATTTTGTGGGGAGAGAATTTTGAAAGAATGTGCAAACATTGAATTCAAGAAAGCCGAGATTAGGAACCCCTACCCGGTCAAGGAATGTTTCTACAAGATCCATATCCAGAACAAAAATGATTACATACATCTGAAGGATGCAATAGAAGAATTAATTAAGAATAGGCGACTTGTTCAGTACTCCCAAGATGGAGGTCGAGACAATAAGATAGGTAAGAGGATCTAAGAAGATTCTCCAAATAATTAATATTGACCCAACCTAGAAAAGTCCCCCAAGAAGGCTATTGAAGTTGTCACTGGAGAAAGGGAGGAAATACAACAATAGTGAAGAAGAGGAAGACCAGAAAGAAAAATGTCAATATATTAGATCCATTGCTAGTCTTCCAAGAGAAAGGAACCCCTTCAAAGGAACGATGAACATAAAAATCGCCATGTTAATGGCCATAAACAAGAAAGAATGCGACAATGTAATTGGGAAACTAGAGATACATATATCCTCAGATTTTGTGATAGTGAAAAGATAGGAAAAATCATAAACGAGATCTTTAATCTAGTGATACCATCACCATTTTGAAGTTTCTTGAGTCCTTATTGATGGCTAAAGATCGTGTGATATCATGTACTCGTATGGTCATATCTCTTTGAGAATATGGGGATAAAGAAATAAAAGTTATGGCTCTATGAAAAACCTGGCTTGTAAGTCTTCAATGATACAGTAACCTGTCCCTTGAGGTACTTCGAGCTGATGGTTACTCTAGGGGAAGGAAGAGATATTAGGACGGTAAACTCACAAATTCCGGTGGTTACCTACAAAAGCGTGTATAATTGTATAATGGGCAGACCCTTCATAGGTAGGTTACATGCAATGTCCTCCCAGGTCCATCTAAAGCTAAAGTATCACTACGTCTGTGACAAGCTAGTGACAATAAACATCGACTTATTTAGAGAAAAGAGGATATACAGGGCTCTGCAACATGATCAAAAGGAGGACAGAGGAAAATCTATGGAGATTAATGTAGCCTATATTGCTCTGTAGTTAAGAGACATGGAAATTCATCCCCTAACAGGTAAAGCAAATTATATTGGTTGGACATTTATAGGCAAAGGTTTCGAATATCAGCGTAAACCAGCTACTAGGTCCCCAACCGCTTCCCGTAGTGTCCAATAAGCAGCAGACATGCTACCTGGTTAAATTTAGCGTTCTGCATATGTAAAACACAAATATTATTACGATGATTATTTCATCAGAGAATAAATATCTTTTTGTTGAACTCTTTCTTCCTTATGATCATAAAGGTGTCAATGAGTCATGGGTGTTGTCACAGACGCCAGAAGAGTATGTCCAAAATCAACCAAATCCCTCATCATAAACGACTCATATGTACTGTCACAAATTCCACCAGCATATGAATAAAGCAATCAAAGCCCCATGATGGCCCACCGAATATGAACACATAGAGGTGTATCTATATATAGGATTAATTAGTGCTAAAGTCCTTTAACTTAATTTCAGGTTTCACTCTAGTCCCTTATCTAATAAAGGTACAAATTAGTCCATTAAAACTAGTTATGTTAGACAACTTAATCCTTTTTATTAAATATTGAGAAAAACGTTAACTTTTGGTGATATGGCATGACAACAAGGCAAAACTTGAAATACTAACTCCACAAACAAGTTATATCAATATTCTAAGCTTCATTCTCATAATTTCATTTGTTTCTTGAGTTTATAGGTTTTCCTATTCATCTTCTTCAACATTCTTCTTCATAAACATTCTTCTTCTTCAAAAAATTTGCTCAAATGTTAAAGAATTCCAGCACCTCTTCAAACAACCAAAAGTTGTGGGACAAAACTAAACTAAACCATACATAATATCATGAGAGTAATATTGAAGTAAACAAAGTTGATTGTATTAACATAATTAGAATAAGAATTTTGTTACATTGAACCATATTGGCATTGAAACAATAAACATAAAAAAGTTGTCATGAAACCATAATGTTATAATTGTTTATGTACATAGACACTAATACAAAAAATGTACACATAAACTAATACAAAAGTATCACGGACACTATAAAAACAATGTGTCATAAAATTACAATGCAGTTGGTTTAGGCTGAGTTGATGCTAGCTAACTTGATCCCTGACTTAGTGTTGGCTGAATTTATCCTGGATGACTTGGTCTCTGACTTGGTGCTAGCTGAATTGATCCTGGCTTACTTTGCCCCTGACTTGGTGTTGGCTTACTTCTTTATTATGTAACTGGCAGTTTGCAAGTAGCTTTGTTGTGTCTAATCATGTGGCTCATGTTATACCCTAAATCATCCCCTAAATATTTGCATCTGCATAATTTCTTTTGACTATTTCATCTGGTCATAAGGTTCCATTTTCATGCCTAAGTCAAAATCAATAGTTAAGGACTAAATATTAATTTGACTGTATTGATTATTTTAATCAGTTCATACATTCATATCATGCATCATTAGAGGTCTTTGAAGTGATTATATTGATGGTTCATGGTTTATTTAATATCACTTTTGGTTGAAGTATAAATGTTTGTGTAACGGGGTATTCGTTACCATTAGAAATATTGAATAAATCCAAGGTAAACCATACAAGTCGAGTCGCCACCGCACTTCTATTTATCCAAAGGAATGGTTAGAAAGCGAACAAAAACCTAAAAGTTTTATCGAATCAAAAACTAGTAAAGATGTCAGAGATCTGAGTAAGGGGGTTGGTTATGCAATGGGAAGGTTTTAAGCACCCAAAACATCCTAGGTACTCCTAGGGAGCCCTTTTCAAAAGTGTTGTTCTAGTCTAAAGGGTGTAGGTATATCTAAAGTACTATTTACTAAAAGGAAGGTTAAAATAAAATGACTCGCAAGGATGTCGCATCCACTGCCTACGTATCTCATATGAGTATGAGAATCAGAGTCTTCGTAGCTCGGCTACCTATGGGTTAAAGAGAAGTGTGCTCGGTAAGACGTCGCGTCTTATGCCTACGTATCTCATATGGAATGAGAATCAGAGCAAAATGTAGTTCGGCTAACTAAGGGTTAAGGATTGTCATCTGAACATGGACTTACAAAAGAGGACACCAGTTGTGTCAAAGGAGGGTGGGCAGTGTGTTCAACGTCCTAGCAGTAGGTGTCGCAGCTCGCTGAATCGAGTCTTAGGCAGTTACCTCTTTGCAATAGAACGGACTGACATGCCACAAGATCGGAGACGCACGGAAGGTCTAAAAGTGGGGAAGCTCTGCTCTAGAGTTGTCATGCAATATGGACCTATGTGTTAGGATTTACAAAGGGGAACATCTACCTAATGTTAGCATGCAAAGAATAAGGGAATTCTACCTATGTTATCATACAAAGGGTTCTACCTAGTGGGTGCTACCTAAACGGAACAAGAGTCGACGGATGGAGCGCGGAGAGGAGTTACGGATAAGGGTAGATGGAGATGCCGGAGGCAATCGACTTACAGGTAGATGGCGATGCCAGAGGCAATCGACTTACAAGAGGATGGATGAATGCGAGCTGGTTCTGTTAAGTTTTGAAAATGATTACTCGACGTTGGATCGAGCTTTTGATCTTATTTTGAAATGGTTATCGGATGTTCGTTTTAATTCTTGTATTAACAGGTGACTAAAAAAATAAAGAAATAAATATTATACGCTTTATGGGAGAGGGGTACATTTGTTATGAATGGGGATTGTTCATGGCAAACAAACAATAAGAATATATGCCTCATACATCATACAAGTAGGCAACAGTTATCAATCAGATCGGATAAATAAACAATATATAATCAAATCAAAGAATCAAATAATGGAGCATTTAAATAATGCATGGGAGTATGAACATGTTAAATAATCAAGCGATAGAAAGCATGAATGAGAGAAACAAGTATAAAAGATAACAGATGAATCAAATAGATGAAAATATACACACGAAGGGTCCACTGAATAATTTAATCAGGAAATAAGGTAAGGACAAATAAAATAAAGGTAAAAGGCCTCTAATACATGGCATATGATATGAACAAGGGAGGATAAAAAGATCTCTTCAATTGCCATAAGCAATCCCTAAGTCAAACATCGATCATAAAGAAGTCAATTGAAAATTCAAGTCAACTTAAAAAATAACAAATAAATAGCAAATTAATCAAGAAAATTATGAAAAATTAAACTAAATGAGGTGGGGCAGGACATCATCATCCCCCAAAAAGATTTTAAAAATAACAAAAACTGGTACATAAATTAATTAAAATAAAACAGAGGTCAAACCAAAGGTCAATTAATGAGACTAGGTTAGAAATAAATCAAGAATAAATAGTAAATTAATCAAGAAAATTATGAAAAATTAAACTAAATAAGGTGGGGTCAGGAAATCATCATCCCCCCAAAAAGATTTTAAAAATAATGAGAATTGGTACGTGAATTAATTAAAATAAAACAGAAGTCAAATTAAAAGTCCACCAACCAAACTAGGTCAAAAACAAATCCAAAATAAATTGAAAATGTGAAATAAAATTCCAATAAAAGGTCAGGTTGACCATGAGACAGTGGTCAACCTTCATACCAAAAATCAAATGCTAAAAATAATTTTAAGTCATAAAAATAAAATCAATAAAAAAAAGTGTGTTTAATGAACCAGTTAGAATAAATAATTAAAATAAAATATTAATATTAAAAAAATACGAAAATAAAAATTATATAAAATTAAATAAAACGTTAAGAAAGGTGAAAAATATTTTTGGGTAATTTTATGGACGAAGAAAATATTTTAAATAAGAAAAAGAAATATGAAAATGGAAGAATTAATGGTGATGAACATGGTAAGCAAGCGCAAATATATAAAAACATGGTCATGGAAGAGATTATTACCTAATGGAAAATAGAAGTGGAATTGAATATGATACGTGATGAAGCTTTGCCTCCTTTCCACGAAATTCTAATGCTCCTTTAGGGTTAGGGTTTCAGCTTCTTAAATAGGGTGGATTAGGTGTTCTCATGGGCTTTTTAATAAGTGATTTATCCATAAGAATAAAAGTGTGAAGTGAGGTGTAAAATATTGTTATTTTGGGCCAAACTTAAGTGAATGTATGTCCAATACATGGCCAAAAGAGGTAAAAAAAATGTGACTGGTTTGTGCAGCATGCTTAGAAAATCTGATAGGGTCAGCCAGGCCCAAAATCTGCCTAGAAAATCAAGTCATGGTGCCCACTTTAAATGAATGTATCTCTCAAACCATGGATCTAAATGAGATGATTCCAAAAGGATGTGAAAGAGGACATGGCAAGGTACAATTGTTGTGAATAAAGTATTTTCAAATAATGCCTTGAAGTGCAAGAAAACTGGCCAAGAAGTCTTGACAAACTTTGAAGATTTTGGACTTAGAAATTTTTCTAAGTGTCCTAAAAAAATGTCTCACTTTGACTAAGCATAACATTCTTAATTATAATCCAAATGAAGCAAACTTTATATCTCTAGAAATCTTGGAACAAGAGGAACAAATTTCATGTTGGAGAAGTTTACAAATGGAGCTTTTATCTTGATGCAAAATGGGCTTAAAGTGAGTGCAACGATCATGAAAACTTGCCCTAAATGGAAAGTCAACCATTTCCAAATTAAGTAACTTTTCCAATTCCTGATTAAATGATGAATCCATGATCCAACCTTGATCAAATTTCAAATGTAGGATCCACTAGGCATGGATTTTGAGATTCCACTCTCAAAATGTCAGGAGTTGACTTTTCTGGCCCCACAGTTGACTTTTCCCAAACTGTCTGATTCCCGATTCCATTGATCAATTGAAGCACTTCTAGCTCAAATAAAGAGCTGTTTTTTTGTATGTAGACCATTGTGGACATATGGAGGGCCATGGAAAAGAGTTTCACCCAAAGAATTAGAAATAAACTGATTTTATACCAAACCCTAGTTTTAGGGCAAAATGATCAGGAACTGATTGCACTGATTGCCAATGGATTTTTCTGAGATAATTGTGAATCTTCCTAGGCCAAGATGCCTCTCTAATCATGACATGGATGAGCTCCTCTACTTCCAACCAAAGATTGCTTGTTGCAGGTAGCCATGAAACCCTAATTTCTGATTAAATCCAGATGAACACTCTGATAACTTTGAATCCTTCACTGATGAACTAAGGACCATAATAAGATACTTGGACCCCCCTGAGACCCTTGAGACTTGTATACTTAGAAAATGAAGTCCAATTCTCAATCTTGCTTTGTGTGGGCTCCTTCTGTTAAGGAGTGATCGATCAAAACCTGATCTCCATGTCATTAATGCAGTATGCAATGAGTATAACCTAATATGATGCTAATGAAGTGTAAAACATAATCCCATGCTTCCAGGAAAAATGAAGGGTAAATTTTGGGGTATTACAGCTGCCCCTATTCAATCGACTGGAAACCCGAAAGGAAGATAGCAACGGCTTTCGCACTTTCGAGGTATCAAGTGATTGAATACGATAAAAGCCCGAAAATTTACACTGAAGTGAAAAAATGAAGTAACATTGCCTGTCAGAATCGGCCAAGAGGTGGTCTTGAAAAAGAATCCGTCTGGTACGGTGAGAGTCGGTCTGAACACCGAAGCAAGGAATGTTAGCCTGAATACCAAAATAAATGGTAACACAAAAATAACCATGGCATGAATGCCGCTCATCAATCTGAATACTGGAAATGACTTCGATCTGAGCATCGGACGATACTTGATTATCAAACATCGGTCTGAACATCGGGAAACTGGCCTGAATGCCACTTCGGTCTGAATACCGGAAAACTGGCCTAAATGCCACAAGTTGCATCGACCAGAATGTCGGAAACTTCTTCAATCTGAACATCGGAAAACTGGCCTGAATGTCACTTCGGTCTGAATATCGGAAACTTGGCCTGAATGCCACAAGTTGCATCGACTTGAATGTCAGAAACTTCTTCGATCTGAACATCGGAAAACTGGCCTGAATGCCACTTCGGTTTGAATACCGGAAACTTGGCCTGAATGCCACAAGTTGCGTCGACCTGAACGTCGGAAACTTCTTCGATCTGAACATCGAAAAACTGGCCTGAATGCCACTTCGGTATGAATACCGGAAACTTGGCCTGAATGCCACAAGTTGCGTCGACCTAAACGTCGGAAACTTCTTCGATCTGAACATCGGAAAAACTGGCCTGAATGCCACTTCGATCTGAATACCGGAAACTTTCATGCCTGTCAGCATCGGCAGAAATAGGGAAAATGATAATTGAGGCGGCGCGTGGGCCAACGACCCCTGCTGGGAATAATAAAGATAAGTCATGAACAATCTTCAGTCTGAGTACTAGAAACAACTTCTGACTTATCACTTGGGATACCGAGAATGCCTTATATTTTACATGCGTATATTTGAATTTTTCAATGGCGTAATGCTCCATGAAAATGGAAATGCTACGCAATTTGGGAGGATGCAATGCAATATGATTCTATATGCAAGGATGCGAAATGCTTGATTAGAGAGAACGAAAAGCTGAGGCAAGGAATTCTGCTGGGGAAATGATCACCATCTTCTGGACCCTGGCAAGGCTGTTGGAGATGCACAACACAAAGAACTCTGTGGGGAAATGACCCGCCACACGGTGTTTTGGCAAATAACAAAATACCGAGGCTTTGACTGGGGAGAGAATGGCACTGAAAACTTGTTGTTGAGGAAAGCGACAGTGGTTCTAGAAACCATAATCTGCGAGAGAGACGACTCAGCAGGGGAAGCAAACACCGATACGATACCGAGACTCTGCTTCAAGGAAAGAGACGATGGGTCTAGCGTCGAGATCATCGATCTGACATCAAACTCTAAGGAGGAGCCACTTCTGCTGGGAAGATACAGTCTGGCACTATCAACTCCGCTGGGGATATACAGTCAGACACTATCGACTCTACTGGTGAATGTATAATCTGAAATAAATGCTTGGGGAAGTACATCAGTGAGAGCCTGTTGGGGATTGAATAATACAATGCTCGGACCAGCTCTGCAGGGATAAGATACCAAATTCCAACTGTTGAGGAAAAACATCCGCGATCATTTGATGGGGACCTTAAGGAAATGCCCCGAGTGTACCTGTTCTGAATAGACGATCCAAAACACTTAAAATTTACAGCAATTTTCAATCTTTATTAAGCACGTACCTGTAAAGCTCTTATGTTTCATGATGCAATGTTTATCAAAAATTCGGACGTCATTTTTGCAAACAAAACAGTAAAATGAAAATGAACACAGAGATGTACTGAATAACATGATTTTATTGATTGAGTGGCCTCTGAATATGTATTTACATCAGGAAGAAATCCCTGGAAAGAGGTAATTGCACAACAGATAAAAAATAGAAATTAATCTAATGGCAATGTGAAACGGATTTCTATCGGGTTCCAATTCTGCTATGATTCGCTCGTCTTCAAGATCCTCTAGATGATCAGCTTTCCAAAAAAGGTGATTGGACTGTTTCCTATCCTTTGGAAGTTTCCGGTTATCGACACGAGATGATATTCAGAACTACTCAGAACACAGTCATTCGCTTAATCCCTAACTTTTGCCTGGATCGCCCTTTCGGGTTTTCAATCCACCGGGATACCCATTTTTGCCTAAGTTGCCCTTTCAGGTTTTCAACTTACCGGGTGTACAATCTTTTCATTTTTTAATCCCTAACTTTTTCCCGAACCTTTTTCATTTTCTTGGTTCGCCGGGATGCCCATTTTTTTGCCTGGACTATTCTTTTTATCGTCAAGCGGGTCTATTTTATGCGAAGTATTTTTTAACTGCGTCTGAGTTCATAGAGGAAGTGAAGTTTTCACCATCCATAGTTGCAAGCATTAAGGCTCCACCATCAAAAACTTTGGTGACAATATACGGTCCATCATAGTTAGGAGTCCACTTGCCCATGTGATCTGTCTGAGGAGGAAGGATCCTTTTCAACACCAAATCTCCGACTTGGAAGCATCGAGGACGCACTTTCTGATCAAAGGCTCTCTTCATCAGACTCTGATACAACTGCCTATGACAAATGGCTGTCATTCGCTTCTCTTCGATAAGACTCAACTCATTGAACCTTGTCTGAATCCATTCAGCTTCGTCTAACTTGACATCCAACATGACTCTTAGAGAAGGAATCTCCACTTCAACAGGTAGGACTGCTTCCATACCATACACAAGGGAATAAGGGATTGCCCCGGTCGATGTACATACTGAAGTACGGTACCCATGCAAGGCGAAGGGTAGCATCTCATGCCAATCTCTGTACGTAACGACCATCTTCTGCACAATCTTCTTTATGTTCTTATTTGTTGCCTCAACAGCACCGTTCATCTTAGGACGATAAGGGGAAGAGTTGTGATGTTGAATGTTGAAGTTCTTGCATAACTCTTTCATCATTTTGTTATTGAGATTAGAACCATTATCAGTAATGATTCTTTCGGGAATCCCATAATGACAAATGATTTCTTTCTTGATGAATCGGGCAACCACATGTCTGGTGACCTTCGCAAATGACGCTGCTTCGACCCACTTGGTGAAATAGTCTATGGCAACAAGGATGAAGCGATTCCCATTGGAAGCAGTCAGCTCAATCTTTCCAATCATATCAATGCCCCACATAGCAAATGGCCACGGCGAAGACATCACATTCAGTGGATTTGGCGGCACATGCACCTTATCAGCATAAATATGGCATTTATGACACTTCCGAGCATATTTGAAACAATCAGATTCCATGGTCATTCAGTAATAACCCGCTCTCAACAATTTCTTAGCCATTGCATGTTCGCCGACCTGAGTACCGAAGGAGCCTTCATGAACTTCCTGCATTAACATGTCCGCTTCGTGTCTATCCACGCATCTGAGCAAAACCATATCGAAGTTCCTCTTATACAGCACATCGTCTTTGTTCAAAAAGAAACTGCCTGCCAATCTTCTCAAAGTCTTTCTATCATTGTTGGATGCCCCTGCAGGGTACTCTTGATTCTTCATAAAGCACTTGATGTCGTGATACTAGGGCTTGTCATCAACTACCACTTCAGCAGCAAACACATACGCGGCCCTATCAAGGCGCATAACATCAATCCTGGGAACATGGTTCCACCGAATCACCTTGATCATGGAGGACAGAGTAGCAAGAGCATCTGCCATCTGGTTCTCATCACGAGGTATATGACACAACTTTACTGTTGTGAAGAAAGTCAACAGTCTTCTCGTGTAGTCTCTGTAGGGGACCAGATTAGGCTGGAGAGTATTCCAATCACCATTCACTTGATTGATCACTAGAGCTGAATCTCTGAAGATGTCCAGAGTCTTGATTCTCAAATCAATGGCTTGCTCGATACCTAAGATACAGGCTTTATACTCAGCTTCATTATTGGTGCACTCAAAAGTCAGACGAGCGGTGAAAGGCATGTGGGCACCTTTCGGAGTGGTAATGACAGCACAAATTCCACTTCCTTTGGCATTGACGGCCCCATCAAACATTAAAGTCCACTTTTCATCTAGATCAGGTCCCTCCTCAACAATTTGCTCTTCACAGTCTTTCATCTTGAGGAACATGATGTCTTCATCCGGAAAATCAAACTTCATCGGCTCATAATCATCAATCGGCTGCTGAGCAAGATAGTCTGACAGAATACTCCCTTTGATGGCTTTTTGGGATGTAGACTGGATGTCGTACTCTGTCAGTACCATTTGCCAACGAGCAAACCTTCCGGTGAGAGCTGGCTTCTCAAATATATACTTGACTGGATCCATTTTGGAGATCAGTAAGGTCGTGTGAGTCAGCATGTATTGTCTCAATCGCTTAGCAACTCATGCAAGTGCACAACATGTCTTTTCAAGCATTGAGTATCTCGACTCACAATCTGTGAATTTTTTACTCAGGTAGTAGATGGCATGCTCTTTCCTACCTGTCTCGTCGTGTTTACTGAGAACACAACCCATGGAATTATCAAGTACTATCAAATACATAATCAGCGGTCTCCCTGGGACTGGAGGCATAAGGATTGGAGGATTCTGCAAATACTCTTTTATCTTCTCGAAAGCCCTTTGGCAATCATCATTCCACCTGATGGCCTGATCTTTTCTCAACAATTTGAATATTGGCTCACACGTGGCTGTTAGGCGAGAGATGAACCTTGCAATGTAGTTCAACCATCCTAAGAAACCACAGACTTGTTTTTCTGTTCTTGGCTCAGGAATTTCTTGTATCGCTTTCACTTTGGCCAGATCCATCTCAATCCCTTTTTCACTAACAATAAAACCCAACAGTTTTCCAGATCTCACCCTGAAAGTACACTTGTTCGGATTAAGCCTCAGCTTGAATTTCCTCAAACGCTCAAACAGTTTCTGCAAATTCACCAGATGTTCTTCTTCCGTCTGAGATTTGGAAATCATATCATCAATATAAACCTCGATTTCATGATGAATCATATCATGGAAAAGAGTTACCATAACTCGTTGATATGTTGCCCCAACATTTTTCAGACCAAACGGCATCACCTTGTAGTAGAAGGTGCCCCATGGGCTTATGAAAGTTGTCTTCTCCATGTCTTCTGGTGCCATCTTAATTTGATTATAGCCAGAAAATCCATCCATGAAGGAGAATACCGAGAACTGAGTCGTGTTATCCACCAAAACATCGATGTGAGGTAATGGGAAATCATCTTTAGGACTAGCTCTGTTCAGATCCCGGTAGTCAACACACATCCGTACCTTTCCATCCTTTTTAGGTACTGGAACGATATTCACAACCCATGGCGGATAATTTGTAACCGCTAGAAACCCTGCATCCAACTGTTTTTGCACTTCTTCCTTTATCTTGACAGCCATCTCTGGTCTTGTTCTTCTGAGCTTCTGCTTGACCGAAGGACAATCCTCTATGAGAGGCAAACGGTGTACCACAATTTCTGTGTTAAGCCCTGGCATGTCCTGATAAGACCAAGCGAAGATGTCAACATACTCTTGCAGCAATTCAATCAGCCCTTTCTTCACATTATCTTCCAAAGCAACCCCTATCTTGACTTCTCTCTTGACGTCCTCGGTGCCGAGGTTAATCACTTCAATAGACTCTTGATGCGGTTGAATGATCCTTTCCTCCTGTTTTAACAACCTGGCAACTTCTTCAGGGAGTTCACAGTCTTCATCACCCTCTTCTTCAGCTTGAAAGATTGGATTTTCAAAGTCAAAGCGAGCCATAGCAGAACTGTTATCAATAGGATCCGGTGATGTGCATCTGCATGAGTGATGGTATGTGCTTATGAGTGTGAACAAGGAGTGAAAACTAAACAAAACATTGCCAAATATATATATATATATTTTATTTTTGAAAACTGCAAAAATAGAAAGACAGTGAACAAAATATTTGAATGCAAAAAGACGTCCTTTATTTATGATAAAAATGCAGGTATTCGCATAGATGAGCCCTACAATGAGTCATTATGCCCTGGGCGGAACGTAAGACTTGGATATGCATGAATAAACAAAGAAAATTACTCTTTAAGAAGAGTGACTTGGATAATCTCTTCAGAAGACCAGTTGTGGAGAACTTCACCCAGGACCCTTGGACGCACCCAGTTGTCAATGTCGCAATCACTATCTCCATATTCTTTGTTGATTGTAGAGACCTGGCCGTACTGAATGATGCCAGCACTGGAGAAAGTAATCGGGCCCTGACGAGTCTGAGGCGTTGAAGTTGTAGAATTCAATGCCGACTGATATCCAATCCCAAACTTGTCTTCCTTTACAGGTAAATCCACCAGACGTCCTCAACCGGGAGCAACACCTGAATTTACCAAGGCCTGTGTCTGCTTGAAGGACGACATAGATGCACCTGCTTCAACCTCTTCCACTAGAGTTGCATCCTTGACTTGAACTGCCTCAAAGGCCTGACACAGGGTCTCATGAATCTCACCTTCTACCTCTACATACTTGAATGTAGACAGATTACTGACCAGAATATCCTCCTCACCACAGGCAGTGATAATTCTTCCATTAATCGGGAACTTGATCTTCTGATGCAAGGTCGAGGAGACTGCCCCAGCATTGTGGATCCAAGGACGACCAAGCAAGCAGCTATACGAAGGACTCATATCCATCACATAGAATACGATGTTAAAGGTTTGTGATCTAATCTGAATTGGCAATTCTACCTCTCCGAACACCGACCTCTTAGAACCATCGAAGGCTCTTACCACAAGATCAGAAGGCTTCAAGATCAAACCTTCTACATCTAACCTTGACAGGGCTCTCTTGGGTAGCACATTGAGAGAGGAACCTGTATCCACCAGAACATGGGATAGCACAGTGTCTTTACACACCATCGAGATGTGCAAAGCCTTGTAATCATCGCGTCCAGCCGACGTCAAGTCAGAATCAGTAAAACCTAACCCGTTGCTTGTATGAACATTTGCAACGATCCCTTCTAGTTGGTTCACTGAGATCTCCTAAGGCACATATGTAGCATTAAGGACCTTCAGGAGTGCCTCCCTGTGTGCCTCCAAACACAGCAGGAGTGAGAGAATAGATATCTTGGATGGCGTCTGAATCAACTGATCGACTACCTTGTAATCACTTTTCTTTATAATTCTCAAAAGTTCGTCCACATCCTTCGCAAAAGCAGGCTCAAAGCCAGCCTGTGGTGCAGAGGTACCCTCATTCACAACTTGTTTGCCTTTGGCCTTCGCCGCGGCGTCAGCACTATCAGGTTGGGTAACCGATGGTGAGAACAGTCTACCACTTCTGGTGAATCGCCCTATTCCACCAACATTGTCCACTGCATGATCTTTTATCTCAATTCCAAGTTCAGACTTCTGATCCTGCACCTCTTCTACTTTCAGTGGTTGCTCCACTCCATGATCATGCGTGTACACACTCCCCCCGTAATGCCAAGGAATGGCCCTTTCCCTGGTGAAAGGTAAAGGACCAGGGGTCGTGATGGTCATAGTGGATTGATGTGGTCGCACTGGTGGTATCGGTTGTGCTACTGGCGCACTGATCTGAGCGGTCGGGTAGAAAATTGTGATAGTGACAACGTCAGAGTCATACTCAGAAATCTTATTTATTGAAGTACAAACATCTGAAACATCGGAATCAAGTTCAACAAGTACATCAGAATCAAACACCATGTTTGGAATATCAGCAACAACATCAGAAAAATTAATTACATCATTGGGAATTACAAAATCAGCAGGTACAACATTTGTAAGTCTTCAGCTTGGAGGATACCATCATCAAGCAAGGCCTGGATACCCTGCTGCAGCTTCACACAACCCCCACTCTGTGCAACACAACCCAAACAACCGCTCCCACAACCGGGGGAAACATATGTCTTTAGCAAGTATTCTTTGATTTCTAACAGCGGAGTCTTCAGCTTCAACACCTCCTTGACTAGTTTGGCTTCTCCTTCAACCATGTTAAATATTTGCTCTACCTGAAGGAGAATTGCGGTCCAAAACGCAGCGGAAATTAAAATTTTCTCCTTTAGAGATCCTTACGAATGGTCATGATCAGTGATAGAATATTTACCTCTTGTGACGACTGAAACCTTTGGTGCAGATCTCTTGTGACAATCAAAACCTTTGATGCAGATCCACGGGGCGATCACGAACGTTGAATGATGACAACGTCTCTACTCAATCCACACGAACGGGTTCCTTCAATCTCAGTGCTAGCTGGTACGAATGAAGGCTTTGAGTGAGAGAGAGAGAGAGTGAAAACAAAAAGAATGCAACCGCAAATTTTTGCTTCTGCACAAGGGTTCTATTTATAGAACCACTTGTGTGGGCTTCAAGCTAAAAGCCCACTTAAGTGTATTTTGGCCCATATCTTATAATATGCCCAAAATCACTTAAGCCCATGATACCTTACCATATTTCGTATTCTACTCAAGTACACCGTACCTTACGATATTCTATAACTCACTTAAGGGCACCGTACCTTACGGTATTCCTTAGTTACTCTATCTCTCATCAATCCGTCCTTTGTGTGTGACCCCGTAGGTTTTCGTGACGTTGGCAATTATATTAAATCACGCATTTAACATAATAAACAGTGAGCGGTATCTAGCAACACATCACTGCTACCCAAGACACGAAAATGTCATGTGATCTGACAATTCCTTTTGTGATAATAATTATGTGTATAATTACCCTTTTGCCTTTATGTCTATATTGAACACAAGGCATAGACCGTGTCATCCTTGTCCAGTTCAATATTGGGCCCATAGACACTTATCCTGTTATGCAGGATGGGCAAATTCCATCTAGGTCACTCATGTCCCTCAGCATGCTTCGTGGAGTACCCATCAACTGTCTTTATGGTTATCCAGTTACGGACAACGTTAGATCAGCAATAAAGCACTCGACTCTACACCTAGGATCCATAGTGGTTTCAGGTCGAAGAGTGGAATACACTATTATCACCATGAGAATAACTTATGACACTTTGCATAACGTTCTATATAGTATTCTCATAGCGGGTCAATCCGGTATAAATATTACTCCTAATATTCATACCTATGTTTAAGACTTGATAACTCTTTATCCATGATCCATGAGATGTGATCATCAGTCTACAAACATAATAGTCTTAATGCTTTAATGTTATCCCACTTCACACTAAAGCTCGACTACAGATACTTTAGGAATAGTGTCCTTATGTTTAATGTGTTCTCATGATTAAGTCACACTTAATACATTAAACGGACTATCTATTCCAGGGACTTTATTAATCAACCATAATAAAGAGAATGCCTTTTATTATTCGATACAAGTACCAAAGTGTATTGGCCTCTAGGGCTTACACCAACACTACCATGCTGCGGCATAGGATTGTTGACAACATTAGGAGTCGGCGCAAAGTTAATGACCTTTGAATCAATAAGGTCTTGAACTACGTGCTTAAAAGCTTTGCAGTTCTCAATAGTGTGGTAAGGTGCCCCAGAGTGGAAATTACACCTAGCATTGGCGTCATAACCCACTGGAAGCCTGCCAACGGGAGGAGCCAAAGTGCATAACTGCGCAAGTTGCAAATGTTGAAGGTTGGGAAGCAACTGGGCATACGACATCGGAAGAGTGTCGAAACGCCTATCCACCATCCTCTGTCTCTATTGATAAGCAGGTCTGTTACCCTGTTGTTGGTGGTATTGATTTTGTTGACGTTGTGGTTGTTGTTGTTACACTGGTGCTACAGCCGGAATGGTCACAGCTACAACATAAGGTTGCTGATGGTAATTCTGAAAACTGCTCCTTCGGTTACCTCTGTTCTGATAAGAAGATATGGCATTTTGATCGGTCACCATTTCCATTGAATTCCCGCCGTTAATCCGACATATTTTCATCATTTTGGTAAGATTTATGTTTGTTTTTAGTTGCTTTGGAGTCATTTATCATGTTTTATTGGTTTGGTATCGCATTGCATTCGATTACAAGTTTACGTCAAAAAGATCTCGTTTATGCTTCGTTTGGTAGTGTCATTGTTACAGGCCATTGCACAGGTTTAAAAGCAAGAATGGTGAAGTTATGGACACTCTGAAAGGCAAAAATATGAAGAAACAGCAGGTCAACACGGGCACCCGTGTGCCACAACACTGCCCGTGTTGTTGATCAGGCAGAGCAAAAGAGGAGAAGAAAAACAAAGATCAACACGGGCACCCGTGTGTCACCACACGACCGTGTTGATTAAAACAGTGCATTAACACGGGCGCCCGTGTGGAGGAACACGGCCCGTGTTGTTGCCTCTGTAGCTTGTGCTGAAAATAATTATAAGGGAGAGCAACACGGGCACCCGTGTGGTGACACACGGCCGTGTTGATTGGACGCAGCTTGGAAAATCTAATTTTTGCTTTGTGAACCGATTCTGCTCATTAAGGGTAGTTTGGACCTTTTGCTTGGAAGAGATTCATCTGAAGCTATAAGAAGGCTTGGAAGAGAAAGAAGAAGGCACTTTTTGACAGACGAAAGAAAACATTGCATTGGAGAAGATAGCGAATACGAAGGATTTGAAGACGGCGAGATTCAAGGGCATCAACCATTGAAGATCAAACTCTCTTAATTCTTTGTAATGTCTAATCTTTATATTATGAGTTCTTTAAGTACTATGAGAGTCTAAACCCCTTGATGCTAGGGGGGTGGTCCTGATGTTATCGCATGCTATGAATTTGAACCAATGATTTCTTGATTATTATGTTACGTATTTCAATTCAATTGTGTGATGTTATTATGCTTTTGTATCGGACAAATACAAATTGATCTATGACTTTCAATAACAGGATTGTGATTGTTAGGGTTTTCACACAATTGGGTTTATGAATGCATCATCTAGGACTAGTAACTTTCGTAAATCACCGTAAACCTTGATATTTTGTATGATTAAAACCAATGATTAATTGAATGGACATTTGAGTAAGAATTGGTAGTTTAATAGTTTCTTCCTTAAGGACTTAAGTAAGAACATTCTGAGGTTAGGTGATTGAATGTTTCATATGTATTAAGGAAATCGTGACTGAATTCATAACCGGTTAACTCAACCACTCACCCTAGCATCTTTTATCTTAATCAATTATTTTTACTATTTTTGTGTTTACTATTATAAATTCCAAAACAACCAAACCATTATCTTTTTGTTCTGATAGAATCAAATTAAAATAAGTATTTCCTACGCAATCCTTGAGATCGATACTTGGAAATAAAACTCCTTATTACTATATCGGTAAAAATAGTACACTTGCTATTTTTCCGATCAAGTTTTTGGCGCCGTTGTCGGGGATTGCCAAACTACATATTTTAATTTCTATTCTATAAAAAATTTGTTGCTCGCCAACTAAAATTTTATCTGTGACAATTTTGTTATTCAATTCTAATCTTTGTCTAACTTGTTTATGCGAGGTAAGGCCTCAGCGGATTTTCCTTTTGACGCAGATCCAGAAAGAACTCTTCGCGCTAGACTCAGACAAGCTAAGAGAAAGAAACTGGAATTAGCAGAGAAAGCGGAGGAAGAAGTTGTTTCAGTGCACTCAGAGAATTCAGATTCAGACGCGGAAACAGTTCCTGAAATCATGGCTGCTAATCCACCACCACCAGAGAGATTCCTCGGTGACTATGGTGGAACCAACACCCCGGGTGGTCGTATGACAATTGTCAACCAACCGGTTAATGTGGAACAATTTCAGCTGCATCCCAGCACCATTAATCAACTCGAAAGATGGTCCTTCTTTGGAAGAGTGAATGAAGATGCCAACAAGCATCTGCAAATATTTTTAACCATGAGCACAACACTGAAAATGCCTAGACATAGCGAAGAAGCAGTCCGACTTCGTATGTTCCCATTCACTTTAGCAGATGAGGCTGAAGAGTGGTTCTATTCCTTACCTGCTGGTAGTATCACTACATGGGAGCACATGGAAACAGCATTCTTGCAGGAGTATTTTCCCGCATCGGTGTCATTGCGGAAAAGATATGAGATCCTAAACTTCAAACAGAAGGAGGGTGAGTCACTAGGAAATGCCTACAAACGATTCAAGAGAATCTTAGTGGCTTGTCCTACTCACAACATGGATGAAACTGAACAAATGCAAATGTTTGTCAATGGTCTTCGAATTCAAACAAGACAAATCCTTGATTCAGCAGCCGGTGGCTCAGCCAACTTTGCAACAGCCACCGGTATGAAGAAGATAATTGAAGTTGTTGCCTCGAACGAGCATTTAGAGTTATATGACAGGGTATCAAGCAAATCTGCAGTTATTGACTTGAAACTGGAAACAAATAAACATGTGAAAATTGAAGAAGTTGTTGCTGCGGAGGTAGAAAAAAGGTTGAGAGCACTAAACATAGGTGCTCAGAAAGTGGCTCAAGTGCAACAGGCACCGAGTGAAGTGTGTGACATTTGCAATGGACCTCACAATACTGTTCATTGTTTTGCAACACCGCAACAGATCGAAGATATAAATTTTTTAAAGCAGAACAATCCCTACTCCAACACATATAATCCGGGGTGGAAAAATCATCCCAATTTTGCATGGAAAGATCAAAGAGGGAACGTGCAACAGCAGGCACAGGGTCAATATCAAAATCAATATCAGCAGCAACAACAACAGGTACCTAAGAAGGCAGATTGGGAGATCGCTATTGAAAAGATGGCAGCTCACAACATCCAATTCTAAGAGGAAACTCGAAATAATCAGAAGAACACTACAACATCCATAAAAAATCTTGAAATTCAGATGGGTCAAATCGCCCAACAGTTAGCCTCAAACTCCCATGCACCTGGCACGCTTCCTAGTGGGACAGTTGTTAATCCCCGTGATCAAAGTCACATTAAAGCTGTGGTCACCAGAAAAGGAAAAGCTAAGGAACCACAAGTTGACGAACAGGTTGAAGAAGATGGATTGTTGGAAGTTGACTTGGAGATTAGAGAAGAGCCGAAACAAACTGAAGAAGTAGTGGTTAAGCCGACAAGCCAGCAAGAGAAACAAAAACCAAAGATCATTCTTCCTTTTCCGACAAGAACAAAGAAGAAAGATCTCCATGATTTTTTTATAGAAATTCTTAGAATTATTCAAGAAGCTCGAGATCAACATACCTTTTGCTGAAGCTCTGGAACAGATGCCGATCTATGCCAAATTCATGAAAGACATCATATCAAAGAAAAGGTCGATCGACAGCGAGCCAGTCATGTTAACTGAAACTTGTAGTGCTATTTTGCAGGGCCTAAAAATTCCGATGAAGAAAAAAGATAGAGGTGCAGTCACTATTCCTTGTACCATTGGAGATAGATCATTCAAAAAGGGACTGATCGATTTGGGAGCAAGTGTGAGTCTAATGCCCCTCTCAATTTACAAAAAACTTGAGTTAGGGGAGGTGCAGGATACTCGCATGACACTGCAGTTTGCGGATCATTCTATGAAGAGACCCTATGGTATAGCAACAGATGTTCTGGTGAAGATTGATAAATTTGTATTCCCGGTGGATTTTGTGATACTCGAGATGCCGGAAGATGAGGAGATTCCTCTCATATTGGGAAGACCTTTCCTGGAAACTGGAAGATGCATGATAGATATTGAGGAAGGAACCATGACCCTCAAAGTTTATGATGAAAAGCTCAAAATTGATGTGAGGGATACTATGAAATTCAAGGATGACGAAGGGGCGAGTAAAAGTATTGAAGTGTTAGATACAATTTTTGCTCAATCTATGCAGATTACAACACCCAAGCTTCCTTTGGAGAGAGTTTTGAGTTTATCTATTATTGAGGATACTGAAGAAATTGATGAGAAAGAATCCGAAGTGGTAACGATGTTAAAGGAACAACCGCCTTGGGTTCGTTCCCGACTACAACGGTGGGAGGAGCTTCGACCTAAAACATCTTCAGAATCAAAACAGGATATAAAAAAGGGGATAGAGTTGAAACAACTACCAGAACATCTCAAATATGTCTTTCTTGACAATGAGGAAAAATGTCCAGCAATCATCAATTCAGGTTTGAGAGAGACCCAAGAAGGAGAGCTAATCAAAGTCCTAAAGAAATACAAGGGTGCTATTGGGTGGGCGATGGACGATTTGAAAGGAATCAACCCGATGATGTGTATGCACAAGATTTTGATGGAGGATAATCAGAAACCGGCCGTTCAACCTCAAAGAAGACTGAATCCAGCTATGAAAGAAGTTGTTCGCAAGGAGGTTGTGAAACTTTTAGATACGGGGTTAATTTACCCAATATCTGACAGTTCGTGGGTAAGCCCAGATCATGTGGTACCAAAGAAGGGAGGGACAACTGTGATAAAAAATGAGAAAAATGAGTTGATCCCCACCCGTACTGTTACAGGTTGGAGAGTTTGCATAGACTATAGAAGACTGAACACTGCTACAAGGAAGGATCATTTTCCTTTACCTTTTATCGATCAGATGTTGGAAAGATTGGCAGGTCATGATTTCTACTATTTTCTGGATGGGTACTCAGGGTACAACCAAATTGATGTGGCACCTGAGGATCAAGAAAAAACAGCGTTCACATGCCCGTATGGAATCTTTGCTTATAGAAGAATGCCATTTGGTTTATGCAACGCACCTGCGACATTTCAGAGGTGCATGACATCCATATTTTCCGATATGCTTGAGAAGCATATGGAGGTGTTTATGGATGATTTTTCGGTTTTTGGATCTTCTTTCGAAAATTGTTTGTATAATCTTTCACTTGTGCTGGAAAGATGTCAACAAACCAATCTAATTCTGAATTGGGAAAAGTGTCACTTCATGGTGAGAGAAGGGATAGTACTAGGTCATAAAATTTCCCATCAAGGGATAGAAGTTGACAAGGCAAAAGTGGAAGTAATCGCCAATCTCCCTCATCCTGTGAATGAGAAAGGGATACGGAGTTTCTTGGGACATGCAGGATTCTATCGTAGGTTCATAAAAGATTTCTCCAAGATCGCAAAACCTTTGACTAGCCTGCTTGTGAAGGATACTCCGTTTCTGTTTGACAAAAAGTGCAACGAAGCCTTCGAGACTCTGAAAAATAAATTAGTGTCTGCTCTTATAGTGATCTCGCCTGACTGGTCTCTACCCTTTGAGATAATGTGCGATGCGAGCGATATAGCAGTAGGGGCATTCTTGGGGCAAAGAAAAGACAAACGCCTCCACGTCATCTACTATGCTAGCCATGTGTTGAATCCAGCCCAGATGAATTATGCCACCACAGAGAAGGAGTTACTGGCTGTGGTTTATGCCTTTGACAAATTTCGGCAATACTTGTTGGGAACAAAGGTAATTGTTTATACTGACCATGCTGCGTTGAAATATCTTTTTTCTAAATAGGACTCGAAGCCAAGGCTGCTCAGATGGATCTTGCTGTTGCAAGAATTTGACCTTGAAATCCGAGACAAAAAGGGGTGTGAAAACACCGTTGCTGATCACCTATCTCGAATGTCTCTGATTGAAGAGACGGAAGAGAAACATCCCATAAAGGAAAAGTTTATAGATGAAAGAATCCTCGCGGTGGTGGGTGTTCCTTGGTTTGTTGACTACGCAAACTACCTGGTAGGTGGTATAATTCCTGACGACTTTGATTATAACAAAAAGAAAAAGTTTCTTCATGATTGCAGGTTTTATTTGTGGGACGAACCATTCTTGTATAAGAAAGGGGTAGATGGACTAATTCGTCGATGTGTCCCTGAGGAAGAAAAAATGAAGTCTTAAAGGCATGTCATGACTCAGATTATGGGGGACACTTTAGTGGAGACAGGACAGCCGCAAAAGTCCTCCAATCAGGGTTGTACTGGCCCACGTTGTTTAAGGATGCCCAAGTTGTTGTGAAGGAATGTGACAGATGCCAACGGACAGGAAATATTTCCAGGAGGAATCAGATGCCTCAAAAGGGCATGCTTGAAGTGGAATTATTTGATGTTTGGGGGATAGACTTCATGGGGCCATTTCCACCCTTCTTTGGAAAAAAATTATATTCTGGTGGTTGTGGACTATGTCTCCAAATGGGTGGAAGTCGTAGCCCTCCCTTCTAATGACGCAGGAGCAGTGGTAAACTTCCTTAAACAAAACATCTTCTCAAGGTTTGGTGTGCCTAGAGCACTTATCAGTGATGAAGGAACACATTTCTTGAATAAGCTCATGGAGAACTTACTGACGAAATATAATGTGAAGCACAAGATTGCCACACCATATCATCCCCAAACGAGTGGGCAAGTTGAAGTGTCTAATCGGCAAATTAAAAAGATTTTGGAAAAGACAGAGAGTGCTTCACGAAAAGATTGGGCAATCAAATTGGATGACGCGTTATGGGCGTACCGAGCCGCTTTCAAAACACCAATTGGCATGTCTCCGTATCAGCTGATTTATGGTAAGGCTTGTCATCTTCCTCTAGAATTAGAGCACAAAGACTTTTGGGCATCCAAGTTCTAAAATTGTGATCTTGCAAAAGCCGGTGAATCCCGAATTCTTCAACTTCACGAGTTAGAAGAATTTCGTAGTCAGACATATGAGAATGCAAAGATGTACAAGGAGCAAACACGGAAGTGGCATGATCAGAGAATCATCAGGAAAGATTTCTGGGAAGGACAACTGGTATTGTTGTTCAATTCGAGGCTCAAGTTGTTTCCTGGGAAATTAAAGTCAAGATGGTCCGGGCCATTTGTCGTGCATAAGGTTTTTCCTCACGGAGCAATCGAGATTAAGAACCAAAACAATGAAGATATATTCAAGGTGAATGGTCAGAGGCTGAAGCCCTATTACAGAGGCCAACAACCTGGATTGATTAACGATATGCGCCTCGCCTAATGAGGTGGGCAACCGTCGAGCCATGCGACGTTAAACGAAGCGCTTCGTGGGAGGCAACCCACGTGTTCGATTGTTAACTTATTTTGATTTTGTTTCTTTCTTTTCTTTTCTGTATGGGTATGAAACGTTGTTGCAGGTAAGGAGTAGACTTGGAGAGTATAGTCATAATCACTTCTCAGCGAAAGGATGCCAGACCAAAGAAGCATTGCCGAATTCAGAAATTGAGGAAAACAGAGCATCCACACGGCCACCCGTGTGCTGACACACGACCGTGTTAATCTAAACAGTGGATTAACATGGGCGCCCATGTGGTGACACACGACCGTGTTAATCTAAACAGTGGATTAACACGGGCCCCCGTGTGATGACACACGGCCGTGTTAATTAAAATAGTGGATTAACACGGGCGCCCGTGTGTAGGAACACGGTCGTGTTGTTTGTAACGGGTAAATTTTTCAAATTTTGTGATTTTGGGTATTTTCAATATTGGGCCCCACTTGCTATTATATCTCTTCCCCACCACTCATTCTCAATTTTTCTGATTTTGGAAACCTCTCTCTCCCTCTTTGTAGCACCTCAAATTTGCACCTATCATTGTACATACATTTTCATATTAGGTCATAGCATATCATGGTCCACTGCATAGCATTGCATTATCCCAGTTGCCTCAAGTGCAAGCCAATCAAGAAATTAGGTCAAACTGATCAGGAGATCAGTCAGTCAAGCAAGCAAGCACAATTCTCATTGAGCCAAGGCCCTAGGGTTTGTCCAACATGTTCACATAACTTGGGGGTCCATTTGAAGAGTTTTGGTCAAGGATTGGATGTTCAGAGGTCATCAGTTCATACACAGACAGTCAAGAACCCTAGACAGTCAACAGTCAGTCAAAGCAGTGGATGGTGGCCATTCTTGTGGAATTTGGACACCATGCTCATTAATCAAGAGTTCATATGTCTTGGGACATCATTTGAAGTCAAGTTCTCAAGGAATTAGGGTTTGGAAGTCATCAGTCAATGCACAGTCAGCCAGAAACCCTAAAAGTCAACTGTTGGTCAACTGTCCATTTAATCAGTGATTTGATGGTTGGATTTGGTTTGAGAGAGCTTATTCATGTCCATATAGTCCTCATATATCATGTCAAACACCATCATGGAAGAATTTGAAGCCAGATCAGAAATTTCCAAAAAATGGAAATTGGACCTGTAACTGAAACTTACCAAAAATGGAAAGTCTTGATCCTCAAACTTACATCATGATACAAGCTTCAAATGAATTTTTGCCCAACATGAAAGTTGAAGATCTTGTTCTACCATTTCCAAAAAGTCCAAGAACTCTCAATTCCCATGTATGGTTGGCAAGTTATGATCAAATCATTTTCACAAAATCTTGAACTTCAAAAGGCCATATCTCTCAAACCATTTGGCCAATTTTGGTGGGGTTTTTTCCTACAAGTCACATTTGATCCCCTCTTTCCAAAAATATAAATTTCATGAGCCAAAACATTGCCAATCAAAATGGCATTTTTGAACCTAGCATATGTGAAATTCAAGTTTGACCAAGAGTTGACTTTTTGATTTAATCATTTTTCTACCATTTGGCCAATTGAAATAGCTCAGAAATGTCATTTAAAATGTGTTTGCAAGCTCAATTATGCAGTACATATGGCCATTCTTTAACTTGCTTGAAATTTGGACAAAAGGACACTTTCACCATATCTATCCATACTATCCACCATACCATGCTTTGTACTCTTAAAACAGAAAATTAAAAGATCATTTGCTGTCATTTGAAACCTCAGTAGCAGCCTAAAACCAACAGGAAAAGGCCATGCCAACTTGCTTGGAATTGGGAAGAAAGTACATGTTTTCACTAAATCCATCTCACAAATCCATAAACCATGCTTTGCACTCAAAAAACAGCAGGGATTACCATCATTTTTCTGTCATGAGTAACACTAATTGCAGACAAACCAAATTCACTCATGCTCAAAAAAAACTTCATTTTGGCCATTTTTTCTAAAAAACCAGTAAAACTTCCAAAGTGACAAAAGCATTGCCTTACCACAAAGCAACATCCAACAACAGGTCCTTTCTTCATTTTTCTGTCAAATGAAACTCATAACAAGAGACCATAAAACACATTTGCATACAAAACTTCACATTCACTAAAAACTTCATTCTTGCATTTTCAAACTCTGTCCAAAAAAAGTTCCAAAGAACTGAGCCTGGCTTTGGTTGTTTCACCATCTTTTCATCATTCTTGAACTGGTAGCATCCACAAGAACACAGCAGAAACCATTGTTCTCTCACTCATTCAAAAAAAAAACACATCTTGGCCATTGTTCAAAATCTGTCAAGAAACTCCAAATAACCTCTCCTTGGCCATTGTTGCTGCATCATTCAAACAACCTTGTGAGCGCATTACAACCATTTCCCTCCAACTGGAAGGAGGTTTTCACGACTGTTTTCACCAAGCACTCATCATGACAGTTCATGGTCTGAGCCTTGCCAAGCTTCCTTGAGCTAAGTCCTTTGCATCAGTCATCATTGGGGAGGTTCTAAAGCATCTGTTTCAGCCATTGGACACCAACAAACCACTGTACCACGACTGTCTTCAAAAATAGGTGAGTTTTCGACCTCAACCTTTTCCAAAACCCTGATATGCATCTTGTAGACCTCCTTGCCATGAGCATTTTAGACTTTGAATCGAAGAAAATGGTTTGGTATTTTGCAAGTTATGCTGAGTTGAATTTTCACATCTAAACTTGTTTTTGCTTATGCCTTTTTGTTTAACTTGATTTGATGAAAATGATTGTTGGATTGTGTATGGACATTGCTTGCTGATCATGTTGATGTCCTCATTTTTGATTTCTGGGTATTTCGAAAAATTCATGATTGAATGAAAGAGATGAAGTACTGTTACTGTGAAAACCCTAACTTCAAAAAGCCTTGCCCAGATTCCTGTTTGCTTCACATGCCCTTGTTAACCTCACAGCCAATCAAATTATTTCCCTGGCCGCGCCTAAACGGCGTCGTTTTGTTAAGTGGCACAAATAATTACAAAAATGCCACGGCCGGACCCCATGACCCATTAATAAATGTTGTTTTTCTCATTTTTTTATTTCATTAGATCACCAATCTTGTAAAAATCATAACTCCACCAATTTTTATCCAAAAATCATGGGGTTTTTTGTGTTGTGTTCATCATGATCTCTACTTTTTTATCATAATTTTTCCAGAATTTTGTGATCATTGGATTTTAATTTGTATAAGGGTTTGTGACATGTGACCAATTTTTGTACATCTTGCCAAAACATTTGTGAAATGGTGATACTTTACCCAATGGCTCCCAAATTTTTTGTGCTTAAACTAGACACACTCATGGTGATTTTGGTGTAGAGTTTGTGAATTTATCTTATGTGGTTTGAGAGTTATGATTTTTTGAATTAGGGTGTGACAATTTGTGTCACACCATTGATGTCCAACTTCATGATTTTTGATACCATGCTTCTTGACCTCCAATTGATCTGATTTTTTTGCATGAACCTACTCTTGTATGTCTAGTTTACATGTGAATTTTCTTGGATTTATTTGTGGTATTTCCTAATTGTTTGAGATTTTCTCCCCTGGTTAGTCATATGTGGACTTTTTGTGACACTTGTTCCCATTTCATTTGTGAAATTCTCATACTTTATTAGATGGACATGAAACTTTACATGAGATAACTAGACATCCTCATATTTGCCATGGTTTTAGTCCCATTCATTTATCATACACCATCTCTGATTTATGATTTTTCTAAGTTGATGCATGTTTGGTTGACTTCTTTGAGCATGTTCAAAATGGCTTTGACTTTCTGATTTTCATTGACTGCCTTCCACTTGTCCAAATGAGATGAAATTTGACATGCTTACCATGCTATGTGTTAGGGTTGATCATGATTTATTTGGTGATTTTTGGAAATGTTTTAGGTTGCTTTTGAGTTAAGTCTTGCTGTTGACTTCTATGAACTTCTGTTTGCTATACCTTGACCTAATTTGTTCATGAAATGATGATGATGATTGATATGAATGTGAACCCAATTGGTTTTGTTTCTCGATTGTTTGAACATGATTTTGGATGCTTGCCCCTTGCTGTTTTAACTTTCTCATTCATTTTTTACCCTAGGCTTGTCCTAGTGGTCCTGTTACTCACTTTTGAGCTCATGTTTTCAGGTTAATCAACAAATGACCAATGAGACCAATTCTCTTTGATTGAGTTTGCTTAGATATCATTGTCTAACTTATTTTTTTTGTAGGTGGCTTGGCTCACATGCCTTGAGCCTTGTGCCTTGCACATTCATCTACCTCCTGATTAACTGTTAATGTCTGTTCTCTTTTGCTTCGTTTGAAGTTGCATACTAACATCTGCTTGACTGTTTCAGGTGTTTTAGTTGCTTAGTTCCTTGTGAACTTTTTGCTTTGCTTTGCTTGTATAAGCAATTTGCATTGAGGTATGTCTCTTTTACTTCATGTAGTCTGGAAGACCTGGCCTGTTACTTGGCCAGGCAACTGTCTGAAGTCCTCTTTAAGAGGCAATGTTTGTGGATGTTTAATTTTGTCCTTGCATAGAGTCAAAGACCTCCTAAGTGAAGAGGAAATTGGTGGAAGGTAGGGATATGCAATCTATCCCCCACTATTCAGTGTGTCATCTGCTTTGCTCACACCACTGTGTTGATGCATTGCAGATACAAACCCAAGATCTTGTACAATTGTACAGTTGAGTCAGTTATAAATGTGTAGAAGGGTTCCCACTTTCTGAACCCACACATTCTTGTCTTAAGCTCTCCCAGGCCAGGGATAAGAGCTGTGAAGTCTTATCTTCACTCACCTTTCATCTGCTTCACCTTAGCCCCTCAATGGCAAGGTTAAGAGCACATTCACCCAGTTCCAGAGGTTTGTTTGTTGAGGTTGATATGACCCCTCGACTAAAACCTAACCCTTGTTTGAGCCACTTGCTTGTGTATAGTGTGTGCTATCTGTGCTTGTATGTTTGACTTGCTTCCTGTGCAAGTTAGGATTGTTTGACTTGCTTCCTGTGCAAGTTAGGATTGTTTGACTTGCTTCCTGTGCAAGTTAGGGTTAGTTTAGACTTGCTCCCTGTGCAAGTTAAGTTTTGCTTGGCTTGCTTCCTATGCAAGTTAAGTGTGTGTGTGGCTTGCTCCCTGTGCAAGTCATGATTAGGATAGGCTGGCTCCCTATGCCAGTTAGCTAGAAACCTTAACTTAGGGGTGAATTTGCATGATAACATCTAGGCTCGAGTCGTAGTCTCCTTAGTTGTGTCTCCCTCTGTTATCTGGTTAGGCTAGTCCTCTATCCCTGCGTAGGGGAACTACATCGCCCTGATCTTCATACCAGATGAAGTATGTAGGCAGGAGATTGAGCTGATCTCTCCGGGCGCCCTTTTTCTTTTTCAACCCTTTGTGTATTAACCACCCTTGTGTGTGTTCTGGTTGGAGTCCGACGTAAGTCCAGCGATTGGCAGTTGGTTTCCTGTGTGTGTTTGTTGGTTCGGATGCTGATGTAAGTCCAGTGATTGGCATTCAGGCTCCACGTTTGCCTTTGCCTGCTTTTGTTTGTGTGTGTGTCAGCCGAGCTACGAATGCTCTGATTCTTCTCTCGTCCGAGAAGATACGTATGCATAGGATGCGATATCCTAGCGAGCATGTGTCGTTTCCCCAGTCCGAACTACTTCGACTCTGATGTCTATGCCTGATAGACTAAGTAGGCCCAGGATACGATGTCCTGCCGAGTCAGTTTCAGTCAGTTTTCTTTTGTCTCTTTTCAGCCAGTGTGTGTGTGTTTACGAGCAGTGTTTAGCAACCAATATTCCTTCCTTTTGTGCGTGGATCCCGTAGAGTACTACGGATGCGTAGGGGTGCTAATACCTTCCCTTCGCATAACCGACTCCCGAACCCATTCTCTTTGGTCGCGAGACCATGTCTTTTCCAGGTTTACTCTGAGCGTTTCCTTTCCCTCTTTTGGGATAAATAACGCACGGTGGCGGCTCTGTTGTTTCTTTCTTTTCCCGCCGGTTTTTCGCGTGATGCGACAGCTGGCGACTCTGCTGGGGATATAGAGAAGTTGACCTCTGCTGGTCCATCTTCCCTGAGCGAGTCTCTCCTAGCGCTCTCTAGGATTAGGGTTTTGGTTGCTTTCTGCTTGTTGTATTTTATTGCATTCATTGTATATATGTACATTTATTGTTTGCATTGATTGTGTGCATTGATGTTTGCATTCATATTCATTATTCATTACTGGCTGGCTGTCTGTTTTTCTCTGTGTGGGGGGGAGTCAGTTGAGGTAAAAGGTCCAATACCCAGACCATGAGTGAAAATCTAGGATGATTAGGAATAGAGTGATTCATGGGAAGCGGGTGGTATGGCGCCACTTAGCGGAACATTGATATCACGAGCAGTTCAGACCCTGGTGGGATATTATTGGTGCATACATCGGGTGTGCACAGGATGATATTCTGCGAAAGGTTATTTATGCTGCGTTTCTCTCGACCTTACCCTGGCCTAGATGACACCCGTGAGTGGGGAGGGAATGATCATTATTACAGGTACAGTTGGTGACTTGTTGGTGACTTGTTGGTGACTTGTGATCCTGTTGGTGACTATTGGTTCAGAATTTTGGGTCTCAGATGACTTTGGGTTTCAGATGAATTTGTGGTTCCGAGTTCAAGCCGAAGCTTTGATCCTGTGTTCTGAGAGACACAGCCAACCAGTCGTGTCTGCATCATTTGCATCATAGCATATTTATTTTTCAAAAGAAACGCAATAAAAAAAAAGATACAAAAAAGGGGGGAAGAAAAAAAAAAGAAAAGAAAAGAAAAAAACTAACCCCTGCATGCATATCATTTCTCAGGTACATTCCAGAGCTTGTTCACTGATAGAGATGGCAACAGTCCCGGAGTTGAAGAGGAAGACTTGTTCCTACAGCTTTCACCGTGAACCTTTGACGTCTCTGATTGAGTTGAGCAACCTTATGACCAGTGGTAACCGGAAGGGGTTTGTTGACCAGTATGGAGATATTCTGACACTGTTGAAGATGGTAGTCGATCCGGTGCCGTTGCAGACTCTTCTACAGTTCTACGACCCAGAGCTTCATTGTTTCACCTTTCAAGATTATCAGTTGGCGCCTACTCTTGAGGAGTACTCCATTCTGCTGAGTGTCCCGGTCCGGTATCAGGTTCCTTTCTTGGATGTGCCCAAGGAGGTTGATTTCAGAGTCGTTGTCAGAGCTCTCCATTTGGGTATCAAGGAAGTCAGTGATAGTTGGAAGTCCAGTGGGGATGTTGTAGGATTGCCTTTGAAGTTTCTGTTGAGGGTAGCTAGAGAAGAAGCAGAGAAGGGAAGTTGGGAAGCCTTTCATGCTCAGTTGGCCGTCATGATCTATGGGATCGTCCTGTTTCCGAGTATGCCAAATTTTGTTGACTATGCTGCAGTCAGTATTTTCATTGGAGGAAATCCAGTTCCTACTCTATTAGCTGACACTTACTATGCTATTCACAGTAGGCATGGTAAGGGTGGGGCTATCAGGTGTTGCCTCCCGCTTTTGCTCAGATGGTTCTTGTCTCTCTTGCCAGTCAGTGGACCTTTTGTGGATGCTCGGAGCACGCATAAGTGGACTCAGAGGGTTATGTCTCTTACCTCCTATGATATCAGGTGGCAATCTTACCGGATGGATGTGCGTAACGTCATTATGAGCTGTGGAGGATTCCGTAATGTGCCACTCGTAGGGACTAGGGGTTGCATCAATTACAACCCGGTTCTTTCTCTTCGCCAGTTGGGGTTTGTGATGAAGGAAAGACCACTTGAGGCTGAAGTAGCTGAAAGTGTGTATTTTGAGAAGCAGAGTGACCCAGCTAGATTGGAGCAGATAGGGAGAGCTTGGAAGTCTATTGGTGTGAAGGATGGATCTGCCTTAGGGAAGAAGTTTGCCGTTGCTATGCCCGATTACACTGATTAGGTCAAGAAGAGAGTAGAAACTTTGTTGTTACCCTATGATAGGATGGAGCTGTTGCAGGAGCAACCACCTTTGATCCTTGCTGAGAGTGTGCCTGCGGAACACTACAAGCAAGCCCTGATGGAGAATCGCCGTTTGAGAGGGAAGGAGCAAGATACCCAGATGGAGTTGTACAAAGCCAAAGCTGATAGTTTGAACTTGGCTCATCAACTCAGAGGAGTGCGAGAAGAAGATGCTAGTAGAATGAGAAGCAAGAAGAGATCCTACGAGGAGATGGAGAGCATGTTAGATGCAGAACACCGGGAGTGCTTGAGGCTGCAGAGAGCTGAGGCCAGCTATCAGAAGAAGATCAGAAACTTGGAGAAGCAACTCAAGGACAAAGACATCCAGTTGAAGAAGGAAGTAGATTTGAGACAGGCATCAGAGAACCACCTTGGAGGAGAAGTCTTAGAGCTTAGAAGACAGTTGAAGGAGAAGATTACCCCTCTACCAGAATGTTCAGAATGCACACTGTTGATAGACCAGTGCCATTACCTGAAGACCCTCATTCCAGAAGACCGTCTGTCTTAGTTTGTATCTTTGTTTGTGTTTTGTTGAGAATCACCTCCAGGCTTGTTGGATGGGATTCATTTGTTTGTACTCCGTCTTTGGATCTTCATTATTGAGAATCACCTCCAGGCTTGTTGGATGGGATTCATTTCTTTGTACTCTGTTTATGCGAACTTTCTGTTGACTCGGTGGTATTGACCTTTTTACCCTTATGTATGGATAAGGTTGTCAGTATTTCCCTGTTGTTCTCATTTCCTTGTATCTGTTTGTTCTCTTGTTGCTGCAGGTTGCCATCTTTTCAGGATGGGTCAGGCTCTTTGAATGCCTGAGAAATGAGCATATCATGTGCATCATACGCATCATTAGCATCATACTCATATCATTTTGCATAACAGGTGTTCTTGGTCGTGGCTTCTCACTCTGGTTCCTGTTTTAGGCAGGATAGCTGATCAACGTCCGCACCGCTACTCAACAAGACTGAATCAACAGAGAAGTATGGATCAATTTCAAGCTGAGTTGGCTGAGATGAAGGCTAGCATGGCCCAGTTTATGAATATGATGCAAGGGGTTGCGCAAGGTCAAGAAGAACTTCGAGCCATGGTTCAGAGACAAGAGGCTGCAAATCCACCGGTCAACCATGCTCCGCCAGAGGGAGGCCCGGTCAATGATAACAATGCTGCTGCTGCTGTACCCATCAACAAATATGCTGTAGGTGATGAGTTGGGGGGTATTCGAATCAACGGTCAGCCTATTGTTCCAGATGCCGCTAATGCCAGAGCAGTCCGTGCCCCGGCCCGTAATCCTGCTCCGATTGTTGACAGACAAGAGGATATGTTTTCTCTGCTCAGTGAAGACGAAGACGTTCTGGGAAGGGTTAATGAGAGGGATCGTAAAGTTGATGCCCTTGCTGAGAAAATTAGAGCTATGGAATGTCAGAATTCTCTCGGTTTTGATGTTACCAATATGGGGTTGGTGGAAGGTCTGAGAATCCCACACAAGTTCAAAGCACCGTCCTTCGATAAATACAACGGTACTTCTTGCCCTCGCACCCATGTGCAGGCTTATTATCGAAAAATCTCTGCGTATACCGATGATGAAAAGATGTGGATGTATTTTTTCCAAGATAGTCTATCTGGGGCTTCTTTGGACTGGTACATGGAATTGAAGAGAGATTCGATTCGATGCTGGAGGGATCTGGGTGAGGCCTTCTTAAGGCAATATAAACACAACATGGACATGGCACCGAGCCGGACTCAGCTGCAGAGTCTTTGTCAGAAATCCAATGAAAGCTTCAAGGAGTACGCCCAGAGGTGGCGTGAACTGGCTGCGAGAGTTCAACCCCCTATGCTGGAGAGGGAGTTGACAGATATGTTTATCGGTACTCTTCAAGGTGTGTTTATGGACCGGATGGGGAGCTGCCCATTCGGTAGTTTTTCTGATGTTGTCATTTGTGGAGAAAGGACTGAAAGTTTGATTAAAACTGGGAAGATCCAAGATGCTGGTTCCTCTTCTTCTAAGAAGCCATTTGCTGGGGCACCTCGTCGAAGAGAGGGTGAAACTAATGCTGTTCAACACCGCAGAGATCAGAACAGAATTGAATACCGTCAAGCTGCTGCAGTAACCATTCCGGCACCTCAACCTCGTCAACAACAACAACAAAAAGTTCAACAACCGCAACAACAACAACAGCAACGTCCGTATCAGCCCAAACAAAGGATGCCTGATCGACGTTTTGATTCGATACCCATGTCGTACGCCGAGCTGCTGCCCGAACTACTCAGGTTGGGGATGGTTGAGTTGCGTACAATGGCTCCGCCTACAGTATTGCCTCCTGGATACGACGCCAACGTCCGTTGTGACTTTCACTCTGGGGCACCAGGGCATCATACTGAGAAGTGTCGGGCTCTCCAGCACAAGGTTCAAGATTTGATCGATGCCAAGGCAATCAACTTCGCTCCAGTGCCTAACGTCGTAAACAACCCTATGCCTCAGCATGGTGGGCATAGAGTGAACAATATTGAAGGGAAAGAAGCTGAAGATCTGGTTGTTAATGTTGATGATGTTCAGACTTCTCTGCTAGTTGTGAAGGGCCGTCTGCTGAATGGGGGTGTCTACTCGGGCTGTGATAAGGATTGTTTGGGCTGTGCAGAATCAGAGATTGGTTGCGACCAGTTAAGGGCCGGTATCCAGGGTATGATGGATGAGGGTTGTTTGCAATTCAGTAGGGCTGTAAAAGATCGTGGAACAGTGTCAACTATCACCATTTACTTTAAACCAACTGAAGGACGTGGACAAAGGGTCGTTAGTGCACCTGCAGCAAATGGTACCCCAGTTACCATTCCCGTGCCTGTAACCATCAGTGCTCCAACTACTGTCGCTGCGTCTGGAAGAAGGGCTGTTGAGAATAGTAGAGCCGTGCCGTGGAAGTATGATAATGTTCACCGCAGTTACAGAAGGGCTGAAAGTCAGACGAGACCAGTGAATCAAACTCCAGTGACAATTGGTTTATCGAATAGAGTTCCTGCAACTGTTGGTCCGGCTGTGGATAATGTAGGGGGTCCAGGAGGTTTTACCAGAAGCGGTCGTCTGTTCGCACCGCAGCCTTTGAGGGACAATAATGCTGAGGCTCTCGCCAGAGCAAAGGGTAAACAAGCTGTGGTTGAGGAAGAACCTATCCAGAAGGAAGCGCCCGAGGGGTCATTTGAGAAGGACGTGGAGGAGTTTATGAAAATAATCAAGAAGAGTGACTACAAGATTGTAGATCAGTTGAATCAAACTCCGTCCAAGATTTCTATACTTTCACTGTTGTTGTGCTCTGAGGCACACCGTAATGCCTTGCTGAAGATGTTGAATCTGGCTTACGTGCCTCAAGAGATTTCTGTCAATCAACTGGAGGGTGTGATGGCCAATGTGAGCACCCGGCATGGTGTAGGATTCACCAACCTGGACTTACCACCTGAAGGGCGAAACCATAACAAAGCCTTGCACATCACCATGGAGTGCAAGGGGGCAGTGTTGTCTCACGTATTGGTAGACACCGGGTCGTCGCTGAATGTGCTGCCTAAGCAGATTCTGAAGAAGATTGATGCGGAAGGGTCTGTGCTTAATCCCATTGATCTGATCGTTCGTGCTTTCGACGGATCCAAACGTTCTGTGTGTGGAGAAGTTACCTTGCCTGTGAAGATAGGTCCTGAGGTATTCGATATCATCTTCTATGTTATGGACATCCAGCCCGCCTATAGCTGTCTATTGGGGCGTCCATGGATTCATGCAGCAGGGGCAGTCTCGTCGACTCTCCATCAAAAGCTCAAGTATGTCTGGAACGGTCAGATTGTGACTGTGTGCGGTGAAGAAGAGATTCTGGTGAGTCATCTATCCTCGTTCAAATATGTTGAGGTGGATGGCGAGATCCACGAAACCTTATGCCAGGCGTTTGAGACTGTGGCTCTTGAGAAAGTGGCGTACGCTGAGCAGAGGAAGCCAGGTGCTTCAATTACTTCTTACAAGCAGGCTAAGGAGGTTGTTGATTCTGGCAAAGCTGAAGGCTGGGGCAAGATGGTGGATTTGCCTGTCAAAGAAGACAAATTTGGCGTTGGTTACGAGCCTCTCCAAGCAGAGCAGAATGGTCAAGCGGGTCCGAGTACCTTTACCAGCGCTGGGCTGATGAATCATGGCGACGTCTCTGCAACCGGTAGTGAAGACTGTGACAGTGATTGTGATTTGGACAACTGGGTTCGCCCATGTGCACCAGGGGGGTCTATCAACAACTGGACGGCTGAAGAAGTGGTTCAAGTTACTCTTCTGACAGAGTAATTTTCTGTTGTTTTGTCATTTTTGCATGAAAATCCTACGATCTGCCCAAGGCGTAGTGATTCATTGTAGGGCCTCATCATGTTTTAATGATTATCATTAATGAAGGACATTTTTTGAAATCAAACTTTGTGATCCCTGTCTTTCAATTTTTTTGTTTTCATCCTTTTTCAAAACAACAAAAATGGCAATGTTTTTGTTTTTTGTGACTTTTTTTTGAACTCTTTTTCTAAAACAAAGCATTAAACATGCAGAAGCGATCTTATGGCATTCACTATGAACAGTTTTGTTATGGCTCAGTATGATTTCGACAATCCCATCTACCAAGCTGAAGAGGAGAGTGAGGAAGACTGTGAACTCCCTGCAGAATTGGTCAGATTGCTGAAGCAGGAGGAAAGGGTCATCCAACCTCATCAGGAGGAGTTGGAGGTTGTTAATTTGGGTACTGAGGACGCCAAAAGAGAAATCAAGATTGGGGCTGCTTTAGAGGACTCTGTCAAGAGGAGGCTGATTGAGATGCTGAGAGAATATGTGGAGATATTCGCCTGGTCATATCAAGATATGCCTGGTTTGGATACAGACATTGTGGTGCATCGACTACCTCTTAGAGAAGGATGTCCTTCGGTCAAGCAGAAGCTTCGTAGAACGAGTCCTGACATGGCAACTAAGATCAAGGAAGAGGTTCAGAAGCAGTGGGACGCGGGTTTTTTGGCTGTTACAAGTTATCCCCCGTGGGTGGCCAACATCGTTCCTGTGCCGAAGAAGGATGGTAAAGTCAGAATGTGTGTCGATTATCGGGATTTGAATAGAGCGAGTCCGAAAGATGATTTCCCATTACCTCACATTGATGTATTGGTTGATAATACGGCTCAATCCTCGGTATTCTCTTTCATGGATGGTTTCTCTGGATATAATCAGATCAAGATGGCGCCGGAGGACATGGAAAAGACGACATTCATTACACCTTGGGGCACGTTCTGCTATAAGGTGATGCCATTTGGGCTAAAGAATGCTGGTGCTACCTATCAGAGGGCAATGACGACTCTCTTTCATGACATGATGCACAAAGAAATTGAAGTATACGTAGATGATATGATTGCGAAGTCGCAGACAGAAGAGGAGCACCTGGTTAATTTGCAGAAGCTGTTTGACCGGTTGAGAAAGTTCAAGCTGAGGTTGAATCCGAACAAGTGTACGTTTGGGGTGAGATCAGGGAAGCTGTTAGGTTTCATTGTCAGTGAGAAAGGGATTGAGGTTGATCCAGCGAAAGTCAAAGCTATTCAAGAGATGCCTGAACCAAAAACGGAAAAGCAAGTCCGTGGGTTTTTAGGGAGATTGAATTACATTGCAAGGTTCATATCTCACCTAACTGCCACGTGTGAACCAATTTTCAAACTGCTTAGAAAGAATCAGGCGATCAAGTGGAATGATGACTGTCAGAAGGCTTTTGACAAGATTAAAGAGTATTTACAGAAACCTCCAATCCTTATACCTCCAGTTCTAGGGAGACCTCTGATAATGTACCTGTCAGTGACTGAGAACTCGATGGGGTGTGTATTGGGACAACATGACGAGTCTGGTCGAAAAGAGCATGCCATATACTACCTTAGCAAAAAGTTTACCGACTGTGAAACAAGATATTCACTGCTCGAGAAAACTTGCTGTGCTTTGGCCTGGGCTGCTCGCCGACTAAGGCAGTATATGTTGAACCATACTACCTTATTGATTTCTAAGATGGATCCAGTAAAGTACATCTTTGAGAAACCGGCTCTCACCGGACGTGTTGCCCGTTGGCAGATGATTCTAACAGAATATGATATTCAGTACACGTCACAAAAGGCCATCAAAGGTAGTATTCTGTCAGACTACCTCGCCGAGCAACCGATTGAAGATTATCAGCCTATGATGTTTGAATTCCCTGATGAAGACATCATGTATCTTAAGATGAAAGATTGCGAAGAGCCTCTTGTCGAGGAAGGACCGGATCCAGATGACAAATGGACACTGATGTTTGATGGGGCTGTGAATATGAATGGTAACGGTGTTGGGGAAGTGCTGATCAATCCCAAAGGTGCTCATATACCTTTTTCTGCCAGATTGACGTTTGACGTCACCAACAACGAAGCTGAGTATGAGGCTTGTATCATGGGAATAGAAGAAGCCATTGATCTGAGGATCAAAACACTTGACATTTATGGAGATTCCGCTCTAGTGGTCAATCAAGTCAATGGAGATTGGAATACGAATCAGCCGCATTTGATTCCGTATAGAGATTATACCAGGAGAATACTGACGTTCTTCAAGAAGGTGAAGTTGTATCATGTCCCCCGGGATGAGAATCAAATGGCTGATGCCTTGGCTACTTTGTCGTCTATGATCAAAGTTCATTGGTGGAATCATGTGCCACATGTTGCGGTGAATCGACTCGAGAGGCCTGCGTATGTGTTTGCAGCCGAGTCTGTTGTGAGTGATGAGAAGCCGTGGTATTATGACATCAAGAACTTCCTCAAGACTCAGGAGTATCCTGAAGGTGCGTCGAAGAATGACAAGAAAACCCTGAGAAGGCTAGCTGGAAGCTTTTATTTGAATCAGGATGATGTGCTGTATAAGAGAAACTTTGACATGGTCTTGCTCAGATGCGTGGACAGACCCGAGGCGGACATGTTAATGCAGGAAGTTCATGAAGGTTCCTTCGGTACTCATGCCGGCGGACATGCAATGGCTAAGAAATTGTTGAGAGCGGGTTATTACTGGATGACTATGGAATCCGATTGTTTCAAGTATGCTCGGAAGTGCCATAAGTGTCAAATCTATGCTGATAAGGTGCATGTACCACCAAGCCCTCTGAATGTCATGAATTCGCCTTGGCCGTTTGCCATGTGGGGCATTGATATGATTGGGAAGATTGAGCCCACTGCTTCGAATGGACATCGCTTCATCTTGGTTGCGATTGACTATTTCACCAAATGGGTGGAAGCAGCTTCCTATGCTAACGTTACCAAACAAGTGGTTACCCGGTTCATCAAGAAAGAAATCATCTGTCGTTATGGAGTTCCTGAGAGAATCATCACTGACAATGGTTCGAATCTCAATAACAAGATGATGAAAGAGCTTTGTAAAGATTTCAAGATTGAACATCACAATTCTTCTCCTTACAGACCGAAGATGAATGGTGCTGTAGAAGCGGCGAACAAGAATATCAAGAAGATTGTGCAGAAGATGGTCGTTACGTACAAGGATTGGCATGAGATGCTGCCTTTCGCTTTGCATGGGTACCGTACCTCAGTACGTACGTCGACCGGGGCAACCCCCTACTCCCTTGTGTATGGTATGGAAGCTGTCCTACCTGTTGAAGTGGAGATTCCTTCTCTGAGAGTTTTGTTGGATGTCAAGCTGGACGAAGCCGAGTGGATTCGAACAAGGTTTAACGAGTTGAGCCTTATCGAGGAGAGACGGCTAGCAGCTGTATGTCATGGACAGTTGTATCAGCGAAGGATGAAGCGAGCCTTTGATCAGAAAGTGCGTCCTCGAAGCTATCAGATAGGTGATCTAGTTTTGAAGAGGATCCTCCCTCCCGGTGCAGATAACAGGGGCAAGTGGACTCCTAATTATGAAGGTTCGTACGTTGTGAAGAAGGTTTTCTCCGGTGGAGCCTTGATGCTTACAACTATGGATGGTGAAGATTTTCCGTCTCCTGTTAACTCAGATGTAGTCAAAAAATACTTCGCATAAATTGACCCGCTGGACAAAAAAAAGAAAGAGTCCAGGCAAAAAAATGGGCATCCTGGCGAACCAAAAAAAAAACAGAAAGAAAAGGTTCGGGCAAAAATTAGGGATAAAAATGAAAAAAATTGTACACCCGGTAAGTCGAAAACCCGCAAGGGCGGCTTAGGCAAAAATGGGTATCCCGGTGGATTGAAAACCCGAAAGGGCGATCCAGGCAAAAGTTAGGGATTAAAGCGAAGACTACAGTCTGAGTTGCTTGTACTTCATCAAGCTTGTCATCTGCCATCTCGAAAGATGTGATCCGTCCAGTCATTCTTCTCAGAAAGCAAGGAGTTGGGAGAAAACTGAGGATCTGTGAGCTATAACAGAATTGGGAAATAGTGGATGCCGTGTTCACGTTGCCATTAGGATAGATTTTTCCTTTTGTGCGCAATTACCTCTTTCTAGGAATTGCTTCCCAATGTATTTGCCTCTTCAGGCACATTTTCAATCAATAAAAGTCGTTATTCAGATAAATAGCTTTTCTGTTTTTATTTTTACTGTTTTGTTTGCAAAATGTCCGAATTTTTGATAAGCATTGCATATAAGAACATGGAGGCTACACAACAATGTGCAGAAAGATGAAACATTTGAAAATCATTTTGAATGTTGAGGACACTTGAGCGTATCTTGTCCGTGTATCCCCTGGGGACATTTTGTTGTGCTGTTTTTTCAGGTTGGTATCTGTGAGGACGTTTCCTCAACAGATATTTTCCCCAAGCAAGTTTGGAAGCTATCAGAACTATGTTCCCCCTGCGGAGACGTCTGTGGATAGTGCCTTCTATTCCCCAACAGATCTAAGGATTGCCTATCCCCAACAGACCTGTATTTGCCGATTTCCTCCCCGAGTGAGGCAGGTTCATTGAATTTTATCTCCAGCATTTATCCTATCTATGGACTGAAGGATATTCCCAGCGGAGTTTACCTTGCCCCAGCAGCAGTGCTATCCTTCAACATGAGTGTGAAGTCGTTTTACCATTCCCCAAGCAGAGTTCCCCGCAGAGTATTTCCCCAAAAGGAGTCTCCCCACAGAGTCAGAGTATCTGATCATTTCGGCTCCCTAGCCAGGGTTCATTTGCATGTTGCATGTAGTAATCATTGCATCTTCAAAAATCGCGTAGCATTTCCATTCCTAAATGGAGCATTACGCCATAGAAAAATCAAACATACGCATTCATATGTTCGAAACCTCACCAGACCGTATCCCCGGCGGAGGCAGATCATTTTGTTCAACCTGTACAACGCATTTGCTACAGTTGCTCCAGTCAATAATTGGTGTTGATAATCCCCATAAAGGTTTATTCCCTCATCTGTTGGTGAAAAGAAAGCCTGCTTCTCCCCAGTGAGACTCCCCTGCAAGTGTTCAGCCTTGCCCGGTCATCTTGTGGATGTCAGTACCCTGTCAGCACCCGCGTGTGTTTGTTTTCCTTGGTGTCGGTAACACCATCTTTCGGTGATCCCCAGTCATGCGTAAGTGTCTGGTCTTCTTTGATGTCTGTAAACATCATCTTTCGATGTTCGTAACGTCGTCCCTCTCCCAGAAGAGTTTCCTCCTCTCCGTTGGTGTCGATAAACGTCGAGTTTTTCCTAGTCATCCGGTGATGTCTAGTTGTACCCTTCCCATGTGGACTTACCTCTCCGTTGGTTTCGATAAACGACGAGTTTTTCCCAGTCGTCCGTTGACGTCTGGTTGTGTTTCTCTTATTCCCATTCATCTGTAAATGTCTGGTCGATCTTTTTGGTGTCTGTAAACATCATCTTTCGATGTCTGTAAACGTCGAGTATTCCCATTCATCTGTAAATGTCTGGTCGATCTTTTTGGTGTCTGTAAACATCATCTTTCGATGTCTGTAAACGTCGAGTATTCCCATTCATCAATAAATGTATGGTCAATCTTTTTGGTGTCTGTAAACATCATCTTTCGATGTCTGTAAACGTCGAGTTTTCTCCCATTCATCCGTCGATGTCTGGTCGAGTTTTCCCATTCATCAGCAGATGTTTGGTTACCTCTCCGTTGGTTTCGATAAACGTCGAGTTTTTCCTGGTCGTCCCCAGTTGGTTACCTCTCCGTTGGTCTTGGTAAACGTTGAGTTTTTCCCATTTCGTCCGTCGACGAATGGTTGTATCCTTTCCAGTCATTCATTAATGTCTGGTTACCTCTCCGTTGGTCTTGGTAAACGTTGAGTTTTTCCTAGTTGTCCGTTGGCATCTAGTTGTGATTTTCTTTTCCCATTCATCGTCGTTGCGATGTCTGGATGTGGCCGTACCATTTGAAAACAAAAAAAACAAAAATACCCAGTAATAAGTATCAGATCCCAGCGGACGTCTCCATTGGTGGATCCCTGTATTGTGCAAATTCTACGGTTCTTGGTATTCAATCCCTGTTTACCCTGAAAGTCTGACAGCCGTTGCTCTCATCCGTTCGGGTTCCCAGCTGATTGAATAGGGGCAGCTGTAGCACCTCAAATTTGCACCTATCATTGTACATACATTTTCATATTAGGTCATAGCATATCATGGTCCACTGCATAGCATTGCATTATCCCAGTTGCCTCAAGTGCAAGCCAATCAAGAAATTAGGTCAAACTGATCAGGAGATCAGTCAGTCAAGCAAGCAAGCACAATTCTCATTGAGCCAAGTCCCTAGGGTTTGTCCAACATGTTCACATAACTTGGGGGTCCATTTGAAGAGTTTTGGTCAAGGATTGGATGTTCAGAGGTCATCAGTTCATACACAGACAGTCAAGAACCCTAGACAGTCAACAGTCAGTCAAAGCAGTGGATGGTGGCCATTCTTGTGGAATTTGGACACCATGCTCATTAATCAAGAGTTCATATGTCTTGGGACATCATTTGAAGTCAAGTTCTCAAGGAATTAGGGTTTGGAAGTCATCAGTCAATGCACAGTCAGCCAGAAACCCTAAAAGTCAACTGTTGGTCAACTGTCCATTTAATCAGTGATTTGATGGTTGGATTTGGTTTGAGAGAGCTTATTCATGTCCATATAGTCCTCATATATCATGTCAAACACCATCATGGAAGAATTTGAAGCCAGATCAGAAATTTCCAAAAAATGGAAACTGGACCTGTAACTGAAACTTACCAAAAATGGAAAGTCTTGATCCTCAAACTTACATCATGATACAAGCTTCAAATGAATTTTTGCCCAACATGAAAGTTGAAGATCTTGTTCTCCCATTTCCAAAAAGTCCAAGAACTCTCAATTCCCATGTATGGTTGGCAAGTTATGATCAAATCATTTTCACAAAATCTTGAACTTCAAAAGGCCATATCTCTCAAACCATTTGGCCAATTTTGGTGGGGTTTTTTCCTACAAGTCACATTTGATCCCCTCTTTCCAAAAATATAAATTTCATGAGCCAAAACATTGCCAATCAAAATGGCATTTTTGAACCTAGCATATGTGAAATTCAAGTTTGACCAAGAGTTGACTTTTTGATTTAATCATTTTTCTACCATTTGGCCAATTGAAATAGCTCAGAAATGTCATTTAAAATGTGTTTGCAAGCTCAATTATGCAGTACATATGGCCATTCTTTAACTTGCTTGAAATTTGGACAAAAGGACACTTTCACCATATCTATCCATACTATCCACCATACCATGCTTTGTACTCTTAAAACAGAAAATTAAAAGATCATTTGCTGTCATTTGAAACCTCAGTAGCAGCCTAAAACCAACAGGAAAAGGCCATGCCAACTTGCTTGGAATTGGGAAGAAAGTACATGTTTTCACTAAATCCATCTCACAAATCCATAAACCATGCTTTGCACTCAAAAAACAGCAGGGATTACCATCATTTTTCTGTCATGAGTAACACTAATTGCAGACAAACCAAATTCACTCATGCTCAAAAAAAACTTCATTTTGGCCATTTTTTCTAAAAAACCAGTAAAACTTCCAAAGTGACAAAAGCATTGCCTTACCACAAAGCAACATCCAACAGCAGGTCCTTTCTTCATTTTTCTGTCAAATGAAACTCATAACAAGAGACCATAAAACACATTTGCATACAGAACTTCACATTCACTAAAAACTTCATTCTTGCATTTTCAAACTCTGTCCAAAAAAAGTTCCAAAGAACTGAGCCTGGCTTTGGTTGTTTCACCATCTTTTCATCATTCTTGAACTGGTAGCATCCACAAGAACACAGTAGAAACCATTGTTCTCTCACTCATTCAAAAAAAAAACACATCTTGGCCATTGTTCAAAATCTGTCAAGAAACTCCAAATAACCTCTCCTTGGCCATTGTTGCTGCATCATTCAAACAACCTTGTGAGCACATTACAACCATTTCCCTCCAACTGGAAGGAGGTTTTCACGACTGTTTTCACCAAGCACTCATCATGACAGTTCATGGTCTGAGCCTTGCCAAGCTTCCTTGAGCTAAGTCATTTGCATCAGTCATCATTGTGGAGGTTCTAAAGCATCTGTTTCAGCCATTGGACACCAACAAACCACTGTACCACGACTGTCTTCAAAAATAGGTGAGTTTTCGACCTCAACCTTTTCCAAAACCCTGATATGCATCTTGTAGACCTCCTTGCCATGAGCATTTTAGACTTTGAATCGAAGAAAATGGTTTGGTATTTTGCAAGTTATGCTGAGTTGAATTTTCACATCTAAACTTGTTTTTGCTTATGCCTTTTTGTTTAACTTGATTTGATGAAAATGATTGTTGGATTGTGTATGGACATTGCTTGCTGATCATGTTGATGTCCTCATTTTTGATTTCTGGGTATTTCGAAAAATTCATGATTGAATGAAAGAGATGAAGTACTGTTACTGTGAAAACCCTAACTTCAAAAAGCCTTGCCCAGATTCCTGTTTGCTTCACATGCCCTTGTTAACCTCACAGCCAATCAAATTATTTCCCTGGCCGCGCCTAAACGGCGTCGTTTTGTTAAGTGGCACAAATAATTACAAAAATGCCACGGCCGGACCCCATGACCCATTAATAAATGTTGTTTTTCTCATTTTTTTATTTCATTAGATCACCAATCTTGTAAAAATCATAACTCCACCAATTTTTATCCAAAAATCATGGGGTTTTTTGTGTTGTGTTCATCATGATCTCTACTTTTTTATCATAATTTTTCCAGAATTTTGTGATCATTGGATTTTAATTTGTATAAGGGTTTGTGACATGTGACCAATTTTTGTACATCTTGCCAAAACATTTGTGAAATGGTGATACTTTACCCAATGGCTCCCAAATTTTTTGTGCTTAAACTAGACACACTCATGGTGATTTTGGTGTAGAGTTTGTGAATTTATCTTATGTGGTTTGAGAGTTATGATTTTTTGAATTAGGGTGTGACAATTTGTGTCACACCATTGATGTCCAACTTCATGATTTTTGATACCATGCTTCTTGACCTCCAATTGATCTGATTTTTTTGCATGAACCTACTCTTGTATGTCTAGTTTACATGTGAATTTTCTTGGATTTATTTGTGGTATTTCCTAATTGTTTGAGATTTTCTCCCCTGGTTAGTCATATGTGGACTTTTTGTGACACTTGTTCCCATTTCATTTGTGAAATTCTCATACTTTATTAGATGGACATGAAACTTTACATGAGATAACTAGACATCCTCATATTTGCCATGGTTTTAGTCCCATTCATTTATCATACACCATCTCTGATTTATGATTTTTCTAAGTTGATGCATGTTTGGTTGACTTCTTTGAGCATGTTCAAAATGGCTTTGACTTTCTGATTTTCATTGACTGCCTTCCACTTGTCCAAATGAGATGAAATTTGACATGCTTACCATGTTATGTGTTAGGGTTGATCATGATTTATTTGGTGATTTTTGGAAATGTTTTAGGTTGCTTTTGAGTTAAGTCTTGCTGTTGACTTCTATGAACTTCTGTTTGCTATACCTTGACCTAATTTGTTCATGAAATGATGATGATGATTGATATGAATGTGAACCCAATTGGTTTTGTTTCTAGATTGTTTGAACATGATTTTGGATGCTTGCCCCTTGCTGTTTTAACTTTCTCATTCATTTTTTACCCTAGGCTTGTCCTAGTGGTCCTGTTACTCACTTTTGAGCTCATGTTTTCAGGTTAATCAACAAATGACCAATGAGACCAATTCTCTTTGATTGAGTTTGCTTAGATATCATTGTCTAACTTATTTTTTTTGTAGGTGGCTTGGCTCACATGCCTTGAGCCTTGTGCCTTGCACATTCATCTACCTCCTGATTAACTGTTAATGTCTGTTCTCTTTTGCTTCGTTTGAAGTTGCATACTAACATCTGCTTGACTGTTTCAGGTGTTTTAGTTGCTTAGTTCCTTGTGAACTTTTTGCTTTGCTTTGCTTGTATAAGCAATTTGCATTGAGGTATGTCTCTTTTACTTCATGTAGTCTGGAAGACCTGGCCTGTTACTTGGCCAGGCAACTGTCTGAAGTCCTCTTTAAGAGGCAATGTTTGTGGATGTTTAATTTTGTCCTTGCATAGAGTCAAAGACCTCCTAAGTGAAGAGGCAATTGGTGGAAGGTAGGGATATGCAATCTATCCCCCACTATTCAGTGTGTCATCTGCTTTGCTCACACCACTGTGTTGATGCATTGCAGATACAAACCCAAGATCTTGTACAATTGTACAGTTGAGTCAGTTATAAATGTGTAGAAGGGTTCCCACTTTCTGAACCCACACATTCTTGTCTTAAGCTCTCCCAGGCCAGGGATAAGAGCTGTGAAGTCTTATCTTCACTCACCTTTCATCTGCTTCACCTTAGCCCCTCAATGGCAAGGTTAAGAGCACATTCACCCAGTTCCAGAGGTTTGTTTGTTGAGGTTGATATGACCCCTCGACTAAAACCTAACCCTTGTTTGAGCCACTTGCTTGTGTATAGTGTGTGCTATCTGTGCTTGTATGTTTGACTTGCTTCCTGTGCAAGTTAGGATTGTTTGACTTGCTTCCTGTGCAAGTTAGGATTGTTTGACTTGCTTCCTGTGCAAGTTAGGGTTAGTTTAGACTTGCTCCCTGTGCAAGTTAAGTTTTGCTTGGCTTGCTTCCTGTGCAAGTTAAGTGTGTGTGTGGCTTGCTCCCTGTGCAAGTCATGATTAGGATAGGCTGGCTCCCTATGCCAGTTAGCTAGAAACCTTAACTTAGGGGTGAATTTGCATGATAACATCTAGGCTCGAGTCGTAGTCTCCTTAGTTGTGTCTCCCTCTGTTATCTGGTTAGGCTAGTCCTCTATCCCTGCGTAGGGGAACTACATCGCCCTGATCTTCATACCAGATGAAGTATGTAGGCAGGAGATTGAGCTGATCTCTCCGGGCGCCCTTTTTCTTTTTCAACCCTTTGTGTATTAACCACCCTTGTGTGTGTTCTGGTTGGAGTCCGACGTAAGTCCAGCGATTGGCAGTTGGTTTCCTGTGTGTGTTTGTTGGTTCGGATGCTGATGTAAGTCCAGTGATTGGCATTCAGGCTCCACGTTTGCCTTTGCCTGCTTTTGTTTGTGTGTGTGTCAGCCGAGCTACGAATGCTCTGATTCTTCTCTCGTCCGAGAAGATACGTATGCATAGGATGCGATATCCTAGCGAGCATGTGTCGTTTCCCCAGTCCGAACTACTTCGACTCTGATGTCTATGCCTGATAGACTAAGTAGGCCCAGGATACGATGTCCTGCCGAGTCAGTTTCAGTCAGTTTTCTTTTGTCTCTTTTCAGCCAGTGTGTGTGTGTTTACGAGCAGTGTTTAGCAACCAATATTCCTTCCTTTTGTGCGTGGATCCCGTAGAGTACTACGGATGCGTAGGGGTGCTAATACCTTCCCTTCGCATAACCGACTCCCGAACCCATTCTCTTTGGTCGCGAGACCATGTCTTTTCCAGGTTTACTCTGAGCGTTTCCTTTCCCTCTTTTGGGATAAATAACGCACGGTGGCGGCTCTGTTGTTTCTTTCTTTTCCCGCCGGTTTTTCGCGTGATGCGACACTCTTCCTCCATTGTTAACCTAGCCTCCATCAAATTAAGCTTCACTTTTCTCATAGCTCCACTCACTTTAACCTCATCTCACCTTCACAAAAATTGTTCTCTCGCCGTCCTCTACACAGTGACGGTTGCAGTTTTCACTAACCTATTCTTTGGATTTTGAGAAATTTTTGTCAAGTACCATTATGCCCCCAAAGTGTGCAAGCAAGGAGAAGGAGGTAGCCACGTCTTCTCGACGAAAGCAACGGGTTAGACGCTCTACAAACCCTCATGGCATTTTGTTTGACCAACCGAATCATCAAGAGAGGTATGTGATTCTAGCTAAACGTAAGCTTATTCCGACCCGATATATGTGTGATGCTACCCTGGATGAGTTAGGTTTGAAAGAAGAGGTGCACCGCATGTTCCACAACATCGATATGTTGGAATACATGCAATTCGAAGCACCGACCTTCGCTCGGATCACCCTTGAATTCTTGAGTACGGTTGAGTTCAAGATGAGGAGAAGGTGGACAGGTTCGGAGATGGAATTTTATGGGCAAATTACTTTCCGCTTGTTTGATGAAGATCATGAATTATCGGTTGAGGAACTTGGGAGTATTATGAGACTCCCGGTATCTGGACCCGGAACCCCTCCGGACACTTTTTCTGCTATTGATTTCTGGCAAGCTATTACAGGTAAAACTGGATATAACCCTAGCTCGGGAAAAGCTTCTGGAATTCATAACCCGTGCTTCAGGTATGCACAAAAAGGGTTAGCATACACCTTGTTCGAACGGGGTGATAGTACTAGGGTTGCGGCTAAGAGAGAATTATTTTTTCTGTATTGCATGGCCCACAATGAGCGAATCAATGCAGCGGCTTTCTCCGCCAATTATCTGAAACAGGTTGGCCATGCAACTACTGGGGATATTTCTGTAGGTGGTATGATCACGCAGATTGCGGGCCACTTCGGGTATGATCAACTCCTGATGGAAGAGACTGCAGTAATGGGCAAGACTAAGATTGACATGCACACGCTAGTCAATCAACAAATGATTGCCATCAGGCCGACTCATTACGCTTTGATGATTCACAATGTGGAAGTGCTCGCACTACCTGCACCTGGGTCCATTAGCATTGCCAATGCTGCTAACTGGTTGTACACAGGTTCAGCCCAAGCGGTAGGGGAAGATACGCAATTTGACCATGACCTTTCAGGTGAGGACATGGAAGAAGATGAGAGGCAAGCTACCCACGGTATGCCACCCCTACATGATTCGAGCCTACATGGTGAAGGCTCCTCTTTTATGTCTCAGGACCAGTGGGGTTGGATCCAGACGGAGATGGGAACTCTCCGCACCGAGCAGATCAAACAAGGTGTGGAATTAGATAGACAGAGTGTGGAACTGTTCCGGCAAGGGACAGTCATGGATGACATGCAGGCCATGATGCAACGTCTGATGTTGTATTTCCCGCACGATCCCCCGCCTCCTCCACAACAGTGATCACTGTAAGTCCCCTTCGTGTTTGAATTTAAACATTGAGGTCAATGTTTAGTTCAAGTATGGGGGTTTTTTTCTCCTTTCATGTTTTTATTTTCTTTCAATATGTTTTGTTTTTGTTATGTTATCATTATATTAGTATGTTTGTTTGTTTTGTTTGTTTTCTGTTCTTTTGGACCTACTATGTGTACAAAGTGATGAGAAACGGTTGGACGAGCCCGGGATCAATGGTAGTGGATGAATGACACCCCTCAAACTTAGGCTGATAAGGCACCCCGGAAGTTAATGCAACCTTGAGAAAAGAAGTCGGACACAATTTGGGGACACCGAACCAAGAGAGCGGTATGGAAAGACCAAGTCAGAAAAGAACCACATAACACGAGGAGACTTCAGAGCTTGCAAGCTAACCAACATGGTGAGATCACAAAAAGCCAAACACGAAATATCAACATGAGAGTTCAGCCAGATATGACTTTATCACTCTGATTTTGCGTATGTCCTGTTGACACGTCACAGCATGACAACACACACTGAGGCAAGTTGTTTGTTTAGCCAGGGCCTTTCGAACCATCCCTATCTGTATGTTTCCCTTCGTAAACCCCGTTGAGCCTTAGCCGTTTTATTCATCGTAAACCCCATGTTAACTTTTAAGCATTATTTATCATAAACCCCCTGTTAAGTTTTAATCATTCATTTTGTTTCATAACTCGGTATGATTGTGTGAATGGCAAGATGTGCAATAAAACTAAGTTTGGGGTGGAAATCTTGAAAGAGAAGGCAACTGCATAATAAGAGATCATACAAAAAGAAAAATAGTATGTATTTTCTTTAAAAGAAAAAAGAAAAAAAAAGAAAAGAAAAACAAAAGAGAAAAATGCACTTGCCGAGACTTAAGACTCTAATACATATGAAATGCTCGGAAAATTCGAGTAGAAAAAGAGTCAAAAGAGTGAAATTAACCCCCAGAGTATACGTGATGCACGAGAAAAAAGAGAAAGAAAAATCACACAACATGACTACCGAGTTCAAAACCCTTTGTTATCCAATTTTTTTGTTTATCCCACCGTACCCAAGCCCCGTTACAACCTAAAAAGACCTCAAAAAGTGTGTGGAATCTGCTGTGGTAGTGACATTAGAATGTATTCAAAGTTAAGAGTTTGGTATTGCATACTGTGCTGTGAGTGTACACACCTAACCCTGAGAGATATTGTGAGTGTATGAAAAGCTTGCAGGTGAAGAGGTTTCTGATGTGGAAATGTGGTAAATTGCCTGAATCGGAGAGACCTGAAACTCGATTGGAAAGGAAGAACACAAATGGTGAAAGACTGGGTTGCATTGTGGAAAATGAATTCGGGGGTGACCTTTGTTTGGACTCAATACATCACTTGAGGACAAGCAATGAGACAAGTTTGGGGTTGTGATCGGTCACCATTTCCATTGAATTCCCGCCGTTAATCCGACATATTTTCATCACTTTGGTAAGATTTATGTTTGTTTTTAGTTGCTTTGGAGTCATTTATCATGTTTTGTTGGTTTGGCATCGCATTGCATTCGATTACAAGTTTATGTCAAAAAGATCTCGTTTATGCTTCGTTTGGTAGTGTCATTGTTACAGGCCATTGCACAGGTTTAAAAGCAAGAATGGTGAAGTTATGGACACTCTGAAAGGCGAAAGTATGAAGAAACAACAGGTCAACACGGGCACCCGTGTGCCACAACACTGCCCGTGTTGTTGATCAGGCAGAGCAAAAGAGGAGAAGAAAAACAAAGATCAACACGGGCACCCGTGTGTCACCACACGACCGTGTTGATTAAAACAGTGCATTAACACGGGCACCTGTGTAGAGGAACACGGCCCCTGTTGTTGCCTCTGTAGCTTGTGCTAAAAATAATTATAAGGGAGAGCAACACGGGCACCCGTGTGGTGACACACGACCCTGTTGATTGGACGCAGCTTGGAAAACCTAATTTTTGCTTTGTGAACCGATTCTGCTCATTAAGGGTAGTTTAGACCTTTTGCTTGTAAGAGATTCATCTGAAGCTATAAGAAGGCTTGGAAGAGAAAGAAGCAGGCACTTTTTGACGGACGAAAGAAAACATTGCATTGGAGAAGATAGCGAATACGAAGGATTTGAAGACGACGAGATTCAAGGGCATCAACCATTGAAGATCAAACTCTCCTAATTCTTTGTAATGTCTAATCTTTACATTATGAGTTCTTTAAGTACTATGAGAGGCTAAACCCCCTGATGCTAGGGGGTGTCCTGATGTTATCGCATGCTATGAATTTGAACCAATGATTTCTTGATTACTATGTTACGTATTTCAATTCAATTGTGTGATGTTATTATGCTTTTGTATTGGACAAATACAAATTGATCTATGACTTCCAATAACAGGATTGTGATTGTTAGGGTTTTTACACAATTGGGTTTATGAATGCATCATCTAGGACTAGTAACTTTCGTAAATCACCGTAAACCTTGATATTTTGTATGATTAAAACCAATGATTAATTGAATGGACATTTGAGTAAGAATTGGTAGTTTAATAGTTTCTTCCTTAAGGACTTAAGTAAGAACATTCTGAGGTTAGGTGATTGAATGTTTCATATGTATTAAGGAAATCGTGACTGAATTCATAACCGGTTAACTCAACCACTCACCCTAGCATCTTTTATCTTAATCAATTATTTTTACTATTTTTGTGTTTACTATTATAAATTCCAAAACAACCAAACCATTATCTTTTTGTTCTGATAGAATCAAATTAAAATAAGTATTTCCTACGCAATCCTTGAGATCGATACTTGGAAATAAAACTCCTTATTACTACATTGGTAAAAATAGTACACTTGCTATTTTTCCGATCACATTTGCATCCCCTTCTCTCCTCTTCTGTCCTCCTAAGAACGACTTCTTTGACCCCGAAGATGATCCAACCCCATGTTGGATCTTACATGTCTTCAAGTAGTTCTCCACCCTCTCACCGGTAGAGACCACATCAGCAAAATTTGAGGCGTTGCAAATAAGATCCAGGCAGTGTGTTCATAAACATGTTGGCCCTCTCTTTTTCCAACATCGGAGGCTGAACATGGGAAGGCAACTCTCTCCAGCGTTGAGCATACTCTTTGAAGCACTCGTTGCTCTTGAGAGACAGATTCTGGAGCTGAGTCCTGTCAGGTGCCATATCCGCATTGTACTGATATTGCTTCACAAAGGCCTCAGCCAAGTCTCTCCAGCAACGAATATGGGCTCTGTCTAGCCTCATATACCACTCCAAGGATGCCCCAGCTAGGCTGCCCTGGAAGAAGTACATGAGCAGCTTCTCATCATTAGAATACGCGATCATCTTGCGGAAGTAAGCTTGTACATGAGTCTTCGGGCAAGAGTTGCCATTGTACTTATCAAACACGGGGACTTTGAATTTTGGCAGAACTCTCACGCCTGGGACCAGCCCCAAGTCAGCAACATCCACACCAAGAGCATTCTGCCCTTCCATAGCTTTCAACCTCTCTTCTAGTCTCCGAAACATAGGGTCCATACCATGGCCCATGCCAAAGTCCTCCTGAAGCAGAGGGATTTGATCCTCCTGATCATCATGGATGGGTTGTTGACCAAGGTTGCCATGTGGGATTGGGATAGGCCCCGGTCTATTGGGTCCATTAGCCTCTCCAGCAGAAGGATCAACCACAACCTCCGGTTGAGTAGTAAGGGGATTCCCCTGTACCAACAATCTAATCTCCTGCTGTCCCTGAGCCACTCCTTGGACCACTTCCATGAACTGATTCATGCGAATCCTCATCTCAGCGAGCTCTGCTTGTAAACCTTTTATTGCTCTCTGTTGATTCCTTCGGGTACCCTATCGGTGAATGCCTGAGTCAGCTATCCTAATAATGGAATACCAAACAAGATGAGAACATTGTGGCGGTACCTGTTATGCAAGACATACTAATGAATATGCAAATGCAATGACATGTTTATCAATTTTAAAGGGTATTCTACCCCTTGATTCCAGTGTCACATTAGATAAACAGTGTAAGAAAACCCCGACTATAATCAAGAAGAAGATATAAACCCCTAGGAATAGATAAACATGATGCATGCAATGCTTATGATTTAATTTTTATATCAGATGAACTTTAGAGTCTTATTTGCAAATTTTGGAGATATTAAACGTTTATCACATACGGAAATATCACGTCAATTAATATTTGGAAATGTTTTTACGCCAAAGAAGTACAGTCTTGGTAACCAAATACAATACAAGAGAGAAGGAAAATGAACATCCTATGGATCCCTAGAAGCAATCGTCCAAAGCCCTCGAGACTGGAAGATAAGCTGCACGAAGCCTCTTCACCTCCCTCTCATAGGCTGCCTCCATATCTGCCTTCTCTTTGGCGAGTCGATTATACTTCCTCTTCCAAAACTTGGAAGACTAAGGAAGTAGAGAAGTCAATGCGTCATCAGGATCATCAATAACCTGGTGCTCAAGGAAATCTATCAAAGCATCCTTCTCTCTGATCTGCTGAAGCAACTCTCTCGTTCACGAATCTAAGCACGTGAATGGTCTTCGTCTCTCAACTCCTCTACTCCTTGGCTAGGGAGGGTTGAAGGCCCAGCCACAACCAAAGGTGTGGGTCTTCGATACTCATAAGGCATGAGGTACTCAGAAGCTCTCCTCCTAACCCAAGAGGTATAGGGTTCCAAAGCGATACAGTTCTTCGGACCTAGCTCCTTCTTTCCTTTCTTATGGATCTTGCGCCAAGCGCGGACCATCCTGCCCTTCAAGCCTTGGGGATCTTTACCCTCCTGAAAGAACACACCCTCTAACAGAATGTTATTGGGTTTATCCTTTAGGGGGAACCCAAGCTGACGACGTGCCAAAATAGGGTTGTAGTTAATTCCACCGCATGTACCAAGAAGAGGTACATTGGAGAATTCACCACAAGAGTCGATAATCTGCACACCATCATATACACGGTTGTACCAAAAGATATCATCATTAGTGAGAGACATAAGTCTCGTGGACCACCATAGACATCCTTTGTTCTCCTTGAAGGCGAGCGTCTGAGGCAAGTGCGAAATAAACCACTTGTACAACAGAGGCAAACAACACACAATGGTACCACAGCCCTTTGCATTCCTCATATGCAAAGAGAAATAAGTGTCACCCAACAGAGTATGGACGGGATTACGAGTAGAGAAAATCCTAATGGCGTTCACATCCACAAACTTGTCGATGTTGGGGAATAACACTAGCCCATAGATGAGAAGTACAAATATGGCCTCAAAGGCGTCCTCACTCATGGCCTTCCCAAATATAGTAGCTTGATCAATGAGGAAATCAGACGGGAGACCTTGAATTCCACCTTTGGTAGACATATGAGCACCAATAATAGATTCATCTATACGCAACAGATCAACAATCTCTTGAGAAGAAGGAACTCTCTCCAAGCCACTGAACGACAACTGGTCTAGGATAGGTATGCCCACAAGATAGGCATACTCCTCAATCGTGGGCAAAAGCTGGAAATCCGGAAAAGTGAAGCAACGGTACAAGGGATCATAGAACTGCACCAACACATTCATTAGACCTTCATCCACTTGAGTATCCAGAATAGACAGAAGCTTCCCATGACGAGCCTTGAATTCCAAGGGATCTAATACATAGGATGTCAAACTCCTTAACTCTTTCAAGTTGGGTTGTCTGAAACTGTACTTCTTCGTATTCCTTCTTTGCTTATCCATGTCTGAAAATTTGCAAATAGACCTCTTAAGTTCCTTTAAAGTTTTCTCATTGTTGATGATATGGATGTGTATGAATGCATGAATGCATGGATGCAACAATCACACTCAAGGATCAAGCAAATAACACCACACAAAGGTCATGGGATGAATCAAGTCATCCTTAATATCAATCATCCATTTTGGTGGATTATGGTTTACACCTTATCAACACCCAAGTTCCATTGATATTAAGGATACACAAGAACAGACCAACCACGAATCAAGGGTTTGTTGCGAGTCGCGAGCATGGAGTCTTGGTTAAGAACCACCCAAAGGGAGTGTACTATGGTTAAACTTGACAATCATGTTCTACAAGAGGTTCCCATAGTCATCATCCCATCTTTCGGATATTATCAGATAAACGACTACTCGTATTCCAAAAATATTCTCAAGAGAGACTCTTATGAGGGTAGTATCGCATAACAATCGTATCAAATCTTACACTTGAACGATCTTCGCACTACGTCCTAAAAATAGGCCAAGATGGGCATGGTAAACTAAGGTCCTTGGCTTCTAAAGCATATATTGGAAAGAGTAATGCCTAACCACGACTACTCGTGTGACATTATTGATCCCAACATAACCTCCACCAAGTGAATGGGCTTGCAAGTCAACTTGCTAAGGAATAACTCCACACAAGTCAACAAGACTATGTCGTTCTCCTATCCTAAGTGCACTCGAGTTCGGGTATAGAGCTCATCTCACGAAGATCACCAAGCATACAAGGAATTAATATTCAAACAATTCAATCATTACATACAATACAGTAATCCCAAATTGCACAAAAATATGTCACAAAGCAATATATAACAAATATGAAAAATAGGCAAAACCCACTAGGCAAATGATATTCCACAGCAGAGTCGCCACTTTTCTGTAGCGGGGTATTCGTTACCATTAGAGATATTGACTAAATCCAAGGTAAACCATACAAGTCGAGTCGCCAGCGCACTTCTATTTATCCAAAGGAATGGTTAGAAAGCGAACAAAAACCTTAAAGTTTTATCGAATAAAAAACTAGTAAAAATGTCAGAGATCTGGGTAAGGGGGTTGTCATACCCCGATTTTGGTCCTGAATTTTTTATGTTTTTATGTTTGGCATGCTTGGCCTAACCTTATTTTGGTTTTATATGAGGATTGGTTTTGATTCAAAGTCATGGTGTTGTGATTGTGGATACATCCATGGTCTGGGTCATCTGAACAACCAAGTTTTCTTGTGTTTCTAACCACTTGCCAGTCATGTTATTGGTTCATGGATACTATAACCTTATGGTCTTATCTCATGGTTTTGTTCATACACATTATCAGTCAAGTTATTTTCTTTTCAAGAATCAAACATTCAAGTTATGATTAAACCAATTGTGAAACCAACTTCAAACCATTTTGTTAATCCATTTCAATTTTATTACATTTGATTCCATACAAAAATACACAAAAATTGACACTTTGACCAACAGTTGACTTTTTGGTCAACATTGACCAAAGTCACCCAAAATCCAAATACCCTAAATTTCACCATGATTATCAATACATTGTCCATTTACAAAGAAAGTGCCAAGAAAATAAGTTTGGACCATTTGTTGACTTTGGTCAACAGTTGACTTTTTGGTCAACTTTGACCAAAGTCAACCCTAAAATTCTGAAGCTCCTCCCAATCTCCGTACTTCGCTGGCTGATCGACCGGCAACATATGTCGGGGGTTCATCACCAACATCGAGAAGCGGTAAGGAATCCACGCCCAAATTCAGCAGGCAATCAATGTCTCCAACTGCCTCTAGAAGCAGTAGCTCTATTCAAAGTCATGATCGTGACCCATTCAGCTCACGCAGCAAAGGTTTTGTTGCATCATTTGGCGATGATGATCTAGACTCTCTTCACTCCATCCCAGTGGGTAGCTTAGACAAATTGAGTTCAAGAAGAGATAGTTCTTTTTCAACCAACAGAACTCCTGCCATTCCAAAGAAATCACCCAGGATGATGTCCCCAAACTCTGCTCCTAAAAAAATCATTCGACTCTGCTTTCCGTCAAATGGATAGGAAAAGCCCTCAAAACATGTTCAGGCCACTTTTATCAAGTGTTCCTAGTGCAACCCTTTATGCTGGCAGTGCAAATTCTGCACATCGATCCCTTGTGTCTAGGAACTCCTCCATGGCAACAAGCAGCAATGCAACCTCTGACCGAGTAACAATTTTTGCTCATGATACTGAAGGGATTGACCATAGTCAAGATGATATGGCATGTGAAACTGACAAGATGTTATATTCTGATTTACATGAAGAAGTGTTTGCCTTTGATAAGATTGAGGGACTAGATGCCAATTTTAAACATGAGATCAACAAGGAATCAGTTGATCTTCTGCAAAATCAAAACAAAGGCCCCAATACTGTTTTTGGTCCAACTGATGCTGAAGGCAATGAATGTTTAGAAACTTCTCATGTCAGAGATGTCATTTCTGAAACTGGTAGTTTTGAAAACACAGCAATCTGTTCTCAATGTGGTTGTTATTATCAAGTCATTATTCAAATTGAGGAGAATATTGAGCTTTGTCCACAATGCAGCAGGAAAACCACATTGTTGAGAGCAAACCTCCCTGAGACAGTGTTGGCTGTATTTGAAGGTTCTTCAGAGATTTCTACAAACATGCCCAAAGAAGAAGAAAATTCAACAGTTGAAACGGGCCAGCTAAGGACTGCATCTGAACTTTCTCAATTTCCCCTTGGCGAACATGGTTATGACGAAAGTGAAACTTCATGCAGCGAACTAAACCGGGTTCAACCATGGCACAAAAACAGACTTGCTGTGATCCTGCAATGAACCAAATTGCCAAGTTGTAAGACCAAGTCAAGGCATTAATGAGCAGTGCACTTTTCAAGATCTTTCATCCACTCATCCACTCTGTTCAAGGAGGAGGGTTCTGTTGAGAAGGCTACCCATTGATTTTGTGTCCAAAAATCCAAGTTTGTTCTCCTTGTGAAATCTGCTCCGCCTTGGATTATCAATATTTTTATCCTTGCCGTTTTTGCTAAAGTACTCTCCTGAGGATGATGCAGGAGAGGGTGATCTCACATGTCTCAATGTCTTACCTTTTTTGGGCTCCAGGATGTCTGAAGAGTACCCGCATTGATTTTTAAAAAAAAAACAGCATTTGTAGGATGCAATTGGGTTGATTTGCTGACCAAAGGTCGATGAATGTTCCTGTGGCTCCAGAGGATTAACTTCCACCACAATTTCTTACTTCCAGAAGGGAGAACTTGACTAGACGAACGCCTTTTCAACATCACTTTATCAGCACTGCGCTGAGTCATCACAGACCTGGGACTTTCTAGATTAATCATCTGATTTGCTGATAATTCCTGTAAATTCTCAAATGACTGTGACCTTGAAGATGGAAAATGATGAGCAGTCTTCCGTATTATACCCCTTCTTTCCAGGTTAGAACAAGATCGCTTCAGCTTTGGAAAATCCCAGAAGTCACACTTGCCAATCCCAGGATCACTGACATGCCCACTCAGGATTAAATCAATGCTCTTTTTGTTGTATTTATCGTCTCTGTCTTCCAATTGAATGTTGACTCGTTTTTATTTAAATTGGGGGAGTTCATCTCTTTGCCTGTTAGATCATATCCTCCCTTGCTTGCAACAGCTTCATGAACTTGGAGATCAAAATCAGATAGCTCTCTCTTGATGGAAGGTGAATCTTCATGCTCATCTCCCCCGTCATAAGCTTCTTGTACTTCAGTCTTCATTGGACTCTCAAGACTCATAACCTTCACATTGCACCTTGAATTCATCTGGGAGGTTTCTGGCTTTAAATCACGACTCTTTGATGATATCGTTGGGTGTCGTACTTTGGCATGCAACTGTTCCAAGTCTCCTTTTTGAAGATCCTTCAATGCCCTGAAGAGACAAAGCAAGTAAATTATATGTTTACTCCAACCTCAAAAAGACAAAACCAGACATGATATCTGAATATATGTCATTCTTACCTTGATTTTGTTCTTCCTTCCAATCAAAACAGAAACGCACCTACACATGGCCATGACAGAAGATTAAGCTTGTTCTGAATCCTTTTGTATTCAACCTCTCAAATACACAATCCTATTGCCTTTACATCACTACCCCGTGACGGAGAAGATTGAATCACATTGGAGAAGATTGAATCAGAGAAAGTTAGCCATAATCAGTGGGAAGAAATAGGAGCTTGTCCAAATAAAACTTTGGACCAGAAAGCCAAGCACCAACGCCTCCTGAAGTTGGTGGAGATATGATTATAGAGTTGGCCAGAATAGTATATGCATATGCTGATGCCTCAGCTCTTCAAAGTTCCATCAATATCTGTAGACCTATCCAATTGAAAACCAACCAATGGTTTAGAACTTCAGATAAACAAATATCCACTAACCCCAACAAAACTGGAGATTACAGGTGAAGTAAAACTTACCACAGGTTTCAGCCCAAACACCACCTGCAATGACCAGTTGTGAGCATTCCCTTAGCACTCCCTACTCCCATGATCGCCCTGCATGATGAAAAACCCTGTTACACCCCACGCATATTTGCAGTAAAGTATGTCTATTACAGCCAGCCACATTGTGATAACACTATCATCAAACAAACTGCACCAGGAGGGAAGAACAATGGCAATATTAGTAAGGCAATGTAGTTCATCAATTGCAAGTGGCACCATCAACATACAAAGCCATAGCCAAATTTGCTGCAGCAGAAAGAACAAGTAAGCAGTGAACCAAAACACCATTCTCAATCATTTAATTCTAAGGTTACCTGCTACAGCCAAAGAACCATCAACCTTTTGAGTCCTCATTCACAAACCAACTGAGTTTTCACAAAAAGTCACTGCAGTAAAAAACACAAATTAATTACCAAGCAGTTAATTCAAGAAATATTCCCAAATTGGAATAGAAACAAAACAGAGAGGAATGCTCAGATGCTCAGATTACCTGTCTCAAATCCATACATCAAAGGGGTCAATCCAGTTTCTGAACATCAAAGGTGCTTTGCAGAGCTACTCTTCTGGATTACCAAAGGCACCTTTGAAACCCTAATTCACAGAAATATAAAAGGAGAGAAATCAGTAAGAGAGGAGGCGATTTTGGAGAGCACAACAGAGAAAATTGGAGGCGAAAATCTCAACCGAAACCCTAAAGTCCCAAAATCGAATACCTGGATTGGGAGGCCAACTTCTTCACGCCTTTCATCGCCGCCGTGACACTTTGTGAGAATTCTCCCTTTTTTTTCCTTTTATCATTTTCGTGTGTTTGTTGATAGAGACTTTACTGAAATGCGATTAAGGGGTTTTGGGTGTGAGTGAAAGAGACGCGACTGTTGAGTCATGAGAGACGCAGTGTTGAGAGAGACGGAAGCGGCTACGTTGAGAGGGAGAGATTTCTCTGAGCTTGAGGGGGTTCATGAGGTTGAGGACGATGGCGATGAATCATTTTCTTTTTTTCCTTTTTTTAATTTTTCTTTTATTATTTAATTTAATTTGTTTTTAATACAAAAACCATAAAAAATGTTTATCTTGTTCTTAAATCTTTTTATTTTTTAGCCCGGTTCATATATTTAACGTGGTATCTCGGTAGCAGATAAGGATGAGTGGCCTGGTGGAGAAGGGTAGTGTTCATATTCTTGAGTGGGGTGGGTTCAATACTCACGTGTGACACCTTTTGCTTTTGATTTTATTTTTCTTTTAGCATTTTTTATCCTTTTAGTATTTTGTTAATATCTTTTTTTTTATGTCTATTATAATTTCATTTGTTAGTAAATGCATAGTTCAAAAACCATTTTTTTTCAAACTATAAAAATCATACTTTCTCGATTTAACATCGAGCCCATTTTTTACCCCCTTGTAAGTCGATTGCTTTTTAAGCATCGCCGTCGACCTCACATAGCTTACTCTTGGGCTTCCTTACAATGAGACATGTCCCTTGCACTTACACTCATACATTGTTTAATGCTTCATTATTTCATTCTTTGATTATTTGATTTGATCATATACTTGTTTAAATATCTTATTGTTTGATTGTGGCCTACTTGTATGGTGTATGAGGCATGTATTGTTATTGCTTGATTGCCAGGAACAACCCCCATTCATAACAAATGTACCCCTCTCCCATGAAATGTATAATATTCTTTCATTCTTTATTCATCTGTTAATACAAGAATTAAAATGAACATTCGATAACCATTTCAAAACAAGATCAAAACCTCGATCCAACGTCGAGTAATCATTTTTCAAAACCTAACAGAACCAGCACGTATTCATCCACCCTTTTGTAAGTCGATTGCTTTATGCATCGCCATCAACCTTGTAAGCCGATTGCTTTATGAATCGCCATCAACCTTGTAAGTCGATTGCTTCATGCATCGCCATCTACCCTTATCCCTAACACTTCTCCTTGCTCCATTCGTCGATTCTTGTTCCGATTAGGTAGCACCCATTAGGTAGAACCCTTTGTATGATAACATAGGTAGGATTCCCATATCCTTTTGCATGCTAACATTAGGTAGATATCCCCATTTGTAAATCCTAAACACTTAAGTGCACATTGCATGACAACTCTAGGGCAGAGCTTCCCCTTTTCTTTTAGACCTTTCCGAGCGTCTCCGATCTTGTGGCATGTAGTCCGTTCTATTGCAAAGAGGTAACTGCCTAAGACTCGATTCAGCGAGCTGCGACACCTACTGCTAGGACGTGAACACATCGCCCACTCTCCTTTGACACAACTGGTGTCCTCCTTTGTAAGTCCATATTCAGATGGCAACCCCTATGAAGGGGAACTACATCGCCCTGATCCTTGTTCCAGACGAGGTATGTAGGCAGGTGGTCGTGCGAGACCACTCCGGGCACCTTTCTTTTTCTTTTTGTGTGTGTTTTGGTTCGGATGCTGATGTAAGTCCAGTGATTGGCAGTCGGGCTCCACGTTTGCCCTTTTGTGTGTGTTTTGGTTCGGATGCTGATGTAAGTCCAGCGATTGGCATTCAGGCTCCACGTTTGCCTTTGCCTGTGTTTGTTTGTGTGCGTGTAGCCGAACTACGGCAACTCTGATTCTCATGTTCAGATGAGATACGTAGGCACAAGATGCGATATCTTGCCGAGTTTGACTAACAACTAACAACTAATCCTTGTTTGCTTTCGCCCTCGTTGCGATCCTTTCTCTCGCCCTCGTTGCGATCGAGACCTTTCCTTTCTCTCGCCCTCGTTGCGATCGAGACATTCCCTTTCTCTTGCCCTAGTTGCAATCGAGACCCTTTGTTCCCGTAGTTAGTTGAACTACGTTTTTTTGCTCTGATTCTCATTCCCGATGAGATACGCAGGCATAAGACGCGATGTCTTAGCGAGCACACATCTCTTTAACCCATAGGTACCCGAGCTACGAAGACTCTGATTCTCATATTCAGATGAGATACGTATGCAGTGGATGCGACATCCGTGCGAGTCATTTCTTTGACCCCTTTCTTTTAAGTAAATAGTACATTAGATAAACATACACCCTTTAGACAAGAAACAACAAGAGTGGATCCCGTAGAGTATTACGGATGCGTAGGGGTGCTAACACCTTCCCTTCGCATAACCGACTCCCGAACCCAAGATTTGGTTGCGAGACTTTGTCTTTTCCTTTCCTTCTCTTCAGGTTTACTTCGAGCGTTTCCTTTCCCTCCTTTGGGATAAATAACGCACGGTGGCGACTCTTCTGTCATTTTCTTTCTCGCCGGTTGTTTTTTCGCATACCGTATTTTTCGGGTTGCGACAACTGGCGACTCTGCTGGGGACTGGTTTCCCTAAGCGAGTCCCTCCTAGCTTTTGTAGGTTTCTTGTTTGTTGGTTGTTTATTGTTTTGTACAGTTATTTATTTTCTGCATTTACCTGCTTTACCTTATTGCATTCATGTACATATGCTTGTTGTATCTGTGGGTTGTTTGTTTGTTGGGTTGGGACTGTTCTATGAGAGATAAGCCCACTACCCAGGTTTGAGTGTACACATAGGTGTTAGAGTGGATAGTCATGAGGCTTGCGTGGTATGTTGCTACGTTAAGTCGTTCATGAGACCCACATTCCAGACGAGGTTTCTTTTGGATATATTCTGTCCTATGGGTGTTCCATAACGACAGATATTCCTTTAGAAATCGTCGACTCTGGAGACCATTTCCCGAGAACTCAGTCGAGGCCTCTCCTCCGAGACGTGATTATGTTAGCTCTGGTGGGCGCATTCTCGCTGATCAATCCGAGGACCCCGAGACTGGGAACTTGCTTTAGGATGTCCTGTTGAGGGGAGTCAGCAGAGGTCTTTTATCCCGTAATAATGCCAAACCTTCAGTGGTAAACGTATTATTCTCGACTGAAGGGCTGAAGCTGACAAACTTCTGTTCTTAGAACCTATCAGTGAGGGGAGGGTTTGATCTCTATGGATACGGTTTCTGCCAGTGGTGCTGTGATGGTGACTTTGGTTCAGCCAAATTTATGGACGTTTATTTCTGGGACGCCGGAGTTCTGTCCGTGGTTTATCAGCGGGTTCCGTTTATTTCGGATCCCTGGGCTGAATCTGTGGGTGCTCACTCAGATGGTGACTCAGTTCTCCAGACATGGGTTCAGATGCCAGTTGATCAGATTGACTTTGGGTTTCAGATGGTTGTGATCAGAGTTCAAGCCGAAGCTTCGGATCTTGTGTGCTGAGATGCACAACCTGCCAGTCTTGGCTCCACCATTTGCATCATAGCATGTTTATTTTCCAAAAAAATAATAATGCATGAAAAAAAAGTTAACTCGCATGTGCATATCCTTTTCAGGATCATTCATGATAAAATAGCATCCGCATTCATATGCATATCATGCACATATCATCCTTGCATTGCAGACATGCTTGGGAGAGACTTCTCACTCTGGGTTTTGACTGAGACTGGATTGTTGATCATCGTCCGCACCGCAACCAGATTGAATCATCAAAGGAGTATGGATCAAGTCCAAGCTGAGTCGGCTGAGATGAGGGCAAACATGGCCCAGTTCATGACCATGATGCAAGGAGTTGTTCAGGGGCAAGAGGAGCTGCGTGCCTTAGCCCAAAGACAGGACATGGCTCAGTTCATGAGCATGATGCAAGGGGTTGTTCAGGGGCAAGAGGAGCTGCGTGCCTTAGCCCAGAGACAGGAAGCTGTGATTCTGCCGCCCAGTCGTGCTTCACCAGAGAGGGTCCCTGTCAATTATCAAATTACTGCTGTCACTATTCCCGTCAACAACTATGCCGTGGGTGAAGATTTGAGGGGTATTATAATTAGTGGACAACCCCTTGCTACAGAGATTGTTAATGTCAGAGCAACTCTTGCTCCGGTTCGCCATCCTGGCTCTTCGAATCCTTCAAGTTCTAAAAAGCCATCCTCTGGGGCACCCATAAGGGGAGAGGGTGAAACAAACGTTGTGCACCGTCGGAGGAGTGTGAACAAAGGACAGTATCGGCAAGTTGCTGCTGTGCCTATTCCAGCCACTCAAACTCAACAACAATAGAGAAGACCAACTCAGCAATATCAGCATCAACAACATCGTCCTCAGCAGCAGACTTACCGGCCTCCCAATGGTAATCAAGCCAGTACGAGTAATGAGAGGAAGAAGATCATTTTTGATCCGATCCCTATGTCCTATGCAGAGCTGTATCCCTCTTTGATAGAGCGGAACTTGATTACTCCCAGAGACCCGCCGGCTATACCCGTCAACCCTCGGTGGTGGTATAGGCCTGAACAGCATTGTGTGTATCATTCGGGTGCTCCTGGTCATGATGTGGATAGTTGTTTCCAGTTGAAGATGAAGGTTCAAGACCTTGTGAGGTCAGGGATTCCGAGCTTTGAAGACTTAGGTCCCCGTGTTAATCAAGCTTGAAGACGGCAAGTCCCGGGTTGGTGATGGTTATTCTTCTGAGGTCTTCAACGAAGAGGTTTGTTCAAAAGCAGAAGTTGCTGATGCAAAGGATACTGACAGTTGTTATCCCTGGTGGGATCTATCGCAATTGGGTCACTGTGGGCGTTCCTACGGTCGTTCATAAGTCAGAGTAATAATCACTTTGTTTAAAAAACCCTTCTCCCATGCCAAAAGGAGAAGTGATGACATTGTTGGCAACATTTTGTGCAATGATATTTTCATTCAAATAAATTCATGTTAAAACATTTGTTTTTCCATTTGTTTTCCCTTTTCGCTTTTTGCATGAAATTGGTGATCACAAAAAACCTTAAAAACAGGAATAAAAACAATCTTTTCATCTGCATAACGATTGTCTTGTTTGATTTCCAAAAAGCTTTTCATATCAAAATCATTATGCAAGTTGTTTCTTAAACCCATTGAACACAATGATCTGACGTCATCTCCCAATTGTGAATTCCCTGTATTCGAAGCGGAAGAAGATGATGTTGAAGGGATTCCTGACGAGATTTCCCGACTTCTTGAGCAAGAAAAGAAGATCACTCAGCTGTATCTCGAGAATCAGCAGAACAGCCAACTGGGGCATAAAAGAAAAAGAAAAAAATAAAATACAAAGAAAGAAGAGGGTGCAAAATCAAAAGAAATCAGAATCAAAAGAAAGAAAGAAAGAAACGAAAGAAAAAATAGCACCCTCAAAGTCCCAAGTTGACTGATGCTGAATTCGATCGAAAGGAAGAGATCAACTGCCATGTGTCATGGTCAGTCATATCAGCAGAGAGTGAAAAAGCATTCAACAAGAAGGTCAAGCCTCGTGTGTTCCGAGAAGGTGACCTTGTGCTCAAGAAAGTCTTGTCTTTCGTGCCCGATTCCAGGGGCAAGTGAACTCCAAGCTATGAATGTCCATATGTTGTCAAGGGAGCCTTTTCAGGCGATGCTTTGACACTTACAACAATGGATGAAGAAGTTCACTCGTCCTGTGAATCCCGATGCAGTCAAGAAATACTTCGCCTAAAACAAAAAAAGAACAAAAAGCTCGCTAAGTCGAACACCCCAAAGGGCAACTTAGGCAAAAAGGAGCGTCTCGGTGGATTGAAAACCCGAAAGGGCGATCCAGGCAAAAGTTAGAGACATTGGAAAAAAGAATTCGCATCCCGCTAGATTGAGCACCTCACACTGGGGCAATCTAGGCAAAAATTAGGGATTTGGCAAGTAACTGCATCTTAACAAGACTGTGTTCTATATCTGTCATCCGTCAGGAATCCTCGATGCGTCGTCGACTGAAGCTCTGAATACATCGAAGTTCAGAATGGTAGAGTAAGGGTCATTATGTTCAATGTAGCCCTCTCCAATATATATCACCGATTTCAAACTTGTACAGATCTATGGAGTCTCGCCCTTTGCAGACTACCATTCCATCACATCAATTTGAGCTTTTATCCAATTATTTGCACTCTTATTTGTTTCAACTCAACAAACGTTTTGCATGTTTTAATTGATAAAGTATCATTGTTTTTCAAAATAAATAAATTTTTCAAAATTGTTCTCAAACTAAGTGAATATTCACAATGATGGAAGGATACTTAGGAGACCCACAGTGCTCTCCCAAGGGCGGTATGATTACCAACAGGTAAGACAATTGTTCGTATCTCGAGCATGACTGTATCTTTTCCCTGTAGAACCTCTCATGGTTTCTCCTCAGCGAGATTGCCCAGTGTAGTGTTGGTTGAAGTTGTTCATCTTCATGTCCCCGGCAGTGCAGTTTTTTTTCTTCCAAGTCCCTATTAGCACCTATAGTGGGGCATCCCCAGTAAAGTGCTGTTTGAGCCCTATTGTGGGGCATCCCTAGCAAGTTTGCTGTTTGGACGCTTTTTGTGGGGCAGTCCTAGGCAGAGCATTTATTGAAGACTTCAACTTTCCTCTCTCCAGCAGAGCAGTCTTCCTCCCTCCCCCAGCATGGGTGCTATTCTTGGAAGATTCAGTATTTGGTGGATTGACATCCAGTACTCCATCATGTCCTCAGATAGATCCCCAGCGGAGTTGTTAGCATGAGGAGCTTTATTAAGGCCTATCTATCTTCATCAGAGATCTGGTTGCTTCTGAGTATCTCTGATTTCCAGCACGAGTTGTTGTGGCGCGTCCGCCAGTATGTTGAACTCTTTTCTCCGGTTATGACCGACGATCCCTCCGGAAGCCTCTGGTGGCCTTCCTCCCCTGCAGGATGGTGTTGCTCCCTGATATCCCAGTCTCCAGTGGATTTTCTCGTCTCTCTGGTGACTTTGGTTTTCCCTCCGGAAGAGTGGTACCGGATGGTTGATTCCCGGACCTGTGTGTTGAGCACGTCTGTTTGTCAGCATTCATCATACATTTTTAGGTATCATGCATACACGCATAATCATAGCATTCAGATACTCATGATGCAGCTGTTGCCGTGTATCTGTTGATGGTTGTCTCCTGCTATTTGTTGATACAGATCTCTCCAGTAGATCCTCCCTAACAGATTTGAGATCAGTGTCTCCTCAGCGAGCCTGAAGGTTACTGCCTTCCCAGTAGGGTTTGTGTTGATGGTTTTCCCTCAGTGAGATCCCCAAGCGGATCGGGTTCGGAGAAAATCATCCCCAGTAGAGATAAGAATGGGTTGCCCCCCTAGTAGGGCAATCTCCAAGCAGTTCGGGTTCGATGGAGTACATCCCCAGCAAGGTTTGTCTTTCCCCAGTAGGGTGGAAGTTGACGTGATTATAAGATCCTCAGCACAGTTCCTGGAGTTCCCCGGTGTTGTCTCTGGAGGAGACGTGTGTTCATGCATTCATCATTTAGATAAGCATAACATACTGCATCATTAGTGCATAGCATTTCCATGATCATGGGGCATTGTGTAAAACAAAAAAAAACTCATGCATCAACATTGCAAACGTGTCCATTAGCCCTAGGCCGTGGTGACCAGCCGAGATTGGGTTGTTGGAAAGAGTTTAGCATCGCGCCATTGGATCGGCTTCAGAATTGGGTTCATCAGCATGGTTGAGAGGTTGGTACTTTCCCAACAAGTGACTCCTTAGTTAAGTGGGTATCCCCAGCAGTGTTACTCCCCGAAGTTGGCATCATTTTGCAAGCTTGGTTCAATTCCCCTAGCATATGTGGGCATGTTTGATCTCTCCATATAGAATCGACCCCTTAAGCAGAAAATGCCACCATTCCTTCTGCGCTCCCCACCGAGATACATCCTCGTGGATGACGGTTGCTTCCGTTCCCTCCCTAATGGGATGAGTTTTCCCTATTGAGTTCTTTCCTCATTAGGATGAGTCTTGATTCAGTTTGCCTTTTTGGATCGATCCTAAATTGGCTTCTTGTTCGCTGTCTCTTGTACTTCTCTGGGGCATAAATGAATGGTTGCTCACTAACCGACACTCATTCATCTCACCCTCAGCGGAATTTTTGGCTTCTACCTACAAACCGGTAGTTGTAAGTCCTATTTTTGTGGTTTTCTACCTACTAACTGGTAGTTGTAAAATCCCACTTTCATCCCCTAGCAGAGTTAACCCTTTGTGCTCATCCTGGTCGAGGACTGGTTACTTTTCTGTGGTTTTCTGCCTACAAACCGGTAGATGTAATCCCCTCTTTGTGGTATTGATAGTCTTGTCCCCTTTGGATACTTGCCTTGATCAAGCAGTATTGTCCCCATTGGGTCTTCCCCTTCTTCTTGGATACTTGCTCCGAGTAAGCAACTTTATCCTCTTTTGATTGGTCATCTTTTGCATACCTAGTCTGGTACCCCGTTGCCTTTCTTTTCAGTCGTTTATCCATTTAACAACCTACAACCCGGTTATGGATAATCTTCCATGCGAGTGTATTATCTACGTTTTGACGGCTATAGATAATATATCTCATGCACTCTTTGGTCAATCTTTCGATTGTTATCCCCAACTTGCATCTTTGGCACGCGTGCCGGCTCACGTATCACTGTTTTGTTATCTTCGCCGATGCTGATAGACATGAAGTTTTCCCGGTATCCAGACCGAAGTGGCATTCAGGCCAGTTTCCGATTTCCAGATCGAAGAAGTTCTCAACAGTCAGGACGAAGAACTTGTGGTGTTCAGACCAGAATTCCCGGTATCCAGACCGAAGTGGCATTCAGGCCAGTTCCCGGTATCCAGACCGAAGTGGCATTCAGGCCAGTTTTCCCGGTATCCAGACCGAAGTGGCATTCAAGCCAGTCTTTCCCGATTTCCAGATCGAAGAAGTTCTCAACAATCAGGACGAAGAACTTGTGGTGTTCAGACCAGTTTTCCCGGTATCCAGACCGAAGTGGCGTCCAGGCCAGTTTTCCCGGTATCCAGACCGAAGTGGCGTTCAGGCCAGTTCCCGGTATCCAGACCGAAGTGGCATTCAGGCCAGTTTCCGATTTCCAGATCGAAGAAGTTCTCAACAGTCAGGACGAAGAACTTGTGGTGTTCAGACCAGAGTTCCCGGTATCCAGACCGAAGTGGCATTCAGGCCAGTTCCCGGTATCCAGACCGAAGTGGCATTCAGGTCAGTTTCCGATTTCCAGATCGAAGAAGTTCTCAACAGTCAGGACGAAGAACTTGTGGTGTTCAGACCAGAATTCCCGGTATCCAGACCGAAGTGGCGTTCAGGCCAGTTCCCGGTATCCAGACCGAAGTGGCATTCAGGCCAGTTCCCGGTATCCAGACCGAAGTGGCATTCAGGCCAGTTTTCCCGGTATCCAGACCGAAGTGGCATTCAAGCCAGTCTTTCCCGATTTCCAGATCGAAGAAGTTCTCAACAATCAGGACGAAGAACTTGTGGTGTTCAGACCAGTTTTCCCGGTATCCAGACCGAAGTGGCGTCCAGGCCAGTTTTCCCGGTATCCAGACCGAAGTGGCGTTCAGGCCAGTTCCCGGTATCCAGACCGAAGTGGCATTCAGGCCAGTTTCCGATTTCCAGATCGAAGAAGTTCTCAACAGTCAGGACGAAGAACTTGTGGTGTTCAGACCAGAGTTCCCGGTATCCAGACCGAAGTGGCATTCAGGCCAGTTCCCGGTGTCCAGACCGAAGTGGCATTCAGGCCAGTTTCCGATTTCCAGATCGAAGAAGTTCTCAACAGTCAGGACGAAGAACTTGTGGTGTTCAGACCAGAATTCCCGGTATCCAGACCGAAGTGGCGTTCAGGCCAGTTCCCGGTATCCAGACCGAAGTGGCATTCAGGCCAGTTCCCGGTATCCAGACCGAAGTGGCATTCAGGCCAGTTTTCCCGGTATCCAGACCGAAGTGGCATTCAAGCCAGTCTTTCCCGATTTCCAGATCGAAGAAGTTCTCAACAATCAGGACGAAGAACTTGTGGTGTTCAGACCAGTTTTCCCGGTATCCAGACCGAAGTGGCGTCCAGGCCAGTTTTCCCGGTATCCAGACCGAAGTGGCGTTCAGGCCAGTTCCCGGTATCCAGACCGAAGTGGCATTCAGGCCAGTTTCCAATTTCCAGATCGAAGAAGTTCTCAACAATCAGGACGAAGAACTTGTGGTGTTCACACCAGTTTTCCCGGTATCCAGACCGAAGTGGCGTCCAGGCCAGTTTTCCCGATATCCAGACCGAAGTGGCATTCCAGGCCAGTTCCCGGTATCCAGACCGAGGTGGCATTCAGGCCAGTTTTCCCGGTATCCAGACCGAAGTGGCACTCAAGCCAGTCTTTCCCGATTTTCAGATCGAAGAAGTTTCCGACGATCAGGTCGAAGTACTTATGGCATTCAGGCCAATTTTCCGGTATTCAGACCGAAGTGGTATTCAGGCCAATTTTCCGGTATTCAGACCGAAGTGGTATTCAGGCCAATTTTCCGGTGTTCAGACCGAGGCGGTATCCAGACCGAAGTGGCATTCAGGCCAGTTTCCAATTTTTAGATCAAAGAAGTTTCCGACAATCAGGTCGAGGCAACTTGTGGCATTCAGGCCAGTTTTCCGATTTCCAGATCGAAGTGGTGTTCAGACCAGATATCCGGTGATCAGACCGACATTGATACTCTCATATTCCGATGCTTAGTGCGGCGCTCAGGCCTTGGGTATTCCTGTGTTACCATTTATTTTGGTATCCAGGTCAACTTTCTGTTTCGGTATTCAGGCCGATTTTCACCGTACCAGACGGACTCTTCTATCGAGATTGCTTCTTTGCCGATTCTGACAGACATTGTTAACTATTTCATGGGGATTCAGGATCAAAATCCGGGTCTTCTTAGTATTTAACCGTCTCCCACCATGATCATATGAAGAACATCCTGTTTCATATTCTCTAGTTGAAGACGCTTAAATAGGGGCAACTGTCATACCCCGATTTTGGTCCTGAATTTTTTATGTTTTTATGTTTGGCATGCTTGGCCTAACCTTATTTTGGTTTTATATGAGGATTGGTTTTGATTCAAAGTCATGGTGTTGTGATTGTGGATACATCCATGGTCTGGGTCATCTGAACAACCAAGTTTTCTTGTGTTTCTAACCACTTGCCAGTCATGTTATTGGTTCATGGATACTATAACCTTATGGTCTTATCTCATGGTTTTGTTCATACACATTATCAGTCAAGTTATTTTCTTTTCAAGAATCAAACATTCAAGTTATGATTAAACCAATTGTGAAACCAACTTCAAACCATTTTGTTAATCCATTTCAATTTTATTACATTTGATTCCATACAAAAATACACAAAAATTGACACTTTGACCAACAGTTGACTTTTTGGTCAACATTGACCAAAGTCACCCAAAATCCAAATACCCTAAATTTCACCATGATTATCAATACATTGTCCATTTACAAAGAAAGTGCCAAGAAAATAAGTTTGGACCATTTGTTGACTTTGGTCAACAGTTGACTTTTTGGTCAACTTTGACCAAAGTCAACCCTAAAATTCTGAAGCTCCTCCCAATCTCCGTACTTCGCTGGCTGATCGACCGGCAACATATGTCGGGGGTTCATCACCAACATCGAGAAGCGGTAAGGAATCCACGCCCAAATTCAGCAGGCAATCAATGTCTCCAACTGCCTCTAGAAGCAGTAGCTCTATTCAAAGTCATGATCGTGACCCATTCAGCTCACGCAGCAAAGGTTTTGTTGCATCATTTGGCGATGATGATCTAGACTCTCTTCACTCCATCCCAGTGGGTAGCTTAGACAAATTGAGTTCAAGAAGAGATAGTTCTTTTTCAACCAACAGAACTCCTGCCATTCCAAAGAAATCACCCAGGATGATGTCCCCAAACTCTGCTCCTAAAAAAATCATTTGACTCTGCTTTCCGTCAAATGGATAGGAAAAGCCCTCAAAACATGTTCAGGCCACTTTTATTAAGTGTTCCTAGTGCAACCCTTTATGCTGGCAGTGCAAATTCTGCACATCGATCCCTTGTGTCCTGGAACTCCTCCATGGCAACAAGCAGCAATGCAACCTCTGACCGAGTAACAATTTTTGCTCATGATACTGAAGGGATTGACCATAGTCAAGATGATATGGCATGTGAAACTGACAAGATGTTATATTCTGATTTACATGAAGAAGTGTTTGCCTTTGATAAGATTGAGGGACTAGATGCCAATTTTAAACATGAGATCAACAAGGAATCAGTTGATCTTCTGCAAAATCAAAACAAAGGCCCCAATACTGTTTTTGGTCCAACTGATGCTGAAGGCAATGAATGTTTAGAAACTTCTCATGTCAGAGATGTCATTTCTGAAACTGGTAGTTTTGAAAACACAGCAATCTGTTCTCAATGTGGTTGTTATTATCAAGTCATTATTCAAATTGAGGAGAATATTGAGCTTTGTCCACAATGCAGCAGGAAAACCACATTGTTGAGAGCAAACCTCCCTGAGACAGTGTTGGCTGTATTTGAAGGTTCTTCAGAGATTTCTACAAACATGCCCAAAGAAGAAGAAAATTCAACAGTTGAAACGGGCCAGCTAAGGACTGCATCTGAACTTTCTCAATTTCCCCTTGGCGAACATGGTTATGACGAAAGTGAAACTTCATGCAGCGAACTAAACCGGGTTCAACCATGGCACAAAAACAGACTTGCTGTGATCCTGCAATGAACCAAATTGCCAAGTTGTAAGACCAAGTCAAGGCATTAATGAGCAGTGCACTTTTCAAGATCTTTCATCCACTCATCCACTCTGTTCAAGGAGGAGGGTTCTGTTGAGAAGGCTACCCATTGATTTTGTGTCCAAAAATCCAAGTTTGTTCTCCTTGTGAAATCTGCTCCGCCTTGGATTATCAATATTTTTATCCTTGCCGTTTTTGCTAAAGTACTCTCCTGAGGATGATGCAGGAGAGGGTGATCTCACATGTCTCAATGTCTTACCTTTTTTGGGCTCCAGGATGTCTGAAGAGTACCCGCATTGATTTTTAAAAAAAAAACAGCATTTGCAGGATGCAATTGGGTTGATTTGCTGACCAAAGGTCGATGAATGTTCCTGTGGCTCCAGAGGATTAACTTCCACCACAATTTCTTACTTCCAGAAGGGAGAACTTGACTAGACGAACGCCTTTTCAACATCACTTTATCAGCACTGCGCTGAGTCATCACAGACCTGGGACTTTCTAGATTAATCATCTGATTTGCTGATAATTCCTGTAAATTCTCAAATGACTGTGACCTTGAAGATGGAAAATGATGAGCAGTCTTCCGTATTATACCCCTTCTTTCCAGGTTAGAACAAGATCGCTTCAGCTTTGGAAAATCCCAGAAGTCACACTTGCCAATCCCAGGATCACTGACATGCCCACTCAGGATTAAATCAATGCTCTTTTTGTTGTATTTATCGTCTCTGTCTTCCAATTGAATGTTGACTCGTTTTTATTTAAATTGGGGGAGTTCATCTCTTTGCCTGTTAGATCATATCCTCCCTTGCTTGCAACAGCTTCATGAACTTGGAGATCAAAATCAGATAGCTCTCTCTTGATGGAAGGTGAATCTTCATGCTCATCTCCCCCGTCATAAGCTTCTTGTACTTCAGTCTTCATTGGACTCTCAAGACTCATAACCTTCACATTGCACCTTGAATTCATCTGGGAGGTTTCTGGCTTTAAATCACGACTCTTTGATGATATCGTTGGGTGTCGTACTTTGGCATGCAACTGTTCCAAGTCTCCTTTTTGAAGATCCTTCAATGCCCTGAAGAGACAAAGCAAGTAAATTATATGTTTACTCCAACCTCAAAAAGACAAAACCAGACATGATATCTGAATATATGTCATTCTTACCTTGATTTTGTTCTTCCTTCCAATCAAAACAGAAACGCACCTACACATGGCCATGACAGAAGATTAAGCTTGTTCTGAATCCTTTTGTATTCAACCTCTCAAATACACAATCCTATTGCCTTTACATCACTACCCCGTGACGGAGAAGATTGAATCACATTGGAGAAGATTGAATCAGAGAAAGTTAGCCATAATCAGTGGGAAGAAATAGGAGCTTGTCCAAATAAAACTTTGGACCAGAAAGCCAAGCACCAACGCCTCCTGAAGTTGGTGGAGATATGACTATAGAGTTGGCCAGAATAGTATATGCATATGCTGATGCCTCAGCTCTTCAAAGTTCCATCAATATCTGTAGACCTATCCAATTGAAAACCAACCAATGGTTTAGAACTTCAGATAAACAAATATCCACTAACCCCAACAAAACTGGAGATTACAGGTGAAGTAAAACTTACCACAGGTTTCAGCCCAAACACCACCTGCAATGACCAGTTGTGAGCATTCCCTTAGCACTCCCTACTCCCATGATCGCCCTGCATGATGAAAAACCCTGTTACACCCCACGCATATTTGCAGTAAAGTATGTCTATTACAGTCAGCCACATTGTGATAACACTATCATCAAACAAACTGCACCAGGAGGGAAGAACAATGGCAATATTAGTAAGGCAATGTAGTTCATCAATTGCAAGTGGCACCATCAACATACAAAGCCATAGCCAAATTTGCTGCAGCAGAAAGAACAAGTAAGCAGTGAACCAAAACACCATTCTCAATCATTTAATTCTAAGGTTACCTGCTACAGCCAAAGAACCATAAACCTTTTGAGTCCTCATTCACAAACCAACTGAGTTTTCACAAAAAGTCACTGCAGTAAAAAACACAAATTAATTACCAAGCAGTTAATTCAAGAAATATTCCCAAATTGGAATAGAAACAAAACAGAGAGGAATGCTCAGATGCTCAGATTACCTGTCTCAAATCCATACATCAAAGGGGTCAATCCAGTTTCTGAACATCAAAGGTGCTTTGCAGAGCTACTCTTCTGGATTACCAAAGGCACCTTTGAAACCCTAATTCACAGAAATATAAAAGGAGAGAAATCAGTAAGAGAGGAGGCGATTTTGGAGAGCACAACAGAGAAAATTGGAGGCGAAAATCTCAACCGAAACCCTAAAGTCCCAAAATCGAATACCTGGATTGGGAGGCCAACTTCTTCACGCCTTTCATCGCCGCCGTGACACTTTGTGAGAATTCTCCCTTTTTTTTCCTTTTATCATTTTCGTGTGTTTGTTGATAGAGACTTTACTGAAATGCGATTAAGGGTTTTGGGTGTGAGTGAAAGAGACGCGACTGTTGAGTCATGAGAGACGCAGTGTTGAGAGAGACGGAAGCGGCTACGTTGAGAGGGAGAGATTTCTCTGAGCTTGAGGGGGTTCATGAGGTTGAGGACGATGGCGATGAATCATTTTCTTTTTTTCCTTTTTTTAATTTTTCTTTTATTATTTAATTTAATTTGTTTTTAATACAAAAACCATAAAAAATGTTTATCTTGTTCTTAAATCTTTTTATTTTTTAGCCCGGTTCATATATTTAACGTGGTATCTCGGTAGCAGATAAGGATGAGTGGCCTGGTGGAGAAGGGTAGTGTTCATATTCTTGAGTGGGGTGGGTTCAATACTCACGTGTGACACCTTTTGCTTTTGATTTTATTTTTCTTTTAGCATTTTTTATCCTTTTAGTATTTTGTTAATATCTTTTTTTTTATGTCTATTATAATTTCATTTGTTAGTAAATGCATAGTTCAAAAACCATTTTTTTTCAAACTATAAAAATCATACTTTCTCGATTTAACATCGAGCCCATTTTTTACCCCCTTGTAAGTCGATTGCTTTTTAAGCATCGCCGTCGACCTCACATAGCTTACTCTTGGGCTTCCTTACAATGAGACATGTCCCTTGCACTTACACTCATACATTGTTTAATGCTTCATTATTTCATTCTTTGATTATTTGATTTGATCATATACTTGTTTAAATATCTTATTGTTTGATTGTGGCCTACTTGTATGGTGTATGAGGCATGTATTGTTATTGCTTGATTGCCAGGAACAACCCCCATTCATAACAAATGTACCCCTCTCCCATGAAATGTATAATATTCTTTCATTCTTTATTCATCTGTTAATACAAGAATTAAAATGAACATTCGATAACCATTTCAAAACAAGATCAAAACCTCGATCCAACGTCGAGTAATCATTTTTCAAAACCTAACAGAACCAGCACGTATTCATCCACCCTTTTGTAAGTCGATTGCTTTATGCATCGCCATCAACCTTGTAAGCCGATTGCTTTATGAATCGCCATCAACCTTGTAAGTCGATTGCTTCATGCATCGCCATCTACCCTTATCCCTAACACTTCTCCTTGCTCCATTCGTCGATTCTTGTTCCGATTAGGTAGCACCCATTAGGTAGAACCCTTTGTATGATAACATAGGTAGGATTCCCATATCCTTTTGCATGCTAACATTAGGTAGATATCCCCATTTGTAAATCCTAAACACTTAAGTGCACATTGCATGACAACTCTAGGGCAGAGCTTCCCCTTTTCTTTTAGACCTTTCCGAGCGTCTCCGATCTTGTGGCATGTAGTCCGTTCTATTGCAAAGAGGTAACTGCCTAAGACTCGATTCAGCGAGCTGCGACACCTACTGCTAGGACGTGAACACATCGCCCACTCTCCTTTGACACAACTGGTGTCCTCCTTTGTAAGTCCATATTCAGATGGCAACCCCTATGAAGGGGAACTACATCGCCCTGATCCTTGTTCCAGACGAGGTATGTAGGCAGGTGGTCGTGCGAGACCACTCCGGGCACCTTTCTTTTTCTTTTTGTGTGTGTTTTGGTTCGGATGCTGATGTAAGTCCAGTGATTGGCAGTCGGGCTCCACGTTTGCCCTTTTGTGTGTGTTTTGGTTCGGATGCTGATGTAAGTCCAGCGATTGGCATTCAGGCTCCACGTTTGCCTTTGCCTGTGTTTGTTTGTGTGCGTGTAGCCGAACTACGGCAACTCTGATTCTCATGTTCAGATGAGATACGTAGGCACAAGATGCGATATCTTGCCGAGTTTGACTAACAACTAACAACTAATCCTTGTTTGCTTTCGCCCTCGTTGCGATCCTTTCTCTCGCCCTCGTTGCGATCGAGACCTTTCCTTTCTCTCGCCCTCGTTGCGATCGAGACATTCCCTTTCTCTTGCCCTAGTTGCAATCGAGACCCTTTGTTCCCGTAGTTAGTTGAACTACGTTTTTTTGCTCTGATTCTCATTCCCGATGAGATACGTAGGCATAAGACGCGATGTCTTAGCGAGCACACATCTCTTTAACCCATAGGTACCCGAGCTACGAAGACTCTGATTCTCATATTCAGATGAGATACGTATGCAGTGGATGCGACATCCGTGCGAGTCATTTCTTTGACCCCTTTCTTTTAAGTAAATAGTACATTAGATAAACATACACCCTTTAGATAAGAAACAACAAGAGTGGATCCCGTAGAGTACTACGGATGCGTAGGGGTGCTAACACCTTCCCTTCGCATAACCGACTCCCGAACCCAAGATTTGGTTGCGAGACTTTGTCTTTTCCTTTCCTTCTCTTCAGGTTTACTTCGAGCGTTTCCTTTCCCTCCTTTGGGATAAATAACGCACGGTGGCGACTCTTCTGTCATTTTATTTCTCGCCGGTTGTTTTTTCGCATACCGTATTTTTCGGGTTGCGACAGGGGTTGGTTATGCAATGGGAAGGTTTTAAGTACACAAAACATCCTAGGTACTCCTAGGGAGCCCTTTTCATAAGTGTTGTTCTAGTCTAAAGGGTGCAGGTATATCTAAAGTACTATTTACTAAAAGGAAGGTTAAAAGAAAATGACTCGCAAGGATGTCGCATCCACTGCCTACGTACCTCATCTGAGTATGAGAATCAGAGTCTTCGTAGCTCGGCTACCTATGGGTTAAAGAGAAGTGTGCTCGGTAAGACGTCGCGTCTTATGCCTACGTATCTCTTCTGGAATGAGAATCAAAGCAAAACGTAGTTCGGCTAACTAAGGGTTAAGGATTGCCATCTGAACATGGACTTACAAAAGAGGACACCAACTGTGTCAAAGGAGGGTAGGCAGTGTGTTCAACGTCCTAGCAGTAGGTGTCGCAGCTCGCTGAATCGAGTCTTAAGCAGTTACCTCTTGCAATAGAACGGACTGACATGCCACAAGATCGGAGACGCACAGAAGGTCTAAAAGTGGGGAAGCTCTGCTCTAGAGTTGTCATGCAATATGGACCTATGTGTTAGGATTTACAAAGGGGAACATCTACCTAATGTTAGCATGCAAAGAATAAGGGAATTCTACCTATGTTATCATACAAAGGGTTTTACCTAATGGGTGCTACCTAAACGGAACAAGAGTCGACGAATGGAGCACGGAGAGGAGTTACGGATAAGGGTAGATGGCGATGCCGGAGGCAATCGACTTACAGGTAGATGGCGATGCCTGAGGCAATCGACTTACAAGAGGATGGATGAATGCGTGTTGGTTCTGTTAAGTTTTGAAAATGATTACTCGACGTTGGATCGAGATTTTGATCTTATTTTGAAATGGTTATTGGATGTTCGTTTTAATTCTTGTATTAACAGGTGACTAAAGAAATAAATATTATACACTTTATGGGAGAGGGGTACATTTGTTATGAATGGGGATTGTTTATGGCAAACAAACAATAAGAATATATGCCTCATACATCATACAAGTAGGCAACAGTTATCAATCAGATCGGATAAATAAACAATATATAATCAAACCAACGAATCAAATAATGGAGTATTTAAACAATGCATGGGATTATGAACATGTTAAATAATCAAGCAATAGAAAGCATGAATGAGAGAAACAAGTATAAAAGATAACACATGAATCAAACAGATGAAAATATATACACACGAAGGGTCCACTGAATAATTTAATCAGGAAATGAGGTAAGGACCAAATAAAATCAAGGTAAAAGGCCTCTAATACATGGCATATGAGATGAACAAGGGAGGATCAAAAGATCTCTCCAATTGCCATAAGCAATCCCTAAGTCAAACATCGATCATAAAGAAGTCAACTGAAAATTTAAGTCAACTTTAAAAATAACAATTAAATAGCAAATTAATCAAGAAAATTATGAAAAATTAAAATAAATGAGGTGGGGTCAGGAAACCATCATCCCCCAAAAAGATTTTAAAAATAAATAAAATTGGTACATAAATTAATTAAAATAAAACAGAGGTCAAATCAAAGGTCAATTAATGAGACTAGGTTAGAAATAAATTAAGAATAAATAGTAAATTAATCAATAAAATTATGAAAAATTAAAATAAATAAGGTGGGGTAAGGACATCATCATCCCCTTAAAAAGATTTTAAAAATAATGAGAATTGGTATGTGAATTAATTAAAATAAATTAGAAGTCAAATTAAAAGTCCACCAACCAAACTAGGTCAAATATAAATCCAAAATAAATTGAAAATGTGAAATAAAATTCCAAGAAAAGGTCAGGTTGACCATGAGATAGTGGTTAACCTTCATCCTAAAAATAAAATGCTAACAATAATTTTAAGTCATAAAAATAAAATCAATAAAAAAAGTGTGTTAAAATGGACCAGTTAGAATAAATAATTAAAATAAAATATTAATATTAAAAAAATACGAAAATAAAAATTATATAAAATTAATAAAACATTAAGAAAGGTGAAAAATATTTTTGGGTAATTTTATGGACGAAGAAAATATTTTAAATAAGAAAAAGAAATATGAAAATGGAAGGATTAATGGTGATGAACATGGTAAGCAAGCGTAAATATATCAAAACATGGCCATGGAAGAGATGATTACCTAATGGAAAATAGAAGTGGAATGGAATCTGATATGTGATGAAGCTTTTCCTCCTTTCCACGAAATTCCAATGCTCCTTTAGGGTTAGGGTTTCAGCTTCTTAAATAGGGTGGATTAGGTGTTCTCATGGGCTTTTTTAATAAGTCATTTATCCATAAGAATAAAAGTGTGAAGTGGGGTGTAAAATGTTGTTATTTTGGGCAAAACTTAAGTGAATGGATGTCCAATGCATGGTCAAAAGAGGTAAAAAAACGTGACTGGTTTGTGCAGCATGCTTAGAAAATCTGATTGGGCCAGCCAGACCCAAAATCTGCCTAGAAAATCATGTCATGGTGCCCACTTTAAATGAATGTATCTCTCAAACCATGGATACAAATGAGATGATTCCAAAAAGATGTGAAAGAGGACATGGCAAGGTACAATTATTGTGAAGAAAGTATTTTCAAATAATGCCTTGAAGTGCAAGAAAACTGACCAAGAAGTCTTGACAAAAAAATGTCTCACTTTGACTAAGCATAACTTTCTCAATTCTAATCCAAATGAAGTAAACTTTATATCTCTAGAAAGCTTGGAACAAGAGGAACAACTTTCATGTTGGAGAAATTTTCAAATGGATCTTTTATCTTGATGCAAAATGGGCTTAAAGTGAGTACAACGATCATGAAAACTTGCCCTAAATGGAAAGTCAACCATTTCCAAATTAAGTAACTTTTCCAATTCCTGATTAAATGATGAATCCATGATCCAACCTTGATCAAATTTCACATGTATGATCCCCTAGGCATGGATTTTTAGATTCCACTCTCAAAATGTCAGGAGTTGACTTTTTGCCCCCACAGTTGACTTTTCCCAAACTGTCTGATTCCCGATTCCATTGATCAATCGAAGCACTTCTAGCTCAAATAAAAAGCTAATTTTTTGTATGTAGACCCTTGTGGACATATGGAGGGCCATGGAAAAGAGTTTCACCCAAAGAATTAGAAATAAACTGATTTTGTACCAAACCCTAGTTTTAGGGCAGAATGATCAGGAACTGATTACACTGATTGCCAATGGATCTTTCTGAGATAATTGTGAATCTTCCTAGGCCAAGATGCCTCTCTAATAATGACATGGATGAGATCCTCTACTTCTAACCAAACATTGTTTGTTGCAGGTAGCCATGAAACCCTAATTTCTGATTAAATCCAGATGAACACTCTGATAGCTTTGAATCCTTCACTGATGAACTGAGGACCATAATAAGATACTTGGACCCCCCTGAGATCCTTGAGACTTGTATACTTAGAAAATGAAGTCCAATTCTCAATCTTGCTTTATGTGGGCTCCTTCTGTGAAGGAGTGATCGATCAAAACTTGATCTTCATGTCACTAATGCAGTATGCAATGAGTATGACCTAATATGATGCTAATGAAGTGTAAAACATAATCCCATGCTTCCAGGAAAAATGAAGGGTAAATTTTGGGGTATTACATATTGTTTTCGTATAAGCCAAGTATTAATGCTCTTGGCCCTTTTTAAAAAATAGGTCATTTGTTAGCAAATTTGATTTCTGTGTGATTCATTACCATGTTCGTGCATTCATCATGTTCATTCATCCGTAGATACCTTAGTTTTAAATAAGTGTCTCAAAAAGGCATACATTCATTCACTCTTTTGACCTTATTGATGAAACAAGTTCATATAAATGTCACTCCCCGAATTTTCAAAATCCACAGTATAAAGGAGAAAGAAGGCATATAAGAAAACAAACAACAAAGTCGCCACAAATGTAATTAATCCTAAGCAGGAAAGGAAACACTGAATAAACCTGAAAAAGGGAATTTGATGGTCTCGCAACCAAGAGATGGGGTAAGAGAGTCGATTACGCAAGGGGAAGGTATTAGCACCCCACACATCTGTAGTACTCTACGGGATCCACTCAGATTGTCTATCCAAATGGGTTGGTTCGCTTAGAACTAGACTGAAATGCAAATGCATGAACATGGTATAAACAGTGAATGATCAATGATACAAACGGTAAAAATGCATGATTGTGCCTGCCGCAGTTGTGAACCTTTGTGCATACGTACCCTCTTCATGCAGTGAGAGATCAAGGCACTCGTAGTTCCCCTAAAAAAGGGGTGAGAAGAAAAAACAGAATGCAATGCATGATGATGCAATAGATAGCAAGTAAACACATAAAGTGCACAGAGTGAACAGACACGCATTACGTCCATATCAAGGGAACATACACGGTAAAAAAAACATAGGATGACAACCATAGGATAAATGGAAACAAAGTAGAATGAATGCAAAGATATGTGTGGAAACATGTGCGCGATCGGTGTCTCAACATCCGTATGGGATAACAGAGCTGTAGTACCCGGTGCGGTAGAATAAACATGGAAACTATATAGGATAAAAGTGCTCGTGAGAAGAAGTAAGAATAATGGAATATATGCATTTAGTACGTGAACACCGTATCGAATCACTGTCGCATCCGCGAAAAACAACCGGCGGGCTAAAACAAAATAACACAGAGCCGCCACCGTGCGTTATTTATCCCAAAAGAGGGAAAGGAAACGCTCGAAGTAAACCTGGGAAAAGCATGGTCTCGCAACCAAAGAGAATGGGATCGGGAGTCGGTTATGCGAAGGGAAGGTATTAGCACCCCTACGCATCTGTCGTACTCGACGGGATCCACGCTCAAAAGACAGGTTAAGGTTGCTAAAACAAACATCACACACACACACTGAAGACAACACAGGTGGAGGAAGAGGGAAGAGGGCTCGATAGGATATCGCATCCTATGCCTACGTATCTCGTCTGAAACGAGAATCAGAGCTACCGTAGTTCGGCTCACGCACGCCAAACAAGACACACACAAACACAGGCAAACTTGGAACCCGAACGCCAATCGCTGGACTTACATCGGCTTCCGAACCAAACAAACACACACTGGAAACCAGATGCCACTTGATGGACTTATACCGGACTCCAAGCACACAACAAGAGGATACGAAATGCCAATGGCTGGGCTTATATCCATCTCCTACACACACAAGAAGAAACAAACAACAAGTTACTAAGGAGTCAGACACTCGAGCCTAGTAACTGTCAAGCAAACACACACAAAAAGAAAAAAAAAAGGGTGAAAAACAAAAAAGGGTGCCCGGAGAGACCTCGCACGGTCTCCTGCCTACGTACCTCATCTGGTATGAGGATCAGGGCGACGTAGTTCCCCTGAACGGGAAAGAAATTCTAACCAGATACAAAGGGAGACACACTACTAGGGAGTTGTACTCGAGCCTAGATGTTATCATGCATATCATTGCCCTATGTTATGGTTTCTATCCTAACTTGCACAGGCAGCAAGCTAATCCTAAACAGGCAAAACAATCAAAGCAAACAATCACAAATAGCACACACTATATCCAAACAGAGGTGGCTCAAACAAGGGTTAGACTGCCGAAGCAAGTCACCTGTATCAGGGTGATGTTAGCTCTTAACCCTGACATTGAGAGTCAGGGTGAAGCCAGATGAAATGGGAGTGAGGGGTGTGCCTCACAGCTCTTATCCCTGGCCAGGGAGAGCTTTAGACAATGAAGTGTGGGTCCAGAAAGTGGGAACCCTTCTACACTTATGACACTGACTCAACTGTACAACTGTACATGGATCTTGGGTTAGGATCCACAAGGCATCAACATGTGATGTGAGCCAAGGGACGACTCAACAGATTAGCAGGAGGTGGATTACACACCTCTTGTGTCTGCCAATTGCCTTAACAAAGGTCTTTTCCTGCTTGGGGACAAAAATAAACAAGCACAAACATCGCCTCTTAAGGAGGACTTCAGACAGGTGCCTGGCCAAGTAACAGGCCAGGTCTTCCAGACTACATGGAGTTAGTGATTCTACCTCAATTGGTTTACACAACCAAGCAGCAGCACAAGCAAGTTCACAATGAACTATAGCAACTAAGGTACCTGAAATCAATCTAACATGATCAGTACACAGTTCAAACAGTTAAACAGACAAGTTAAAAGTTAACTGTACACAAGCAGATAGCAAGCATCAATGCACAAAGGTGCAAGCCACAAGGCCTAAGCATAAGTTTCAATGCCTATAAAACAAACTCAAGTTAGTCATAAACAAGCAATAAACCAATCCCAATTGAGTGCACATCATCAAGTATAAGCAATTGTGCTCTTGGACCTGAAACAAAGCTCAAATGTGAGAACACAAACCCCTAGTACAAGACTAGGGTCAAAATAGGATCAATAAGTCAAAAAAGAACATGAAACTTATCAAAAATCAAGATCAATCAAATAAGAATCAAATCCAGTTGGTCTCATGTTCAAATCATTCATCAATTTCATTTCATGAAAGAAATAGTGCAAAGCATGTCATTTAGAACCTCAAAGGACCAAACAGAAATATCCAATCCAAACTCAATCCAAAACAATTAAATAAATCCTCAAACAATTCACAGCTAAACAGCATTCATTACATGTCAACCACACCAAATTTCAAGCAAATTGGACAATGGGAAGCAAGTCAATTAAATTCATCAAGTTAAAGCATGCTCATACAAGTCCAAACAAGGCACAATATCATGTATCAACTTCAAGCAAGCATAAAACAGTGTAGGAACATGATAAATGCACCAAACCAAAACCAAGATACACTTCAATGTGTCTATAATCACTCCACAAAATTTCAGGTTCATCCAATACATATCCAGAATTTCACAAAACACTTAAAAACATGACTCACAAAAGGTCCACATTTAGTCAAACAGAAAGGAAATTCTCAATCAAATTGGAAACACATCCAAAAATTCCAGAAAACTTCACATGTGAACCTAACATCCAGAAGTATCAACATGAAAAATTTCAGATCATTTCAAATTCATATGGCATGCTAATGAAAATCATGAAATAGCATAAGAAATGGTGTGACACAAATTGTCACACCTCTAAAGACCATAGCATATCTCACAATCCAGGAATGATAAAATAGCAAACTCAAATCCAAAATGTTCATTTTGGTCTCTAGAATAAGCATGCAAAATTTCAGATCCATCCAGTTAAGCATCATCATCTCATGATCAAAATACCAAGCAGTGTGCAACAAATGACACATCCAAACAAACCCTAGGCCATTCCAAAAATTACACGTGCACAATTTCCACAAAAATCACCAAAAAAACTAGAGATTACAAGGATCATGGTGAAAAAAATTTCATGCAATTTGGACAATTATTGAATGAGTTATGAATTTATTAACATGGAGAGAAATTAAAAAATGATGAACAAGGCAAGGTGAAACAAGTAAGCATGTGGAAATTAAATGGAAAAGCAAAAAGCGGAACTGCCATCACACGGAATCGAGCCTGGCTCCTTTTTGAACAGTGGCGCGCAAAAACACAACTAGGATGAACAGTAACACGGAATTTGGATCAAAACACTCTCTGAATTTTTTTTTTGAATGTTCATCAATGTTCTTCATGTTCTTCACACATTCATAGGTCCAAGAACAAATCTCCACCAAATTGGACAAACTTTATATCAATGGAAAGGTCTTTCAACGTACATCATGAATCCATAATTATTTTGTCCTAATTCTTACTAATTAAAAACGATTCGATAGCAAACATAAACATGCATGAAACTTCAAATCATCATAACTTCCTTGTTTCTCAACCAAATTTAGTGGTTCAAAGTGCAGAATTCTCTACTAAACAAGATCTATCCAAAGCATCAAACAATTTCAAGAATCATTGAATTCGAAAACTCACCTTAATTTGATGACAGTTGTTAAATCGTGCGTATCAAGCTTTGTAACGCCAAAACAAATGCTCCTTGATGTTTGTAGAAGTGAATGGAACAAGTCTTGGATGTTAATTGTACACGATTTTGATGAAATCTCAAATTGCCATGGAAGCACCTCACTTGAACAGTTCCGAAATCAGCTTCAATTCCACTGGTTCTTGCTCCAATTAGCTTCCTCAATGCTCAAGAATGAAGGATTGATGAAGAACAATGCTAGGTTTGTGAAGAAAATTGCAAAAAAGTGAAGATGAAAAGTTGAGAGAATTGTGCAATTTTGGATCTAGATATGAAATTCTGTTATGATTATTGTGAAAACAGTTACAATTATCCTTTTATATGTTATGTTAATGATGTTAGTAATCACAATTAGTATTAATGCACATGGATTAGTGAAAATGCATTTTTATGCTAAATGGACAATTAGTAATTCACCCTCACTCATGCAAAATCAATGTAACAGTGGAATTTTCTGGTTTGAGCAAGTTACAAATAGCATATGTGAGCTAGTGCAAAAGGAATGGAGTGAAAACAATGCTTATTTCTCAAAATCACTTTTTCCCTCCACTTTTTAAATTAAGTCCACTTGAAAAATGCACTTTTTATGTGATGAGTTTTCATGAAATGTGATGATGGATTATGATAGTACATGTCAAATGGAGTTTTCTCAAAGAAACCTCACTCAATTTGGCCTTGTGAATCAAAAGTTATGCCACTTTGAAATTCAACTTTTTTGGACAATGATCAATCCATAACTTGCCAACCACCAATGAGAAATTCATGTTCTTGGAGTTTTTGGAAAGGTGAGAGCAAGATCTACAACTTTCATGTTGAACAAATTTTCATTTGAAACATTTTTGGACACGTAATTTTGAGGAGAAAAACTTTCCATTTTTGGCAATTTTCAATTACAAGTCACTTTCTATTTTTGGAAAGTTTCCATCTGACTTTATTTTCTTCATTCTTGATCTTTGAAATGTCAAATGAAACTTGTTTGGACATGAATGAAGTGTCTCTAACCCTCTCCCACCTCCAAATCCATCATTTCAGGCACAGTTGACCACAGTTGACTTCTTCTGACTGATAGATGAATTTCAGCTTGACTGATGAACTTGAGCCTCAAACTCCTGATGCCATGGCTCAATGATGAAACCCTAGCTTCCATAAGCTCAATATAATCATATGATGATCCCCATATCCATTGAAAACCTCATCTTCTTCACAAGCCCTGATTGGCACCAATGCAGATGATTAGGGTTGACCAGAGGTCAAAACCCTAATCTCAAGGAATATGATCAAGCATAAGGAATCTCTTGGTGATGATAAAACCATGATGATGATGATGTATCATTTCAACCAAGATGAAGCTCAATCTCCTTGAGGAACCATGAAACCCTAATTTGAATCACCAACCCTCAGATGGTTAATGATCGATTCAATTAAACCTTCAGCTTGCATCTCAACCTCTTTATCTTCTGACCAAGACTTAGGAGGATGACTTGCTCCATGTAACCACATGATATGCAAATATGCAATGCCTAATGACCTAAAAAATGATATGCAATATGTTAAGCTAGTCCCAAGAGAGGAGGGCAAATTTTGAGGTGTTACAACTGCCCCTATTCAATCCACTATGAACCTATCGATATGAACAGCCTCGACTTTCAGATGATCAGGATGAAGAGTGATTGAATACCAAGAACAGACGAACAATTTGCACTCTGATGGGAAAATAATTAACAGTGCCTATCAGCATCGGCAAAGAAGCAATCTTGAAAGAAACATCCGTCTGGTACGGAGAAAGTCGGCCTGATCACCGAAACAGAACGTCGACCTGTATACCAAAATAAATGGTAACACAGGGATAACCATGGCCTGAACACCACCCATCCGCTGGGGATTCTTATCACCTTTTTTCTTTCACTTTTCTTGAACCCCGAAATTTTTCGTTTCCTTTTCTTTTTCATTTTCTTGAACCCCGAAATTTTCTTTCGCGCAAATGATCCCGGATCATTGCATTTGAACCCCGACATCTCGTCTGCCAAAATAATGAACCCCATTCTCCATTTGAACCCCAGTCGCCTGAGGATAACTTGTGATCGCCATTGTGAACCGCGTTCTCCAGAAAATGCCTCAACATCTTCTTTTCTCCATTTGAACCCCGCTCTCCAGAAAATGTCTCAACATTTCCCTTTCTCCATTTGAACCCCGTTCTCCACTTTCTTGTGATAATTCCGCTGGCAACATCGGAAATAACACCAAACACCACTCTGAGGGCGACATATCAGAGGATATACCTTCACAAAAGGAAGGTAACATGTGCATCTCTTCCTCAGAAGACACCCATAACGACTTCCATTGGCCTCAGCCAAAGTCAACGGTGACACATGAACAGAAGATAATCCTGAGGACCTCATCCCGGATATAATCTTCAACTCCAATCTCCATTTGGACCCCGATCTCCAGAAAATGCCTCAACACTTCCCTTTCTCCAATTGAACCCCGATTTCCAGAAAATGCCTCAACATTTCTCTTTCTCCATTTGAACCCCGATTGTCGCGCTGATCGCGTAACGTCCTTTGATTTTATTTCCATCTCCGTCCGACGGAAAAATTTCCTCCAGTATCACACTACTGGGGAACCTTGCTGATCTGACGTCATGATGCTAAACTCCTCAGAGTAACACCTTCAACCAGACACTGACTGATGACTGGGAAGAAACTCGACGTTTACTGGACATCGAACAATGATGTTTACCTGACACCAAAGAAAACTCGACCAGACATTAACCAATGACCGGGAGGAAACTCGACGTTTACTGGACATCGAACAATGATGTTTACTTGACACTAAAGAAAACTCGACCAGACACTTACTGGTGACTGGGAGGAAACTCGACGTTTACTGGACATCGAACAATGATGTGTACTTGACACCAAAGAAAACTCGACCAGACACTTACTGATGACTGGGAGGAAACTCGACGTTTACTGGACATCGAACAATGATGTTTACTTGACACCAAAGAAAGGATATTACAGGGATCGACATGACACTTACTGGTGTCGCAGGGATGACATCGACGTATGTCAAAACCAGGCAGACGCTTGCCGGGGACTAACTGGGAAATACTGTTGCCCCAAAATCACGATGCTGAACTCCTCAGAGCAACATCTTCCAACTTCCGTCTTGCATGACAAAAATCTTCCTCCAATATCACGTTACTGGGGGGAATACCATTGACCCAACGTCACAATGTTAAACTCCTTAGAGTAACATCTTCACCGTCTGGCGAAACCAAATCTCAAGCGGTAACCACGGCTTGAATCGCGCTGATCGCGTAACATTTCCATCTCTGTCCGACGGAAAAAATTTCCTCCAGTATCGCACTACTGGGGCACACTGTTGATTTTCCAACTAGCGAAACCACCTCTCAAACGGTAACCACGGCTTGAGACTAGCCTATGCTTGCAATATGATGCATGATTGATTTTTCCGCGTAATGCTCCATAATTATGGAAATGCTACGCGATTCATTATGCAATATGCTATGCCTATCTACATGATGAATGCATAAAAAGGTATCCCCCTCAAGGGACTGTTCTGGGGAGCTCGAGACACTCTGCTGAGGAACTCGTCAACACTCCGATCTCCACCCTGATGGGGAATAACACTGCTGCTGGGAAAAGGCAACCCTTGCTGGGGAAACCCTCCTTTGCACTTGATCCGCTTGGGGGACCTTGCTGGGGAAAACCACCAACGCACTCTGTGGCGAAACAACTGTCTTTGACTTGCTGGCAATGATGCACTCCAGACTCTGTTTGGGGAGACACCCCCCACAGATACCTCCGCTGGGAAACAGCAACCTTCAGGCCCGGCGACTGGGGAAGCATCAATCTAAAACCTGCTGGGGATAACCATCCTGACCCTGCTAGGGAATCCACAGACCTTGAATCTGTTGGGCAATTAGTCGTTCCGACTCTGCTTGGGGAGGAGGACAGTCTGGTACCGAACACCCGACGACTCGTCGAACCACGGTATTCATATCCAACTCCCATGTCGACTATCCAATTTTAAGAACTCCCAGACTCGTCTGGACTTTTCTGCTCCATCATCTTGTATTCCAAACCGCTCCGCGCTCGACGGAGAGCGAACTCCTGGGATTTAAACAGACTTTTCAATCTTCCGACTTTGAAGAGTCTTCTTGATTGATTCCAAGGATCGTCGTACATCTCGTCGTCTTTTCACCGCTCTCCTGTTCATTCGTCCCTGATCGGACTCCATGGGGATTTGTTTTGTCAACAGCTTCCACATCACAACCTGCAAGTGAGTGAAAAATATCTAACAGAACCTGCAAAAGAGATCATTAGATAAAACCGTGCCCCAGGCGTGTCAAGATTTCAACACTTGGACCACTCAACCTTCCGAATAAGATTTCAAGCTTCAATCTTATAAACATGCATTGGAAGGGACCTGTATGTCTTAAAATGCAAAATTCTTTATCACAAACAATTGGATGTTTTTTGCAATCAAAGCGGTAATGAAAAACAAAAACAAAAGTATTTGACTGAATATGCATTTTATTGATTGAAAAAAGTGGCTCAAATTGAGCGATACAAAGGAAGCAATTCCTGAAAAGAGGTAATTGCGCACAAAAGGAAAAATCTATCCTAATGGCAATGTGAAACCCGTGATCTCATCGAGTTCCAACTCGGTTACACCCCATATGTCCTCAGACTCTCCGTGCTTTCTGCCTTCTGAACAAGACGCTTCTGATTGATCCCTACCGGGTATTATCCATGATGTTTTATCCAAAGCAAACGATCATGCCAGACGCAGTTGTTCGTTTCAATCCCTCTTTTTCCTGGACCGCCCTTTCGGGTTTTCAATCCACCGGGATACCCTTTTTTTCCCAAGCCGCCTTTTCAGGTTTTCGACTTGCCGGGTGTACAGCTTTTTCTTTTTATATCCCTAATTTTTGCCCGAACCTTTTTCTCTTTTTTTTTCGGTTCGCCGGATGCCCATTTTTGCCTGGACTATTTTATTCTTTTCGTCCAGCGGGTCTCTTTATACGAAGTATTTTTTAACTGCGTCTGCATTCACAGGGGATGGAAAATCTTCGCCATCCATGGTCGTTAACAACAAGGCTCCGTCAGAGAAAACCTTCTTGACCACGAATGGACCTTCATAATTGGATGTCCATTTGCCCCTTCGATCGTTTTGAGGAGGAAGGATCCTTTTCAGCACCATATCACCTACGTGATACACACGAGGTCGTACCTTTCTGTCAAAAGCACGCTTCATCCTTTTCTGGTACAACTGCCCATGACAGATGGCTGCCAGCCTCTTCTCTTCAATCAGGCTTAACTCCTCGTACCGGGTCCTTACCCATTCAGCCTCTTACAACTTCACGTCCATCAGGACTCTCAAAGAGGGAATTTGAACCTCAATCGGTAGCACCGATTCCATCCCATACACCAACGAGAAAGGTGTTGCCCCAGTAGATGTACCGAGGTTCGATACCCAGGATACAAGCTTCATACTTGCCCATACTGTCGGTGCATTTGAATGCTAACCTGGAAACGAAGGGAACATGGGATCCCTTCGGCGTAACCAAAGCACTAACTCGTCCACATTAACCCCATCAGACATCAGAATCCGTTCGGATTCAGGGTCAGGCCCCTCCTCCGGGATCGGTTACTCTCAATCTTTCGATTGGAGCACCTCGATATGTCCTCATCAGGGAACTCAAACCTCATCGGTTGATAATCCTCCACGGGTTGCTGGGCGAGGTAATCAGACAATACACTCCCCTTGATTGCTTTCTGAGCGGTGTACTGAATATCGCATTCAATCAAAATCATTTGCCCTCTTGCAACCCGTCCGGTCACTGCTGGCTTCTTAGAAATGTACCTGATCAGATCCATCTTGAAATCCACAAAGTGGTATGAACCAACATACACTGTCTCAGTCGGCGAGCAGCCTATGCCAAAGTACAGCAAGTTCTCTCGAGCAGTGAATGTATTGTTTCACAGTCGATAAACTTTTTGCTAAGGTAAATTGCATGCTCTTTTCGACAAGACTCGTTATGCTGCCCCAGTACACACCTTATAGACCCCTCGAGGGCTGTCAAGTACCAGATTAACAGTTGTTCCTTCCATGGGAGGCATCAGAATCAGAGGTTCCTGCAACTTATTCTTTTATTTTTCAATGCCCTTTGGCAATCATTATTTCACCTGACCATTTGATTTTTTTTTCAACAGCTTGAGTATAGGTTCACACATGGCTGTTAGAGGAGATGCGAACCATGATATGTAGTTCAATCTACCTAATAAACCACGAACCTCTTTCTTTGTTCTCGGTTCAGGCATTTTTTTTAACAGGATCAACCTCGATTCCTCTCTTACAATGAACCCCAACATCTTACCGGACCGCACTCTGATAGTGCACTTATATGAATTCAACCTCAGTTTGAATTGTCTCAACTGGTCCATTCAGCTTGGCCAGATCTACCAGATGCCCCTCTTCCGTTTGGGACTTTGCTATCATGTCATCATCATAGCATTCGATTTCAGGATGAATCATCTCATGAAACAAAGTCACCATGGCTCTCTGATAAGTAGCACCGACGTTCTGCTTCTCTAGAGGACAGTCTTCTCTCCTTGGTAGCTTGAGCACAATGACATTGGCACTCGACCTGGCCTATCCGGACACGACCAGGAGAAAGTATCCACATGCTCTTTCAACAGGGCTACCATTCTGCTCTCGACTCGCCTCTGAAGCGGCCTCAATTTTCATTTCCTGACCTCGACAGTATACAGGTTAACAAGCTCAACCCGCTTCACGCAGCTGAATCACCCTCTCCTCTTATTTCAACAACCTGGCTAATCTTCCAGCAGATCACAATCTTCTTCGTCTTCTTCTTCGGCTTGATAGATCGGATTGTCAAAGTCATATGAGGTGTAACCAAATTGTTGTCAATGAGATCCAGAGAATAATTTTTTGAAGTCGGAACGAGACAAATCAAAAGGAAAAAAATGAAAACAAACATTGCCATTTTTATTTGTTTTTAAACTGCAAAAATAAATGAAAAACAGGGAACACCGCTTTTAATTGAAAAACATCCATTTATTTATGATGTAAAATGTTGCAAAATGAAACATGAGGTGACCCTTACAATGAACCATTACGTGTCGGGCAACACGTATGGCTTTCATGCAAACAATATTGAGAAACAAGAAATATTACTCTTCCGGATGAGTGACAGTGCTGATCTTTTTAGGCCTTCCAGTTCCCTGGTACGCACGATTTTATCCACGACTCCAGCTTGCGGTCACTGTCAATCTCTTCACTCACCGCATCGGCTTGAACTGGATCTAGCATTCCAGCACTAATAAATATGAACGGTGGACGACGTCCTCTGTTTTGCTCAGACGAATCTTGGCCTTCCTGATAGTCAATCCCAAACATATCCGCCTTTACCACGATGTCTATGATTTTTCCCCAGCCTGGGATCCCTCCATTTCTCACCACTTCCACAACCTGTTTATAAGAAGAAATGGACGGCTTTTTCTCTCTCTCTCAGCAATAATGGCGTTCTCCACCTTGACGGTTTCAACTGCCAGACTGGGTGCTTTACATCTTACATCGTCCATTCCTACTTTCATCATTCTCTGGACCGATTCCCCCATCACTACATACCCCTTTGTGGCGACAGCCGCACAACAATTATCACAACCAGGGAAATCTCCATTCTTCATCAGAGGTCTCTGAACCACAAACATTGGAGCTTTTTAACTGATCCCCGTTCGTTTCATCCATTTTCCTCTCGCCTTTGGACATCACATTCACCCCCAAAGGGCCCTGCATCGGCATGGGGTTAGCATTAACATCTGACATCAGCGCAAAATTGATGGCTTTAGAATCCACCAAATCTTGGACCACATGCTTAAAAGCTTTGCAATCCTCAATGTGATGTCCGGGTGCATCAGCATGGAACTGGCACCTGACATTCTCATCATAACTGGCAACCCTCTGATCCAGTTTCCCTGGAACCAATATCCTCGGCTGCACCAACCCAATATCCTTCAACCTTTTAAACAGCGAGGCGTAAGTCACAGGCGGCCTATTGAAATGACGATCTGTCGTCCTCCTTCTCACTTGGCCCCCAGCTCTTTGTGTTCTCAATTGAGGTGGTGGTTGCTGCTGTTGTGCAGGTGAATCACCAACAGGAATGGTTACGGTGGCAGCATAAGGGTGGTAACGATCCTTACCGCATTCTCTTTTAGTCTGCACACCACCTGATTCAACCTTCTTCTTGAAATGACCATTGTCAGGGGTCTTCTTTGCTACGGGCGACAAAGCCTTTCCCTGAACTCTCTCCGCTAGCAGCCATTCCTCAATTTTCTCCACCTTTTCAGCAATTACCTTCTGCCCCAAGGCGAGCCCCTGCACGACTTGGAACAACTCCCCCATCATCTCTTTCAGCTCGAGAATGTCGGCGTTGGGTGGATCCATCAGTTCGGATTTGCTGAGTCTGGGAGGGTATCTGGGCGGAAAAGCTGTGCGCACCGGTTAGATACTGATACCTACAAAACAGCAAACAGGTTAATATGCATGAATGCAACGTCTATCCATACGAGGAAGATTCCGTCCTTTGATTCTGGTTTCATCGAGACGGACAATATTTCATCAATAACATTCTGACATCCGGATGTCTCTCAACCAGATTCTTAATCAGTAATACTCCCTATATGGCTAGGCATAGGTTTGATGCAGATGAATGCAAAATGGGAATGATGCTGATGAGTGAATGCAATGCATTGTGCCATCCTCCAAGTCATCTGAACATCTGTTGCACTGAAGTCTGATCTATGAACCGATCACAACCATCTGAAGGAATATGTAACCATAAATCCCACTTAAGGGTTCCGAAATAAACGGAACTGAAAGGTACACCACCATCATCATCATACCACCTCTGAACAGATAACCACAATCCTCTGAATCGGCCCGGGGAATCCTGAAATAAACGGATCCCCACTGATAAATAACACGGACAGCACTCCGGCGTCTCGGTAAGAAATGCCCATAAATCCGACTTATAAATATGACTCTGATCAACGGAACCAATAATCACCATCTGAGTCACCATCTGAACATGCATCTGTAAGAATCAACCCTCCCCTCACAGGTAAATTCTAATCAGGTCATCCTAAGGCGGATAATAGTCTCGACAATCGGGCAGAGATACTCAATGGGTTTGCCCTTTCGGGTGTGCCATTGTAGCTCCCTTAAGATTGTCTAAACCAAAGATCCGGGAAATGATCGGTCACCGAAGTCAATAGTTCAGATGAAGTGACTCAACCAGAGTGGAGTACCCCACAAAGGAAGAGCACTATCAAATGAACCTCGTCCGGCTTGTGGTACATCACATTGCCAAGCACATGTTGACCTAACATGAAGGAGGCAACATGAGACCACACTACTCCCAGGTGTATACTCGGGCCTGGGTTTTAGCCCCACTCAGAACACCCACCCCAAACAGAGGAACCACCTGTACAGAGGACAGCAACATGATAGTATGATGCATGCAAATATTTATGCAAATATATACACAATCAGAATAATAAATGCAATAAATAAAGCGGCACAAACAACCTAAACTATCCTAGAACGCTAGGAGAGACTCGCTTAGGGAAGATGGACCAGCAATAGGTCAACTTCTGTTCCCCAGCAGAGTCGCCAGCTGTCCCATCCGCGAAAAACAACCGGCGGGCTAAAACAAAACAACACAGAGCCGCCACCGTGCGTTATTTATTCCAAAAGAGGGAAAGGAAACGCTCGAAGTAAACCTGGGAAAAGCATGGTCTCGCGACCAAAGAGAATGGGATCGGGAGTCGGTTATGCGAAGGGAAGGTATTAGCACCCCTACGCATCCGTCGTACTCGACGGGATCCATGCTCAAAAGACAGGTTAAGGTTGCTAAAACAAACATCACACACACACACACTGAAGACAACACAGGTGGAGGAAGAGGGAAGAGGGCTCGATAGGATATCACATCCTATGCCTACGTATCTCATCTGAAACGAGAATCAGAGCTACCGTAGTTCGGCTCACGCACGCCAAACAAGACACACACAAACACAGGCAAACTTGGAACCCGAACGCCAATCGCTGGACTTACATCGGCTTCCGAACCAAACAAACACACACTGGAAACCAGATGCCACTTGATGGACTTATACCGGACTCCAAGCATATAACAAGAGGATACGGAATGCCAATGGCTGGGCTTACATCCATCTCCTACACACACAAGAAGAAACAAACAACAAGTTACTAAGGAGTCAGGCACTCGAGCCTAGTAACTGTCAAGCAAACACAAAAAAAAAAAAAAAGGGTGAAAAACAAAAAAGGGTGCCCGGAGAGACCTCGCACGGTCTCCTGCCTACGTACCTCATCTGGTATGAGGATCAGGGCGACGTAGTTCCCCTGAACGGGAAAGAAATTCTAACCAGATACAAAGGGAGACACACTACTAGGGAGTTGTACTCGAGCCTAGATGTTATCATGCATATCATTGCCCTATGTTATGGTTTCTATCCTAACTTGCACAGGCAGCAAGCTAATCCTAAACAGGCAAAACAATCAAAGCAAACAATCACAAATAGCACACACTATATCCAAACAGAGGTGGCTCAAACAAGGGTTATACTGCCGAAGCAAGTCACCTGTATCAGGGTGATGTTAGCTCTTAACCCTGACATTGAGAGTCAGGGTGAAGCCAGATGAAATGGGAGTGAGGGGTGTGCCTCACAGCTCTTATCCCTGGCCAGGGAGAGCTTTAGACAATGAAGTGTGGGTCCAGAAAGTGGGAACCCTTCTACACTTATGACACTGACTCAACTGTACAACTGTACATGGATCTTGGGTTAGGATCCACAAGGCATCAACATGTGATGTGAGCCAAGGGACGACTCAACAGATTAGCAGGAGGTGGATTACACACCTCTTGTGTCTGCCAATTACCTTAACAAAGGTCTTTTCCTGCTTGGGGACAAAAATAAACAAGCACAAACATCGCCTCTTAAGGAGGACTTCAGACAGGTGCCTGGCCAAGTAACAGGCCAGGTCTTCCAGACTACATGGAGTTAGTGATTCTACCTCAATTGGTTTACACAACCAAGCAGCAGCACAAGCAAGTTCACAATGAACTATAGCAACTAAGGTACCTGAAATCAATCTAACATGATCAGTACACAGTTCAAACAGTTAAACAGACAAGTTAAAAGTTAACTGTACACAAGCAGATAGCAAGCATCAATGCACAAAGGTGCAAGCCACAAGGCCTAAGCATAAGTTTCAATGCCTACAAAACAAACTCAAGTTAGTCATAAACAAGCAATAAACCAATCCCAATTGAGTGCACATCATCAAGTATAAGCAATTGTGCTCTTGGACCTGAAACAAAGCTCAAATGTGAGAACACAAACCCCTAGTACAAGACTAGGGTCAAAATAGGATCAATAAGTCAAAAAAGAACATGAAACTTATCAAAAATCAAGATCAATCAAATAAGAATCAAATCCAGTTGGTCTCATGTTCAAATCATTCATCAATTTCATTTCATGAAAGAAATAGTGCAAAGCATGTCATTTAGAACCTCAAAGGACCAAACAGAAATATCCAATCCAAACTCAATCCAAAACAATTCAATAAATCTCCAAAAAATTCACAGCTAAACAGCATTCATTACATGTCAACCGCACCAAATTTCAAGCAAATTGGACAATGGGAAGCAAGTCAATTAAATTCATCAAGTTAAAGCATGCTCATACAAGTCCAAACAAGGCACAATATCATGTATCAACTTCAAGCAAGCATAAAACAGTGTAGGAACATGATAAATGCACCAAACAAAAACCAAGATACACTTCAATGTGTCTATAATCACTCCACAAAATTTCAGGTTCATCCAATACATATCCAGAATTTCACAAAACATTTAAAAACATGACTCACAAAAGGTCCACATTTAGTCAAATAGAAAGGAAATTCTCAATCAAATTGGAAACACATCCAAAAATTCCAGAAAACTTCACATGTGAATCTAACATCCAGAAGTATTAACATGAAAAATTTCAGCTCATTTCAAATTCATATGGCATGGTAATGAAAATCATGAAATTGCATAAGAAATGGTGTGACACAAATTGTCACACCTCTAAAGACCATAGCATATCTCACAATCCAGGAATGATAAAATAGCAAACTCAAAGCCAAAATGTTCATTTAGGTCTCTAGAATAAGCATGCAAAATTTCAGCTCCATCCAGTTAAGAATCATCATCTCATGATCAAAATACCAAGCAGTGTGCAACAAATGACACATCCAAACAAACCCTAGGCCATTCCAAAAATTACACGTGCACAATTTCCACAAAAATCACCAAAAAAACTAGAGATTACAAGGATCATGGTGAAAAAAATTTCATGCAATTTGGACAATTATTGAATGAGTTATGAATTTATTAACATGGAGAAAAATTAAAAAAAAATGATGAACAAGGCAAGGTGAAACAAGTAAGCATGTGGAAATTAAATGGAAAAGCAAAAAGCGGAACTGCCATCACACGGAATCGAGCCTGGCTCCTTTTTGAACAGTGGCGCGCAAAAACACAACCAGGATTAACAGTAACACGGAATTTGGATCAAAACACTCTCTGAATTTTTTTTTTGAATGTTCATCAATGTTCTTCATGTTCTTCACACATTCATAGGTCCAAGAACAAATCTCCACCAAATTGGACAAACTTTATATCAATGGAAAGGTCTTTCAACGTACATCATGAATCCATAATTATTTTGTCCTAATTCTTACTAATTAAAAAAGATTCGATAGCAAACATAAACATGCATGAAACTTAAAATCATCATAACTTCCTTGTTTCTCAACCAAATTTAGTGGTTCAAAGTGCAGAATTCTCTACTAAACAAGATCTATCCAAAGCATCAAACAATTTCAAGAATCATTGAATTCGAAAACTCACCTTAATTTGATGACAGTTGTTAAATCGTGCGTATCAAGCTTTGTAACGCCAAAACAGATGCTCCTTGATGTTTGTAGAAGTGAATGGAACAAGTCTTGGAAGTTAATTGTACACGATTTTGATGAAATCTCAAATTGCCATGGATGCACCTCACTTGAACAGTTCCGAAATCAGCTTCAATTCCACTGGTTCTTGCTCCAATTAGCTTCCTCAATGCTCAAGAATGAAGGATTGATGAAGAACAATGCTAGGTTTGTGAAGAAAATTGCAAAAAAGTGAAGATGAAAAGTTGAGAGAATTTTGCAATTTTGGATCTAGATCTGAAATTCTGTTATGATTATTGTGAAAACAGTTACAATTATCCTTTTATATGTTATGTTAATGATGTTAGTAATCACAATTAGTATTAATGCACATGGATTAGTGAAAATGCATTTTTATGCTAAATGGACAATTAGTAATTCACCCTCACTCATGCAAAACCAATGTAACAGTGGAATTTTCTGGTTTGAGCAAGTTACAAATAGCATATGTGAGCTAGTGCAAAAGGAATGGAGTGAAAACAATGCTTATTTCTCAAAATCACTTTTTCCCTCCACTTTTTAAATTAAGTCCACTTGAAAAATGCATTTTTTATGTGATGAGTTTTCATGAAATGTGATGATGGATTATGATAGTACATGTCAAATGGAGTTTGCTCAAAGAAACCTCACTCACTTTGGCCTTGTGAATCAAAAGTTATGCCACTTTGAAATTCAACTTTTTTGGACAATGATCAATCCATAACTTGCCAACCACCAATGAGAAATTCATGTTCTTGGACTTTTTGGAAAGGTGAGAGCAAGATATACAACTTTCATGTTGAACAAATTTTCATTTGAAACATTTTTGGACACGTAATTTTGAGGAGAAAAACTTTCCATTTTTGGCAATTTTCAATTACAAGTCACTTTCTATTTTTGGAAAGTTTCCATCTGACTTTATTTTCTTCATTCTTGATCTTTGAAATGTCAAATGAAACTTGTTTGGACATGAATGAAGTGCCTCAAACTCCTGATGCCATGGCTCAATGATGAAACCCTAGCTTCCATAAGCTCAATATAATCATATGATGATCCCCATATCCATTGAAAACCTCATCTTCTTCACAAGCCCTGATTGGCACCAATGCAGATGATTAGGGTTGACCAGAGGTCAAAACCCTAATCTCAAGGAATATGATCAAGCATAAGGAATCTCTTGGTGATGATAAAACCATGATGATGATGATGTATCATTTCAACCAAGATGAAGCTCAATCTCCTTGAGGAACCATGAAACCCTAATTTGAATCACCAACCCTCAGATGGTTAATGATCGATTCAATTAAACCTTCAGCTTGCATCTCAACCTCTTTATCTTCTGACCAAGACTTAGGAGGATGACTTGCTCCATGTAACCACATGATATGCAAATATGCAATGCCTAATGACCTAAAAAATGATATGCAATATGTTAAGCTAGTCCCAAGAGAGGAGGGCAAATTTTGAGGTGTTACAATCACAAAGCACACATACAAGATGCAAGAGATGAGCGTGTACAACTATATCAAACTACAACGCACGCAAGTAATGCAGATGAATGCATAATGGAATATACACGAAAAGATGTACACAGTAGAATAGGTGTTATCACAAACATGTGCAATAGAATATGCACGAAGCATAGATGTATGAAATAGGATATACATAATCGAACGCAGAAAGGAAATGTGAAATATAATATGCGCAATCAATATGTGGTCATCTGTATAGGATAACAAAATCCATATACTGTATGTGATGAGCTGTGCGTAAACTATATCAAATCATGGAATACGTAATCATGAAAAATGCACTGTACGCCATAGGATAGGCGTAAAAGAATGTAACATCCGCATAGAATAACGACGTACACAAATGGGATCGTCCGTGTAGGATAACGGAGAAAATGTAGCATCCGCATGGGATAACGATGCACACAAAATGCAATGTCCATGTAGGATAACGGAGATGAAACATAGCAGCCGTATGGGATAATGGTGAACATAAATGCCAAATGTCTGTGTAGGATAACGGAGACAAAACGTAACGACCACATAGGATAACGGTACACGTAAATGCCAAATGTCCGTGTTGGATAACAAAGACAAAATGTAACGACCATATAGGATAACGGTGCACGTAAATGCCAAATGTCTGTGTAGAAAACATAGACAAAACGTAACGACCGTATATGATAATTGTGCACGTGAATGCAGAATGCAATACAATCAAACGCGAGCATCCACATAGGATAGTGGTGAACACGGTGCATACAAACTCAACCACGCAGTGTAGTGGTGAGGAAATGATGACAGATAGGATACGAATCAAAGATAGAATGAAAATCAGGGATAGAATATCATGGCATGTGCAAGTGTTGTGCAATCATGCTTGTGAATGCGTCGTGTGGTGATGGACAAACCGAAGCAAGTCAAAACATACAATCAAGAATCAAATCAAATGGATAATCAATTACAATCACACACTTGGGGGATATCCATTCACACCGAGTAGCACACGCCTACCGAGATGACATGGCATCAAAAGTAGGTAAAGGAGAAGGAGGCCAAGCAATGATATCGAATTACCAAAGCTGGTAAAGGGAAAGGGGGCACCTAGCAGTGATATTAGATCAAAGTAGGATAGAGGAAGGATTTAGCTTCGAGGTCGTGTTGACCGATGCAAACAAGCTCATATGTTTGGAAATATGTTTCCTTAACCATGGTATCAAGTCACTAAGGCAAGTGCGGAAACGGGGAATATTAATTATTGTGCGTTAGAGCACAAAGCATCAGCGTCGGGTGATGCGGGCTAGACAATGCATGGGGATCCGATTGAAAGATCCTTTCCCACTTGACCGACTCGATAACAAAAGCATGGGAATTGGTTCAAAGGCGTCAATGTGTAACGCGGGCCAATGAACGACACATACGAAAGTGCGAGGGTCGATTGTGGACCCTCTCCGCTTGCCTTCTCTTGAGGACTTATTAGGGGTATTGGGAAGGGGACGCCTCTTTGGAGGTTTTTAGCACAAAAATAAATAAACAAATCAGATTGCCTGCTCACATGGCACAGACTCCCAATAAACATGGCCTACAGAGTAGGACTTATGCAATGAATGTCTAGGTCCTACTTCTCATGGCATTAATGATTAATGTCTACCCTACTTCTCATGGCATCAGATAGTGCGGAAAAGTAAAGGGGTTAAGAAGTATACCAAACAGATAACAAATCTATAATGAGCAAGCAATGCAGAAAAACAGAAACTCAGAGAATCTCATACAAGCTAGCATTAACCAAACCAACGCGGTTAGAAGGCGGAACATAATCCATAATGCAAATAGACACCGTCGGCGAAAATAAATCGCAACGGCGTCGGTATACGCGAACTTGCATCACATAAATACTAAATGAATATAGATAAACAAAGTACATTTCCCGAGAAATGGGAAACCAAGAATCCGTGTGGAATAGAGAACTCACGTAGAATAGCGAACCCGCGCCCCCACAAATAAAGGGGAGTGCATTCAATCACGTGCTTGGAACTTTCAATCGGTGTACCTTGCACATATCAACAAACGGGTCAAAATAACAAGGAAGAGTAAAGCACATCATATCTTCATCACAATCATAGAATAGAAGTGAGAGGGTGCAAAAATAGTATGTAAACACAACGGAGCAACGTCCGGGGCAGCCGCATATTACCACTTGAGATGTGTGCAAAATTAATCTGAAAACGTGCAAATTCAATCACAAGGAACATCCACAAGCACACAAACATAAGCATATGCAAACAGGGAGGTGAGAATACAAACTTTACATAAAACGACACTTAAAATCGATAAAATCGGAAAATAGGTGTAAAAAATCACCGACTCGGAACGGGACGAAAATCGCACGGTGATTAGCAAACGGGCCAAGGAACCCAAAAACGAACTCGGTTAGGCCAAAAACCAAGTGAAAGCACGACTTTTAAGCCTTTTAAAAAATCAGTACCGAAAACGTGCAAAAGTGACATTCCTAAATAAAAAATAAACCATCTGAATGCTTCCGGAATCATTTACCGATGCGGTTTCCATTATTACAAAATGCATACAAGTGATACAGATCAAAAGTTATGAACAAATGCATACTTGAGCTCAACTTGATATCACATTTCAAATTAAATCCAAACTCATGGAAACAACAACATTCAAATTCATATCAAATATTAACACAAATCAAAACAACATTACATTATCCCAACTCTAGCCAATCCCAAGCTTAATCATCATTATGAATTAAGTTCAAATCCAATTACTCACAACATTATCACACAACTTCCAATTATGATCCAAACAAGCAATTGAATTCCTAAATCAAGTAAAACAAGCTTGTAAACAACCAAAACAGTACCGGAAACGAGGAAGCTTACTGAAGCGTCGCCAAAACTTGCACTTGACCGGAGCTGTGTCTGGAACAAGCAATCAGAGAGGCGGAAGATCACCGGAAAGAGTGGACCGGAAATCGGAGACAGATTAGTCGAGATTTCGGTAATTTTCTGGAAAAATGATTCGAATGTTCTTCGCATTCTTGATAATTTGTATGAATTTGTTGTGAAAACTCAAAAAGAAAATGCAATTTGATTCTATAGATAAGGGAGAGCAAAAGAGAGAAGTGTTTGTGAAGAGAGAGAATGGCGTATTCGGAGACCTTCCTCACAAAGTTATCCTTTTTCCTCAACATATGAAATGAAGATAATAATCCTCTGGACAACATGGCAAAGGAACCGTATCAATATGTTGATCAGGTGAGAAGTTACGGAATTTTGAACAACTGGGAGACGGTAAACAGAAAACTTTGAAACTTATGTTGAAAATTAATTCCCGCTATCTTCCTCAAGGAATTGGCCTTCGGCCTCAACATATGAAATGTAGAATAAGTTGATATAGAATAGACGGCGAAAGAGCCACTACAGAATAGTCTTCCGAGAAAAAGTTATGAATTTCGTACTTGCAACAAAACACTGTTTTCTACTTAAAACGCGTCGAATCGACTTAAACGCCCGGATACTCTTGCCAACTTTGACAAAAATAATCACATAAAATCTGGAAATAATAAGAAAAGGATCGAGCCCCTGAGAAAGTTATCTGGCACCCTTGTGGAGCCTACTTTGACTCGAAACCTGAATTCCTGCTTACAATGTTAGGGCTTTGATTCCTCAAGCCTAAGACTACATGATAGTATCAATATCAATGTGAGTGGCTGAAGAAATCAAATAACTCAACTACGAGGCAAAGAATAGCCCTGAAGTCATAGGAGATGGTGAAGATGAGGCTGAAAACGAAGGAGTATTAAGAATGTTAAGGTAATCTTCACACTTTCGAATTTTTTTTGCTCCAATTCTTCCTTTTTCTTCTTCTATAGTCTATAGGTGTGGATGTTGTTGTGTTACTATTGTTGCTTGCATGAGAGATGATGAGGATTGAGAGTGACACTGAATTTGCAGTGAGATGGATTGAGCCAAAACCAGAGAGACTCGAGTGAGAGAGTGAGGATTCTGAGAGATTTGTGGTGAGGAAAATGATTGTGTAATGATGGTGATTTCTTAGCAAAAAGATTGTTGATGATGAATTGGAGTGAAAAGTGATAATATAGGGCGAATGTGTAACTGAATGAGATAAGTTCGGGCAGTGGCAGTTGCAAGTTAGGGCAACTGTTAACTGTTAGAGAAAATTATGAAAGAGTTAGTTGTTAGATCTAACTTTGTTTGGATTTTCGTTAACGTTAGTTAGCTTGAATTTGTTTGAAATTTTTTCAGTTATGGATGGTGACATTTCGAAATCGAGCTAAGTTAGTTGTAGGTGAAGTTAAAGTGTATTATAAATGAGTTAGTTTGAAGTTAGTTGAAATGTGGGGTTGTTAGTTCTACTGTTATCAGTTAGTGAAATATTGTTAGCAGTGGAATATGAAATGTTAGAAGGTTCGGTTGGTTGGGAAATGAAATTGTTAGATGAGTATGGTTAATTGGCTATGTGTGTGGACTATTAGTTAATTGAAGCAAGATAGTTAGGGGGAAATATTGTGTTAATCAGTTAGTAGAACTAGTTAAAGTTAGCTAAATGAATATTAGAGTTATAGGTTAGTTGAAACTTGGTGAGGGATTGTTAACTGTCAGTGTTAATTCAAACTTAGTGTTAGAGAAAGTTATGTTTTGTTGTTGTCATCATGGACGAATTGAATGGTTGAAGTTAAACTACTATGTTATAGAGTGAGATGTTAGTAGGTTGATTGGATTAGAGGTGGGCTGTTAATTGAAGTTGATTACCAATTTTTATTGGATGATGATGCTAGCTACTGGCATATGAATTTGAGTTCAAAAAATAGTTAGTATGCTAACCCTATCATGATGAACCTGAAGTAGGAACTTGCTAGGACATGTTAGTGTGACTGCTGCTGCTTCTTGGACACTTGAGCTGTCGTATGATTGCTTGTTAAACTCCTTGTCAATTACTAATTATGTTGTATTGGTAATACTGAAGGAGAATTGCGACCCAAAGCGCAGCGGAAATTAAAAATTTCTCCTTTAGAGATCCTTACGAATGGTCATGATCAGTGATAGAATATTTACCTCTTGTGACGGTTGAAACCTTTGGTGCAGATCTCTTGTGACGATCAAAACCTTTGATGCAAATCCACGAAGCGATCACGAACATTGAACGATGACAACGTCTCTACTCAGTCCACACGAACGGGTTCCTTCAATCTCAGTGCTAGCTGGTACGAATGAAGGCTTTGAGTGAGAGAGAGAGAGAGAGAGTGTGAAAACGAAAAGAATGCAACCGCAAATTTTTGCTTCTGCACAAGGGTTCTATTTATAGAACCACTTGTGTGGGCTTCAAGCTAAAAGCCCACTTAAGTGTATTTTGGCCCATATCTTATAATATGCCCAAAATCACTTAAGCCCATGGTACCTTACCATATTTCGTATTCTACTCAAGTACACCGTACCTTACGATATTCTATAACTCACTTAAGGGCACCGTACCTTACGGTATTCCTTAGTTACTCTATCTCTCATCAATCCGTCCTTTGTGTGTGACCCTGTAGGTTTTCGTGACGTTGGCAATTATATTAAATCACGCGTTTAACATAATAAACAGTGAGCGGTATCTAGCAACACATCACTGCTACCCAAGACACGAAAATGTCATGTGATCTGACAATTCCTTCTGTGATAATAATTATGTGTATAATTACCCTTTTGCCCTTATGTCTATATTGAACACATGGCATAGACCGTGTCATCCTTGTCCAGTTCAATATTGGGCCCATAGACATTTATCCTGTTATGCAGGATGGGCAAATTCCATCTAGGTCACTCATGTCCCTCAGCATGCTTCGTGGAGTACCCATCAACTGTCTTTATGGTTATCCAGTTACGGACAACGTTGGATCAGCAATAAAGCACTCGACTCTACACCTAGGATCCATAGTGGTTTCAGGTCGAAGAGTGGAATACACTATTATCACCATGAGAATAACTTATGACACTTTGCATAACGTTCTATATAGTATTCTCATAGCGGGTCAATCCGGTATAAATATTACTCCTAATATTCATACCTATGTTTAAGACTTGATAACTCTTTATCCATGATCCATGAGATGTGATCATCAGTCTACAAACATAATAGTCTTAATGCTTTAATGTTATCCCACTTCACACTAAAGCTCGACTACGGATACTTTAGGAATAGTGTCCTTATGTTTAATGTGTTCTCATGATTAAGTCACACTTAATACATTAAACGGACTATCTATTCCAGGGACTTTATTAATCAACCATAATAAAGAGAATGCCTTTTATTATTCGATACAAGTACCAAAATGTATTGGCCTCTAGGGCTTACACCAACAATCTCCCACTAGCACTAGAGCCAATCAGGTATACCCCTTATGCCCATTGATCTAGTATGGCCATCATGCTTCTGCTGCGCAAAAGGCTTTGTCAGTGGGTCAGCTATATTGTCAAGTGTAGGTACTTTACATATTTTCACACAACGCTTAAGTATGTGTTTGGATCGTTGGTGAGATCTAGGCTCCTTAGCTTGTGCGATAGCACCATTGTTATCATAATAGAGACCAATGGGATCCACAACGCTAGGGATTATGCCAAGTTCACTAATGAACTTCCTGATCCAAACAGCTTCCTTTGTTGTACTTGAGGCAGCAATATACTCGGCTTTGGTTGTAGAATCAGCAATTGTATCTTGCCTTGAACTTTTCAAGCTCACAGTGCCACCATTTAAGCAAAACACATAACCAGATTGGAATTATTCATATTAAAGCGTCTCAGCACTTTGTCTATGTACTCTGACTAAGGCCAAGCATTTTATGATCTATCTCTATAGATTCTGATTCCTAATATATATAGGCTGCTTCACCTAGGTCCTTCATAGAAAAGCATTTCCCCACCCAAGACTTTGCTTGTTGCAGGGTAGGGATATCGTTTCCAATAAGTAATATGTCATCTACATATAATACCAGGAATACGATCATGCTCCCACTAACCTTCTTGTAGACACAAGGCTCATCTTCGTTCTTGATGAATCCATATTGTTTTACTGTTTCATCAAAACGAAGATTCCATGAGTAGGTCACAAGCTCATCTTGATCCATGAGTAATACATCACCTTGATCAGATATCCATATATCTCAGGTAGGTGACGTATCCTGCCTACGCTGGTCTTGTTCTACTTGAGCAGGTTGCTCTTACACAACTACTTGTGTTTCCTGCTCCAATTCCTCCATAGGTGTGTCGATGCTTTGTGATTCTTGAATTTCTTCAAGCTCTACTTTCCTCCCTCTGGTTCCTTTGGAAATAAAATCCTTTTCTAGGAAAACTCCAGTTCGAGCGACAAACACTTTGTCCTCAGAAGGATTGTAGAAGTAATACCCTCTTGTTTATTTAGGATACCCCACAAATAAGCATTTGTCAGATTTGGGCTCAAGCTTAGTTGAAACTTGTCATTTCACATAAACCTCGCAACCCCAAATCTTTATGTAAGACATATGTGGTTTCTTACCACTCCATATCTCATATGGTGTCTTCTTAACCTTTTGGATGGAACACGGTTAAGTGTGTAAGCTGCTGTCAATAGTGCATGTCCCCAAATGGAGTTTGGAAGATCGGCGTGACTCATCATGGATCGGACCATGTCTAACAGGGTTCAATTTCTTCTCTCAGATACACCATTCCTTTGTGGTGTTCCAGGAGGAGTAAGTTGGGATAGGATCCCACACTTTCAGATGGTCATCAAACTTTAGGCTTAAATACTCACCGCCTCGATCTGATTGAAGAGTTTTAATATTCTTACCTAGTTGGTTTTGTACTTCATTCTTGAATTCCTTGAACTTTTCAAAGGACTTTGATTTGTGTTTCATTAAATACACACAACCGTATCTACTGAAATCATCGATAAATGAAGTACTGAAAACCTCCTCTGGATGGAATGTTCAGTGGTCCACATACATCAGTATGTATGAGGGCCAAAAGATCATTAGCTCTTTCACCTTTTCCTGTGAATGGAGATTTTGTCATCTTCCAAGTACTTTGGGCAGTTTCTCTTCCAGTGTCCGGTCTTACCGCAATGGAAGCAGGTGCCTGCCTTTGTTATGCCTCCACTAGGTCTCAAAACAGTAACAGTGGGTCTGGGTTTGGCAACTTCCTTGCCCTTCCCTGTATCACCCTGCCTGGTGGGCCTTTTGTTCTGTCTCTTTCCATTTCCGATCATCAGAATGGACTTCCCTTTTGTCTTCAGATTCTGCTCGGCAGTTCTTAACATGGCGAGCAGTTCAGGAAGAGATTTGTCCATATCAATCATATTGAAATTTAGGACAAATTGACTGAAACTATCTGGCAACGATTGCAAGACCAAATCAGTCGCAAGTTCCTTTCCGAGGGGAAAACCCAACCTTTCAAGCTTTTCCATATACCCAATCATCTTGAGCACATGGGGACTTATAGGGGCTCCCTCAGCTAACTTTCCTTGAAAAAGGGTTTTGAAACTTCAAACCTCTCATGCCTTGCTTGCTCTTGATAGAGCATCTTCATGTGTTCGATCATATCGAACGCTGTCATGTTCTCATGTTGCTTTTGCAACTCTGAGTTCATGACATCCAGCATGAGACAAGCAGTTTCATTGGCATCATCGACATGCTTCTTATAAGCATCTCTTTCTGCCTTAGGTGCAGAACTAGGAGGTTCCTCTTCAGGAACAGGTGTCTCTAAGACATACAGCTTTTTATCATGTTTGAGGACAATCCTCAGGTTTCGGTGCCAATCCAGAAAATTTGTCCCAGACAATTTTTCCTTGTCAAGGATTGATCGCAAGATGTTGTTAGAGGTGTTTGCTGTCATGGTTATCTACATAAGGATTAAGAAAATATAAGTATCATTGACATATTTAATTAGGCCTTTAATCAAATATGCTCCCACTATTTTACTCAAAACAAATGACCCTCATCATTTGATTCGGAAAATCCCGTTGGAAGATTTTCTAGTGGGTCGAGATCCATATTTCACTTCGTTCTAAGTCCGCGTAGGCGGATTACACAAAACTAGGTTATTTAGGTAGGAACTCCTTCCAATTGTATCTCATACAACTCTCGAAAATTTCAATTGGGTGAATAACTCCTTATTCCAATCCATCATATGGATTATTCCCAACTCTTGCTTCTAAACATATATAAGAAAATTATAATCAAGTTTGACTCATCGTTTTAGCAGTTGGATATTACAATTATCCCATCGCACCTTAACTAATACAAAACATGCACCTCGCGTAGGCGAAACCTACATATCCGATACCAGTCTTGATGAGTGCTAAAACTTGGAAAGCAAACACATATAATATTATTATAATTTGTTTAGTTAAGTTTGACCCATTGTTTTAACAGTTGGATATTACAATTATCCCATCGCACCTTACTAATATATAAATCATGCACCTCGCGTAGGCGAAACCTACATTATCCATTACTAGTCTTGATGAGTGTTAAAACTTGGAAAGTATAAACTTAATATTTAATTTTGAGGGAATTGCAATTATACTGATCTCACCGGCTTGTTTATCATATAACTCGTCTCTCACATGCATCAACATACATACACAATGAAACAGTTATGGGCCCTAGCGCAATTGTTCTCCGAAGCCAATGAGAGAACCTAAGCTAACCTAATGACGATCTAAGCTTCTCCAAGCAGGATCTTCAAGGTTGTCCTCCTTTAGTATTGAGTTCTTCTCTAACCGATCAGCGGACGGGGTCAAGGGGCAGCGCCCTTGCGGGGTTGGAGGGGCAGCGCCCCTGTCCAAAATTTTAATGAACAATTCATTTGAAATGGACATTGTTTTGCATGAACACAACCCTTGCATAGTCACAAAACGGGAACCCCAAAATTTTGACTCTGGGAGTGTGACGACCGTCACAGAAGTGTGACGACCGTCACAGGCAATGTGAGTGTGACGACCGTCATGGGTGTGTTACGACCGTCACGCATCCAGTTTGTTACGCCTGTTACGCTCGTCACACGAGCTTCACGCAGCCAAAGTAACAAACTTTGAAACAGTCAACACGCTCGTCACACGAGCTTCACGCAGCCAAAATAACAAACTTTGAAACAGTCAACTGACGTGTTCCAAAAGCCCTAAATTCACAACTCTTTGACGGCACAACCCTTGCGCCGTCACCAACCCTAATGCGCCAATTTCAGACCGTCAAACACACCTCGATTGTTGATTCAGTATGATTGATCAACATGTCATTGCTTCACCATACTAATGTCGGATTCCGAAGCAAATGACCATTGATCGCTCAAAGGAAAACAATCATTTAGTGTTCGAATGAATGAAATAGAAACAATATATCACATATACTGTACTTTGCATTGGGATTACTTATATCATATATAAGTTGATCGGTCTCAATTGTGTAACCTATGGACGATCGATGTATCGCTGCTTCACCATACTAATGTCGGATTCCGAAGCATAGTCAACATCAATCATCCAACTCGTACACTCATGATGCCAAATTTAATAGCCCTTTTAATTAATTGATTCATTCTGTCTTTTAATCATATTAATACAGAAATTAAACACCTATCCAATTCATGGTTTCGTAAGTGGCTCTGATACCACTGAAGGAGAATTGCGACCCAAAGCGCAGCGGAAATTAAAAATTTCTCCTTTAGAGATCCTTACGAATGGTCATGATCAGTGATAGAATATTTACCTCTTGTGACGGTTGAAACCTTTGGTGCAGATCTCTTGTGACGATCAAAACCTTTGATGCAAATCCATGAAGCGATCACGAACATTGAACGATGACAACGTCTCTACTCAGTCCACACGAACGGGTTCCTTCAATCTCAGTGCTAGCTGGTATGAATGAAGGTTTTGAGTGAGAGAGAGAGAGAGAGAGAGTGAAAACGAAAAGAATGCAACCGCAAATTTTTGCTTCTGCACAAGGGTTCTATTTATAGAACCACTTGTGTGGGCTTCAAGCTAAAAGCCCACTTAAGTGTATTTTGGCCCATATCTTATAATATGCCCAAAATCACTTAAGCCCATGGTACCTTACCATATTTCGTATTCTACTCAAGTACACCGTACCTTACGATATTCTATAACTCACTTAAGGGCACCGTACCTTACGGTATTCCTTAGTTACTCTATCTCTCATCAATTCGTCCTTTGTGTGTGACCCTGTAGGTTTTCGTGACGTTGGCAATTATATTAAATCACGCATTTAACATAATAAACAGTGAGCGGTATCTAGCAACACATCACTGCTACCAAAGACACGAAAATGTCATGTGATCTGACAATTCCTTCTGTGATAATAATTATGTGTATAATTACCCTTTTGCCCTTATGTCTATATTGAACACAAGGCATAGACCGTGTCATCCTTGTCCAGTTCAATATTGGGCCCATAGACATTTATCCTGTTATGCAGGATGGGCAAATTCCATCTAGGTCACTCATGTCCCTCAGCATGCTTCGTGGAGTACCCATCAACTGTCTTTATGGTTATCCAGTTACGGACAACGTTGGATCAGCAATAAAGCACTCGACTCTACACCTAGGATCCATAGTGGTTTCAGGTCGAAGAGTGGAATACACTATTATCACCATGAGAATAACTTATGACACTTTGCATAACGTTCTATATAGTATTCTCATAGCGGGTCAATCCGGTATAAATATTACTCCTAATATTCATACCTATGTTTAAGACTTGATAACTCTTTATCCATGATCCATGAGATGTGATCATCAGTCTACAAACATAATAGTCTTAATGCTTTAATGTTATCCCACTTCACACTAAAGCTCGACTACGGATACTTTAGGAATAGTGTCCTTATGTTTAATGTGTTCTCATGATTAAGTCACACTTAATACATTAAACGGACTATCTATTCCAGGGACTTTATTAATCAACCATAATAAAGAGAATGCCTTTTATTATTCGATACAAGTACCAAAATGTATTGGCCTCTAGGGCTTACACCAATAAATACTAGTTAGGTGTGGAAAGACTTAATGGATGAAGCAGGCTTTGTTAGGGGCTTGAGCCCGAAATACTGGCATTGTATGGTTTACTTTGAATTTAGTTAAGACAAGTTAGCATTGTTGTTGAATTGATATCCTGTCATAGCCTGTATTTAAACAACTTATTAAATTGTATCATACTTGAACTATTGTGTCGTTGAATTTTCCATGTGAATTTGATTGGTGATTAGGAGTCAAATTTGCTCAATTAGTTAAGGTGATTAACAAAGATTATGATGAAACTTGGGTGTGTAAAATGTTAGTTGACTGGCAAGATGGAAATATACATGTATGCATTGTTTTTTTTTTTACATTTGAATTGAGGTGAACGGAACATATTGACATGTTGGTTTGTTTGATGCAGGATTGTAATGAGCTTGAAATGGAACAAAGAGCTTGAAATGGAACAAAGTCTTGGTAAACATGGAGGATCAAGGTTGCCATGGAGGCATATCACTCATGAAAGCTCTTGGAAAATCATGGCATGATGGAGGGAATCTTGAAAAGGAATGCCCAAGTAGACTTAAGGGTTAGGGTAGTTAGTTTGACTTTGATCAATTATTGACCAAAAAGTCAATAGTTGACCAAAGTCAATTATAGGTCAAAAATGTGTATTTTTGTATAGAATTTGGTTTTCTTGAAATGAAATATTTGATGGCTTTGTAATGTAAAATGGTGCTTTGATAATGAAAAATGGCTTCAAATGAAATGTCTAGTATGTCAAGCAACTTCTCTTCATGATTTGAACCTTGAAATGTTGAAACTTGCACTTGAATATGAACTTGAATCCATCTTGATTTCTTTGAACATGAATCTTGAATTGCAATGCCTTGTTATGAATCCATACAAAATAACTAATGAACTTGTGCATGAAAAAGCCAATTTGTGACTTATAATCAATTTCAATCCACTCCATGATATATCCCATAATGATTAAAGTCATAGACCAAATCTAGTGCCACACAATCCCTTATGCCGGATTCTCAAGTCCCTCGTAGAAGAACCCTAGCTCAAAAAACTTGCCAAGTTATTTGTCATAAATCAAATATTTGTGCCATGAATAACAACCCTTGAATCAATGATGTTTATTTAAGAATGCAATTATGAATGAATGTTTATTTAAGAATGCAATTATGAATGAATGATCTAAATAATTGTGAATATGTAGATGAAATGAGAACCATGGGCCAGATAAAAAATGAAAGAAGTGGCGCAAATTTTTGGTTATGACACAACTAATCCTTTTTCATATGATTGATTATTGCGAAAAAGCTTTAAGTTTCAATGTGAAAATGTTTTGGAATTACATCGTGAAATGATTGATTCAATGGTGAAAACAAATTTGTTTTATTATTTATTAATCAATTAATCAATTTATTATTTTATTATGATAAATCAAATAAGTTTGAATAAAAAATATTTTCTAATATTCATATTAATAGCAATAACTCAAAATAGTTAATTATTAAACAATTAAAAAAACAAGAAAGAAAAAAAAGTTGTAAACATGAATAAGGGAGTTAAGTGAAATAGAAGATGAGATCCCAATAAGTCTAAGCCCATCAAATAAAAATAAAAAACAACAAAAAGGGTGAAAAGGGGCTGGACAATCCAAACCGTCTGATGGATCAGACGATCTTGATTTGTTCACAAGTTGCTCAAATCTGGAGCGTTGGATCATGATCCAAGGGCCGCAACATGAAGGTCCATGGTGGACAAACAAGGGGATCCAATACAGGATTCTCAGCCTTATTTTGAATATGGCCATCCAAAAGCTGACATGTGGCAAGTCTAATTAAAAATAATAAAAAAATAACACAAATATAAAATATAAAAAAAGGACAAATAAAAAACAGAAAAAGAATGGAGCTCTTCTTCTCTCTGGTATCTTTATTTCTCACGCTAGTTCATCCTCTCACTCTCCTAACAATCACTCTCATGTTTTTTTCTAAATTGACAAATTCAAGCGAAAATCAAATGTAGAATATTTTAAAAAAAAAAGAGTGAGTACCGGAACCAGATCTTGATTGGAACGTGGTGGTGGAAGCGAAGAGAAACGACAGTGTTTATGATAGGAAAGTGGTGAGCCAAGTGATTGCATATTAGACAGAGTTTTGGGCTGGAGTTGAGTGGTGCTTTGGCGGAGACAACGACGGTGGCGTACGAAGGAGGTTACGTCAGAGCAAGCGCTTGCGGAGGATACGACGACGGTTGGTTCTCGCGCGCTTCCGATGAATAAACCAACGGTAATGGTGATTTTTCAGTTGTATTATGCTCAGTTCTCCTTCTCCTTCTATGACTTTCTGTCTAGATTTCAAAATTTTCTCCTCTTCTCAGTTTTCTTCCAACTCTGTTTTTGTTATTTATGATTTTTTTGTTTATTATTGTAATGTGACGAAGGTTATTAGGATGAAACCAGGGGAAGATAATGATACTGTTTGTGTTGAATTTTTTTCTCGTGTTTATGAAGGCGGTGAGGTAGTATAGAGGAAGGTAGTTTTGTGGGAGAAAGAAGATAACAGACTGGTAACGGAATGTGTTAGTCTTATGGTGATGTATGATTTATTATTACATGAGAGTTTTGGTTTATGGTTGTTGGTAATTTATGGGATGATGGTGCTAGTGTTGTTATTCTAATGTGTAGAAATGAAGTTTTATCAAGTTCTTGGTGATTGATGATGGATGGAAGGAGGCGATAAGAGAAAATAATGGATGAGGTTTTGTTGATGAAGGTGATGAAGATGATGGTTGATGAAGGTGGAAAGAGGGAAGTTGAAGGTGAGGTTAAAGGATGAAAGGTGAAGATGTAAGATGAATGAGAGTTTTAACAGAAAGGGGAAGGGTGAAGAGTATTTGATGGCAATGATGCTTTTTCTCCTCTTTTTCTCTATGTGTGACTCTCTTTCTCTTATAGTGTAGAATTCAACTTAAAGTGTGTGAGAAGTTGTTTCAATTTATGAGTGTGTGAGATAAAGAGTGAGGGAAAAGTGAGATACTTTTGTGATGAGAGGTGAATAGAAAAAGTGTGATAAAGTGTGATAAAGATATTTGTGAAAGACGTGGAAATCGCGAGGTAAAATTGCAAAAGGATGGAATATTTTTGATTTGTCATTTTGTACCAATTTAATCCAATTATTAATTAAAATAAAAAAATAAAATTAGTTAACCAATCAAAATTAAATAAGTTAATTTTTTCTAATAATTAATACTTTTTAAAAAAAAAATATTTGGATTAAAACATCGAATAAAAAAAATAAAATTGGGTGAATGCGAACGCGCACAAACGCGGAAAAAACTTGAACACACTAAATTGACCTATGCGTGACAAAGTTCAGTAAAATAGACTGTTGCAGAGCAAATATTATAGTTAAAAATACCCTGATGAAAAATCACAAACTGATTAAAATGTGAATGCGCACATATGCGAAAAGATAAAATGAGCACATTAGATTAAACTACGTGTAATGTAGGTCAATAAAATAGATAGTCGCATGCCCAAACCTAAAAATACTATTCACTGATTTTATGCGTTGTTAAGAAACTTATTCAACTGGTTTGTCTGTAAAACTGAGCGCAACATAACTGGTTACCTGCAGGTTTAAAAATGGTTCGACAAAATTTGGGTATGACAACTGCCCTTATTTAGTTACCTTTAACCCAAGCATATGAGTGACAACAGTCTTCGTACATCCGTGATGAAAGATAATTAAATACAAAGGATCCAAATTTCTATGGTGAAAGATAATTAAATGGAATAGAATGAAATGTGATGCAATGAAATGAAATGAAATAAAGTGAGGCTGATCGAAATGCCTTTATTGGTGAATAAAAATGCAAGGGAATAAAATGTGATGGAATAAAATGAGGCTTGAAAAAACGCCTTTATTGATGAATGGAAATAGAAAGTGGACTCACTAGGGATAGAAATGATCAACTACTCCAACCGCTTACGTTGGTAGGTTGATCGATAAGTGATATATATTCTTTGAGCATCAATAAGGATAAATCTTCCAAAGAAGTTGTGTCGTGAAAGACTATTGTCGAGGTTCCCCGTGGAAGATTCAAAAGAAACTCACTAGGGAGTCTACTGTCGGGACTCGCTGGGAGGTACATGCTCACGAGGTTCGGCTACGAAAATACCTTATGGCGAGGTTTAATGGGAAACATTGTACCGAGATTAACCAAGGAACCTACTGTCGAGATTCTACTAAAAAAGTACTTTATGTCGAGGTTTACTAGAAAATCTTCTGCCGAGATTAACCAGGTAATCTACTACCTAGATTCTACTAAAAAAATAACTTATACAGAGGTTTAAACTGGGAAATATTATTATGAGATTAACCAGAGAATCTACAGCCGAGATTCAATAAGAAAAATACCTTATGTCGAGGTTTATAGTAAAATCTTTTGCATAGATTAACCAAGGAATCTACTGTTGAGATTCTGCTGAAAAAATACCTTCTACCGAGGTGTAAATTGGGATTTCTTCTACCGATATTAACCAGGTAATCTATTGTCAAGATTCTGCTAAAAAATAATTTTTGCTGATGTTTAAACTGGGAAATCCTCTATCGAGATTAACTAGGGAATCTATTGCCAAGATTCTGCTGGAAAAATACCTTCTGACAAAGTTTAAACTGGGAAGTTTTATGCAAAGATTAACCAGGGAATCTACTGCCAAGATTCGTGTTAAAAATACCTTCAACCGATGTTTAAATTTCGAAATCTAATGCCGAGATTAACTAGAGAATCTACTGGTGAGATTCTTTTGAGAAAAGTACCTTCTGTCGAGCTTTAAATGGGAAATCTACTGCCAAGATTAATCAGAGAATATACTCTCGATAATCTGTTAGGAAAATACATTATAATGAGTTTTACTGGGAAATCTTCTGCCCGAGATTAACCATGGAATCTATTACCGAGATTCAATTAAGAAAGTACCTTTCGTTGAGGTTTAACTGGGAAATCTTTTGACAAGATTCACTTTGAAAAGCGTAGAGTAGATGACTGACGACAAAAATGATTATCTTCATATGCACATGAAACAAGGTTCATGTTATGATTATTATTGAATATGTTTTGTGTTATGCAATTTACTTGATGCACGAAATGCTATGGTTATTCGGTGTAGTGATCCACGTTTGTGGATATTCTACACATGAAATGATGCATGCAATATAATGATTGATCAATGCACGTATATGTGTCAATTGGTATTGTCAGGGTAAGATGGGCTTGAACTTTTTTGGTTGAAAGGGTCAAGCGAAGCCAGGTTCTAGAGTACCAATGGAGATTGGTGTTTGATATGCGTCAAATGAGGTTAGGCTTTGTAAGATGACAATAAATGTTGGACTTTGATTTTTCATGGTCGTTCTACAAGGCTCCATGTTATGAGAGTATGCTAGATGAATGTGATGTTATGAATGCCATGATGCTAGAGCGAGGCGACATGATTAATGCATGACAATGATTTATGCAATGACTTGAGGGTTTCCAAATTCCCCTTTGGTGGGTAATGGGTGGAAGGATTCTTTTGAATCAAGGCTTCTTGTCAAAAGGTTATGGGATATAATACTAGCATGATTTCTCGACACTCATTTTGAACTAAACATTTACTGATGTATTGCACGATTTTTGCTTGAACAACTTGAAGGTCTAGAGAGGACTTTCCCCTTTATAGCTCATTTTGCCTCAGTCTATTGGGTGGGTCTTTAAAGAAATTTGCCTCGAAAGGGATTTAGAAAGAAACTATAGCACAATATGGCTTAAAGATGGCTTTCCCTAACATTATAAACCCTGAAGTGGCTTGTCCCTGATTAACCAATTCTTGGAATGATTTACTTCGAATTTGACCTACCTTTAGAAGGTGGGCTTCACTGTGCTCTTGAGGTGGCTTGCCCTAACATAACAAGGTCTTTAGGTGATCCTACTTTGATGTGAGCGATTCTTTAAGTGATTTACCCCTGACGGGATTTCAAAATGGCTTACCTCAATATGACATTGAGATAGTTTGCCCTAGTATAAGCCTTGAAGTAATTTCCCCTTGATCGAATCCTTTACGGATGATCGGATTGCTCGCTGATTACTAATTGATTGCTCATTATTGGAACTTCCTTAATGATAAGTGCTAGCTTGCTAATAAAATTTTTCCTTCAAAATGGTAATTATAATGCAATGCTCATCCAGGTTTTGAAATCATTATTGAGATGAAGTTGTGATATACATTAAATGAGTCATTGGTCAGAACACAATGTTGATATAGACATTCAAAGTGTGAAAATAGTTGTCATACCCCAATGTTGATCGGAATACAATATTGATCTAACACAAAAGCAAATGCTTCAATCATTTGCATGTATGTTTATCGAGTTATCCAATTAGCTAATTCATTTTAGCATTTCATTCATCCTATTTATCACAATACGTCAGTGGGCTAAAGGTTCAGTAATAATGGATTTAATCAATTTAAGTGGGTTTTTGAGACGGATATTATTTGGTGATTATTCGGGTTTATTTCCCATATTACTTGTGGCACAGATCATATCTTTATTTGAGATTCATGGTTATCATGTGGATGAGAATGATAGTTACTTGATTCGGAAGATTGCTTGAATTCAAAGAAAAAGGCAAAATTGGAATTAAAAGAGGATTTCATTCATTTATTGGAAATTTATGGTACAATGCATATTGCTTGAGATACAAATCAAAATAATGGATTACAAGGAAAGAGGGTAAAAAATTATGTCTTTTGGTCAAGCAGTTGACTTTTATTTGTTAACTGTTGACTTTTTGTGAACGGTTGACTATTGAATCAATTTTAACTTCTGAATTTCCCTAGACCTATTCTACAAGCATTTGATCAAAGGATCCATCATTATTCATTAAAAATGACCTATGTCATGATTATGTTACAAATGCTAATTTCCAACAAATTCTTTCTTCCATCAAGCTTTACTTTCATGGCTTGTTCTTCACTTTTCAATGTTGCTTCAAGTTCATTATTTAACTACAATGCTCGCTTTTCTACAAATATAATTGGGATCAAGTTCGTCTCCATGAATCATAAGCGTAAGTTTTCAAAAAGAAATCAAGAAGTCATGAAGAACTCAAGAAAACTTAGAAAATTCTACGCTATGTAGTGATTTCAAGACTCGTCTTTCAACACTTTCCAACCTTGATTCATGCCAAAAAAATCAGAATTGGATCCATATCTTTACACCACTCAAAAGTTTACTTTTTCAACACAAAATCAATTCTCAAAAGTACTTAAAGTCATGAGATAATTCACCAAAAATTCAAGGCAAAAGTGGTAAAATAAATCAAAGACAAGCATTCAAAAAATTCAAGTTTCATGTATAATCACCAATGACCTTCTATCTTACATTCCAACTTGGTACTTTTGGAAAAACCAAAAATCATTTATCTCTAACTACCTATCCATTCACAACAATTCAATTACACAACTAACCCTTAACTAGCATAACTACCAAGCTAACACAAATCGTACCAAACTAACACAAATTCCAACTTCCATTTTCAATCAAATTTCCGTTCAACCACAAGCATTAATAACAATCAATACAAGGGTTGAAATTTGTGATCCACAACTAAGGCTTAGATTAAGTTCCAACCATTTATAAACCTCTTACTTGGATCGTAATCCAAGGGTGATCATTCATTTACAAAACCTATATAAATATGCAATTTTTTACAATTTTGGACTGAACTCATATTAACTCCTTTAACCATTTTCCCACCATTTTTTCTCGAGTTTTCTCATAATTATCTCTTTTCTTCACTCTCTCACCATCACCAAACTTCATATTCATCACCATCTAGAACTCCACATTGAAGTTCTAAATTTGGTGGAGCTTAGCCACAATCAAATTTCAACAAATCATCAATCAAGTTTCAATAATTCAAGCATTATTAGGCATGACAACGGGGCGGGTCGGGGACGGTTTTTACCTTTCCAAACCCAAACCCGAATTCCCAAACAATCCCCATTCCCCGCCCTAAACCCAATCGGGGATGGAGAATCAAAACCCAAACTCGTCCCAAACGGGTTCGGGTATCCCCGCCCCGCCACCATTCATTTAGTGAAATCAATTTTTTTAATAGAAATATTTATTTTTTCCAAAATAAAACTACATACAAATAATAAAATAAAACAATCTAAAAAAATTCTATACATACATTTCAAATATTTTAAATAATAAATTCAAATTAAAATATCAAAACATTAACCATATATTTAGTATTCTAAATTATCAAAAATAAATAATAATATGCATAATGAAATAAACTGGGCGGGTTCGGGCTGGGTACTAGTGTCTCCACTACCCGACCCATCCCCATATTTTATAATCGTAGAAAACCCAAACCCAAACTCAGTCAAAGCAGGTTTTCCCCGTCAACTTCGGGGTGGGTTCGGGTGGGGGTACCCACGGATACGGGTTATGTTGCCATGCCTGTGCATTATCATCAACAATCATCATCCAAAGTCCATAAGGATTCAAGCATATTCATCAATATTATACATTCAAGATTCATCATCTATATTTATTAATCATAAAAAATAATCATTGAGCTTGGAAATAATTGGAAGCATAGCAAAAAGAAGCTTACCTTGAAGTTTTCCAGGTTTCTCGTTGGTAAATTCGTCGACGATTCTCAACATTAACCGGGGAAAACCTCTGCTTCGTTGGTTAGATATTTCACCTCTCTCTTCCATATTTTACATTACCGCTTCCCATTGCTTAAAGTTGCATCCTCAAAATTTAAAGAGTTACCTGAATAGGCAAGGGTAGATAACCCGCATTTCTGACTCCAACTTATATGTAGCTTCGTCGAGGTGTGACTCTTCCCATAACACCTTCACTAATGATATCTACTTATTCCTTAGAGATATCTCTGCACAGTTCACAATGAGACTAGGTTGCGGCTGAAGAGTGAGGTTTGTTGTAACTTCAACCGTATCAGGAAGGATAAGTTGAAAAGAATCTGGTACAAATTTCCTAAACTCAGATACATGAAACATTTCATGTATCCAGGACAGGGAGGGTGGCACCGGCAATTATTAGACCACTTCAACTATATAACTTATAATATGATAAAGACCAATGTTTCTTGGACTCTGATTCTTCATCTTGAACAGAACCTTTAGCCCTAACTTAGGGATAACCTTCAAGAAAGCATGATCTCCTTCATCTAATTCTAAAGGTATCCTATGTCAATATTCATAGCTCTTCATTTCAGGCCACCAGAAGTACTTCTTCAGATCATGATGCATCTTATAAGAACCATCATGAATGGTGAAACCACCCTTGTGAGCATCCTCTAAAATTTCCCGCTTTAGTTTTAAATCATCTAGTACGCATATCTTTTCATTGAATAAAACAAATATGTCCACTGATTGGGTAAATCCTAGATGTTCAATTTTATCTAAGATCATATATGATATTCCTATGGCTAATGGGAACTCCCTCATGAGATCCTATGAACTGTAGGTAGAGATTTCAAAATTTCTTTAGCAAGTTGTAATGCAACACCATCAACTATGTTATATGCATTTCCTTTATGTCTAATGCATCTGCTACTCTGTTGGTCATCCTAAGATGGCATTTCAACTCATATTCATCATCCCTCATGAATTTTATCCATATCTTCTAACACATATTCAATTCCTTATGATCAAACAAATACTTTAAACTTTTGAGTTTACTAAACATCTCAAAGTATGATTCATATAGGTATAGTCTCCACGCCTTGTGTGCCAATACAATTGTAGTTAGCTCCAAATCTTGCGTCAGTTAATTTTCTTCATGCGACTAATACACCAACTCGTGATGTTAATAATTGGTACCATATACTCCAATAAAATACTATAACATGTGGTGTGTGATACTAATCTCAGTGGGTTTCCAATCTAAACCACTAAGTCTCTCTCTACCCTTATACTTTGACCATGCCCTTCTTGTAACGTCCGTCGGTGAATCTCATACCCATCCTGCATTAATGAGTACTGGTTGAATACTTCATAGTCATCTTACTACGGTCATCGTCTACTTAGCCTCCAAACTGATCCACACCATAAAATAATATACTTATCTCATCAAGGTCTACCAATTGATAATATGATAAATACAGACCATGTCGATACAGATGTACTGATTATATGTAAATCCTAACTCATGTATTTACGTATTGTGATTCACTAAGACTCCATCAAAACAATTAAAAAATACATAACTGTATAACTCCCATAATACTCACATGGTCACGACCACTCAGGGTCCTCCCATAAGCATAACATCATGGTCTGGTCTATCCTACTTCCACCCTGCAGAAGTTGAGTCATGCACGGTTCCATGCATCTAAAAATGAGCCAAAAATGTAACCTTCCCATATAGCTCGTGGGTCATGGACGTCACATGTAGTTCTCAATTGTCAAGCATGACACTTAGTTTTGACCATCCTACTCTATCTCTTGAGAACTCCAATTCATGTTTCACGAGCATACAATCGAAATTATACCTCGATACTAGGATCATCACAAATCTCACACATGGCTGAAGGGATAACTAATGTATCATGTGTCAACAGAGATACTGCAACACCATATACGTTTGATACCACTCACATGGGGTTCAATTATGAGGTTGTGCACATAAGTGAAACACCCAACATCATACAACGATCATCATTCCATATCCTATAGACACGACAGTCGGATAACTGGACAAGTCTCGTTAAGGTCATCACCCCGAAAATCCTTCCAATCCCAAGGACTCACCTATAATGAATATAATCAATCCAGATTTGCCTTGCAACATTCCTAACATCACATATCCATAATCCCATTGATCATGTTAATAACATGTGATACTAGCCCACTGTGTATCCCATCGTGTGGGGGTGATATTCATGCATACTTTGCCAACGCTAAATTCAGATATAACACAATAGTTATGTTTTATTCTTACCATTAGCGGTTATAAGATCATTGTTTCTCCTAGGTTTCCTTGCTTTTAGCGTGTAGACTCGACATGCTCTACCAAGGGTTCGTGTTATTGTACCTTTTGGGCATTCAACCCTTAACAATTCTTTATGTTATGGCCCGGTTCCTAGCAATGAAAGCATCTCACTAGTCCAACATTGCCCTCTCCAAAAAAGAGGTCCCTTACAAGAGTTACACTCATAAACCAGGTTTGTTACCATTCTCTATTTTTAATTAATTACTGTAGTTTTTTGTTTAATATAGATTATCTAGATCATTATGCATACTGATGAATTTTTTCTCTAATCGAAATTTTACAATTTATATATGATGATGTAGCGATTATTTGATGATTGTACATGATTATTGTACTAGCAAAACATAATTATGCTATTTAATTTGAATTTAAATTCAACTAGCAAATATCGGGTAATTGATTGTTAGACCCCAAATATAATTATGTCCAAGTAGCAAGTCAAGTTTATCTTCTATTAAAGCATTTTACTCAGGAACGGAGCCAGAGATTTTATATTGGGGGCAATATATTAATTTATGAATTTATAGTATAATATATTTACGATGAATAGAATTTAAAAACATAAATTATATCATATTATTTTTTATGAAATTTATTTTAAAAAAATATTTAATAAGATTTAAATTTTTTATTTATGTAGTCTTTTCCATTTTATTATCACAACAATATTTATCTATCTACTTTTATATATAAATAATTGAGAATGATATGGACAGTTGATTGTAATTTTTCATAATGACATTTTAGTATTAAAATAAAAATATATAAAATATTTTTTTTAAATAGTAAAAAATTGTTTTGAAATTATATACAAAATCAATTCAACTATATTTTAACCATATGTTATATTTCCATACATTTTAGCAAAACTCATAGTTAGTGTGTGCTTAAACTCACCTTTTTGGAGTATCTAGTAATGTATCCTTTGATTCTAAAGGAAAGCATTATTAGTATCAGTTTTATCGTTATTATTATCTGATTACCCAACCCTTTATTGCTAAATAAACTCTATTAAGTTTAGCTTACCGAGTCAATCTCATATTTTCCACATTCAGTCCGTCTATTTTTCAAGTTGACCCTTAACCTAGTTTCACGATTATTTATACAATTAACTAATATTTTAAGTATTGCAATTATATATAGTGTCGATTTGTTTCAACTTTAAAAAAAGTTTTTTGTTTATATTTTAAAAAAAACATTATAAAAGCATTTTATAATACAAAATTATATTTACTTTTTTATAAATTAAAATATTAATTTTGACATTTCAATAACAGAAATATACATTCTTAAAGATCAAAACATAATCAAAATCGTAGCTTTTTAAAAATATTGTATTAAATGAATTTTATGAAAAGTTATTTAAAATAACTTCAAAATTAATTGATTTTTTTTGAAATTTTGATTTTCAATTTTTTTTAATAAAATGTAAAATATTTAAAATAATAATTTAAGAATAACTATTCAAATTAAATTTTTATTTAAAGTTTTTGAAAGAAAAGTTGTAATTTTTTTAATAAAATTATATTATACTATAAAAATTATATTAAAAAAATAAAACAAACGGGTCTATAATTTTATCTGCTGCAAGTCGAAAATTGGTTGTAGTTATAGGAGGTAAGCTACCTAATTTGGTTCATGTTCAGACTAAAAGTTTGTTCGTTACAACGATCAATTTATTTCAAGAGTATGTTTTTTTAATTTAATCTAAATTATAGTTTTTGAATTGAATTGAATTTAATAATTAAATTAGTTTTTTTTACTTAATTAATAATTAGATCAGATTTAATTCAAAGACTATGATTTTGAGTAAATTAAACAAACTTACTCTTAAGTTGATCCTCACTCATATTGGAGGCGGATAATCAAATGATATTAATGCGTCAAATTTAATAACATTAAACTAAATTTAATAACATTAAACTGTTGTTCATTCTTTATTGGATATCCATATAACAAAATTTACTATTGGATTGAAAGTTATTATTATATATGTCACATTTATAAAATTTAACATAAATCAAAAATCATTTGATATTAAAAAAAATAATTAAAATTAATAATTTTGTTGAAGTTTTTGTAATATATTAGTTTTCATACATCTCGTTGACATATTAAATAATTTTCAAACAGATATATAATAATAGTTTTCAATTCAATAATGAATTTTATTATACAAATATGCAGTAAAGAATTATTGAATGTGTCATATTATTACATTTGTCATAGACTGACAGTGTAAAAGGATTTTACACCGTCAGTTAATCATAGACGTCGGATATCAAAAAAAGTTTGACTTTTATTTTAAAAATCTATAAAGTAATAATACAAACGGATGATGATGATGAATCAACGGTGTAAAACTTTTATACTGACAGTGTATAGTAATTAATCTTTTATATATATATATATATATATATATATATATATATATATATATATATATATATATATATATATATATGGGTGAAGGTTGATAATCCTTATTCTGTAAGAAAATTTTGCAGTCCGTATCTTATTCATGTCGGCTGTAATGTGCCCCAGTAGAGCTCAATTCTAAATGCTTAATTTTTAAGTGCTAGTATAATAGTGTGAAATTCAACTATTCCAATTATTATCACATTTACTAATTATTTTGTTGGAATTAATACCAAGTCAATACTTAATTATTACAATCTAAATGATTAAATGCATACTTTAATTTATAATTTCTCATGATTCACATAGGAAACTGGCAAACGAATTCGACGAGTTAATTTGACAAATATGATTATTAATCACACCGCAGATCTATAAACAGTCAAACGAAATCATAATTATAAAAGATAAACCGAGCTATTATGTAAAAGGCTACAAGACAATAAGTTTTCCACGAGGAGGCAGAAATTGTTAAATTATATCGTGAGTATCCAAATACAAGCTGACGAAACAAATCTTAAAAATATAAATTTATCAAGTGAGGTCATAGACAATTCCATGAGGCTGGACATATGCAAGTTTATAGTCATTTTTTATTGTTGGATAGGACGAGCTAACGTCTTTTCCATTTGTAATTTCTTTAAGTGCTCTTTAAAATTGTATGTATAAGTAATATGTCTCACTCTTTTCCCCGTAAATGGAAAAGGTTTTAACGAGGAGTCCCTTCTCTTTTTAAGTCATATGAATTATGCAGAATTTACGTGGAAGGCAAGAGGAGCCCTTATGAAGATACTAGATCCAAATGAAAGAGATCTTTATCGTCTTATGGGGTAATTATATTAATAGACTTCCGCATGAAGATCCTTGTCGTCCTACGAGGTAATTATATTGTTGGACTTCTACATAAAAATCATTTCGTCCTGTTCACTGGTATTTTTGGTAAACAATCACGAGTTTGAAAATCTATGAGATTAACTCGAAAATTTTCCAAAGCAATTTGTGCAAATAACTTGTATGAGCGCACGTGCGTGTGAATTGAATGTAGTGTGATAAAAGACTTTAAATGAAGTCCAGTTGTGATAGATGATAGGGTAAAAATGCAGTAAATAACATTAAATAAAGCAAAGGAAAAAGTACATCTTCCGTTTAAGGAGACAAAAAGATTAAAAAAGGATGAACGCATAAATGTTTCTCGATTAACTATTTCGCTCTATGACTCAGGTACTCTAGTGGTATCAAGATTATGTATGAAAATTTGCGACCTTTGATCCAATGTATGAGTATATTATTTATTCTATTTACAAGATAACTATCGACGACGGTTATGACCACTAAGGAGTTCGTTGCATTTGCTTAACGTTCAGTTCTTATGATTCCCACTAGTCCGCTTACGTGTCTTCAAAGACGTCATCTTCTTGTAATCCACGTTGAATGGTAACTACTTTTCCACTTCTTCACGATCTCTCGTCGATAACCGCTCCAACGTATTGTTGAGGATGCTCCCAAAGCCCCGAGACTTGTAAAATTACCAAGTCTTTCATATCATGTTGTTTGGTCGATCGGTCCCTTTGGTGGAATGAAGGCTTTTCTCGATTGTCCCTCTCAAGATTCTGGACATGTTTCTATCGACTGTCCTTTTCGAGATTTTGGACGTATTTCCCTAGAATATGGGTTTTAGGGAGTTTACCCCTAAGAGTCCTCTAAACCATATCTCATTGTGTCAATCGCTCGGTCGTGCCTTCATCATTGGGTTCTCGATGACTCGTCATTAATGCTTCTCTTAAAGATACTTCATTAATGTTTATTCAAGAAATTTCTTTTTATTGATATTCTTTGTTGACTTTCTAATAGCTGAAAATCCCAGTGTAATAAATGCCCCCATAAAAATATCATTGTCGACTTATATCTGAAGGGAGAAAAAATGGCATTGTTTGTAACTACTTCATCATTGTTCATATTATGTGTCACATCACTTTAATCATATTTGTTGTCAATCATTATGACTAACTTTCTTTCCAACTGTTACATCTTTGAAACGTGCAACGTCAACACATCATTGCCCTGAATTCCAAGGTCTTTAACTAACTACTAAACTGGGAGTTGAGGCTTTACTTTGATTTAATCATAGTTTTTCCTTCCTTTGAGGTTGTTTATTATCTTTGCACACGCCATTTGTCCATTTCCCTAGGGGAAACCTTCATCATCTTTCTATTTAAACCCTTCTTTTTTTCTCACCTTTCTTTCTTACGACAAACTCAGCAATCCTATAGGGTGAATGTTATTTCCAGTTTTACTTCTACCATTTTTACCCCTCTTTGTTTCGCTTCCTCACATGGTTAATGGCACCTAACTTCTCTAGCTCGCATCTCCATCCTTTTGCTGCTCAGATTGATGAACCAAACTTGGTTGATAATCCATCTTACATCCTTGAGCCTCCTCTGGCGAAAAACATCTGAAGGTTATGGTATTCTAATGCTTTGATTCATTATTGTATTTCAGGTGATACATTTTCCTTCATGGGTCCACTTTGTGAGTTTGTCAAGAAACCCAGTCCCTAAGACATGTTCTTTCTCAGCTACCGTGGGTGGGAACCCGTAGTCTCCAGTGATCGGCCTTTTGATTTTGACTTCTTAGAAAATCAGGTATATTTCCCCCCTCTACTTAATTCGCCTAGCTTAGAAAATATTAACTGATTAAGTTGGGTGGAGAAGAAGAAAAAGGCCTTGTGGAAGTATATAGGCACTTTCGACCTCAAACAACTTTTTCGGGTTCACCTCAGATACAACTCGACCATGTTACTTCCAGCTACCTACTTTTGGAAGTTGACTACTAATACTCTCCACCCCCTTTGTGGGATGCTGATTCCCACACTTTTTGACCTCGCTGCCATTGCTGGCCTTCGACCAACTGAGGAAGCTTACAAACCATCCTTGCATACACGGACCAACCCTGCTTTTAATTTCTCTGACGGCCATTTTGACATTTTTATTCGGGCCCACCGTGGTTCGACCGAAGATGTCGAGCCTGCGAGCATATGGCGTTCTTAACCTATTGGTTAAAACTCTATGTCTTTTCCCCCCATGGGGACCAAATTCTGAAGATGCTCGTACCTCTAGCCACTCAACTTCATGAACAGATAAAAGTATGTCTTAGCAACCTGATTTTGTGCAGTCTTTATGATTCGTTGGGGATATCTTCCCGACATATCATCGATTGCCCTTACTTCAACAGTCTTCAGATAGGAGGCCTCATTTGGTTATTGCAGTTATGGCTTAATGCCACTTTATTGCCCCAAACATCTTCCCAACACGGTAATAGGAGCTGAAGGTGTCAAGTTTGCAAGCATTACTCCTGAGGATGGCGAGACCGTGTTGCAGGAGATGTTCGAGAAGTATGTATCTATGTTTTACAAAAGTAAAACATTTGTCTCCATCATGGCCCTATTTGATTATCGACAATATGGCCCAACGTGGTATCGCGAACCATTTCTCAGTGCTAATGCTGAGAGGGAAAAAGACATTTGTGGCGTCTTAATGGAATGTTTCCGGCTTGCTCCTTTATGGACGAGACTCACTATTGGGGAAGCGATATAAGATTGGCCGCATACCAGCCCAATCTGGTAGCCTGACAGTTTGGCTTAAGTCAACTTCTTCTTAACCCTCTCATCCCTTTAGAAGAATGTATGTTTATTTCCACCGACAATGCTTCTGAGGAGAACTTAGCCGAATGTCTCAACATTTTCAAGGATAAATTATTCTACCTACCTTCTTTTAAGTTCTTGCTCTCCTTCCATTGTACAAAGGAATTCGAGGACTGATGGTGAACTTACTATCAGTCGGTCAAGGATTCAATGCTTATGGCGTAGTGCATCTCGGACACTTTTGCTTTCCTTCGTGATGTAGGTATAAGGTTCACCAGCGTACGTTGTCGGCCTCTTTCTCTAGTATTGGCGATTTTCTAAACTCCTCTGTTTTTGCAGCAGGTCATTCTGATCAAGGGGAGTCTGAGATTTTTGATGAAGATGAAGTCTCTTGTCTTCCTCAGTCTTTCCCTCCTAAGTCTGGGATCCCTAGGGAAATACATTATGTGCTACCTGAAGAGGGCCAATGTTCGGCGGCTCCTGAAGTTGCGCCATCTGTGAACCCTGGTCAGATGTAGGTCAATAATGAGGTGAGGTTCATGGTTGAACATGTGCTTACCTTCGACTTGGACGATGGGATAGAGGATAAAGGCATTCTTATGTATAGGAGAAGAAGAAGTGGGAACAACCTTATCCTTTATCATGGATATGTTGCTTTTAGTCTGCACCTGGATGCTATTGAGGTAATTTTTACCATGTGTTTGTTGCTTATACATCATATTTCTCCTTTTCATTATATTGTGTTATGCAAATTCTTTCCAACCCACCAGCGATTTCTACTTCTGTGGATGGGATAACCAATTCCCTTTCGACACTTTCCCATAGTTTGCAACCTAGGATCTTGGAGGAACCAACAGGCCTACTAGATGCTCCTATTTCGGTATTATCTCCTAGCCCCCTCAGCTTAAAGAGGAAGCGACCGGAGGCGTCATTAGCATTTTTCGAGCCTCTTGTCTGCCTATCTAATGACGTTTCTCTTTCCCCTTCTGATTCTCCCCAGGCTCCTTATTTTGACGATCTATTTAAGCAATTGAAGTTCAAGATAGCCAATTTGGACCTCTTGGGAGTTGTCGACGACGACCTTCTCATTCTTGTCGAGGTCAAAGAATTGGTGTCTCACCTAGTCCTTCGGAATGATCAGAGGCTTGACCATGTGAAAGCTCATTTTAATGGCATGAAGCGAGCGTTAGGACTCTAGCCTTATTTTCTGTTTTTTTAGTGGTATTCCCAAGCTTTTGGCCTGGTAGTATTTGTTGTTTTCGGCGCTTTTATAATTTTTCCATTCTAGCCAGATCAATGATATTCAAGTACTATTTTCTTTTTGTGATCTTGACTTCCTAAAGCATAGGCATATACCTTTTTAAGTATCTCCCATTTATTCATAACATTTGATTATCAAAGTTTAACTTTTCAATTTCGTACGTGTTATTGGAAAACACTTGATTGACTCTGAAGGGTCCCTCCCAATTGGGTGACCATTTTCCTAAAGTTATATCCTTCTTGTCGAGAGGAAGTATAACATACATAATCTCTAACAGAGATAAATTTGGGACTGACCTTTTTATTATAAGTTTAGGTTATTATCTTCTTTTACAAATCTCTCTCCTTGTAGATCCTCTACGTGTAGGTCAATCATTCCTTATTCATTACTCGTCTTATAAGACCTCTCGTGCTTAGACGAATCTCTTGCCTCGTAAATCCTCTCGTGTGTAGGCCAATCATATCTCATTTGTCACTGTGGTTGATCACCATCATAGGTTAATGCCACGTTCTTGCTTGTTAAGAAACTTGCCTTGCCTCTGGGAAATCCTATCAATATTTTCCTTATGTCGCACTAGTTCCATGAACTACAGAGCTCTGACTTTCTCATTGCACAACTAGAATACATAGGCACGAGGCTTCGAATCCTCTGCGGGCATATTTATTTATTTATTTATCTATTCATTCCAATCATCTCCATGATGCATTCAATATCTTCTACCTTCATTCACTCCATGTGATATACTGTTCTCTTTGAGCCAAATACACTATCTCTTTGAGCTTCATCTTGTGTCTTCTTGTGAACCAAGAGATGTTTGGGTTATTTCCAGACATTTAATTCATTTTTGTTTCGGTTATTCCAATACAGTGACACCATGTCGTAGGCCCCTCACTTGTTGGTTCATACCATGTTTACTCTTGGGTTCAGTATCCCTTATTGGAGTTCAAATCATACAATCCTTTGGTTCATACCACACCTTGATAGCTTTCTTTTCACCTCCTACCAATAGTTCTATGAACTACGAAGCTATGAATTCCTTATTGCACTATAAGGATACTAGGCATAAGGGTCCTAATCCTCACCGAACACTCTATCTATTTCATTCCTTTTCCCTTTTGCGAGCAATGTTTAGATATAACACCCATTCGAGCGAAAACAATCACAATGGTTCCTATGGAGTACCATGGATGTAAGGGGTGTTAATACCTTCCCCTTGCATAACCAACTTCCTTACCCAGATATCTCTTTCCTCCGGACTTTATTGATGTTTTCCATTTCCTTCGGGAATAAACAAAGTTTGATGGCGACTCTGTTGTAAATTCGAGCGTGCGATGCATTCGGATATATTTCCGCTATCTTCATTGGGATGCAACATTACCTCTAAATCTTTCAACTTGCACCAATTCATGAAACCGACTAGCTTCTCTTCATCTTTAGGGTAGGCTTTCGTTGTTTGATCTTCATCGCTTGGTTTGGTGCCTTCATCCCCAACACTGTTGACAGTTTCGAAGACCATAATATCCACTGGTTCGACAAATAAAGCATCAGTTTTTGCTTCATTCTCCTCCTTCGGGTGTGGCTTATGTTTGTCAGCAAACTTGAGTTTGCCATTCTTTAGAGCATTTTGCACTAGGACCCTGAAAAGTAAACATTGAGAAGTATTATGACAAAAAAATTATGGAATTTATAAAAACCCTTTTTCTTTCTTTGTTCTAATGGAGGGACTTTAGTCCCTTTTGGGATAGCGATTTGTCCATCGGCCATCAACAAATCAAATTTTTTGTCACACTTAGTAACGTTAAATGTATATGTTCTAGCACTAAATTTTTTGTTTTTAGGCTCTACGAGATTCTTCCCGTTTGAGGGTTTTAGTAGCTTGCATGTATAGGGAGGTTGTGGCTTTAGTTCGGACACATTGACCTCGTTTTTCTCTACATGATTGTACTCTGATTTGGATGAGTATCATATGTTGTCGACTTCGATATAAGCTACTTTTTTTAGTTGAACTTTGAAGTTCTTACTTTTTCAGCTTTCAACCGTTCGACTTGTCGAACTCTATCGCCCAGCCGAGCCATATCTCTCAAGTATTAGGTGTCTAACTTCTTCCTAATGGAGTAGTCAAGACCTCTTACTTTCAGTTCAACTAACTCATGTTCTGGCACTTGAGTAAAACACCTCGCTTTCAAGGTTCTGAACCTACTAAGGTAATCGTCAATGCTTTCAGGCACCTTTCTCTTTATGTTGGCCAATTCCTTGAGGCTAGTCTTACATTTCCCCATGTAGAACTTCTCGTGAAAGCTCATTTCTAATTGGGCCCACATGAAGATGGAGTTTGGGGAAGGGTGGTGAACCATGTAAAAGCGTTCTTTGTCAATGAGTTTGGAAAATACTTGATTTTAAAGTTCTCATTGTTTGCTAGATCACCAACCTCAGTATGGTACCGGGTAACATGTTCGACGGTGGACTCACTAGTGTGGCCAGCGAACTTGGTGAATTTTGGGACTTTCCAGCCCCTAGGAAATTCGGCATGCCTTACATATTTTGACAACGGGGATATATAGTTTTGTCGATGGAGGCCTGTGGTTAGGTCTTTTTGGACCAAAACACGTTCGACAATGTTGGTGATGTTATCATGTACCCCCATGTTGTTCTGTCGGGCTTGTCTCAAGACTTGGTCGACATCTTGACCGTGTTGCACTAGGACCATATTGAGGCCTTCCAGCCTTTTATCGTTTTTGACAATCCTATTTTTCGGAGGGTTAACCCCCTGAGGAATGTTAGGCATTGGAGTTGGTGGCACTGGTGGTGCCCCAAAAAAGTCGACAATCCTACCCATTTGATAGGTTAATTGTTGATAACTCCTATTCATGTTTTCTAGAAGTGGGGTAAACATGTTGCCTATCTATTGTATAATAGTATGTGAAATTCTGGTATCAGATATGAGATGTCGAAGGTAATGTCACGAGGCTGATATCTGAATAATATAAACAGGATAAAAGATAAAGAACAGTAATACAAGTGACACAAACAATTGTTAACCCAGTTCGGTGCAAACTCACCTACGTCTGGGGGCTACCAAGCCAGGAAGGAAATCCACTAAACAGAATTATTTTAAAGACTCTCAGTAAACAACTTCAAGTTACAGTCTTTTCACCTAATCTCTACCCGTGTGACTTCTACCTAAGAACTCTTAGATATGAGATCCTACTCACTCCCCCTCAATCACAACAGTGATGTAAAACAAGTATTATAATGAAAGAAGACACTCTTCAAAAACACATACTTGATCTTGCTTAAAAGCTTCAACCAAGTAAACATACACTCATGCTTCAAAGCTTAAAGTGGGCAAATTACAACTCAAAAGTCAGTCCAATTCAATCATCTATGGATGAATGAATGAATGACTCACAATAGACACGACCACACAAGACTAAAACCCTTATTCTCTCTCAATATTTCGTTCGTTATTTCTTGTGTATTAAAACCAGGTTTTCCATGCCCTTTTTATAGAAGCGTTTGGATGGGCTTGGACTTCATAAAACCCTAAAACTATTTTCCATTCATATCTTCTCATGACAGTTGATTATATCTTGTTGGAAAATAAGTCAATTTGGTTTTAATTACTAATTGAATGGCACGTTCAATCATCTCATCAATCACACAGAGATTATCATAAAAAGCGTAATCACATAATACATAACATCCAGACTGAATGTTCTGTATACAGATGTCATGACATCGGGTCTGACATCTCAGTAAAATCCTGCACAACCACATTTTAAACACCCTGCGGGAACATGTTATCTAATGTCAAGATAACACTTGTGACAACTTGTGAACACTCTAGGTTTTACCGAAATTGTTGCCAACACCTAGAACCAACAAACTCCTCCTTTGGCAAATTTTGGCTAAAACATACATCAGACCATTTGTTTCACAAGAGTATAATCACATCAGCAGTTTAGCAGCAGAAGTTATAAAACACACATTACTAGCTAAAATAGCAACTAGTAAACACATATTAAACACACATGCGCTTGTGCTCCTTCTCCCCCTCAGTCAGCTAAACACAGACATCACTTTCAGCAACACCTATAACATACACCTCCTCATATGACATCACCTTCAACATCACCTGTACTAAACAGATTATCTCCTCTTCAACATCATCTGTCATCAACAAATTACATCCTCTTCATCATCATCTATCATCTGTTTATAGCATAGTTACTCCAGCTACAGCTACTTTAGCTACTTCTCCCCCCTTTTAGCCAAAAGAGATCAAAGAGACCAACGAGACAAAATAAATGTCTATTAGTCAAACAGAATGTCACACAGAATGTCAAAGCATATTGTTAGGCGTTACAGATCTACAAACATACACAGCTAGATAACATGAGATAAAAATCCAGAAAAACCAAAAAGAACCAAAAAAAAAACATCAAGGCATCAGTACATGACTTCCAAAAGAACCACCAAATACACCATCAGAAAAGTGGGGGACAACTTCAACAAAACTAGTCAGAGGAGCTTGCATCTTCATCAAGTTCAGAACTAGAATTGCCACTTGATTCATCTTGAGATTCAGACCTCTCACTAGAGGTTTGGGCTTCTGTTTCCTTGGCCTGTCCAACATTATCTCTATCAGCTTGCTTCAAGCTTTCAATCAGAGCCTCCAAAGCTTCTTTCCTGGATTTTGCCACCCTTATCCCTGTATCCAATTCTTTATAAGTTTCTTTCAGTTCAGCAATAAGACCACCTTGTGAGGCTGGCTTCTTCACAACAGATGTCATGGCAATGTCATTGACATGACTGCCTTCAAATAATTTATAATGAACTGATAGAGGAGGTTTTCTTCTACTAGGAAGATCATTTGTGTTCAGAATTCCAGGTTGCTAGCTCAGGATGATCCCACAAATCATTGAGGGAAAAGCTATGGGCAGCTTCACTGCATTTGTAGAAGCATATTTGACAATTTATTCAAACATGAATCTACTATAATCAAATTTCAGCTTGGTTCTAACAACAAATATGAACCTTCCAATGGCATTTGAGATTGTAGAGATGTGATTGGTTGGCACCCAATTTGCTGACCCTATCTTGTGCAAAATATCATATTTCACAGTTAGCTTTTCAGCAGAGAGATGCTTCTTGCTAGGCCACTCCTTGACCTGTCTTGCAGTTATTTCCCTACAGACCTTATTGTATGTGGCTTCTAGTTCACATGCACCTTCTGTTCCTCTTCCTAAAAACTTGTTAATCACAGTTGGAGAAAAATTGATACACTTCCCTCTTACAAACACCTTACAAAACTCTTTGTTGCTTTTATCAGCAATGTCCTAAGGGATGTTGACCACAAATTCTTTCACCAGACCTTCATAACACTGGGATGACCCAGAAACAGTTTTCATTAATTCAACAGTTTTAATCAGGTCCATGACCTCTTTAACCTCCACAGCATCCTTGCCCAGTTCTCTTTCCATAACCACCCTTCTTTGGATTACAAACTTCCATTTTGCTGCTCCATCTTCAAGATGGAAGGAAATATTATCCAAGTGTACAACAACAACTTTTGCAGGGGATTTCCTAACAGTTGTCCTCTTGACAGGGGAGATGTCAGGGACATCTTCTTCAACATCTTCATCTGAGTCAGAAATTTCTCTTACTTTTCTCTTCTTCACCTCCACTTTGCTCAAAGACTTTGAGGGGCCTACAACAGTAGCCTTCTTAGCAGTTTTGGCTATCATCATTTCAGCCACAGACCTACCATTTCTGGTCTTCATCCTTTTAGCCACACTAGGCTTCAAGTGATGAAGCAAGCTATCATCTTCATCATCCGAACTCTCATCTTCTAGGTCAGTCACCTTCTTTGTAGAATCATGCTTCTTAGATTGTGAAGCATTGGCAGTAGGTGATGCCACAGATTTCTTACTAGACAAAGTTTTCCCTAAAGAGTATAATCCTTCAGCAGCTATATCCTTTTCAGACCTAGAGGAATCATCCTCCTTCTTATTGTGAGGTCCAACCTCGGGAGAGGGGTCCCTTCTTGATAGAGGAGTAGAAACTCCCTTTACAAAGTGTCCCTCATTGAGGATTCTCGTGACAAGGTTCCTTATGACACGATGAGTGTGATGAGTGTCATCCCTAGAACTAAGAGTATAAGTAGAGCTGGAGTGGATATTGGAACTGTTACCTTGAGTAGGGCATGCAGTGGAGGATGAACCAGAAGCGTCGCCTAGAATGACAGACAGGGGAATCACGTCCAAAATATCTTCATCAAGAAAGTCCATAGAAGGCGTTCTATCTTTGTGAGTTGGTTTGGTAGCTTTAGAACCAGATGGTGAAGGATGTTGTGACATCTTGTTGTTCTTGTGGAAATGTTTCTGTTGCCCTAGCAGAGAAGGTTGATGAAGTTGAAGGAAGGTGAAAATGTTTGAGTAGAGGTTGTGTGTGCAAGGGCAATAGATGGAAGTTCCAATACTAGGTGATGATTTACCATAAATGGGGCACTTTACTTTAAGTGGGCAGACAATATTTTTATTACCTTTTCCACTCCAAATTAATTGCTACAAATTCTCATAGATACAAATCCCTAATTTCCCTCTTAAACATGTCGCAACCTGAAAAATACAGTGTGCGAAAAAACAACCGGCGAAAGAAAATGACAGAAGAGTCGCCACCGTGCGTTATTTATCCCAAAGGAGGGAAAGGAAACGCTCGAAGTAAACCTGAAAAGAGGAAAGGAAAAGACAAGGTCTCGCAACCAAATCTTGGGTTCGGGAGTCGGTTATGCAAAGGGAAGGTATTAGAACCCCTACGCATCCGTAGTACTCTACGGGATCCACTTTTGTAGTTCTTGTCTAAAGGGTGTGATTTTATCTTGTGGTGTTTACTAAAAAAGGGGTTAAATGAAAATGACTCGCGCGGATGTCGCATCCACTGCATACGTATCTCATCTGAATATGAGAATCAGAGTCTTCGTAGCTCGGCTGACCTATGGGTTGGAGGGATGTGTGCTCGCTAAGACATCGCGTCTTATGCCTACGTATCTCATCTGGAATAAGAATCAGAGCAAACCATAGTTCGGCTAACTACGGGGTTAAGGATTATGTTTTGGGGGCGGACGACGTTACTACGTAATCTACCGGATGCTCGACCTTTGGAGACTTACTCACCTATAGTAGAAGGAGTAAACGTGTGTTTAGAAGAAGAAAAATCAATGAAGGGTTAGGGTTTGGGATGCTCATGCAAAACGGCAGTCCTTGACGAAGGAACCGCGCTACCTGCGGGGATACGAACACATACAAAATAAACATGTATAAAGTAAATGTGCCAACAAGGAAATCAAAATAAATCTCCCAAATGGTATCCCACAAGCAAAGTGGAATATCCAGCGAGCTATCCCTGCAAAAGTCATGTGAGCCTTCACAAAAACTCAACAAAAGGGTTAGTGAAACAAGATAAGGATTAGGAGAAAACATGTTATGACAAACGTAAGTCAGATTAGAGCAAAACAATATGGTTTTTCATGGATAACAGTATGGTTTCTGAAACCTCAAACCCTGTGGCATACACTTCAGAAATTAAACGATTAAGCATTCAAGGCATTATTTATACATTCATACATAATTATGAACCCGTGGGCAAACACCTAATGAAATTCATCCATCATGCCTCAAACATTCAGAGTATTCAACTTCAAAGCACAAAGGTAATGGGAATAAGGGCAAACCTGATTGGAGAGATCGGTTGAAATTAGGGGTGTTCAAAACCAAATCAAACCAATAGAAAACCGCAAACCAAACCAAACCAAACCGAAACCGCAAAAAACCGCATTTGGTTCGGATTGGTTTGGGTCATTTTTTAATAAAACCGCATGGTTTGGTTTGGTTTGCGGTTTGTATTTTGCAAACCGAACTAAACCAAACCAAACCGCATTATGTTACAACCCAAAGTTCACTTATCCCACATCCAACCCAAACCTCAAACCTAGTATGCCTTAACCTTACAATTACAAAAGATTTTCTCTTAATCACACTTAGGGTTTCAATTTCAACATTCTTAAATCTCTCATAGTAGTATCACACATTCTTCTCATCTTCTTTTCCATGTAGGTCTCACATATTCTACTCTAATAAGTCCTCTATTATGTTCTTTCTTTTTTATCTTTTATGTTACTATTTTCTCTTTCAATTACGTTTTTATTACACTTTTCTTCTCAATCTCGCATCTCTTATGTTCTTTTTTTCATCTTCTCTAATCTCTCATCTCATATGTTTTTTTTATGTTTTATTATAATGTCTTTGATATTATTTTATGCTACTATTTATATTTGTCTTTTATTTCACTTTTGTCTAATCTGGTTTTTTGTATATTGAATGAAAGGTTTTTGTCTAAATATGATGAATTTTGATGTTATTTAGTAATGTATGAATGACTAAACACAAAGTTATGTCGTTATTTATAGGAGTATATAGGGCTCAATAAAAATATTATAAAAAACCGAACCAACCGAACCAATCCAAACCGCATTGATTTGGTTTGGTTTGGTTTGGTTTTATTTCTAAAAATCAACCGAACCAAACCGAACCGCATGCTTTTTTCTCTTGCGGTTCGGATGATTTTTATCGCAAAAACCGCCCAAACCGCACCGCGAACACCCCTAGTTGAAATCAAATGGCACGGCTGGATTTGCAAACCAATGTTAGGGTTTGCTTGAGTTGAAAGTGTGTGAGTCATAATGAACCTTTCAGAGTTGCCGGGAGGTTGCTCTGAACTCTGTTAGCTCTTCTCTCACTATCTTTTTCCCCAGGGTTCTTCTCTCACTATCTTTTTCTCAGATAGGGTAATAGGAATAGAATGGCCTTTTGTTTCACTGAAACTCTGAATTTATAACCTGATTTTTGTGGACCTGTGGGCTCAAATGAGAGAGGTCCAAGTCCAAGATTTTTTTCTTTTATTTATTTATTTATTTATTTTTTTCAAAACACGTGGGCTTCGCCTAGCGAGCGTGACAGCTCATGAACAAACCTTTGCTCCTTCAAGATTAACGTTTTGACTAACGAATAGACCCCTGTTGGAAGTAACTCAAGTCTTTCCCTTGTGTTGACTGATCATCTAAATAGAGCCCACAAAGTGTCCTGGATGATGTTCAAGCTTCTTGGATCCGATTCTGATTGCCATGATGAAATGCAAATGCTAAATGACCTAAAAATGAATGCATGCATGAGGTGTAAAGCGTATGCTTCCAGGAAAAATGAAGGGTAAATTTTAGGGTATTACAATACATTCAAATTGATTAGCATCCAAAACCTTTGTAAATATATCAGCTAACTGCATTTCAGTAGCAACATGCTCCAGGGCTATGATTTTATCTTCCACTAGTTCTCTAATAAAATGATGACGGGTATCAATATATTTTGTCTTGCTGTGCTGAATGGGATTCTTAGAAATATTTATAGCACTCAGGTTGTCACAGTATAATGTCATGACATCTTGAGTGACATTGTATTCAATCAGCATCTGTTTCATCCAAACCAGTTGAGAACAACTACTTCCAGCTGCTATGTATTCAACTTCAACATTGGACAGAGACACACAATTTTGTTTCTTACTAAACCATGATATTAAGTTGTTCCTCAAGAAGAAGCATCCTCCTGATGTGCTTTTCCTATCATCCTCACTTCCAGCCCAATCAGCATCACAGTATCCAGTCAGCATAGATCCATAACCATAAGTGTACAACATCCCATAGTCACTGGTGCCATTGACATATTTCAGTATCCTTTTCACTTGGTTTATGTGATTGACTTTTGGTTCAGCTTGATATCTAGCACAAACACCTACAGCAAAAGCAATGTCAGGTCTGCTTGCTGTGAGATATAGCAGACTCCCTATCATGCTTCTGTAGAGACTTTGATCTACACTAATACCATTTTCATTTTTAAAGACTTTCAGATGAGTAAGAGCATGTGTCCTTTTATAACTTGCATTCTCCATGCCAAACTTCATAACAATGTTTTTGGCATATTTGCTTTGAGATAGAAAGATAGAATCTTCCATTTGCTTTACTTGTAGCCCAAGAAAGTAGGCCAGCTCTCCAACAAGGCTCATTTCAAATTCAGACTGCATTTGTTTAACAAAATGTTTGACCATCTGATCTGACATCCCACCAAACACAATATCATCCACATATATTTGAGCCACCATGAGTTTTCCTCCTTTATTCTTAACAAATAAGGTCTTGTCAATGCATCCCTTCCTGTATCCATTATTAATGAGAAACACTGTGAGTCTGTCATACCAAGCCCTAGGAGCTTGTTTCAAACCATAAAGGGCTTTCCTCAACTTATACACATGTTTTGGAAGATTTGGATTTGTAAACCCTTTAGGATGTTCAACGTACACTTCCTCATTTAAGTAACCATTCAAGAAGGCGCTTTTTACATCCATTTGGAACAGTTTAAACTTCAGAATACATGTCACTCCAAGCAATAGTCTAATGGACTCAAGGCGAGCTACAGGGGCAAATGTTTCATCAAAGTCAACTCCTTCAACTTGAGTGTATCCTTGTGCTACTAATCTTGCTTTATTTTTAGTAACCACCCCTTGTTCATCAGATTTATTCTTGTAAACCTACTTTGTTCCAATAACATTTATTCCTTCAGGTCTTGGAACCAGTTCCCATACTTCATTCCTCTTGAATTGGCCTAACTCTTCCTGCATGGCATTGATCCAGAATTCATCAGTCAAGGCTTCCTTGACATTCCTTGGCTCAATCTTGGACACAAAACAGCCATGTGAGATCACTTCCCTTGATCTAGTTGTGACCCCTTTATTTTGGTCTCCTATAATGAGATCTTTAGGATGATCCTTCTGAATTCTGATAGAGGGTCCTTTATTAATTTTGTCAGCTTCAGGTTCAGCTTGAGTGAGTTTACTCTCATTACTTTGGTCTGGGAAATCAGCTGGGGCATCATTTAGGGATGTCTCAACATCGTTTGTGACATCAGTCTGTTGATCATCAACCACAATATTGATAGATTCCATCATTACTTTTGTTCTAGAATTAAAGACTCTAAATGCTCTGCTGTTTGTTGAGTAGCCCACAAAATTCCTTCATCACTCTTGGGATCCATCTTCCTTCTTTGTTCATGATCATTCAAGATATAACATTTACTACCAAACACATGGAAGTATTTGACAGTAGGTCTTCTTCCTTTCCAGACTTCATATAAAGTAGTAGGAGTCCCTTTCTTCAAGGTTACTCTGTTGTGAACATAACAGGTTGTGTTCATAGCTTCATCTCAGAAGTGGTAGGGCAATTTCTTAGCATGAGTCATAGCTCTGGCAGATTCTTGGAGAGTTCTATTTTTCCTTTCTACCACACCATTTTGCTGAGGAGTAATGGGAGATGAGAACTCATGACTAATTCCTTCAGATGCACAGAATCCAACAAATTTGATGTTCTCAAATTCTTTCCCATGATCACTTCTGATTCTTATAACCTGACTTTCTTTTTCTCTTTGAAGTCTTAGGCAAAGATCTTTGAATACCTCAAATACATCATATTTTTCCCTTATAAACTTGACCCAATTGTATCTGGAGAAGTCATCCACCACCACATAAGCATACTTTTTCCCACCAAGAATTTCCACCTGCATAGGTCCCATCAAGTTCATGTGGAGAAGTTCCAACACTCTGGAAGTGGTGTTATGTCTGAGCTTCTGATGTGATATCTTTGTCTGTTTTCCAATCTGACACTCCCCACAAACTCTTCCTTCATCAATCTTTAAGTTTGGGATTCCTCTGACAGCTTCAACAGATATAATCCTCTTCATTCCTTTAAGATGCAGATGGCTCAATTTTTGATGCCATATCTTCACTTCTTCTTCTTTGGCTAGAGTACACATTGATGAATAACCAGTTTCTTGAGAACTCCACATATATCAGTTATCCTTAGACTTGACTTCTTTCATGATCACTTCATTTTCTTTATTAGTAATTAGACATTCAGTTTTTGTGAAGTTTACGGTTAGACCTTGGTCACATAGTTGACTAATGCTGATTAGGTTTGCAGTAAGTCCTTTAACAAGTAGGACATTGTCAAGGTTAGGGACTCCAGGGCAGTTTAGCTTTCCAATCCCCTTGATTTCACCCTTTTCTCTATCACCAAAGGTTACATAGCTAGTGGCATAAGGATGAAGATCAATTAGCAGGTTTTTGCTTACAGTCATGTGTCTGGAGCATCCACTGTCAAAATACCAGTCTTCTTTGGCTGAAACTCTGAAGGAAGTGTGAGCTATCAGGTTAGTAACACCATTCCTAGGAACCCATTATTTTCTGTTGATAGAGATGTGATGTTTGGGTCTAGGTTGATGATGAGAAGGACTAGGAAACCCATACAACTTATAGCAGATTGGTTTTATGTGGCCAAATTTTCCACAGTAATGACATCTCCATCTTTGGTGTTTTCCTTTATGTTGTCTTCCCTTATGATGTTGTGACACATGATGTGACATCTTTGGTTTGCTACCAGTGTGACTACACTCAGGTTTGGATTCATTGAACCCAAGGCCAAACTTGTCTCCTTCCATTTTTCCAGTCTGGAGAATTTTGTCTAAGGTGTCAGATCCATTATTTAGCATTCTGACATACTTTGTCATCTCATCCAGTTTGGAGTTCAAGAACACTGCTTCAGTCTTCAACTTAGAGATGGTTTCCAAGTGTTCTGTCTTCTCATTCTCCAGTTGTATTATCAATTTATTCTGACTTTCCACTTGTTGACACACTTTTTCACTTCTGTGACACAACTTTCTGTAGGTAGTGGCTAACTCATCAAAGGTTACTTCCTCATCACTTGAGTCTTCATCAGAAGCCCATCTTCCAGTCAAGGCAGTCACAAGATTTGCAGACTCTCCTTCTGTTTCACTTTCATCAGACCAAGTAGCAGCAACACTCTTCTTCTATGTCTTGAGGTAGGTCCCACATTCAGCTCTAATGTGTCCATACCCATCACGTTCATGGCACTGAACTTCTTTTCCTTCTTTGGACTTTTCATCAGATCTTGTTCTTCTTCCAGCATTATTGGACCTACTGATGTCAGATGAGATGTTCTTGACATTAGACTTAGACCTTACATCCATCTTTTTCAGAAGTTTATTGAACTGTCTTCCCAGTAATGCTACATCATTTGCTAGACCTTCATCAGTATCTTGACCACTTTCTTCCTCTTTCTCTTCAGTGTTTGACATGAAGGCTATGCTTTTGACTTTCTTTTCAGATCCATCACACATTCCCAACTCAAATGTTTGGAGGGATCCAATTAGCTCATCCACTCTCATATTGCAAATGTCTTGAGATTCTTCTATGGCTGTCACTTTCATGGCAAATCTCTTAGGAAGTGACCTGAGTATTTTCCTCACTAGTTTTTCATCTGACATCTTCTCACCTAGGGCTTCTGAGGCATTAGCAATTTTAAAGATATTCATATGAAAGTCATGAATATTTTCATCTTCTTTCATCCTCAAATTTTCAAACTTGGTAGTGAGCAGCTGCAATCTAGACATCTTCACTCTAGAGGTGCCTTCATTAGTGGTTTTGAGAATATTCCAAGAATCTTTAGCCACCTCACAGTTGTTTACCAGACTGAAGATGTTCTTATCAACCCCATTGAATATAGAATTCAATGCTTTAGAGTTTCCAAGGGCTAGTTCATCCTCCTCCTTGGTCCATTGTTCCTCAGCCTTCTTATCAGTAGTAACTTCTCCTTCCTTAGTAATAACTGGATGTTCCCAGCCTGTTAGAACAACCTTCCAAGCCTTATTATCCAAAGATTTCAGGAAGGCTATCATTCAAGGTTTCCAGTAGTCATAGTTAGATACATCCATAATTGGTGGTCTGTGAACAGATCCTACGTCTCTATCCATAGTACCAAAAAGTAACGTCCTTAGATCTCACCCAGAACCAGAGCAGGATGCCTGCTCTGATACCAATTGAAATTCTGGTATCAGATATGAGATGTCGAAGGTAATGTCACGACACTAATATCTGAACAATATAAACAGGATAAAAGATAAAGAACAGTAATACAAGTGACACAAGCAATTGCTAACCCAGTTCGGTGCAAACTCACCTATGTCTGGGGGCTACCAAGCCAGGAAGGAAATCCACTAAACAGAATTAGTTCAAAGACTCTCAGTAAACAACTTCAAGTTACAGTCTTTTCACCTAATCTCTACCCGTGTGACTTCTACCTAAGAACTCTTAGATATGAGATCCTACTCACTCCCCCTCAATCACAGCAGTGATGTAAAACAAGTATTACAATGAAAGAAGACACTCTTCAAGAACACATACTTGATCTTGCTTAAAAGCTTCAACCAAGTAAACACACACTCATGCTTCAAAGCTTAGAGTGGACAAATTACAACTCAAAAGTCAGTCCAATTCAATTATCTATGGATGAATGAATGAATGGCTCACAATACACACGACCATACAAGACTAAAACCCTTATTCTCTCTCAATATTTTATTCGTTATTTCTTGTGTATTAAAACCAGGTTTTCCATGCCCTTTTTATAGAAGCGTTTGGCTGGGCTTGGACTTCATAAAACCCTAAAACTATTTTCCATTAATATCTTCTCATGACAACTGATTATATCTAGTTTTAATTACTGATTGAATGGCGCGTTCAATTATCACATCAATCACACAGAGATTATCATAAAAAGCGCAATTACACAATACATAACATTCAGACTGAATGTTCTGTATACAGATGTCATGACATCGGGTCTGACATCTCAGTAAAATCCTGCACAACCACATTTTAAACACCCTGCAGGGACATGTTATCTTATGTCAAGACAACACTTGTGACAACTTGTGAACACTCTAGGTTTTACCAAAATTGCTGCCAACACCTAGAACCAACAGTATGAACCATATCGTGATTGCTTTCATCCATTAATTGTCTCATGACTTGAAGAGAGTTATTTGTTAAAGACGAAATACCCTGTAGAGGAAAATACCATATTCCTCCCGGTGGTTATACTAGTTGGCCGAAGTTACCCATTGTGGATATTGAATCCAAATATGGGTTAAAAGTCATCGATGTCGCCATCATGCTCTCTAAATTTATTAACGTACTAGTAGGGGTGGCAAACGGGCATGCCCGCCCCGTTTAGGCCCGCCCCGCAAAAGCCCGCAAAAAACGGGGCGGGGCGGGGCGGTCATAGTTGAGGATGTGGGCCTAAAACTTAGACCCGCCCCGCAAAAACGTGAGGGAGGGGCGGGGAAAGCCCGCGGGCACTGCACTCTTTAAGCCTAAAAATGCAAAAATTTATGTAAATACACATGCCCGCAAAAGCTCGCGAAAAAAATGGGGCGGGGCAAACACATTTGAGGGTGAGGGCCTAAATCCTTGGCCCGCCCTGCACAAAAGTGCGGGAAAAATGGGCATGCCCCACGGGCCGAGCCCGTTTTGCCACCCCTACGTACTAGGGTGCAGGCTTGCCATCATTTCAGTTGGCATGCCATATGTTTCTTTTGAGGCAACGAGAAACCCAAATAAGGAGGCCTTTGGCCTCCTGGATTCCATAATTCCCTAACGAAAGTTGGTGTAGTTGACATATATGGTGATGAAATCTCCACATCTGGAGGTATAGAATATGCCACTTCTTAGCTTATAACCGTAGGCATCTCCTCAACTGAGGTTAGAGCCATCGGACTACCAACGCTAGTAACCGCCGGTTGTCCTCCTGGATTTGGAGTATTACTTTGGGAAGGGGTTTGGTTTTTTCGAGACATACTGGAAAGACATTTACCACTCCTTAAGTGCATAGCAGAAGGAAGATGTGCGATGTTAACTGGAACATGGTTATGATGCCTAAGGACAATGGAGGTTTGGGGATTATGGACCTTTCAACCATGAACTATAATTGCATCCTGAAGTTAGCATGGCAGTGAATTAATGGTGCGTAAGACATGTTGTGCATAGTTTTGAGAGGTGTATATAAATATGTGAAGTTGAACAACAATATAACTAGGAAGAACTCGGGATCTGGTTTGTGGAGGGCTATAAATAAGTCAATTCCATATCTTTTGAAGCATGGTAAGTGGCACATTTGTGATGGTAGAAGTGTTAATGCTTGGGAAGGTAGTTGGTTAGAGGCTGGAACTTGTATAAGTGATCATGTGCAGTTGATTCCAGCAAGTGTTCAAGGTGCAAAGGTGTGTGATTTAGTGACAGAAAGAGGGGATTGGAATTGGCAAATGTTGCAGTATTGGATCCCTTAGGGTATTATGAAGAAGATGAGCAATATTCAACCTCCAAATGGTGAACTCGATCCGGATAAATTCAGGCTGGAAGGATTAGCTCATGAGGTAGGTTTGGTGAAGCAGTTCTATGGTTTAATGACGCATTTTGATAACACTATTGTAGACCATGAATGGAAGAGAATTTGGAGGTTAAGATTTCCTGGTAGGATTAAGACTTTTTTTGGATGTTAAAGCGTGACATGGTGTTAAAAAATCAGAGCAAGAGTCGAAGGGGCCTTTGAGCAACTGCTTGTAGTTTGTGTGGGCATGAAAATGAAACTAAGTTGCATGTTTTTCGTGATTATACTTGCGCTTGGGAAATTTGGGTGAATAAAGTGCCATTGGATATAAATCACGATTTTTCTTAATTTGGAGTTGGAAGATTGGTTCAGTTTGAATATTAAGTATAACACTAAAGAGGGTGTAGGATAGGGTTCGTATCGGGCGATGGATTGTCATTCTCTTTGGTTTTGGCGTAATAAAGAGGAGCATAATGAGGAGTTCATAAGGCCTTCTAACCGTACCTTGCATGTGTATGTGCGGTTGAAGGAATATGAAGAGGCCTTGATGATGAATAAGAGGGTAGTTTGGAGGAACAAGAAGGTTAGGCTCATTAAGTGGGTTCCTCCTAGCCCAGGTATGGTAAAATTAAATGTGGATGGTACTTTCATAGAGGGAGTTGCTGTGGGGTGTGGGGGAATTGTTAGAGATGGTAAGCGTTGTTGGTTGAGAGGTTTTTCTAAGAATGTAGACATTTGTAGTAGCTATGTGGCTGATTTGTAGGGTTTTATTGAAGGGTTAATCCTAGTATTAGACCTTGGAATCATATAAGTATAAGTGAATGTGGATTCTTCTGAAATTGTGTTGGATATTAATCAGGGAAGGTCTAGGAGAACTGAAGGTTTGGAGATGCTTAAGAAGATTGGGAGCCTTCTGAGTAGGTTTGACGAAGCCTATGTGAAGCATGTGTTTAGAGAATCTAACCGGTGTGCGGACGCTCTTGCTAAATCCAAGTGTAGATTAAATAGGGTTATGCATCGTTATTCGGTTTCTCCTAGCTTTATTGAGAAGTTGTTAGTTGAGGATATTGCTCCTCTCTCTCTCTCTCTCTCTCTCTCTCTCTCTCTCTCTCTCTCTCTCTATATATATATATATATATATATATATATATATATATATATATATATATATATATATATATATATATATATATATATATATATATATATATATATATATATATATGTGTGTGTGTGTGTGTGTGTGTGTGTGTGTGTGTGTGTGTGTGTGTGTGTGTGTGTGTGAGAGAGAGAGAGAAGAAAAATAACATAAAATATATTTTTAGCAAAATTACAAGTTTTGAATAAATTAGAAAAAATGTATTGACTCTGAATGAGTGAAAGTCGACCCATAGAAGTATATCAACTTCTATGGGTCGATACAAAATGCATAGGAGTCGACCCCAATAAGGCAGAGCCATTTGGATTGCCAAAGCTTCAGCTAGAGTCGACCTCAACCCTTTATGAGTCGACTCACCCGTGCTTTGTGTTGACCCAAGACCCTAGTGTGTCGACACATACAAGGCATCAACTTTTCTTTTAAAAATGCTACCAGTGTGTGTTGACCCATAACTCTGTTTTCACATAAAAATCAACTTTTAACATGTAAAGATGTTTCTAATCTGTTTTAAAATGTCCTAAGATGAAAATGCACATCTAAACATAGAGAGAAAGATCCAATGTAAACAAATATTAAGTGTCATAGGTTTGAAATCATTCAGAACATTTCTAAAAGGGATAGTGCACTCACATTTCTTTTGACAATGTTGGCTTCCATGGTTTGTTGGAAGAATCCCATTCTCAATGTATGTCATAATAAAAGTGATCCATGACGGTTCTTTCGTTCATGTAGTTACCGCGGCCACTACCACCGTGGTTGAGAGACTATGTCTCTTTAGTGTTTCTTGGATGAAAGAGTGTTTGATTCTTGTAACTCTTGTGTTATCTTCTTTGGTAGGACATATGCTCTAGTGTTCTTCGTCCTTTGCACATGCAAATCTCGATTGCCTTAAATGTGCTCGATTTATCATTGACCATGGCTACATACCTTTGTAGTGGTGGGTCTTTGGCTTGTGCATCCCTCTTCACTTGGGAGACTAGTAGTTGAGAATTTATTTGTAGTTTAACTTCTTATACTCCCACTTTTGTTGCTAGGGTGAGGCTAGTGAAAAAGACTTCATACCCAGCTTGGTTGTTTGTTGTGGACATGTCAAAACACATAAATACTTTTACTATAAACCCCTTCTCACTCTCAAGGATGAGGCCAATCGAATCCACTTCCTTTTCTATTTGATGGTTCATCTATGAAGATGGTTCATTTTGTTCATGTTTCAGATGTGGTCGGGGTTAATAAGGGTACTTGTTTTAAGAAAGTCAACAAAGACACGGGCTTTTAGGGTCTTACTTGTTTCGAAAAAGATATTAAATTATGAAATCTTGATAGACCACTTCATCATCCTCCATGTCAAGTCTGGTCTGAAGGATACTTGTTTTAAGGGTTAGTAGTACAAACCACCACTTAATAAGGCAATGTCCAAATCTAGTAGCGGGTTGCAGGACTTGTTAATGCCTTGGAGGTGAAATAAATTGGATTCTGGTTGGTACCTACCTCTCTCCTGAGAACAACACTCATTGCTTCTGCAAATACGACAAGGTATATGTACAATGTATCCCTGGTCGTAGGCCTCAACAGGATCAGGGGTTTGGAAGCTTCATTTAGATGAAGGCTTGTTCGTACTCCGATGTGCATTCAAATTGCACTGCCTTCCTTGAGAATCTATAGAATAGAATAGTGGGATGGGCATATTTAAATATAAACTTGTTCAGGCTTGGAGACTTTGTTGTTGCGGAAGTTTTTCACCAATGGGAGAGATTATTGGTGTATCGTTGTCTTGAGGGGCGTTTATGGTTTATTGAATATCGTTGATCATATTGTGTTGGAATTGTTCTCGGAGCGGCCATCGGGGAAGTTAACAAAAAGTCTAATTACGATTGTCAAAATTGTAATGAAAAGACACTCGTGGTGGTGCAACAATGAAAAATGAAAAAATGTGATGAAGAATTTGAGTGAGTCAAAAGACGATTTCCACATAAGGCGCCATTATATTGTACTAAAACAGAAGTAGATGAATGGTTCAAGATGATTATCGTGGTGAAGCTTCTGATATGATGGTTATGATCTCCGTTGATCAAAGAATGAAATATCTACAAGATTAACAATTCAACGCTCAAGTCAGTGGCTTAGTTGATGTTAAATTATGCAAGTGTGTCAGTAAAAGAATACAAGAATGTGACTCAAAGTCACATTTCTTTAAAGAAGACGGTTAGAATCGTTCTCGATTGATTTGTCATAGAGTGCGGACGCCAATTGGATGTGGATCAACGATTTAGATGAGGAATAAAATCGTCCTCTTAAGTGATGTTCAATAATTGAGGTTCAGATATACGTCAATCAGTAAAGTGTCTAAATTAGATTGGACTGAAATAATAAAATTATCTCACTTCTACGATCTTGAAAAAGGATTTTGTCCGATATGTTCTTGATATTTGTTATTCTTGTAATTTTTTTGAGAATGTATATCTTGATTTAAATTTGAAACTTATGAGCTTACATTAACTTTTTTAATTCTTCCAAGATGGCAATACTTTCAATGCATCCAAGCATGGGATCATTAGAGGATGATGATCCTCTACTTTTGTTGAGGAATAAGAGTCTGTAGCCTTAGGTAGGTTCCATGGATGGAAACTAGACAACAAACATGAAAGGAGACGGGAGAAGACTTGATGCAAAAAGTGGGAACACGAATAAACCGGTAAGTAAGGAGCCAAAGCAACAAAAGACAAGCAGCCACTTCAAGAAAACGTGAAGATTCTTCTTAAAGCTTGTTGTTACATAATATGTTTAAATAATGTACTACTATTTTTTTATTATTATTATATATTTCTTGCGTCTTAATTTATCAGAAAAAAAATCATATTTTTGTCTCAAATTATAATAAAAAATCGACTTTTATTTATTTAATTACGTCTTTTTCAAAAATTACTTTTACTAATTTTTGTGAAATTTAATATTAAAATTGTATTTAATTTTTTTAAATCAATAATTAATACAAATTATTTTTATATTTTCTGTGTAATTTATTTTTTAAAAGTACAAAAAATCATACTTCAAATTATTATGTTTTAATTTTCTTAATAAATCTATATGACTAGATTTTTTTATAAAAATTGGTATCCACATTATTAAAACTTTCCTACATTTTCCTTCCCATTTTCTACATTTCTATAAGAATATATATTACTAACAAGAACTACAATTTACCTTGTAAAGAAAAAATTATACTTTATCAAGAATAAAACTAAAATAAAAATTATTGGAAGTTTGAAAGGGAATAGAGAATTTTGAAAGAAAAAAAGAAAAGAAAAGATTGAATGAAAATAAGGGGATTTCTTATCCCATCCTATGAAGTGGAAAAGCACCCTATAAAAAATTTAAAATGTCGCTCAAATCTCGGAGATGCATCTTCTGAAAATGTTGGAAACACGAATTATCAATAAGGGCATTTCAAAAATATAATGAAAATGACACACACTAAAAGACCAATACATATTACTATCAGTAGTGTGACGTTGTCTATCACATACTTCGTCTTCCACCTACAGTCTTCTGATAACTTCGAGTACAAGTAGACCAAACAAACGACCCCCCAGTTGTACTCGTAGATCCGCTAGAAGTACCATAGGTAGACGACATCCACATAAGTGGCACTCTTATCCATAAAAATCGTAGTGTCAATCAAATATAGTAAGTATGCTCTCATAACATACACTCTATGGAGCTCCACCTGCTCGTCGTCACCTCTAGTATGCTCTGCTCTAAGGAGCTCATTTGTATATACCGTTTTCAAAAATTTAAACTTAGCGTAAGCCCCTGTGGTTTTTTCAACTCCCTCATGGAAACCTCTAGGTCAACTCTAAGATAGTCTACCACAACCTCGAGTGCCTCATCTTTGTTAATTCTCCCATGATTTAGAAGTTTCCTCTTAATCAGAAGATGCACCAAACACGACACATTGTTGAGTGTGATAGACATCTCACTAAGTGGTAGATGAAATGAAGACATCTCAGTATGTCATCTCTCCACGAATACATTAAGCATCATGTAGTTGATCATACATAATCGGTCTTGCACAAGTTCTTCATCCCAAATATGGACAAATCAGTTTGGCAAGCCAATAATCTTCCACCCATGGTTAATGAATTTCAGTAGATCACGGTCCTGCCAAAAAATAAATCTATGTCAGAAATTTTTAATATAATAATAAACGTAATATAAAAGAATGAATTCAATTAATTTTACCTCTTCGTCCCGGAAATGTCCAGCAGTATAGTCCGAATACAAAGGCAACAATGACAATTCTATAGGGTCTCCTTTAAATACATGAGGTGGCACTGGCTCACCAACCTCAACATCCTGAGATGGCACTAGCTCATCAATCTAAGGTGGCACTGACTCATCAGGATGAAGTCCCTCCGATGCATGGGGTGACACTAGTGTCTCAGGTACCTCTGACACCTAAATAGGTTAAACTTGTCACCTACGGGAATATGGAGGTAGTGATACGTCGGTAGGTGACACTTGTCTCCTACGGAAGATGGAAAAGCATGAGCCCCGTAAGTCTACGCTTTCGCTGAACCTGGATATATTGAATAGGAGGCTCTGGAACCTAATTATTCTCTCTCTGAACTGATGCATGTTGTGCAATCTTCTTGTGCCTCAGTTTGTCGTCTCTATCAGTCAAGTGTTACATAATTACTACAAACAACCCTACAAGCAAGAAAAACAACAAAAAATAGATAGATAAATTACGAAGATGCATCTCTGGTTCCTAGTAGTCCAAACGTTGAAAATTTTTGGAGATGCATTTTCAAAATTTCCTGCAACTTCCAACTTTGTCAATGATAGTAATGCAAACCACCGAACTCCCAAAAATAATGCATTGATCGTTATTTTTAACCATCAAACACGTTTTTCAATAAGTATAAACTATCATTCAGGCAAAAACTATCTATTTTTTAACATAAATCATCAATTTTTACTCATTTATATAAATACTCAAAAAAGTTTACAAAAATAAAAAACATACAAATTGAGAGTTTACTTCAGTGTTGAATGATTTCTTTGATGTACTTGATGTTGATGGAAGAAACTTTGAACTTGGTTGATTGATTTTGAGAGAATGTGAGTTGAGAGGGTTTGAGAAAAAAATTAGTATATTTTTAGAAGTGAGGAAGGAGAAGGATTCTGACGCTTTTAGAACCAAAACCATCGGGAGATGCATCTCTGTAATGCACTTTCGAAAAATTTTAACGTTAAATCAGGGTTTCATTTACTTATGGTGCATCCATAGATGCATCTTCAGAAACTGAGATCATTTTTGTATTTTCACGTGGTGTCTAATAATACATAGGATGCATTAAAAAGCCTCGAAAATAATAGAAGAATTTAGATGAGAAGGATTTTGGAAATTTTATTTTTATTTAAAAATCAAAAAAATTCTAATTTGAAAAATTATTCGAATATAATTTATGTTATTATATTATTTCAAAAATAAAAAAATATATGTCAATGATAAATATTATTTTATCATTCTATATAAAATCTTTTTTTCAAAAGATTAAAAATTTCTCTATATTTAAAAAAAAAAGAAAATCATTTCTCAAAATCTTCTCTTTCTCTCCCCTTCAAACTCCAAACTCTCAAACAAAATCTTAAGAATATATTTGGATTGCAGGTATGAAATATAATGGAGTAAAATTGCATGTATAATATATAATGTAGTGAAATAGAGTGGTAACTAATGAAATTTCATTGTTTAAATTTGTAAATAATGAATGGAATATCCAATTTTCTATTTGTTATGGTGTATGTGATAGAATAAGAATCAAACAATAAAATATTTATATTCTATTCTATTCCGTTATGTTTCATTCTCCTCCGAACGATCAATTTAAATATAATCTAAATTGTATTTTATTTTCAATAAATTATGCGTTAAACAATAAATGTTAAAAGAGAGGCAAATTGTTTTTTAAACTAAAACTTAGTACCCCATCCATTCATTTTTAAGTTTCATTTTCTAAAAATATTTTTGTTTTTTTTTTTAAATGTCATTTCAAAATTCAATGTAATATTGTCAACATTATGCATAATCATTTATTATAAAGAGAGCAAAATTAGATAAATTATTAAATCGTTAAGGATATTGTAAAAAAATAATCATTATTTAATAATAATTATTAATTGTTTTATGTGTAAAAAAATAAAAAATAAAATTACACTTAAAAGAAACTGGGAGTAATAATTAGCTAGAATATTTTTCGCTAAAGTTCTATTCAACTTTCTGATTTAGCATTTCCCTGTTTTTATCTCAAAAGGCTCTTCTTCTGCGCTTCCAAACCCAAGTTGATATATACTGTTGTCGATATCTTTACTTGTCAGGTATTGAAAAAGATATACTGGGAAATTTGCACTTTATCTAAGAATTTTTTTTCTACATTGTGTTTGTATTTGATATGCCCTTTTTACTGTTGTATACTTTTCACGGTAGACAAAGGGGGTTTATTTATTTACACTCAGCACAAAAAGTGCATGTTTTCAGTTGAATGATGTTTCATCATAGAAATCTATATGTTCGTATTCAAATAGCAACAGCCATTATTTCTCACCTATAAGTTCAATCTGGTGAATGGTGAAAGAATTCAAGACATTTGGAGTATACCGTAACGGGACCCAGATCCGTTTGACAGAATCAAAAGCTCTTCACATATGGAAACAAGTAATAATTGCAACTAAGACAATTAAAACACTCCAATGGCGATTTGAAAAGGTAACAAAAAGAAGGTACAAGCTTTTCATTTCACCATGCAGAAGTTCTATATAATTGTGAGATAGAACTGAATGTGCCGATAGTAATTGCCCGTGTACCTTTCTATGAAATCTTTTGTCGGAGGTATAGCGGCAGACCAAGCCAATGTGGTTAATAAAGCACTCGCGTCAGTCATTGTTGCCTGCTTCTTGCTTTTATCAGCATTCAGAATGCAAAGTTTTACTAAAAGCCAGAAACCAAAACAAACTATTGCAAATCCATCTTTTTGCAAGTGCATATGAAATGTTCATTTGTTTTACTAGGATCACAATCATTAGAATCTTAACTTGGGAGTTCCTAAAATCATACAAAACTGAAGGAAAATACAAGGTGGTTAGTGGTTACAATAAACGGTAATCTGCATCAACATCAATCATATATAGTTCTAATGTTACCTTCGTTGGCCAAAGAGATATATTTGTATTCAGGAGAAATATACAGTTACATCAACTCGTAATACCCAATAATGATTAACCAAACATGTGTACTGTCTCTAGTATTAGGACATGGAAAATGGCAAGGATGTGTACCTACCATTCTGTACTTTATAGTCCTTAAAAAGTCCACCTCAATGATGAATCCAGAGACCAAGATATCAAATGATGAACATAAGTACAAAAATAGCGCTTGATGAAACAAGAAAGGTTAGACAATGTTGAAGAGTGTTGCTCTGCATTGTGAAAACTGAAACGAATAAAAATGAACCACGGAGTCACTGACTGTACCGTCTTCAGGATAACAGGACATAAGTATTGATAAGAATGAATCACTCTTCCAGACTTTTCTTTACTTGGACAAATTCTTTGCAGAGCCATAGTAAAAACTGTTTCGAAAAGGAAACTCAGAGAGTTCCCCACTCCTATTTTGACCGACAGCTATGTAAATTATTCAATAAACTGCTATAAACATGTAAATCAATTAATTGCAGCAACAAACATATACAAATAACCAGTAAAGTGGCACAAAACATCATACTGAGGACCAATCCAAAACCCCAAATTGAATACAAAAGTCAACACACAAAATATGAAGAACTTTGTAGTTCTGACAAAATCCTTAAGCAGCACATTCAAATTGCTATGTAGAGTGAAAATCATTTACATAGGGTGAGAATATGATAAAAAAATCCAATCACATAAAGGCAAATATACCTAAAAATGATGCAGAACTAGCAACTATTCCAGCAGCTGCATATCCACTGGCTCCAATGAAAGGATCAAAGTGTCAAATATTGGAGCCAAAGCACCAATTCCTACAATAATTGCTAGGTAAGCTAATACTATTGACTGTTTAATGCATAAAAGTAGAAAACATAAAATACACGACAAAATTGAGTCAATTTGAACTTATGCATTCCAAAACACACTTACGACGCATGTTATTAAGGAATTCATATCACGAGTAACAGCCATCGAGGTACACCCACCTAATACAGTGGTATCAATAACAGCATAATACCTCACTTCTGTTTAGCCAGCTTGCTTATCTTGATTGAGTCCCTTCTTCATTTCTTTTTAATGAAAACCATTGCAGAATTAGCAAATATGAAAACCATTGCCGAATTGCCTCCTACAAATAGTCCTTTCATCTTCATAACTATATATGCAAATGCAACGAATGTGATATTTTTAATTTTTATAAATTACATTTCGAAGAAAAGAAAATAACTTGGTGGAGAACGTAGACTTGGGCTAAACATGCAAGCAATATTCACAAAACCAAATACATTCTCAATGTGTTATTACGGTAGCATAAACAGTCAAGATTCCCGCATTTGTATTTCATTATCACCTAAACTTACACCAAACTGATGTCCAATCACAAATCACAATGCTACTAATTAATTTAGTTTACAAACCATTTTTTTCCACTTGATATCAAAACAATAATAGAAGCCGTTTCTTAATACTAGATTAAAAGGCGTCATAATATCTTAATCATATCTAGATACAGACCATTTATATCCAAATCATTCTTAGTGATTTGATCTTAAGATTTTTCCTAGTCTCTTCTATCTCTTGCGCAAATACTTACAATCTAATCTACTCTCCTTCTAAGGGCTTCTATGTGTATTTTCAACACATGCCCAAACCATCTAATGTGAGACTTCACGTCTTTTTCACAGTATGTGCTACTCAAATTTTCACTCTAATGCATTCATTTTTAATTCTGTCTTGAAATCTGCCCACTCTTCCAACATAACAGTCTCTTCACTATAATAAAAGATATGCAATATAGCATCAAAATTTAGATCTTAAAAAACTGAACTGAATATAGCAGTTACTAGACAAGAGGAGGAAAAGAAATAAAAACAGTAAAGCAATCCATGGCACCTCAAATATCACCAGAACAGTTTACTTATCTTTTTTTTTTGTGCCGTTTTCTATTGTCACCAACTCACCTGACTCCTGCAGAGGCCGACAAGGCAATCCACTACATTCAGAACTGAATGTATTAGTGCTATTGAGATTTGACAACTCGAACTATTTGTTGAGGAAAATTTTGACAGCTGACATCCAATAATTTACCCATACTAATTTGGTATCGTAAGGATAAAATGAAATTTTGGGGGTTAGAAAGGAAGAAAAAGAATGGAAGGAAACAAATTGATAATTAGCAATCACATAAAAACAGATAAACTGTGCTGGAATAGTTCATATAAAAAAATTGACACTTGACTAATATTGCCTGGTTAAATTACAACGAGTGGAACGAGCCAACTTCAGATATGTTACGGATTACAAAAATCAAATGAGACCGATGCTAATGGGATCCAAAATCATGGATGGAAGTAATCACAGGATGCCCCCTTTCTACAGTATCCACTTTCATAAAATTTACAGACCCGTTGCCCTTTGGGCAGAGGTCTGTGTGATCCTCCATTACCAACGCCAAATACTGGTTGCCTGTTCCATGCATTTCTGCCTCTAACTAATCCTTGTTCCCTACCATGACCTGGAAAACCCCGATCTCTGGGCACAGAAAACCGATCACTTCCGTATCTTGTCTGGCTATCCCCAAAGCTTGGAGTTACTACAGAACTGCATGAATTTGAACTTCTGTTCTCGTTCACTGCCGTCTGTCCTACTCCCCAGCTTGTGTTTGCATTCCGTTGATCCATTCCTCCCCATCCCAAGTGTGTACTACTCTCCAACCCAAGTCTCCAAGTGGTGTCTACGGTCATGCTCAATGTTTCAGTGGATGGAAAAATAGAAGAATTTTCCGAGCCTGACTCCCATTGATTACTTGAAACACAAATGTTGTTTGAACCCACGTCAACTTTAGAATTTCTTGAGGAAAGCTCCCCTGAAATTCTTTGATGATGATGATGATGGACATCAGCTTGTTGTAATGGCTCCTCTGCTACTGTGGACTGAGATAGTAACTGTAAATCACATGTGGAGCTCAATGCATCACCCTTACCTGCATCAAGTATTGGGCTAAGCTCTGCAAAACTGAGACAAAGATTTTTAGAACCATCAGTTAATTCCTCGCTACGTTTCATAATGGAAGTGGGAGATTCCAAGCCACCAAGTGACTCCATTGCCTCAACTTCTGCCAAAAGATCTGAAACTGATTCATCAAAATCATCTGGTTCACCAATAATAGCCTGCCATGTAATTGTATTACATGTTGAAGGGGAAGGGGGACGGGTCAAATCAAATCCCAGTCTAAGTGGTGATATTCTTGTCTCAGAAACATGAGCAGATGTGGTATCCAAGCAATTGGAAGAAATATTTACATCAGGGTGTCTCCAGCTTTGTCCCGAAGATTGCCCTGAGTTGTCTTCACTATCTGATTGCTTCTGATGATTCTGACCATCAGAAATCCTGTCCAAGCCATGATTTCCATTATCTTCAGGGTTTTTCTCAATCCCATGATTCTCACTAAATTTGTTGGTATGATTCTCATTCAGTTTCTCAGCAAACACGGTTGGTTGTTGCAAAGGGTGTACATGTGACTGGTCATGCCATCCATTGCTCCTTACAGATTCATCTTTACCATTAGACTGGGTAGAAGTATCGTCCACTTTATGTTCTATCGTATGTTCTATGATTCGGCTTGCTGCAGAAATTTCATTCTGTATTGAATTCCTCTCACTATCCTGACTGCTTTCTTTGTCACCCAATGCAACACTGGCTCCTAAAGAGAGCAACAGGCTGCTGTGCTGCAATGGCACATTTTTGGAGCATTTCCCATTAAGTGCATCATTTAACAATATAGAGTTTGCTTGTTTCTCATCTATCCTCCATATTCTGAAATCTGGAGGGAAATGTCCACTTGCATTCCACTTATACAGCTGCAACATAGAAAAAGGTCCTTGAACCTTACTAGATGGATCCTGATAATGCCATGATTTATCATTCATAAAATCATCAAATGGCTGCTCAATCCCTGTAGAGGGAAGTGGAGATGAAATGTCCACTGCAACACTAGACACTTCTGATTTTATTACAACACTAGCACTATCATCAACAGCAGTTTCGTTAGGGTCAATATACTTCTTTGCTAAGCATGTATTTCCAATTGGGTCACTGGCTGTGGTCAAGTCTCGTGTTCTGCCCCCAACACCATTCAAGACACCATCCCAAATTCTGGAAAAAATAGGTATATTGCCATCTGCATATACATAATCATAGTTACCGTGAGATAAGCACTGTCTGGACAGCTGTTAAAAGATACTTGAAAACAAAGTTAGTGGAGCAAATGAATTTTACCTTGTTTATTGCCATCCGACTCTCCTGCATCTTCATCAGACTCATACAATGAATCCAAATTGGGGTCAGAGTGTACATCTGGAATTTCATGCAGCCTGCGCTGACGTTCCTCATGTGAACTTAGTAGCTGCAACTTTTCCACACATTCTTTAAGCGTGCAATTTGGTCAAGGAACCTTGGTCATGTCTATGGCACACAAATGAATAAGCAGGAAAGAAAATCATTAAGAAACCAACTAACATGGACCTACCCACTTATTGCTGAACATATCCTTGTTAAATTTATTGCATGTCTGCTTAATTCTTAGTTGAAAAATCGGGAACCAAATCATGTTATTGCAAATTCATTCATGTATTAAGCAGTTACAAATTGAAGGACAACACAGTAAATAAAAACATAGCTAGCTACAGAAATAATTTAAAGATGTACTAGAAGGACGGAAATAAAGAAAGAAGAAAATTAACACATTGCTCTATATGCCTATACAGTTTTTTGTGACTGTAACATCCAATCAACTAGGCTTCCCTAATGATTTAATCTGTATAAACTTAAGTTCATTTATTAGCTAACATTTCACATATGAATGATCAATAGTTGTAGAATCAAACTGTGAATTACTCAGTACCCAACCGTTTATCATATTGAGGAAAGAAGTAAATGGTAAAGGATATTCTTTTCTGTGCCCCTTCTCGCTTGCTCTATCACGAAGATTATTAAGCCGCAATTTCTCAGCTTCCAACAACTACATCAATCAAAGAGGGGGGAAATTAAACCAGCAGCCAAATTTTAAAGAAACGATAGCAAATGATGACTTTGATGATAACAAAAAAGGGAAAAATATTTCAAGAGTTTCTATTTCAACCAAAGCGTTTTGCAAATTAAATTCACGTGGCATTTGGCAATAATTAAGTGACAGTTAAAAGGCATTGCTTTCAATTATTTAGGCATGATACTTTATTAAATTTCAGTATGGATTTTCTACACATTGATGTTTTCTTACAATTAAATGAGCATTCATCCTGATTCCTGAACCATAAGTCAGATTATTAAACAGATAAAAATTAATAGAAGCTTACATCATTAACTCTAATTTCATGAAATGTCAACGCTTTGTTCAGAATCTCTCCCTACAATCAACAAAAACAGCCCTCGTAAACTCATACAAAATATAGCATATTCTATGGAAGCTGACATATATACACACTAACCACTGTCAATCTCTTTGAAAGCCCATACTTTATACTCTGACGCAGTCGCTTGCATTCATCCTGAACATGGGATAAATATATTAATCATCGGCAAACTCCCATGGAAGAAACTTGACTCGTCTACACAATTTAAAGGTCCATAACACGCTAAAGTAAATTCCTATTTACCTCAGAAAACTCCTGATTTGAAATCTCATCTATGGATATGACCTCTTTCCGATTTAAGTTTAAAATTTCAAGCTTAATATCAGTTGTTCTAGTGCCAATTTTGTAAGGTTCAGCAACCTTGCTTGTACCTGCACAATTAGTTACCAACACAAATTTCAAGCCCTGAAATTTACAATTTGTACACTCACCCAAGTATCAGATGTGGTAAAATTTCACATACCTACAACTTGGACAAGTCTATACATATCTTGTTTCTGATCACCACTAGAGATTCTTATCCGCACAAAAGAACCGGCAACCTTCTCGTGAATCCTTTCAGTATCATCAGTCAGACTCTCCATCAGACTTCGACGCAAGTAGATCAAGTTAATGTTGTGAGCATTTATTGCAGCATATGCATCTTGATTATTTTGAGGCACAGGCACGTCATCCCTTTTACTTGTTGAACCTCTCTTATCGTTAACTAATATCGGCTGTTTATTGTAATTCTCCATGGCCTCCTTTTCATTAGCAATAGCATCACTAACTCCTGCTCCAAGAGTATTTTCTGCACGGGTATTGTCTTTTACAAGGAAGTGGGGTTCAAGGAGCATTAGCATTTCAATGTAGCCAAGACGTGCTTTTCCAAACAAATTTACTAGTCTAGAGTCACAAACAATTTGGGATTTTTGTTGAGGATCACGCAGATTGTTTTTCTTTATATACTCCAGCAAGAGATTCTGGACATCAAATTGAGACAGGAGAGATGTATCACCATTTCTCATATGTGAGACAAACTCTAGAAGCTCCTTTGATGCCCAACTCGCACAATCAGGCAGAGACACACCCGTGTCACCACTTGAAGGTCCCTTCGACTTCTTGTTTTTCAAATTATTTGATTCTATGTCTATGCAGGAGTTCTCAGAACCAGAACCTTTGTCGTCTTTATTAACATGATAAAGTTCATGGGAAGTTTGAACCACAGGAGCAGCACCTGTCAATGGGTTTTTAGCTCGAAGCAGCTCATCAAATGTTAAAGATAAATCCGCTTTCAAATATACCCAATACACCTTGAAAAGATACTCCCAGCTGCTCTTGTCATCGAAATCCACTTCACACTGTAAAACTAGCATAGGTCAATAAAATTATAACATCATGTATCATTTACTCAACATCAAGTCCTCCCTCTCTTCCAACACATATGAGAGAAAGAGAGAATGGGAAACACTATTGAAGGTAACAGCATAAATAAGAAAGATAAGCATACCATTTCCTTATTTCCCTGGGCACTGTTCTCAATCATCATTATAGTTTTCTTGCACATTCCACACAAACCTTTATTCCCTCTAATACAAACAAAATCAGCACCTTGTATACACCCCTTGCACAAAGAATACGTACAAGTATAGCACATATAATGTGATGCTTTCTGACAAGAACTGCATATATGCCAACCTGAGCAGCGCAAAATCAATGTATATTAAAGGAAAGCTGTGGCTTTGTTTAATGCATAATAAAATATTAAAATCCAAAACAAATATACGCGATAGATTTCTCAAAATAAGGAATGAGTGCTAATTGGCAAACTAACAAATGTCAAACTCACACTATTAAATTGTGTTCGGCACACTATTAAATTGTGTTCGGCGGGTGATTAATGAGTCATGGCACCTTAAACTTAGTAACAATCTACTGGATTGTGCTTAACATATTTGAATTGTGTTGACCATACACTTTGTCGTCAAATTTTTGCCTCAGAATATATTTTTTAATAGCATAACAAAGAATATTGAATAGATTACTATAAGAGACAATTTTGAGTAGATTATGAACAATCTACAACATTCGGGCAATTATTCCGAGCAAACACACAAAGAATGACTCGGGCATAGAGTTTGCTAAATTAAATCCAATTGCATGTTAATTATTAATAAATTAAACCAATAATTAAACCAAAACAAGGAAAATACCGCAATTCCATTTGGCTTTTGCACGGAAGAACGCCTCATCTCTCTTGACACATGCCGGATGATATGCTTTAGGACAGCCCCTGGACATTAGAAGAAAAAGATAGAAAAAATAAATTAAATACTACTAGAAAACACCGATGATAATGATTGAATGAATAATGCATGGGCAACTTTAATTGCAAGCTATAAGCCAATAGAAAAAAGAATCTATAAAACAAAACAAAAAAATCATTAATTGAAAACTGAAAATCAAAAATTCAAAGTCCAATTCCAAATCATTCCATTTTCAACCATCAAGCTGAAACAATTAACCCTCACAATCGTGATTTCAATCATCACTCACCGACGATCGCAGAGAACTAGACTTCCACCATCGAAGCATATAAAACAAACATCCTCATCGTCTTTCTTCACCTTCTGCTTTTGCTTCAGTTTCGGCGGAGGTGCTGCTTTCGGAATTTCCACCATTGGACGAGCACGCTTCTTCGTCAAAACATCACTATCCGCGGCAGCAACGGCAAGAACTACTTTACGCGCAGAAAAACAACCGTCCTTCTCCGTCATCTTAACATCAACATCAACATCAACATCAACATCGGCAACAACCTTCGTAGGAGCTCCCACTAGATTCGCCTCCAACTCCGTCACTGTCGCGGTCGTCAGTGTTTCCAACTTCGGTTCCTCCATTAAATCAATTTTTAAAAAATCCAATCGAATCGAAGAGAAAGATAGAGAATCAAATCAATTATAAATAATCAATAATTAGGTAACATAAATTGAACTGAGTTGAATTCGAGTTTAGTTGAGTTGAGTTGCGTAAAGGAAAGTGAAACTGAAAACCCTAGTTGAAAAAAAAATGAAGCACATAGAAATGAAAATAGAAAATGGACTTGGTTCAGATGTAACTAATTATTTTTTGGTAATTTGGTTTCAAAAAGTAAAGAGATCCCTATCATGCTAGAGAGAGAAAGTAGAGAGAGAAAGTGTGGAACTCTGACTATCACTCAGAAGAAGTGAAGAAAGAACGTAGACATCAGGCCTACTATTGCTCACTCAGGATTGGTTCAATTTTGCACCTTTCTAATTAAGCTTTTTTTTCTTTTAATAAGATTAATTAATTGAACTGATACTAGATTAATTAAGTAGTATTACAGTAAGTTTTAATTTTAATCTCACGATGATTGTGTGAATTTAAAAAAAAAAATCTGAAATGTGAGCAGAAGCACGTGGTTAGTGGGAGCCAGCCAATGTGGGGTCCACATGGCAATTTTGTTCAACGCCGAAAACACGGTCCAACTCTTGGGTTTTTAAAATGTGAAAGTTGGGTTTGGGGTTATGTATTCATGTGACACGGAAAAGGTATTTTATTCTACTTTTCTGTAATCTATTTTATTTTATTCTTTTTTTTAGGGGGTGATATTCTAAATTGGATGAAGCATAATGTTTTCGACATTTTACCTAAAATATATTTTTATAGAAACAACATTGCATTACGTGACAGCTAGAAGAAGTAGGCAAATGACGATAATTTAATTGACGGATTAATTCGCACAAGTTAATTGGGATGTTTACGTAATTGTAATGCCTCATAATTTATGCAATGACGGTGTATAATAAATGCGCTTGGTTTGACTCATCGATTACGTTACTTTGAGTTATGGGAATTTTTGTGTTTTCAACTTGTGGTTAAACTCTTGTAATGTTGTTTCTGATATTGATTGTACTCAGTTGCGGTTGTTTTGATAATTCATCTTGTTGTCTGATTTTGGTGAACTTATCAAGAACTTTTTTCTGATCATTGTAGTTGCACAACCAATTTTACCGTAGAATTAATTATATGTGATTTTTCATTAAAATTACTTGGAATGTTGGCCAAAGAGATGTGATGGTCCGAACAACTGTTACTCATTAAATATATGGGCCCCCGAAGTGCATTGTCATTTTCCTCTATAGCTATGGCGATAAAATAACAGATGCAAATTGAAAAGGAAAGCAAGAAGCACTGAGAATTTAATTGGACAGTTGAATATTTGAGTTTTGCATGAATGTTGCTAGTAAAAAAAATTTCCTTCCAAAAAGAAGTTGAAATATTAATCTAAAACCCAACTTAGCTCATAGATTCTAAGTTGATACTATATATTTACTAGTCTGAACTTTTTCTAACGTTTGAAAACTTTATAATTGTCATGTGTTGAGAAGAAAAAATCATAAATGTGCAATAAAGAAACCTATAAATTAGATAAAGAGGCATGTATCAATAGAATATAGAAATATATGACCTCTTTTAGCTTATCAATCAAGGTTATCTCACTCATATTTTTTCACTTATCCAAATTAAAGTTTAATAGCATTTGTTGGGGAAGCAAATGAGCCGCAATGGGTAAAATATTTGAAATTTAATAGATTTTTAATATCATATATCTAAATCAAAATTTTAAGATTTTGGATGAAGATATGGTGTTGGAATCTCTTATGTCCCAGACGTTTACCCAATTGACATATTGACGCTTCCCTAATTGTCTAATAAATAGTATTAAAGTCTGGTTCGCCTCAATGGAATAGCGAAATTGGGATCTTAATGCGGATCAAAGCTAATAATGTGGGTGACTCACACTTGTCGAGAACATTGTTGAATTCAATTGTGAGTAATTTGGGTTTCGCATCGATTATAAATGAAATTATTAGAGTTTGACATAACTCGTCCTTACAAAATCGGCTTGTAATGTGAGGAGTGTCACTCTATATAAACTCTTTCAATACTCTACCTTTAACCAATGAGGGACTTAGGATTTCTCAATACGCTCATTCACGCCTAACACTCTTTTGGACTTGCTGCATGGATTTAAATAGTGAGCGGTCCATGATCCGATCAATAGACTTGGTGCATGGATTTGTGCGTGGATTTAAACGATGGGCAACCAAAGGTCTGATCGATAAGTTCTGATACCATATTAGTTTGGCCTAACTCATTCTTACAAAACGACTTGTAAGGTGATGGATGTCACTCTATATAAACTCTTGCAATGCTCTATCTCTTACCAATGTGGGACTTAGGATTTACCAATAGAAATAAACATTTGATATATAAGAAAGGCGACACATATACCTAATGTTTCTTGGATCTTTGAAGTTTAACCCATTTATGTTTTGGGTTCCCCCAAACTCCTCCATCATTATCATTTCTTTGTGTTAATGTGTATCCTATAATTTGGATAGGATTTTTAATGTAAAATGAAAATCCTTTGACAAACAAGGTTCTTTTATAAGTTATATAATATTGGAAATTAACTCTCTGATCCTAAGAATATCATGGGATTCGTAACCAACTTGGTTTTTATTTAACCACAAATATTTTGTGCCTTTTATTTATGGGATTTGTCACCCTGTTTTTCATAGTTGGTATCACTATTCGTCCTTAAACTCGTTGACAAAGTTATAACTCTTTGTGTGTTTCTTGAATTCACCCTTGAACCTAATATGACATCTTCTAGTCAGTATATTCAAAATAACCAGAATAAATCTTCAAGTATCTCAAATAACTAACACAGCATTTCTTTTATTTTGGCTTCATACCTCTTTTATTTGTTCTAATTCCATTTTGATTGGGAAAACACTTCTCATTGGTAGATTATTTCATGAGGGTCTTAATGTCAACTCTATCAAGTTTTTATTGGTAAATTTAAATGAATATTTATGTGGTGTGTATGATTCCCTTTTAAGGAATCAAGGTTAGTTTTCGAACATGGGATGACTTTTACAATTGTGACTTAATATCATTTACTCATACATGTTTGAGAATTTCACCATATCTCTTTTTCCTGATACTCCCTATTATGGGAGTGTTTACCAGTGTTTTTGATAAACAATCACGAGTTTGAAAGTCTATGAGATTAACTCGAAAAATATCCAAAGTAATTTGTGTAAATAATTTGTGTGAACACATGTGCGTGTGAATTAAATGCAGCGTAGCAAAAGACTTTAAATGAAGTCAAATTGTGATAAAGGATAAAGTAAAATACAGTAAATAATATTAAATAAAGCAAAGGAAAAAATTACATGTTTCGTTTGAGGAGACAAAAAAGACTAAGAAAAAAGGGTGGACGCAGACGCATATATGTTTCTCGCTCAACTGTTTCTCTCTTTGACTCAGGTACTCCAATGGTATGGAAAGTATGTATGAACTTTTGCTAGCCTTGATCCGATGTATGAGTCTTCTATTTATTTTTTTAACAAAGTAATCGTTGATGGTGGTTATGACCACTAGGAGATTTGTTTCATTTGTCCCACGTTTAATCCTTTAAGTTACCACTAGTGCGCTTACGTGTCTTCCAAGACGTTATCTGCTTACAACTCACGTTGAGTGGCAACTATTTTCCACTTCTTCACGAATCTTCGATAATAACTACTTCAATGTGTTGTCGATGTTGCCTATCAAGGACACGGGACTTATAAAATTACTAAGTCTTTTATACCATGTTATTTAGTCAGCTGGTCCTTTTTGTTGGAATGAGAGCTCATGTTGATTGCCCTTCTCGAGATTTTGGGCATGTTTCCCTAGCGATATGGGTCTTATGGATTTATCCATGAGAGTTCTCCAAACCATGTCTCATTGTGTCGACAAATCGGTCGACCCTTCACCGTTGGTCTGTCGATGACTTGCCATTAATGCTCATTTAAAGACTTCATTAATATTTTTTCACAGTAAATGTATGTTCATTGACATTCTTTGTTGACTTTCTAGTGGCTGAAAATCCAAGTGTAATAGATGCCCCCAAAAAAATGTCATTGGCGACCTATATCTGAGGGGAGAAAAGTAGCATTGTTTGTAACTACTCTGTCATTGTTCATATTTTGCGCCATGTCACCTCCACTATGTTTGTTGTCAGTCATTATGACTAACTTTTCTACCAATGCACATGTCACAGACGTGCGTGCAGGTTTGTTATGATTACCTCATATACTCTAAGAAGATTAAGTGAAATGGAAATGCTCTAAATTCCATTTTGCATTCCTCGTGGCTTTATATGTCATTTGTCGGATCAACCTCCATGTGGCTAATATTTTCTCAGACAAAATCGAACCTTTTCTTCATTCTTTATTTAGACATGCTTGTTCAAACACTTTTTACATTCCTATTTCTGCAGATTACCTTACTGAACCATAACCCCTATCTTTTCCTTTTTTTCTTACGCTATTACTTAGAAAAAAAACCCATATCTTTCAATGGCGTTTCCCGTACAATACCATGCAGGCTTTGCAGTCGAGATTGAGCTTCATATCATCGTGGATGAACGTGCTTACGTACCGGAGCCTCCTTTGGATACGGAACACAAAAGAATATGGTATCATTTTGCCTTCATCCCCTACGTGCTTGTTGGTAAAGTGCATGCATTTATGGGCCCCTTGCCAAAATACATTAAAAAACCCCAACTGTTACATGATTATTTCTCTATATATTGTGGGTACGAACCATTGGTGTTCATAGATGAACCTTTGAAGTTTAACTTCTTTAAGAACTGGGTCTTCCATTCTTCTCTGCCATCTAAGGACGTTGAGTATATTAAGTGGATGGATAGGGTTAAGTGGAAGAACAACACTATTGGAAAGATTTAGGGATTTATGATCTAATCCAGCTGTCCAGGATGAGTTTCCCCTATAATCCTCATATTCTAATTGCTTCCATGTGTTTTTGGGATACTTCCACCAATACTTTTCAACTACCCTGCATGATGATAACTCCCACTTTCTTCGATATAGTTGTTATAACTAGCCTTAGTCCAACTAGGATAACCTTCTTTTGTCCACCGGGATATCCATTTTTGTCTAAGTCACCCTTTCGAGTTTTCAACTTAGCGGGATTATATATATTTTTGTTTTTATCCCTAACTTTTGCATGGACATTTCTCTTTTTTTTTATTCATCGGGATAGCCATTTTTTCCTAGATTAGTTCCTGCAGATGCCAATGTAGCGGGCTTTGTACTCACATTTTTTAGGCATAATATTTTTTGATTGTATCTGAATTCACTAGCATCGGCAAGTCATCCCCATCCATTATGGTGAGAATGGGAACCCCTCTTGAGAAGACCTTTTTAACAATGAAGAGTTTGTCATACTCTAAATTTTGCCCCGCCTAATTCATCTGCATTCACTCATTTGTGAACCAGTCATTTGCATTCATGATTCATTGGTGTCCCATTTTGCACAACTCTTCGTGACTATTACATTTGCTCATGGAGATCTTTCCATGCATAAGTAACGTTGGTTTGTGTCTACTTTTGGTAAATTCAATTCACTCTTAGAATCATTGAGATAGCATGACTCTTGTGGATATCCTTTTTGTTTGACTAACTTGATTTTCGATTATAGTTAGTTATAGTTGTCTTTGTGTTTTACTCATGCATACACATATCACACATCATTCATACATTTGTTTTTATATTTTTTTCTATCAATGCACTACATTAACACTTGTTGCATTATATGAGTTTAGAAACTTTGTCATTAAAAGTTTTACTTTAATCAAATAGAATTGTATTTTATTTCAAAAAAAATACATTGAGTCTTGTTTGATTTGTCTTGTTAACTTTTATCATTAGATCTTAACAAGGTTTCTCTTTGTGTTTTGTTTAGAAAATAAGTAATAACAAGTTATTTGTTGTTTTACAATTTTTGAGACAAACTCTAAAAAATGGTAATTTTAAATAAATTTTCCTTGTCACAATTATAATTAAATCATTTTTTTTAATTTCTGTCTTTAATTACGAAAAAAAACAAAAAGAATTTTATTTTTACTTCTACATTGTATTTTTAAATTAAATTATTGATATCTTTAATTTTAAAATAATATAGCTTTATTTTATTTCTTTTCTTTTCTACATCATAAATTATTTAAACAAAATTCAAAAAGAGAAAAAAAAAATCATAGAAAAAAAGAGAGTTATATACTTTACATAAGGATTTTTGGGGTCACACTTATATATTTACAATAACATTACAAACTAGCTATTACAAAACTTGACATTAGCAGTTACAAAATCAGAAGAGTTCCAATACAACAATATTCCAAAGCAAAATGACTCTTCAATTTATTGTCATTTTGAACTCTGCTCTGGTCCCTTTTGTCTTTATGCTACAGTAATGACACAGAACACAATTAACATTATTTTGATCATTTAAACTCTGGTCCCTTTTGTCTTTATGCTACATTAATGACACAGAACACAATTAACATTATTTTGATCATTTAAACTCTGGTCCCTTTTGTCTTTATGCTACAGTAGTGACACAGAACACAATTAATATGATTGATCATTTAAACTCTGGTCCCTTTTGTCTTTATGCTACAGTAGTGACACAGAACACAATTAATATTATTGATCATTTAAACTCTGGTTCCTTTTGTCTTTATGCTACAGTAGTGACACAGAACACAATTAATATTCTTTTGATCATTTAAACATGTGTCAAGAGATCAATGGCAGAAAGTAGGAAGCAAAATATCACCAATTTAAGATTACAGCAGGAATTTTATCATATAACCTAAGACTTCACAGATGAAACATGTGATATCTTATTATAATACACCAATCTGAATTTAAGAAAATGGATCTGAATACAAGAAAATGGATATAAATATAGAGTTCCTAAATATATGGGTGGGAGGGGATATCAATTTTTTTTGTCTCAAGCAACCATTCAAAAATTTCAAAACCACCAATCACATACTAGGAACACAAAAAATGCAACAAAACACCAAATATTTCAAACAATCTACATCAAATTTTTCTTTTTAAATAAAACACATCAGATCAAAATTCTCGCAAAACTTTATTTGAAAATCATCATCAAAAAAGAAAAATCACAGCCATCAAAAATCTTCTCAAAAAACTAGTAGCTATCATTTTCATATCAATATCCTATTGTTACAAAAGACCACCCTGCACCTCACAAAAAGTTTCTCACACCAAAACTCTAACAATTACAAAAAATGATCTTTGAAGCAAAAGGATAAGAGGAAGATTTAACCTGAACAAACTCGGCAAGCCGCTCTTCACTTAGGTAGTTTTTTTTTCTCTTCTTCTCTTGTGGCTTTTTTATTTATTTAAAAAATTGATTTCTTTTTTTCTTCTCCAATGTTTATAGTTATTGATTCCCTTGAGTTGATTCCTTCACTTCCATCAATTTTGTTATGCCATTTGTTTTCTTTCTTTAAGTTTCAAGTCTTCAAATAAATTATGTGCAGACAAGGTTCTTGCTTGGTTGAATCTATTTGATAACTTGTAATTTTTGTTGTTTTGAAAGTTTTATTGAGGTTTGTTCTTGATTTGTTTGCTCGAATAGGGAAGGAAACTGGATTTGATTTCGGTACAAGAATAGAGAAAATGGAGGATTTTTTTCATAGGGATGAGAATGTTCGACTGGTTTTATAGAAGGGAGAGAAGGCATGGATGACTGAGATAAGAATGCTTAGAGAAAATTGAGCGTGTATTCTTTTCATCTTTTATGTTTAGATTTTTTTTTAATTATTAATTGTGTTTTCAAGAGCATTGATAATTAGCATTATTTTGTGTGGTGAAGACACTGCCCAAGATCTATACCTATGTCCATTATTTAAAGCTTTTTTACGGTCATTATGGAAATTTACTCATTTGTTTTTCCGCCAAGTTAGGACAAGGCTAACTCTTTTAAGCTTCAATATGCTTTTGTGGACACTGATCCATTGGAGTGTAAATTTTTTTAGTTGAACCTTTGTTCTTTTTCTTTAAATAATAAAAGAATTTTATTTTTTCTATATTAATGAGTATTTAAAAAATAAATAAATAGTTGTTAAGTAAGAAAGTTATTCTAATTTTTTGAATAATATTAATATCTCTCTAAGTTAAAAAAAATATTTTCTTTTGTTTTTGTTCTTATATGTATAATCTTCATTCTATGAAATATTTTAGACTTCTCTCGATATATAATTTAGTTTATCCTTGTTGATTTTTCTATAAAAAAAAAGAATTAATTTTGAGCTCTAAAAATATAAACACAACAAAAGAATATCTTTTTAATTTATTTTACTTTTATTTTTATTTTATTTTATTATTATAAAAATTAAGTTTACCATTTATTTTCTTTTAATTTTAGATTATATCATAAAAAATCATAAAAATTAATTTTACCTTTTTTTTCTTTTAATTTTAGATCAACTCATAAAATATTCAAAAAAAAAAGAGTTTATCATTTTTATTTTATTTTAGATTATATCATAAAAATTAAGTTTACCATTTATTTTCTCTTAATTTTATATTCTATCATAAAAAATCATAAAAGTTAAGTTTAGCATTTATTTTATTTTGATTTTAGGTTATTTCATAAAAAATTCCAAAAAAAAAGAGTTTACCATTTATTTTATTTTTATTTTAGATTATGTCATTAAAAATTCTAAATAAAATAAGTTTACTATTTATTTTATTTTAGTTTTAGAGCATGTTATAAAAATCAATAAAAAAGATTAATTTAGTTATTCTCATCATTAATTTTAGATCTTGTTATAAAAATCATTAAAAAAGATTAAATTAGTTTATTTCTATCATTATTTTTGGATTGTGTTATAAGAAATATTAAAAAAGATTAATTTAGTTATTTTCATTATTATTTTTAGATTGTGTTATAAGAATATTTTAAAGAAAAGGTTAATTTAGTTATTTTCATTATTATTTCAAATTATATTATAAAGATATAAAAAGAGTTAATTTAGTTATATTTATTATTAGTTTTAGATTATGTTAGAAAGAATAAAAAAAGAGTTATGTTTAATTTATTTTCTTTTGTTATCATTTTATTTAGACTTTAAAGAGAACAGAAAGAGTATTTAATTATTTTATTATTATACTTTTTTTTTAATAATATGCATATGTCTAATATTAAGCTGTTCTTATTTTCTTACTTTATTTTACAAGCCATGAAAAAAAATATAATTGTATTTTTCTCCAACATTAATTCTTATTATTTTCTCTAAATGTTTGAATAACTATAGAATTATTATTTTCAAATAATATTGTTTTCTTTATAGTTTTACTTATTATTGTTAGAATATTATGAATAAATAATTAAATAAATATTTAGTAATGATGTTGATTAATTAATAGAATAAAATATTTATGACTAATTTCTTAAATTTTGGTCCTACCCCAAGTTATACCTTTTAATCTGATTAATTTGTTTCTTATCCCGATTCAAACGTTTTATTAGGTAAGTTAAAATATTAAAACTTTTTTTTCAAATAACTCGAAAGAAGGGGATCATTGGAATCTGGCATTCTGGTGGGAACCCTCGAATGATCGGTCCCGAGCCTCGCGTTTTGGGTTAACCGTTCATTCTTTTCTTTCGTCCCTAAAACACTTTAATTAACTTGGACAAAATAAGGGTTGTTGAGATCAAGCATTCTGACGCAACTCTTTGAACAATTGGTTCTTATCAAGCATTCGTTGTCCATCAAACAATTTTCTCAATTACTTCGAATGAAAAAGGATCATTGGAATCTAGCATTCTGGTGGAACCCCGAATGATTGATATTGAGGCTTATGTCTCATTCTCATCAAATGTTCGTCATTCACCTATAAAATACATCAAACACATCAAACTCTTTTCTAGCCGCCGTGCGATTAATCTTCAAATCCTTTTCAAAATGAAAGACGTCTTGTCTTAAGATGATGCAAAATAATGCTTCATCCATAATTGTTGAGTTGAGATAAATGACGTTTTTCTGAATGTTGATTTGTAAATCCATTTGATGTGATGTATACGTCCGCTCCTCATCCGTTATGGGTAAAATAATGTTTCTCGTCGATTAATACAAGATAACTTTAGCTAAAATCGAACAACAAACAAACATTTTCTACCTAGAACTACGCAAGCCTTGAATTTTTTATTGCAATCGGAGATACGTAGGAGCAGGATTGTGAAATCTTGTCAGGACCGTTAAATAAAAATTTAGGTTTAGTTCCTCTCTGCCCCCTAATAATAAAAATATTTTTAGGTCATTTCTTATTAATAAAATTCAAACATTTCTCTTATCTCTCTTTTCCTATCCCAAATAATTAGAAGATTAGAAACTAACACAAGCTAACATTCAATTCAAAACAAACTAAACGGTTCCCATTGAGTACAATGGACGTGAGGGGTGCTAATACCTTCTCATTACGTAATTGACTCCCAAACCCTGATGTTGGTTGCGATGACCATATCTTATCCTTTATCTCTGGGGTTTTATTGATATTTTCATCTTTAGGAATAAATAAAGTTTGGTAGTGACTCTATTCAGTCCATCATGCGAGTGTGCGATTGTGTTTCACAAGGTTGTGTTACCATTTTTTAGGTACGACAGGGTCCTTCATAGTTGGAAGTCCACTTGCCTCGAGGATCCGAGTGTATTGGAGAATATCTCTTGAGCACGAGTTCACCTTCTTGGAACATGTGAGGGAAAACCTTCTCATCAAAAGCTCTCTTGAGACGTCTTTGGTACAGTTGACCATGGTAGACAATTGTCAAACACTTTTCTTCAATGAATTCAATTGATTATATCTGGATTGCACCCATTCCGCTTCATCGAGATATGCTTCCACGATGACTCTTAGAGAGGGGATTTCAACTTCAATAGGCAGAACAACCTTCACTCTATATACAAGTGAATAAAGGGTCACCCCAGTAGAAGTACACACTGAAGTCATATAGCCATGCAGAGCAAAGGGAAGCATTTCATGCCAATCTTTATACGTCTTGACCATCTTCTGGATAATTTTCTTAATGTTCTTGTTAGTTGCTTCTACGACGTCATTCATCTTAGGCCGATGTGGTGAAGAGTTGTAATCCTCGATCTTGAATTCTTGGCACACCTCACTCATCATTTTGTTGTTGAGTTTACTAGCATTGTCAGTAATAATCTTGCTAGGAACACCATAGCGACATATAATTTATTTCTTTATGAATCGGGTAACCACTTGTCTTATTACATTCGTGTAAGAAGCATTTGCAACCCACTTTATGAAGTAGTAAATGACAACCAGGATGAAACAATAACTTTTAGAAGCTTTCGACTTAATCATACCTATCATGTTAATACCCCGCATGGAGAAGGTCCAAGAAGAAGTCAAAAGATTTAACGGGGTCGGAGGAACATGGATCTTGTCACAAAATAACTAGCACTAGTGACACCTCTTGACGAAGTTATAGCAATCAACTTCCATTGTTGTCCAATAATAATCAGCCCGAAGGATCTTTTTGGCCATGGTAGGCCCCTTGTCACACCCCGATTTTGACCCTGGATCACCAATTCAGTACATCCATCACAACTATTGCATCCCTACATAGCATAACATACATTCCATACCGCATAATGCCTAAAATATCAGTCGAAATAAATTTTTGGATTTAGAGGCAAACCCGTTGAACCATTTGTCGAATGTGTGTCAAAACAGCGGGTAAAAAATTTCAAAACCAAGTTTGCAGACATCAATCTTATTAATCTACGTTTCACGTAGTTTAATCTGATGTTCTCAATTTAATTTTTGGCTAATTTTTTGTCACATTTTGATCCGTATGAGCGTTTTCCATTTCAAAATTTGACAAAAACCTGTATGTTTCCGAGAAGTTTATTTCACATTAATCATGGTGGTCCGGTTGTTTAAAATTTTCGGACATTTTTGCGCCAAAGTTTTATTCATTTTTTACCCGTTTATTTTTGTTTTTTAGTCGAGATGATTAGCATATTTATTTAGAATTAATCGATCATTTGGTTTGAATTTTCATTGTGAATTTTTGTTTTAATTTAATTTTTCAAAGTTATCTATTAAAATTCAAAATAATCAATAAAATTTTAGAAGAGAAAAATCAAAATTTCCATTTTTGCCACTTGACTATCTTGTTGGAACTTCTTTCTCAATTTCAAACATAAATCTTGGCCAGCTAGCACACCCTAACTGATTACTCTCTCAATAAGGCCAGTTAGCACTCTTATCCAAGAACATGACATTTGTGGCCAGAAGGATGCACAAAAACAAAAGGGATCTTGACCTCTCTCTATTTGATTCTTGTTGAAAATAAAATAAAAAATATAACAGGAGAGGAGGATTTTTGTTTTCAGAAAGAATAACAACAACTTGCTAAAAAAATATCTCTATCAAATGAAAATTGAAGGTAAGAATACTTCATAACTCAAAACCCTTTAACACTTTATCAACAAAAGGAATCTCCACCACAAAATAGCTTCACCATTCACCTTTTCTTCCTCCGCACCTTTCATCTTCAACCTCATATAAACATCCACCCGTGTTCTCAACCGCTTTCTCCATCACCAACACCACTTCTCCTTTACCAAACCAATCTCTCGATTCCCTTTCTCACTCTCACACGTCACACTCCCCAAGGTCCTATCCATGGCAACATCTCATTCCAACCAACACAAGTTTACCAATCATCTTACTTTCGAACAAAGCCATTATATTCTTAAGCATGCTCATATCCTTGTTGATTGGTATCCATGGGGAGAAGATGCTTTTTCCAAAACACGTTGTTGAGATGCACACAACTTTTTATCAATTGGGTATAACACTTGTCATTGGTGTCATGCTATGGAGGTTGAGTCTTTTGAGGATGAGGGGATTGCCAAGTTGTTAAATGATGAGTTTGTTAGCATTAAGGTGGATCGTGAGGAGCGACCGGATGTTGATAAGGTATACATGACGTATGTGCAGGCTTCGTATGGTAGAGGAGGTTCGCCCCTGACTGTGTTTTCTTTCATATGACTTGAAACCTTTAATGGGTGGAATTTACTTTCCCCCGATGGTAAATATAGTCAACCTGGTTTTAAGGTTATACTCAGAAAGGTAAAAGAGGCTTGTGAAATTAAAAAGGAAATGCTAGTTAAGAATGGAACATTTGCAATTGAATGACTTTCGGAGGCATTATCTACTAGTTCAGATTCTGGTAAATTGACTAATGATGTTTCTGACGAGGCATTACGTCTATGCTAAGAGCAACTTTCATCAAATCAACCCAACCTACTCGTTGAAACTTCATGGGGTACTCATATTCGGTGTTGTTACTACGCTTAAATTTAATGTTTAAATCATGGTAGCTTTCGACCTTTTTGAGCAGCTCAACATCAATTAAACGGTGAGTATTTGTTTCGGAGGCATTATCTACTAGTTCAGCTTCTGGTAAATTAACTTATGGTGTTTTCGACAAGGCATTACGTCTATGCTAAGAGCAACTTTCATCAAATCAACCTAACATACTCGTTGCAACTTCATAGGGTACTCATATTCGGTGTTGCTACTACACTTAAATTTGACGTTTAAATCATTGTTGTCTTTGTGTTTTTCTATCAATGCACTACATTAACACTTGTTGCATTATATGAGTTTAGAAACTTTGTCATTAAAAGTTTTACTTTAATCAAATAGAATTGTATTTCATTTCAAAAAAAAAATACATTGAGTTTTGTTTGATTTGTCTTGTTAACTTTTATCATTAGATCTTAACAAGGTTTCTCTTTGTGTTTTGTTTAAAAAATAAGTAATAACAAGTTATTTGTTGTTTTACAATTTTTGAGACAAACTCTAAAAAATGGTAATTTTAAATAAATTTTTCTTGTCACAATTATAATTAAATCATTTTTTAATTTCTGTCTTTAATTACGAAAAAAAACAAAATATTTTTACTTCTACATCGTATTTTTAAATTAAATTATTACTATCTTTAATTTTAAAAATATATAGATTTATTTTATTTCTTTTCTACATCATAATTTATTTAAATAAAATTAAAAAAGAAAAAAATTCTTATAAAAAAAATGAAGTCAAGAGAGTTTTATACTTTACATAGGGATTTTCGGGGGCACACTTATATATTTACAGTAACATTACAAACTAGCTATTACAAAACTTGACATTAGCTGTTATAAAATCAGAAGAGTTTCAACACAACAATATTCCAAAGCAAAAGGACTCTTCAACTTATTGCCATTTTGAACTCTGGTCCCTTTTGTCTCTATGCTGCAGTAATGGCGGAGAACACAATTAGCATTATTTTGATCATTTGAACATGATTCAAGAAGTCAATGGCAGAAAATAAGAAGCAAAATATCACCAATTTAAGATTACAGCAGGAATTTTATCATATAACATAAGACTTCACAAATGAATCATGTGATATCTTTTTATAATACACCAATCTGAATACAAGAAAATGGATATAAATACAAAGTTCCTAAATATATGGGTGGGAGGGGGCATGGATTGTCTCCCGTGAGCTTTTAACTAGAGAGGGTCCAGTGGAGCACATCACCATTCATTTATCTTTTAATTAATTTTTTAATATGTATTAGAGAAAAATCATTGGTTGGGATTTCGCTTCTTTTTTTCACTTAAGACAATCTATTCCCGGGTGGGAGGGGATATCAATTTTTTTTCTCAAGCAACCATTCAAAAATTTCACAATCACCATTCACATACTAGGAACATAAAAAAATGCAACAAAACACCAAATATTTCAAACAATCAACATCAAATTTTCCTTTTTAAACAAAACTAGAAAAAAAATTCTAACAGCCTAGCATCAGATCAAAATTCTCGGAAAACTTTATTTGAAAATCATCATCAAAAAAGAAAAATCACAGCCATCAACAATCTTCTCAAAAAACTAGTAGCTACCATTTTCATATCAATATCCTATTGTTAGAAAATATCACCCTACACCTCAGAAAAAGTTTGTCACACCAAAACTCTAACAATTACAAAAAAGGATCTTTGAAGCAAAAGGGTAAGAGGGAGATTTCACCTGAACATACTCGGCAAGCCGCTCTTCACTTAGGTAGTTTTTTTTCTCTTCTTCTCTTGTAGTTTTTTATTTATTTAAAAAATTGGTTTCTTTTTTTCTTTTGCAATGTTTATTGTTGTTGAATCCCTTGAGTTGATTCTTTCACTTCCATCGATTTTGTTATGCCAGTTGTTTTCTTTCTTTGAGTTTCAAGGGTTCAAATAAATTATGGGTTCTTGTTTGGTTGAATCTATTTGATAACTTTGTCATTTATTGTTTTGAAAGTTTTATTAAGGTTTGTTCTTGATTTGTTTGCTCGAATGGGAAAGAAACCGGGTTTGGTTTCGGTAAGAGAATAGAGAAAAGGGAGGATTTTTTCCAGAGGGATGAGAATGTTCGATTGGTTTAATAGAAGGGAGAGAAGGCATGGATTAGTGAGAGAGGAATGCTCATAGAAAATTGAGCGTGTTTTCTTTTCCTCTTTTATGTTTAGATTTTTTTTTTAGTTTTTAATTATTAATTGGGTGTTCAAGAGCATTGATAATTGATTTTTTTTTCAAAAAAATCGAAAATAAACAATTTTTCAAAAAAAACACCAAAATAACCGAGTTTGGTAGAGGATGCACCAGATGAATTGGCGCACCCCCATACCAATAAGAGGAGGCACAAGTAGCATTGACGCACATGCATTGGGCCTTATGAGGATGCGCCAATGCTTATGGCGCCTGCATTGGCCCTCATGAGGAGGCGCCAATGCCTCTGGCGCCTGAGTGCATTTTGCATGGTGGGCGTCAATTCTTCTGGCGTCTGCATGTGATGGTCATGTGGGCGCCAATTCATCTAGCGCCCACGTGGTTTGTGCAATAGATGTTTCGTTTCTATAAATACCACGCCTTGCATACAATTATTTTCACTCAAATTCATCTCCTAATACCCTAAGTTGTCTAGTTCAACCATCAATTTCAACTCTCTATGTTTCAACAATGTCTATATACATTCAGAAACGAAATGCTGATGTAATATTTTCTGCCGTTACGGCTCCGATACAGGTGCGACTTTGGAACACAGATACTTTTGAACGTCTTAATCGGACGTTATATAGTTGGTTAGAGGGAGAAATTGGAGAGGGTGAACGGATTAGAAGAATACAATGGCTTGTGTCCACGTTCAACCAACACGGAGAAGTGCGCGAATGGATGGATATTAAGATCGACCAAGACGCTCGTAGGATGATGCGTTACATGTTCAAAATTGTTTTAATGGTTGTAATCGCGTAGTTTTTGTATTCTAGTTGTTTTAATTGTTTGTGTTATTTTTTATGTAATGGTATTTTCGTCAAAGACATCTACTATGAAATAAACTTAGTTTTTCATATATTGCAACAGAGGTACTATGAAATAAATTTAGTTTTTCATATATAGCAACAGAGGTACATCTGAATTTATCTGGTTGTGCTCATTCCAGCACTAGGACAGTTATTACGATTGTGACCTGGTTGACGGCATGAACTACATAGTCTAACCATTTTGTTCACCGTATCCATTTCGGTTAGAATCCGGGTGCTGTTAGGGTGACCCTTTTTCTTCCTTCGCATAACTTCGTTGTGTCAGACGATGTCCCCTTGATATTCTGGCCAATAATCCTCTTTTGCCACCACCGAAAAACTAATTTTATAAACATTTGTAAGGATGGCGACTTTGTAAACTTCAGATAGCAAGTAGGATGGATCCCTTTGAACCTTTGAGCACGCCGCAATGACATTGGAGCAGGGGGTAAGAAAGGCTTGGAACCTTCCGCAGTCGCACCAACCTCTATCTAGTTCGACTTTGTACTGTCCCATCGACATACCCTTATTGTGATCCATGGACTCTGTACTAGTACGAAGTGCATTGTCATTTTCCTCTATAGCTGTGGCGATAAAATAACATATGCAAATTGAAAAGGAAAGCAAGAAGCACTAAGAATTTAATTGGACAGTTGTATATTTGAGTTTTGCATGAATGTTGCTATTAAAAAAAATTTCCTTCCAAAAAGAAGTTGAAATATTAATCTAAAACTCAACTTAGCTCATAGATTCTAAGTTGATACTATATATTTACTAGTCTGAACTTTTTCTAACGTTTAAAAACTTTATAATTGTCATGTGTTGAGAAGAAAAAATAATAAATGTGCAATAAAGAAAACTATAAATTAAATAAAGAGGCATGTATCAATAGAATATAGAAATATATGACCTCTTTTAGCGTATCAATCAAGGTTATCTCACTCATATTTTTTCACTTATCCAAATTAAAGTTTAATAGCATTTGTTGGGGAGGCAAATGAGCCGCAATGGGTAAAATATTTGAAATTTAATAGACTTTTAATATCATATATCTAAATCAAAATTTTAAGATTTTGGATGAAGATGCGGTGTTGGAGTCTTTTATGTCCCAGACGTTTACCCAATTGACATATTAACGCTTCCCTGATTGTCTAATAAATAGTATTAAAGTCTGGTTCGCCTCAATGGAATAGAGAAATTGGGATCTTAATGCGGATCAAAGCTAATAATGTGGGTGACTCACACTTGTGGAGAAGATTGTTGAATTCAATTGTGAGTAATTTGGGTTTCGCATCGATTATAAATGAAATTATTAGAGTTTGACATAACTCGTCCTTACAAAATTGGCTTGTAAGGTGAGGGGTGTCACTCTATATAAACTCTTTCAATACTTTATCTTTAACCAATGAGGGACTTAGGATTTCTCAATACGCTCATTCACGCCCAACACTCTTTTGGACTTGGTGCATGGATTTAAATAGTGAGCGGTCCATGATCCGATCAATAGACTCTGATACCATATTAGAGTTTCGCCTAACTCATTCTCAAAGTTGTCTTGTAATGTGAGGGATGTCACTCTATATAGACTCTTTCAATGTTCTATCTTCAACCAACGTGGGACTTGGAATCTTTTCAATAAACCCCCTCACGCTCAACACTCTTTTTTGGATTTGTGCGTGGATTTAAGCGATGGCTAACCAAAGGTCTGATCGATAGACTCTGATACCATATTAGTTTGGCCTAACTCATTCTTACAAAATGGCTTGTAAGGTGATGGATGTCACTCTATATAAACTCTTTCAATGCTCTATCTCTTACCAATGTGGGACTTAGGATTTACCAATAGAAATAAACATTTGATATATAAGAAAGGCGACACATATACCTAATGTTTCTTGGATCTTTGAAGTTTAACCCATTTATGTTTTTGGTTCCCCCAAACTCCTCCATCATTATCATTTGTGTGTGTTAATGTGTATCCTATATTTTAGATATGATTTTTAATGTAAAATGAAAATCCTTTGACAAACAAGGTTCTTTTATAAGTTATATAATATTGGAAATTAACTCCCTGATCCTAAGAATGTCATGGGATTCCTAACCAACTTGGTTTTTATTTAACCACAAATATTTTGTGCCTTTTATTTATGGGATTTGTCACCCTGTTTTTCATAGTTGGTATCACTATTCGTCCTTAAACTCGTTGACAAAGTTATAACTCTTTGTGTGTTTCTTGAACTCACCTTTGAGCCTAATATGACATCTTCTAGTAAGTATATTCAAAATAACCAAAATAAATCTTCAAGTATCTCAAATAACTAACACAATGCATTTCTTTTATTTTGGCTTCATACCTCTTTTATTTGTTCTAATTCCATTTTGATTGGGAAAACACTTCTCATTGGTAGATTATTTCATGAGGGTCATAATGTCAACTCTATCAAGTTTTTATTGGTAAATTTAAATGAATATTTATGTGGTGTGTATGATTCCCTTTTAAGGAATTAAGGTTAGTTTTCGAACATGGGATGACTTTTACAATTGTGACTTAATATCATTTACTCATACATGTTTGAGAATTTCACCATATCTCTTTTTCCTGATACTCCCTATTATGGGAGTGTTTACCAGTGTTTTTGATAAACAAACACGAGTTTGAAAGTCTATGAGATTAACTCGAAAAATATCCAAAGTAATTTGTGTAAATAATTTGTGTGAACACATGTGCGTGTGAATTAAATGCAGCGTAGCAAAAGACTTTAAATGAAGTCAAATTGTGATAAAGGATAAAGTAAAATACAGTAAATAATATTAAATAAAGCAAAGGAAAAAATTACATGTTTCGTTTGAGGAGACAAAAAAGACTAAGAAAAAAGGGTGGACGCAGACGCATACATGTTTCTCGCTCAACTGTTTCTCTCTTTGACTCGGGTACTCCAATGGTATGGAAAGTATGTATGAACTTTTGCTAGCCTTGATCCCATGTATGAGTCTTCTATTTATTTTTTTAACAAAGTAATCGTTGATGGTGGTTATGACCACTAGGAGATTTGTTTCATTTGTCCCACGTTTAATCCTTTAAGTTACCACTAGTGCGCTTACGTGTCTTCCAAGACGTTATCTGCTTACAACTCACGTTGAGTGGCAACTATTTTCCACTTCTTCATGAATCTTCGATAATAACTACTTCAATGTGTTGTCGATGTTGCCTATCAAGGACACGGGACTTATAAAATTACTAAGTCTTTTATACCATGTTATTTAGTCGGCTGATCCTTTTTGTTGGAATGAGAGCTCATGTTGATTGCCCTTCTCGAGATTTTGGGCATGTTTCCCTAGCGATCTGGGTCTTATGGATTTATCCATGAGATTTCTCCAAACCATGTCTCATTGTGTCGACAAATCGGTCGACCCTTCACTGTTGGTCTGTCGATGACTTGCCATTAATGCTCATTTAAAGACTTCATTAATATTTTTTCACAGTAAATGTATGTTCATTGACATTCTTTGTTGACTTTCTAGTGGCAGAAAATCCAAGTGTAATAGATGCCCCGAAAAAAATGTCATTGGCGACCTATATCTGAGGGGAGAAAAGTAGCATTGTTTGTAACTACTCTGTCATTGTTCATATTTTGCGCCATGTCACCTCCATTATGTTTGTTGTCAGTCATTATGACTAACTTTTCTACCAATGCACATGTCACAGACGTGCGTGCAGGTTTGTTATGATTACCTCATATTCCCTAAGAAGACTAAGTGAAATGGAAATGCTCTAAATTCCATTTTGCATTCCTCGTGGCTCTATATGTCATTTGTCGGATCAACCTCCATGTGGCTAATCTTTTCTCAGACAAAATCGAACCTTTTCTTCATCCTTTATTTAGACATGCTTGTTCAAACACTTTATACCTTCCTATTTCTGCAGATTACCTTACTGAACATCTTTTCCTTTTTTTCTTACGCTATTACTTAGAAAAAACCCATATCTTTCAATGGCGTTTCCCGTACAATACCATGCAGGCTTTGCAGTCGAGATTGAGCTTCATATCATCGTGGATGAACGTGGCTACGTACCGGAGCCTCCTTTGGATACGGAACACAAAAGAATATGGTATCATTTTGCCTTCATCCCCTACGTGCTTGTTGGTAAAGTGCATGCATTTATGGGCCCCTTGCCAAAATACATTAAAAAACCCCAACTGTTACATGATTATTTCTCTATATATTGTGGGTATGAACCATTGGTGTTCATAGATGAACCTTTGAAGTTTAACTTCTTTAAGAACTGGGTCTTCCATTCTTCTCTGCCATCTAAGGACGTTGAGTATATTAAGTGGATGGATAGGTTTAAATGGAAGAACAACACTATTGGAAAGATTTAGGGATTTATGATCTAATCCAGCTGTCCAGGATGAGTTTCCCCTATAATCCTCATATTCTAATTGCTTCCATGTGTTTTTGGGATACTTCCACCAATACTTTTCAACTACCCTGCATGATGATAACTCCCACTTTCTTCGATATAGTTGTTATAACTAGCCTTCGTCCAACTAGGATAACCTTCTTTTGTCCACCGAGATATCCATTTTTGTCTAAGTCACCCTTTCGGGTTTTCAACTTAGCGGGATTATATATATATTTGTTTTTATCCCTAACTTTTGCATGGACATTTCTCTTTTTTTTATTCATCGGGATAGCCATTTTTTCTTAGATTAGTTCCTGCATATGCCAATGTAGCGGGCTTTGTACTCACATTTTTTAGGCATAATATTTTTTGATTGTATCTGAATTCACTAGCATCGGCAAGTCATCCCCATCCATTATGGTGAGAATGGGAACCCCTCTTGAGAAGACCTTTTTAACAATGAAGAGTTTGTCATACCCTAAATTTTGCCCCGCCTAATTCATCTGCATTCACTCATTTGTGAACCAGTCATTTGCATTCATGATTCATTGGTGTCCCATTTTGCACAACTCTTCGTGACTATTACATTTGCTCATGGAGATCTTTCCATGCATAAGTAACGTTGGTTTGTGTCTACTTTTGGTAAATTCAATTCACTCTTAGAATCATTGAGATAGCATGACTCTTGTGGATATCCTTTTTGTTTGACTAACTTGATTTTCGATTATAGTTACTTATAGTTGTCTTTGTGTTTTACTCATGCATACACATATCACACATCATTCATACATTTGTTTTTATATTTTTTTCTATCAATGCACTACATTAACACTTGTTGCATTATATGAGTTTAGAAACTTTGTCATTAAAAGTTTTACTTTAATCAAATAGAATTGTATTTTATTTCAAAAAAAATACATTGAGTCTTGTTTGATTTGTCTTGTTAACTTTTATCATTAGATCTTAACAAGGTTTCTCTTTGTGTTTTGTTTAGAAAATAAGTAATAACAAGTTATTTGTTGTTTTACAATTTTTGAGACAAACTCTAAAAAATGGTAATTTTAAATAAATTTTCCTTGTCACAATTATAATTAAATCATTTTTTTTAATTTCTGTCTTTAATTACGAAAAAAACAAAAAGAATTTTATTTTTACTTCTACATTGTATTTTTAAATTAAATTATTGATATCTTTAATTTTAAAATAATATAGCTTTATTTTATTTCTTTTCTTTTCTACATCATAAATTATTTAAACAAAATTCAAAAAGAGAAAAAAAAAATCATAGAAAAAAAGAGAGTTCTATACTTTACATAAGGATTTTTGGGGTCACACTTATATATTTACAATAACATTACAAACTAGCTATTACAAAACTTGACATTAGCAGTTACAAAATCAGAAGAGTTTCAACACAACAATATTCCAAAGCAAAATGACTCTTCAACTTATTGTCATTTTGAACTCTGCTCTGGTCCCTTTTGTCTTTATGCTACAGTAATGACACATAACACAATTAACATTATTTTGATCATTTAAACTCTGGTCCCTTTTGTCTTTATGCTACATTAATGACACAGAACACAATTAACATTATTTTGATCATTTAAACTTTGGTCCCTTTTGTCTTTATGCTACAGTAGTGACACAGAACACAATTAATATTATTGATCATTTAAACTCAGGTCCCTTTTGTCTTTATGCTACAGTAGTGACACAGAACACAATTAATATTATTGATCATTTAAACTCTGGTCCCTTTTGTCTTTATGCTACAGTAGTGACACATAACACAATTAATATTCTTTTGATCATTTAAACATGTGTCAAGAGATCAATGGCAGAAAGTAGGAAGCAAAATATCACCAATTTAAGATTACAGCAGGAATTTTATCATATAACCTAAGACTTCACAGATGAAACATGTGATATCTTATTATAATACACCAATCTGAATTTAAGAAAATGGATCTGAATACAAGAAAATGAATATAAATATAGAGTTCCTAAATATATGGGTGGGAGGGGATATCAATTTTTTTTGTCTCAAGCAACCATTCAAAAATTTCAAAACCACCAATCACATACTAGGAACACAAAAAATGCAACAAAACACCAAATATTTCAAACAATCAACATCAAATTTTTCTTTTTAAATAAAACACATCAGATCAAAATTCTCGCAAAACTTTATTTGAAAATCATCATCAAAAAAGAAAAATCACAGCCATCAAAAATCTTCTCAAAAAACTAGTAGCTATCATTTTCATATCAATATCCTATTGTTACAAAAGACCACCCTGCACCTCACAAAAAGTTTCTCACACCAAAACTCTAACAATTACAAAAAATGATCTTTGAAGCAAAAGGATAAGAGGAAGATTTAACCTGAACAAACTCGGCAAGCCGCTCTTCACTTAGGTAGTTTTTTTTTCTCTTCTTCTCTTGTGGCTTTTTTATTTATTTAAAAAATTGATTTCTTTTTTTCTTCTCCAATGTTTATAGTTATTGATTCCCTTGAGTTGATTCCTTCACTTCCATCAATTTTGTTATGCCATTTGTTTTCTTTCTTTAAGTTTCAAGTCTTCAAATAAATTATGTGCAGACAAGGTTCTTGCTTGGTTGAATCTATTTGATAACTTGTAATTTTTGTTGTTTCGAAAGTTTTATTAAGGTTTGTTCTTGATTTATTTGCTCGAATAGGGAAGGAAACTGGATTTGATTTCGGTACGAGAATAGAGAAAATGAAGGATTTTTTTCATAGGGATGAGAATGTTCGACTGGTTTTATAGAAGGGAGAGAAGGCATGGATGACTGAGATAAGAATGCTTAGAGAAAATTGAGCGTGTATTCTTTTCATCTTTTATGTTTAGATTTTTTTTTAAATTATTAATTGTGTTTTCAAGAGCATTGATAATTAGCATTATTTTGTGTGGTGAAGACACTGCCCAAGATCTATACCTATGTCCATTATTTAAAGCTTTTTTACGGTCATTATGGAAATTTACTCATTTGTTTTTCCGCCAAGTTAGGACAAGGCTAACTCTTTTAAGCTTCAATATGCTTTTGTGGACACTGATCCATTGGTGTGTAAATTTTTTTAGTTGAACCTTTGTTCTTTTTCTTTAAATAATAAAAGAATTTTATTTTTTCTATATTAATGAGTATTTAAAAAATAAATAAATAGTTGTTAAGTAAGAAAGTTATTCTAATTTTTTGAATAATATTAATATCTCTCTAAGTTAAAAAAAATATTTTCTTTTGTTTTTGTTCTTATATGTATAATCTTCATTCTATGAAATATTTTAGACTTCTCTCGATATATAATTTAGTTTATCCTTGTTGATTTTTCTATAAAAAAAAGAATTAATTTTGAGCTCTAAAAATATAAACACAACAAAAGAATATCTTTTTAATTTATTTTACTTTTATTTTTATTTTATTTTATTATTATTAAATGAATAACGTACTTAGTTGTGATTTCTAAATTGTTTTATTTTTCATTCTACGATTTATGGTTCATCCATTTAATTATTCGTTGCAAATTAAACAAACAACTATACGATGATTTTGATCTAATAAATAGAAAAATAAAATTTTCTCAAATACAAAGTATTTTCAAAAGTCGATCAAATTATTTCTTATCCAGAATCAAATGTCTTATCAATATACAAAAGAAGACACCATTGGAATCTAACATTATGGCGGGAACCCTCAAATGATCGGCTCCGAGCCACACATTTTGAGTTAACCGTTCATTCTCTTATTTCGTTTCTTAAAACATCTAAATCAACTTATTGCTTCTCTTTATTTTATTTTTAATTTAATACTAGTTTTTTTTAAAGAATAAAAAAGTGAACAAACATAGAAAATAAATAAAAATGGAATCAACTATTTCATTAAGACTATAATTTTGAGTTTCTTTTTCTTAAAATACGAATATTAGTAGAAACTTGGACTTTTTTCTTTATATCTATTTTAATTTTATTTATTTATTCTTTTAGTGGATGTTTAGAAGTTCTCTTTTGTTATTTTTTTAAAAATAAAAACAAATAAATAAATACATAGAAATCATAATAATAAAATCACAAAAAAAGTTTTCCATTTATTTTCTTGTATTTCAGATTGTGCTATAAAAATTATCAAAAAAAAGGTTAAGTCATTTATTTTCTTTTATTATTAGATGATGTCATATAAAAAATTCCAAAAAAATAAATTTAACATTTATTTTATTTCATTGTTAGATTATGTCATATACAAAATTCCAAAAAAAATAAATTTACCATTTTTTTTTAATTTTAGACTATATCATAAAAATTAAGTTTACCATTTATTTTCTTTTAATTTTAGATTATATCATAAGAAATCATAAAAATTAAGTTTACCATTTATTTTCTTTTAATTTTAGATTATATCATAAAAAATCATAAAAATTAATTTTACCTTTTTTTTTTAAAAAAAATTTTAGATCAACTCATAAAACATTCAAAAATAAAAGAGTTTACCATTTTTATTTTATTTTAGATTATATCATAAAAATTAAGTTTACCATTTATTTTCTCTTACTTTTATATTCTATCATAAAAAACCATAAAAATTAAGTTTAGCATTTATTTTATTTTGATTTTAGGTTATGTCATAAAAAATTCCAAAAAAAAAGAGTTTACCATTTATTTTATTTTTATTTTAGATTATGTCATTAAAAATTCTAAATAAAATAAGTTTACTATTTATTTTATTTTAGTTTTAGAGCATGTTATAAAAATCATTAAAAAAGATTAATTTAGTTATTCTCATCATTAATTTTAGATCTTGTTATAAAAATCATTAATTTTATTTAGACTTTAAAGAGAACAGAAAGAGTATTTAATTATTTTATTATTATACTTTTTTTTAATAATATGCATATGTCTAATATTAAGCTGTTCTTATTTTCTTACTTTATTTTACAAGCCATGAAAAAAAATATAATTGTATTTTTCTCCAACATTAATTCTTATTATTTTCTCTAAATGTTTGAATAACTATAGAATTATTATTTTCAAATAATATTGTTTTCTTTATAGTTTTACTTATTATTGTTAGAATATTATGAATAAATAATTAAATAAATATCTAGTAATGATGTTGATTAATTAATAGAATAAAATATTTATGACTAATTTCTTAAATTTTGGTCCTACCCCAAGTTATACCTTTTAATCTGATTAATTTGTTTCTTATCCCGATTCAAACGTTTTATTAGGTAAGTTAAAATATTAAAACCTTTTTTTCAAATAACTCGAAAGAAGGGGATCATTGGAATCTGGCATTCTGGTGGGAACCCTCGAATGATCGGTCCCGAGCCTCGCGTTTTGGGTTAACCGTTCATTCTTTTCTTTCGTCCCTAAAACACTTTAATTAACTTGGACAAAATAAGGGTTGTTGAGATCAAGCATTCTGACGTAACTCTTTGAACAATTGGTTCTTATCAAGCATTTGTTATCCATCAAACAATTTTCTCAATTACTTCGAATGAAAAAGGATCATTGGAATCTAGCATTCTGGTGGAACCCCGAATGATTGATATTGAGGCTTATGTCTCATTCTCATCAAATGTTCGTCATTCACCTATAAAATACATCAAACACATCAAACTCTTTTCTAGCCGCCGTGCGATTAATCTTCAAATCCTTTTCAAAATGAAAGACGTCTTGTCTTAAGATGATGCAAAATAATGCTTCATCCATAATTGTTGAGTTGAGATAAATGACGTTTTTCTGAATGTTGATTTGTAAATCCATTTGATGTGATGTATACGTCCGCTCCTCATCCGTTTTGGGTAAAATAATGTTTCTCGTCGATTAATACAAGATAACTTTAGCTAAAATCGAACAACAAACAAACATTTTCTACCTAGAACTACGCAAGCCTTGAATTCTTTATTGCAATCGGAGATACGTAGGAGCAGGATTGTGAAATCTTGTCAGGACCGTTAAATAAAAATTTAGGTTTAGTTCCTCTCTGCCCCCTAATAATAAAAATATTTTTAGGTCATTTCTTATTAATAAAATTCAAACATTTCTCTTATCTCTCTTTTCCTATCCCAAATAATTAGAAGATTAGAAACTAACACAAGCTAACATTCAATTCAAAACAAACTAAACGGTTCCCATTGAGTACAATGGACGTGAGGGGTGCTAATACCTTTTCATTGCGTAATTGACTCCCAAACCCTGATGTTGGTTGCGATGACCATATCTTATCCTTTATCTCTGGGGTTTTATTGATATTTTCATCTTTAGGAATAAATAAAGTTTGGTAGTGACTCTATTCAGTCCATCATGCGAGCGTGCGATTGTGTTTCACAAGGTTGTGTTACCATTTTTTAGGTACGACAGGGTCCTTCATAGTTGGAAGTCCACTTGCCTCGAGGATCCGAGTGTATTGGAGAATATCTCTTGAGCACGAGTTCACCTTCTTGGAACATGTGAGGGAAAACCTTCTCATCAAAAGCTCTCTTGAGACGTCTTTGGTACAGTTGACCATGGTAGACAACTGTCAAACACTTTTCTTCAATGAATTCAATTGATTATATCTGGATTGCACTCATTCCGCTTCATCGAGATATGCTTCCACGATGACTCTTAGAGAGGGGATTTCAACTTCAATAGGCAGAACAACCTCCACTCTATATACAAGTGAATAAAGGGTCACCCCAATAGAAGTACACACTGAAGTCCTATAGCCATGCAGAGCAAAGGGAAGCATTTCATGCCAATCTTTATACGTCTTGACCATCTTCTGGATAATTTTCTTAATGTTCTTGTTAGTTGCTTCAATGACGTCATTCATCTTAGGCCGATGTGGTGAAGAGTTGTAATCCTCGATCTTGAATTCTTGGCACACCTCACTCATCATTTTGTTGTTGAGTTTACTAGCATTGTCAGTAATAATCTTGCTAGGAACACCATAGCGACATATAATTTCTTTCTTTATGAATCGGGTAACCACTTGTCTTATTACATTCGTGTAAGAAGCAACTGCAACCCACTTTATGAAGTAGTAAATGACAACCAGGATGAAACAATAACTTTTAGAAGCTTTCGACTCAATCATACCTATCATGTTAATACCCCGCATGGAGAAGGTCCAAGGAGAAGTCAAAAGATTCAACGGGGTCGGAGGAACATGGATCTTGTCACAAAATATCTAGCACTTGTTGTAACACCCCATTTTCTACCCACGAGTTATAACAACAAAATCAGAGTCGTAAAATTTTCTATAAATGGAATATTACATGTTCAACTTTAAACAATTTCCACTTTAAGGAATCATAACAATATGTAACACTTTTCTTAATTCGACAAAACAATGTCATTCACTCCAATAATTCAACTTCATAAAATCTTACGCAGCGGATTCATAAAAAAATTCTTATCACCTTTAAGCAACATAAATACGACTTAACTTAAAGAGTAAACAACTATAATCCTTCAAACAATTTAAATTTTAGTAACAATTAAAAGATCCACAAAGCAGACACGCGACAATCCCCCCGAGTGCTACGTATCAGAGCGACTGACCACTGACCCGACCAACGGTAACCGGCTACTTCTCAGGATTACCTGCACGTTGTCACATAAGGACAACATTCAACAGAAGGGGTGAGTTACAATAATTATAATCAGTATATGAAAAACAATACAGTAATTAAGAATCGTACACAAACACCACTTCTCAATTAAATTAAATACCCATACAACAAACCAACAAAAATGCAACTCTAATGAGACTCGACTCGTCATGCATGTGGTACCATTCGGAGTAAAACTCCCAACTTAAAATTTGCCGATTTAACGAGGCATCAAGGCTTAAGCCTTCAACTTTCAACTTTTGCCAATCCAGGCCAACGTGGTGTGAGCAAAGCTCCGACTTAATGTGTAACACCCTTCTACCCAAACGACATATTTAAATAGATTATCAGAGTACAACATGTAGAAGAGTTTACATTTCTTACAACATAACACTTATCGCATCACAACATAAAACATATTATTTATTTTATTAAAACTTCACAGCGGACAACAACATAAATATTATCATTCATCATATAACAATTCATAATAATATTTCAACATTTTTTCAACCAAGCATCTCAACCTATTAGTCATCATAAACAACGTAAATAATAACCAATTATCTATCGAATCCCATAACCCCGGTGTCACATGACCAGAGCATTTGACTCGACTCTGTAGAATAACTCTACACTTATTCTTCAAACCTCAACAATAGCTACTCCTCTTTATCTGCACATTGCTCATCATAGATGAACATAAACACATGCAGAAGGGGTGAGAATTTCATTATTAAATAATAATATAACGACAGGAATATAAACATAAATATATTTCACATATACCAACACAGCTCATCATAATCATCATAATCAACATACTCATGAACATCAACAAAACAACATATCAAATGCAATGCACACACCCATGCATGACTCAACACGACTCGGTATACCCATTTTGTGACCAACTACAGGATCACCACTCCCAGATTCATCACCATAGAATCCGAGTTCCCCGCAAGGAACCAAGCCTCTCAACAAGCCCGGAGTCAACAACATCATTGGAACTCAGTCCGTTCATCACTAGGCATCGGCCTTTCAGGAATGCATGCACACCATACATGCATCATAATCAACATAGCAACAACAGCACCATATAGTCATGTTATCATCATCATTAATACATTTTATCGCAAGAGCATATCACATCATGCCACATAATCAAACACAGTTTTAGCACCCTCTACTAATATCTATACTACTCAAAACAACGGAAAATGAACCCTCGTATATCTTGCATCAGCTAAGTTACCTCGCTCAGCCTAAACAATCAACAACTGCACAACAACAGTCCAGGAAAACCACAAGTCTGCCCATACGCGTATTGCCTATGCCCATACGCGTATTGCCCGCGCCTGCCCAAATCCATACGCGTATTGCCCATGCCCATACGCGTATGCTACGCGTATCACATTCCCATACGCGTACCAACAGAGACCAAAACACGTTCAAAACATCATCTTCCTCATCCATACGCGTATTGCCTAGCGCCATACGCGTACCAGCCATTTCATACGCGTATTGCCTAGTGCCATACGCGTATGACCAGGAACCAGATTCCCAGATCTGCAATGGCTTCCTCTGCTACGAGATCTATCCAAATTCATCCTTCCACAGTCCCAATTTCACACAAAATCACTCATATCATCTAACACGAATCATCCCCTATTCGATTTCACAAATCCTAACATCATTACATATACTTTCTATGAATTCCTTCGATTAAAATCCCAATTTTGTTCACCCAATATGTCACCATTTTCAGCATATTATCGTTTAATAAGGTTCAGACCCCTTACCTCTTTGGATTGAAGGAAGTTCTGAGCAGACTTTTGCCTTTTCCTCTTCCTTCTCTTTCTCTTCAGCGTTTTTCCCTTTTCTCTGACTCTGAGGCAACAACACGTGAAACTCTGAGTTCTCCCTTTGGCCTCTTTTATCCAATTCCACTTTTACCCTTCCACTCTTCATATTCCATTTATTTTATTTATTTAATTATTATTAAAATAAATAACATCTCTAATAATGATAATAATTCCCAATATTATTTAATAATTCACTTTATCTTCAAATAATCATATTAAAATAATATTTAAATTATTCTAACGATAATCGGGGTGTTACAACTCTCCCCCACTTTAGAAGTTTTCGTCCTCGAAAACATACCTCAAGCAAATAGAGCCGGATACGACTCCTTCATCTGATCTTCACGCTCCCAAGTCAAGCTCTCCCCAGCTGGACCTCCCCAAACAACCTTCACTAGAGCAATCTTCTTACCTCTCAGGGTCTTCTCTTCTCGGTCATCTATCCGAATTGGCAACACCTCAACGGTCAAATTATCCCTCACCTGGATATCATCCAACTGAACAACATGCGAAGGATCCGCAATATATTTTCTCAACTGAGATACATGAAACACATCATGCAGATTAGAAAGCGACAGCGGTAAAGCTATCCGATACGCCACTTCCCCAACTCTCTTCAAAATCTGATACGGACCCACAAACCTCGGAGTAAGCTTTTTAGACTTTAAAGCTCTACCCACACCTGTCGTCGGAGTAACTCTCAAGAACACATGATCTCCCTCTTGGAACTCAAGTGCCTTTCTCCTCTTATCATGATAACTCTTCTGACGACTCTGAGAAATCTTCATTTTCTCCTGAATCATCTTAACCCTTTCAGTCGTCTGCTGCACGATCTCAGGTCCGAGTACAACACTCTCACCTGATTCATACCAACACAATGGAGTTCTACACCTCCTACCATACAATGCTTCATATGGAGCCATACCGATACTAGCATGAAAACTATTATTATAAGTAAACTCCACCAACGGCAAATAACTATCCCAAGAACCACTCTGCTCCAACACACAAGCTCTCAACAAATCCTCCAAGGATTGGATAGTTCTTTCAGTCTGACCATCAGTCTGAGGATGATAAGCTGAACTCAACCTCAACTTAGTCCCCAACGCTTTCTGCAAACTCTCCCAAAATCTAGAAGTAAATCTGGGATCTCTATCAGACACAATACTGGATGGAATACCATGCAGCTTCACTATCTCCTCAATATACAACTCTGCCAACTTCTCCAAAGAGTGATTAATCTTTATCGGCAAGAAATGCGCCGACTTAGTCAATCGATCCACAATCACCCAAATAGAATCATTACCTTTCACCATCCTCGGCAATCCCGTCACAAAATCCATGGAAATGCTATCCCACTTCCATTCAGGAATCTTCAAAGGTTGCATCATACCTGCCGGTTTCTGATGTTCAATCTTTGACTTCTGACAAGTCAAACAGGCATACACAAACTTAGCAACATCTCTTTTCATACCGGCCCACCAAAACAACTTCTTCAAATCTTGATACATTTTAGTTGCGCATGGATGGATACTCAATCCACTCCTATGGCCCTCTTCAAGAATACTCTTTTTCAATTCAGACACCTCAGGAACACAAACTCTACCTTTAAATCGCAGGATGCCATTCTCATCAATTTCAAAATTACCACCATTACCCTGGTTAACCATAGTAATATGATCAACTAGAGCGACATCAACTTGCTGACCATTCCGAATATCTTCCAGAATTCCACTAGTCAACTTCAGCATACCCAACTTTACACTATCAGCGGAAACTTCACAACCCAAACTCATATCACGAAACTGTTCAATTAACTCAAGCTCCCGAACCATCATCATAGACATATGTAGAGACTTTCTACTCAGCGCATCTGCAACTACATTAGCCTTACCGGGATGATAACTCAATTCGAAGTCAAAATCCTTCAGTAATTCTAACCACCTTCTCTGCCTCATATTTAACTCTTTCTGATCAAACAGATACTTCAGACTCTTGTGATCACTGAACACTTCGAATCTGGAACCATACAGATAATGCCTCCACATTTTCAACACAAATACAACAGCTGCAAGTTCTAGATCATGCGTAGGATAATTCCTCTCATGAACTTTCAACTGTCTAGAAGCATAAGCTACAACTTTACCATTCTGCATCAAAACACCACCAAGACCCATCAAAGAAGCATCACAATAAACAACGAAGGACTCACCAGGATTAGGCAAGATCAACACTGGAGCACTGGTCAACCGCCTCTTCAACTCAACAAAACTCGCTTCACAAGCTGCATCCCACACATACACTTGACCCTTCTTAGTCAACTGCGTCAACGGCAATGCCAACTTAGAGAAGCCCTCAATAAATCTGCGATAATAACCAGCTAACCCCAGAAAACTGCGTATCTCAGTAGCAGACTTCGGAGTCTCCCACTGTAATACAGCATCAACTTTGGCAGGATCAACAGAAATCCCACCACTCGAAATCACATGGCCAAGGAAACTCACTTCCTTCAACCAGAACTCACATTTAGATAACTTTGCATATAATTTCTTTTCTCTTAACACCTGCAAAACAATTCTCAGATGTCCTGCATGCTCTTCTTCCGTCTTAGAATATATCAATATATCATCTATGAACACCACAACAAAATTATCAAGGTACGGATGAAATATACTATTCATATATTCCATAAACACACCTGGAGCATTAGACACACCGAACGGCATCACAGTGTATTCATAATGACCATACCTCGTACGGAAAGCAGTCTTCGCAATATCATCTGACTTCACTCGGATCTGATGATAACCCGACCGCAAATCAATCTTACTGAAAACATGAGCTCCAACCAACTGGTCCATCAAATCATCAATCCTCGGCAATGGATACCGATTCTTGATAGTCACCTTATTCAACTGCCGATAATCTACATACAACCTCATCGTACCTTCTTTCTTCTTCACTAACAATACTGGTGCACCCCAAGGAGAAACACTTGGACGCACAAACTTCTTCTCAAGCAATTCTTCAAGTTGCTTCTTCAATTCAACTAATTCAGTTGCCGACATTCTATAAGGAGACATCGACACTGGACTCGTACCTGGTACTAAGTCAATGGCAAATTCGACTTCACGTTCTGGAGGTAATTCACTTACATCCTCCGGAAACACATCCTGAAATTCACAGACAACAGGCAAATCTACACTTACCACTTTCTTATCCGCTTGCAGAGACGCAAATAAAGCGAATACCTGAGCTTCATCTTTCACAAATTCCCCCACCTGCCTAGCAGATAGAAATCTTGCCTCATCATTCTCACCAACTTCAGAAAACCGCACCGTCTTCCTATAGCAGTTGATAAACACGCCATAGAATTCTAGCCAATTCATTCCCAGAATAATATCAATTTGGTGCAAGGGTAAGCACACCAAATCAACCACGAACTCTCTCTCAAAGATCGTCAAATGACAACCTCGACAGACAACCGAAGTTTTCACAGAACCATTAGCAGGAGTATCTATCACCATACTTCCGTCTAGGGACGACATAATCACACCAATCCTGGTCGCACACTCATACGAAATAAACGAATGAGTAGCACCAGTGTCAACAATAGCAAGCAATTCAACATTATTAATCAAGCAAGTACCTTTAATCAAATTATCTTCTTTAGGAGCTTCAGTCCCACTCAGAGCAAACACCCTACCAGTAGTATGAGCTGCAGTAGCCGCCTTCTTCGGTTTCGAGCACTGCGAACTGATATGGCCTTTCTCGCCACAATTAAAACATGTCGGACCAGCATCCTTACATTCCGTAACTCTATGACCAGCCTGACCGCATCGGAAACATCTCAGCACTTTCTTGGTACAGCTATCAGCACGGTGGCCTGGCTCGCCACACTTGAAACATTTACCAGCTATGGGAGATCCTCCCCCACTTGGCTTCTTCTCATCTACCACTTTCTGCTTACCTTTACCATTCGGAGATGCATAAGGACTACCACGATCCTTATTCTTCTTCTCACTAAGACTCTTGTAATGAGCAGTTCTAGCCTTGCTATCTTCATCAAATATCCTGCACTTATTAACCAGTGTAGGAAACCTACGAATCTCCTGGTAACCAATGCCTTGTTTGATCTCGGGACGCAACCCGTTCTCAAACTTGACACACTTGGATTCCTCAGCATCAACACCATTATAATGAGGACAATACTGCACCAGCTCTTCAAACTTCGAAGCGTAATCAGCAACAGACATGTTACCCTGCTTCAGTTCTAGAAATTCCATCTCCTTCTTACATCGCACATCAGCAGGAAAATATTTCTCCAGAAAGACCGTCTTGAACCTTTCCCAAGTCATCTCAGCACCTGGTACTTCAATTCTCTGACGAGTGTTATCCCACCAGTTTTCAGCCTCTTCAGATAACATATGCGTACCAAACTGCACCTTCTGTGCTTCAGTACACGTCATCACCCGGAAAATCTTCTCAATTTCCTTCAGCCAAATCTGAGCACCATCTGGATCATAGCGCCCTTTGAATGTAGGAGGGTTATTCTTCAGAAACCTTCCCAAATTCCTAAACTCGTCGACCGGCGGATTCTGCTGCGCCTGCATAGCCTGCGCCATAGCAGCCAAAGCCTCAGCAATCGCACGGTCATTTTCTCCAGCCATACTCTGCACAACCCAACCACAACCGTTAAATATCGACAGTGTCATTTACACTAATCGACCAACAGGGAAAACATCACATTATGACTCGACTGGACTGACAATGCTCTGATACCACTAATGTAACACCCTTCTACCCAAACGACATATTTAAATAGATTATCAGAGTACAACATGTAGAAGAGTTTACATTTCTTACAACATAACACTTATCGCATCACAACATAAAACATATTATTTATTTTATTAAAACTTCGCAGCGGACAACAACATAAATATTATCATTCATCATATAACAATTCATAATAATATTTCAACATTTTTTCAACCAAGCATCTCAACCTATTAGTCATCATAAACAACGTAAATAATAACCAATTATCTATCGAATCCCATAACCCCGGTGTCACATGACCAGAGCATTTGACTCGACTCTGTAGAATAACTCTACACTTATTCTTCAAACCTCAACAATAGCTACTCCTCTTTATCTGCACATTGCTCATCATAGATGAACATAAACACATGCAGAAGGGGTGAGAATTTCATTATTAAATAATAATATAACGACAGGAATATAAACATAAATATATTTCACATATACCAACACAGCTCATCATAATCATCATAATCAACATACTCATGAACATCAACAAAACAACATATCAAATGCAATGCACACACCCATGCATGACTCAACACGACTCGGTATACCCATTTTGTGACCAACTACAGGATCACCACTCCCAGATTCATCACCATAGAATCCGAGTTCCCCGCAAGGAACCAAGCCTCTCAACAAGCCCGGAGTCAACAACATCATTGGAACTCAGTCCGTTCATCACTAGGCATCGGCCTTTCAGGAATGCATGCACACCATACATGCATCATAATCAACATAGCAACAACAGCACCATATAGTCATGTTATCATCATCATTAATACATTTTATCGCAAGAGCATATCACATCATGCCACATAATCAAACACAGTTTTAGCACCCTCTACTAATATCTATACTACTCAAAACAACGGAAAATGAACCCTCGTATATCTTGCATCAGCTAAGTTACCTCGCTCAGCCTAAACAATCAACAACTGCACAACAACAGTCCAGGAAAACCACAAGTCTGCCCATACGCGTATTGCCTATGCCCATACGCGTATTGCCCGCGCCTGCCCAAATCCATACGCGTATTGCCCATGCCCATACGCGTATGCTACGCGTATCACATTCCCATACGCGTACCAACAGAGACCAAAACACGTTCAAAACATCATCTTCCTCATCCATACGCGTATTGCCTAGCGCCATACGCGTACCAGCCATTTCATACGCGTATTGCCTAGTGCCATACGCGTATGACCAGGAACCAGATTCCCAGATCTGCAATGGCTTCCTCTGCTACGAGATCTATCCAAATTCATCCTTCCACAGTCCCAATTTCACACAAAATCACTCATATCATCTAACACGAATCATCCCCTATTCGATTTCACAAATCCTAACATCATTACATATACTTTCTATGAATTCCTTCGATTAAAATCCCAATTTTGTTAACCCAATATGTCACCATTTTCAGCATATTATCGTTTAATAAGGTTCAGACCCCTTACCTCTTTGGATTGAAGGAAGTTCTGAGCAGACTTTTGCCTTTTCCTCTTCCTTCTCTTTCTCTTCAGCGTTTTTCCCTTTTCTCTGACTCTAAGGCAACAACACGTGAAACTCTGAGTTCTCCCTTTGGCCTCTTTTATCCAATTCCACTTTTACCCTTCCACTCTTCATATTCCATTTATTTTATTTATTTAATTATTATTAAAATAAATAACATCTCTAATAATGATAATAATTCCCAATATTATTTAATAATTCACTTTATCTTCAAATAATCATATTAAAATAATATTTAAATTATTCTAACGATAATCGGGGTGTTACATAATGCATATGAATTTACATGACATACACGACTTTAAAATTCCGACAACATAATAATAATAGCAACACAACAATGTTTTCAACATAATCAACTTATAATCAACTTTGGCTCACCAAGCTTACAACTCAGTATCTTTAACAACTTTCCGTACACGAAATAACTTAACAACTCAGTCATACTTGTATCGACACTTCATAACATAAACCCAACAAAATTACTCATCAAAATTAACTATAATATTACCCGACTCACCCCGACGAACTTCATTAAATTCTGAGCAATTCGATTTTTCACTTTTCCAACAGCGTTAACCCGTTAACGCAAGACAGAATACAATTTTTCAGCTTTTCAACAGCGTTAACCCGTTAACGCCCTGGGTTAACCCGTTAACGCAGGACAGAATACACTTCCTGGCAAATTTTAACAGTGTTAACCGGTTAACGCCCTGGGTTAACCGGTTAACGCAAGACAAACAGCAATTTTTCACAATTCATAACAGTGTTAACCGGTTAACACCCTGGGTTAACCGGTTAACGCAAGACAGAAAGCTGTTCCTGCGCTAACACGAAGCAGAATGCAGAATTCTCCGCATTTTCCGCCGTTGGAGGACTTCCGGACCTCCGATTCCAATGCCGTAAGAAGCTACGTTTTCGGAAAATCACTACCCATCCAATTACAGATTCAATTTCAGTTTTAACACAACTTATCCAACACAATTTTTCAGCATTCAACATCCCAATTAGGGTCAAATCAACGGTTCATCACTACCCATTACATGTTAACCCATAATACCCATTAAACGACGATAAACCCCCCTTACCTTATTATTTTGGATCGAAGGTTGCTCTAAGAATCGGATTCCGGAAGTTTTCTTCTCCTTCCCTCTCGTTCGTACAACAGTTCTCAAATTCCTCTTCTGCTAACTTCTCTCCACTGTTGTTTCTTTTTTTTTTCTATCACCTCTTTTATTTTCTCTTTATTAAATTAACTAAATATCCTAATCTCTAATGGGCCTAACATAACACCTCTCATTTTACTAATTAGCACACAATGATAAGCCCACTTACTCAAATAACACCACAATTATATTATTATTTCTTATAATAATTTCTACGACTTTCGACTAATTTCCGACTAACCACAATAATTACGTAAATATTAAAAATAACAAATAATTATTTTTGGGCGTTACAACTCTCCCCCACTTAGAATATTTTCGTCCTCGAAAATTTACCTGCTTCAAACAGCTCAGGATAGGAGTCTCGCATCTTGCTCTCCAATTCCCATGTCATGCTTTCGCCCGCAGCTCCCAACCAAATGACTTTAACCAACACAATCTCTTTTCCTCGAAGAGTCTTTGTTTCACGATCTTCAACTCGTACAGGCTTTGTCTCCATTGTTAAATTATCCCGCACTTGCACATCATCCATACTAACCACATGAGACGGATCTGAGACATACTTCCGAAGCTGCGACACATGGAATACATCATGCAAATTCGAAAGATTAGGTGGTAATGCCATTCGATAAGCAACTTTTCCAACTCGTTCTAAGATTTGATACGGACCAATGAAGCGAGGAGTGAGCTTTTTAGACTTCAAAGCCCTCCCAACACCGGTCACAGGCGTGACTCTAAAAAACACATGGTCACCAGCTTGAAATTCTAAATCCTTCTTCCGCTTGTCATGGTAACTCTTCTGGCTACTCTGAGAAGCTTTCATCTTCTCTCGGATAAACTTCACTTTCTCGGTAGTTTCTCGAACTAACTCTGGTCCAAGTACTACACCCTCACCAGATTCGTGCCAACACAACGGAGTTCTACATCTACGACCATACAATGCTTCAAAAGGCGTCATTCCGATACTAGAATGGTAACTATTATTATATGTGAACTCGATCAATGGAAGATAAGTGTCCCACGAACCTCCTTGTTCAAGAACACAAGCTCTCAGTAAATCCTCCAATGACTGAATAGTTCTCTCAGTTTGGCCATCAGTTTGAGGATGATATGCCGAACTCAACCTCAACTTAGAGCCCAACGAATCTTGCAGACTTTTCCAAAATCCCGATGTAAACCTCGGATCTCTGTCCGACACAATACACAGAGGAACACCATGCAACTTTACAATTACTCGGATGTAAATCTCTGCCAACTTCGCAATTGGGTAAGTGATGTTAATAGGTATGAAGTGAGCCGACTTCGTGAGCCTATCAACGATCACCCAAATCGAATCATGCCCTCTTAAAGTAGCAGGCAACCCCGTTACAAAGTCCATCGAAATGCTATTCCATTTCCATTCTGGAACTTCCAACGGTTGCATCAACCCAGCAGGCTTCTGATGCTCAATCTTCGACTTCTGACAAGTTAAGCACGCATACACAAAACGAGCCACATCTTCTTTCATTCCGGGCCACCAAAATATTTTCTTTAAATCCTGATACATTTTAGTAGCTCCTGGATGAATACTCAAACTGCTTCTATGACCCTCTTCTAGAATGCTTCTTTTCAAAATCGCGTCATCAGGAATACAAATTCTTTCCCCTAATTTCAACACACCTCTCGCATCAATCTTAAAGTCACTCTTCTCTGATTGACCACAACGATTAAGGATATCTACTAATTTCACATCCAATTTCTGTGCCTCTCGGATACTATCCATAAAATCATTATTAATCTTTAGCATTCCTAGCATTACACTCTGCGGGGTTACTTCGCAAACCAAACTCATATCACGAAATTGCTCAATTAATTCCAACTCCTTAATCATCATTGCCGACACATGCAAGGTCTTTCTACTTAAAGCATCGGCCACAACATTTGCTTTTCCTGGATGATAATTCAAACCGAAATCATAATCCTTAAGCAATTCTAACCACCTACGTTGTCTCATGTTCAACTCTTTCTGATCAAATAGATACTTTAAACTTTTATGATCGCTGAAAACTTCAAATCTGGAACCATAAAGGTAATGCCTCCAGATTTTTAGCACAAACACCACAGCAGCAAGTTCAAGATCATGCGTAGGATAGTTCTTTTCATGAATTCTTAACTGTCGCGACGCATAAGCAATTACTCTATTATTTTGCATGAGCACACCTCCTAAACCCATCAATGAAGCATCACAGTAAATTATAAACGGTTCCCCCGGATTTGGCAAAGTCAAAACCGGCGCGGACGTCAATCTCCTTTTTAATTCATTAAAACTCTCTTCGCACTGAACATCCCACACGAAAGCTTTACCTTTACAAGTTAATTTAGTTAACGGAAATGCTAACTTAGAAAATCCTTCAATAAACCTTCTATAATATCCAGCTAATCCCAAAAAGCTTCTAATCTCGGTAGCCGACTTAGGAGTCTCCCATTGCAATACAGCTTCTACCTTGGAAGGATCTACAGCAATACCTTTTCCTGAAATTACATGGCCGAGAAAACTGACTTCTCTTAACCAAAGCTCACACTTGGACAGCTTCGCATACAATTTCTTATCTTTCAAAACATCCAACACTAATCTCAAATGTTCCTTGTGCTCTTCTTCGGACTTAGAGTAAATCAAAATATCATCAATAAATACTACCACAAAATGGTCCAGATAAGTATGGAAAATACGATTCATGTATTCCATAAATACTCCCGGCGCATTAGTCACACCGAAAGGCATCACAGAATACTCATAATGTCCATACCGAGTTCTGAACGCTGTCTTCTGGATGTCTTCATCTTTCACTTTGATCTGATGATAGCCCGATCTCAAATCAATTTTACTGAACACACAGGCACCCACTAATTGATCCATCAAATCATCTATTCTCGGTAGTGGATACTTATTCTTGATCGTTACTTTATTCAATTGTCTATAATCAATACAAAGCCTCATACTACCATCTTTCTTCTTTACTAGCAACACTGGAGCTCCCCACGGTGACACACTTGGTCTTATAAACTTCTTCTCAAGTAAGTCTTCCAATTGCTTCTTTAATTCATACAATTCAGATGCCGACATTCTATACGGTGCCATCGAAACAGGCCTAGTACCAGGTACCAGATCAATAGTAAATTTAACCTCCCTCTCTGGTGGCACACTAGGAATTTCATCAGGAAAAACTTCAGGGAATTCTTTCACCACTAACAGTTCCTCAATCTTAGCTTTACTCTCAACCGACAACGTCGCCATCAAAGAAAACATCTGAGCTCCCTCTTTCATCAATTTTCACAATTTTCTGAAAGGTAATAAGTCAACTCCTTCCTCTTCAGGAGTGGAAAACCTCACCGGCTTATGATGACAATTTATATGAACATAATTATACTCTAACCAGTTCATACCAAGAATTACATCCATCCCATCCAACGACAAACATACTAAATCAACATAGAAATCTTTATCGAAGATCGACAAAGGACATTTTAAACATACCAAAGAAGTAGTTATTGATCCCTTAGCTGGGGTCTCAACAATCAATTCACCATCCAAAGCGGACAATTTTAAACCCAGTCTTCGAGCACAGTTAGCAGAAATAAAACAGTGTGTAGCACCGGTATCAATAATAGTAATTAAAGGAGTACCATTTATGAAACATGTACCTCGGATAAGTCTGTCCTCACTGGAGGTTTGAGTTCCGGTCAATGCGAACACCTTTCCAGTTTGAGATTTCTTTGGCTTCTGACACTGACTTCCAATATGCCCTTCTTCGCCACAATTAAAACAAATCATTTCCTTGTGCTTGCAATCAGCTATTGCATGGCCAGTCTTACCACAGCGAAAACACCTCTTTACTTCAGCAGTGCATACATTACTCTTATGACCAGCCTGACCACATTTGAAGCAAACTATACCAGCAGGAGCACCTCCCCTACTAGTCCTCTGAGCCGGAGCAGCTCCTTGTTTCCCTTTTCCCACTGGAGCATCATACGGCTTGCCACGGTTTTGATGTTGCTTGCCCCTGCGGTCACTGACAATCTTGTAATGAGCATTATTGTCTTCTTCAAATATCCTGCAGCTATCAACCAATTCAGTAAAAATGCGTATCTTCTGATACCCAACAACCTTCTTAATTTCAGAGCGCAGTTCGTTTTCAAACTTGATGCACTTTGAAAATTCAGCACCAGCACCAGTGTAATGAGGATAAAATTTGGACAACTCCACAAATTTTGCAGCATAATCAGTGACAGACATGTTTCCTTGCTTCAGCTCAAGGAACTCAATTTCTTTCTTACCACGGACATCTTCCGGATAATACTTTCTCATGAATTCCCTACGGAATACATCCCAAGTGATGACTTCACCTGCCACGGTCAACCTCTCGTGAGTCTCTAGCCACCAGTCATCAGCTTCGACTGCTAGCATGTGAGTACCATACCGAACCTTCTGAGCTGGAGTGCAATCCATAACACGGAAGATTCTCTCGATCTCTTTCAACCATCCCAAGGTTGCATCTGGACCATGCTTCCCTTTAAACACCGGCGGATTCTCTCTTTGAAAAGTCGCCAAGCTACGTGATCCAGCATCTCCACCAGCATTTGGCAAGTTCTGCGCAGCTTGTGCCATCGCTTGCATTGCGGCAACCATTGCAGCGTCATTCCTTCCAGCCATTTCAACTTATCACTACAACACAACTTAAAAGTTAGATTAGTAACAATACCCAATTGTTAGACAGTAACGACACGACAACTGGCCGGACAGACCGACCTGCTCTGATACCACTGATGTAACACCCCATTTTCTACCCACGAGTTATAACAACAAAATCAGAGTCGTAAAATTTTCTATAAATGGAATATTACATGTTCAACTTTAAACAATTTCCACTTTAAGGAATCATAACAATATGTAACACTTTTCTTAATTCGACAAAACAATGTCATTCACTCCAATGATTCAACTTCATAAAATCTTACGCAGCGGATTCATAAAAAAATTCTTATCACCTTTAAGCAACATAAATACGACTTAACTTAAAGAGTAAACAACTATAATCCTTCAAACAATTTAAATTTTAGTAACAATTAAAAGATCCACAAAGCAGACACGCGACAATCCCCCCGAGTGCTACGTATCAGAGCGACTGACCACTGACCCGACCAACGGTAACCGGCTACTTCTCAGGATTACCTGCACGTTGTCACATAAGGACAACATTCAACAGAAGGGGTGAGTTACAATAATTATAATCAGTATATGAAAAACAATACAGTAATTAAGAATCGTACACAAACACCACTTCTCAATTAAATTAAATACCCATACAACAAACCAACAAAAATGCAACTCTAATGAGACTCGACTCGTCATGCATGTGGTACCATTCGGAGTAAAACTCCCAACTTAAAATTTGCCGATTTAACGAGGCATCAAGGCTTAAGCCTTCAACTTTCGACTTTTGCCAATCCAGGCCAACGTGGTGTGAGCAAAGCTCCGACTTAATGCATATGAATTTACATGACATACACGACTTTAAAATTCTGACAACATAATAATAATAGCAACACAACAATGTTTTCAACATAATCAACTTTGGCTCACCAAGCTTACAACTCAGTATCTTTAACAACTTTCCGTACACGGAATAACTTAACAACTCAGTCATACTTGTATCGACACTTCATAACATAAACCCAACAAAATTACTCATCAAAATTAACTATAATATTACCCGACTCACCCCGACGAACTTCATTAAATTTTGAGCAATTCGATTTTTCACTTTTCCAACAACGTTAACCCGTTAACGCCCTGGGTTAACCCGTTAACGCAAGACAGAATACAATTTTTCAGCTTTTCAACAGCGTTAACCCGTTAACGCCTTGGGTTAACCCGTTAACGCAGGACAGAATACACTTCCTGGCAAATTTTAACAGTGTTAACCGGTTAACGCCCTGGGTTAACCGGTTAACGCAAGACAAACAGCAATTTTTCACAATTCATAACAGTGTTAACCGGTTAACACCCTGGGTTAACCGGTTAACGCAAGACAGAAAGCTGTTCCTGCGCTAACACGAAGCAGAATGCAGAATTCTCCGCATTTTCCGCCGTTGGAGGACTTCCGGACCTCCGATTCCAATTCCGTAAGAAGCTACGTTTTCGGAAAATCACTACCCATCCAATTACAGATTCAATTTCAGTTTTAACACAACTTATCCAACACAATTTTTCAGCATTCAACATCCCAATTAGGGTCAAATCAACGGTTCATCACTACCCATTACATGTTAACCCATAATACCCATTAAACGACTCAAATAACACCACAATTATATTATTATTTCTTATAATAATTTCAACGACTTTCGACTAATTTCCGACTAACCACAATAATTACGTAAATATTAAAAATAACAAATAATTATTTTTGGGCGTTACACTTGTGACACCTCTTGACGAAGTTATAGCAATCAACTTCCATTATTGTCCAATAATAATCAGCCCGAAGGATCTTTTTGTCCATGGTGGGCCCCTTGTCACACCCCGATTTTGACCCTGGATCACCAATTCAGTACATCCATCACAACTATTGCATCCCTACATAGCATAACATACATTCCATACCGCATAATGCCTAAAATATCAGTCGAAATAAATTTTTGGATTTAGAGGCAAACCCGTTGAACCATTTGTCGAATGTGTGTCAAAACAGCGGGTAAAAAATTTCAAAACCAAGTTTGCAGACATCAATCTTATTAATCTACGTTTCACGTAGTTTAATCTGATGTTCTCAATTTAATTTTTGGCTAATTTTTTGTCACATTTTGATCCGTTTGAGCGTTTTCCATTTCAAAATTTAACAAAAACCTGTATGTTTCCGAGAAGTTTATTTCACATTAATCATGATGGTCCGGTTGTTTAAAATTTTCGGACATTTTTGCGCCAAAGTTTTATTCATTTTTTACCCATTTATTTTTGTTTTTTAGTCGAGATGATTAACATATTTATTTAGAATTAATCGATCATTTGGTTTGAATTTTCATTGTGAATTTTTGTTTTTATTTAATTTTTCAAAGTTATCTATTAAAATTCAAAATAAGCAATAAAATTTTAGAAGAGAAAAATCAAAAATTCCATTTTTGCCACTTGACTATCTCGATGGAACTTCTCTCTCAATTTCAAACATAAATCTTGGCCAGCTAGCACACCCTAACTGATTACTCTCTCAATAAGGCCACTTAGCACTCTTATCCAAGAACATGACATTTGTGGCCAGAAGGATGCACAAAAACAAAAGGGATCTTGACCTCTTTCTATTTGATTCTCGTTGAAAATAAAATAAAAAATATAACAGGAGAGGAGGATTTTTGTTTTCAGAAAGAATAACAACAACTTGCTAAAAAAATATCTCTATCAAATGAAAATTGAAGGTAAGAATACTTCATAACTCAAAACCCTTTAACACTTTATCAACAAAAGGAATCTCCACCATAAAATAGTTTCACCATTCACGTCTTCTTCCTCCGCACCTTTCATCTTCAACCTCATATAAACCTCCACCCGTGTTCTCAACCGCTTTCTCCATCACCAACACCACTTCTCCTTTACCAAACCAATCTCTCGATTCCCTTTCTCACTCTCACGCGTCACACTCCCCAAGGTCCTATCCATGGCAACATCTCATTCCAACCAACACAAGTTTACCAATCATCTTACTTTCGAACAAAGCCATTATATCTTAAGCATGCTCATAACCCTGTTGATTGGTATCCATGAGGAGAAGATGCTTTTTCCAAAACACGTTGTTGAGATGCACACAACTTTTTATCAATTGGGTATAACACTTGTCATTGGTGTCATGCTATGGAGGTTGAGTCTTTTGAGGATGAGGGGATTGCCAAGTTGTTAAATGATGAGTTGGTTAGCATTAAGGTGGATCGTGAGGAGAGACCGAATGTTGATAAGGTATACATGACATATGTGCAAGCTTCGTATGGTAGAGGAGGTTCGCCCCTGACTGTGTTTTCTTTCATATGACTTGAAACCTTTAATGGGTGGAATTTACTTTCCCCCGATGGTAAATATAGTCAACCTGGTTTTAAGGTTATACTCAGAAAGGTAAAAGAGGCTTGTGAAATTAAAAAGGAAATGCTAGTTAAGAATGGAACATTTGCAATTGAACGGCTTTCAGAGGCATTATCTACTAGTTCAGATTCTGGTAAATTGACTAATGATGTTTCTGACGAGGCATTACGTCTATGCTAAGAGCAACTTTCATCAAATAACCCCAACCTACTCGTTGAAACTTCATGGGGTACTCATATTCGGTGTTGCTACTACGCTTAAATTTAATGTTTAAATCATGGTAGCTTTCGACCTTTTTGCGTAGCTCAGCATCAATTAAACGGTGAGTATTTGTTTCGGAGGCATTATCTACTAGTTCAGCTTCTGGTAAATTGACTTATGGTGTTTCCGACAAGGCATTACGTCTATGCTAAGAGCAACTTTCATCAAATCAACCTAACCTACTCGTTGCAACTTCATAGGGTACTCATATTCGGTGTTGCTACTACACTTAAATTTGACGTTTAAATCATTGTTATCTTTGTGTTTTTCTATCAATGCACTACATTAACACTTGTTGCATTATATGAGTTTAGAAACTTTGTCATTAAAAGTTTTACTTTAATCAAATAGAATTGTATTTCATTTCAAAAAAAAAGAAATACATTGAGTTTTGTTTGATTTGTCTTGTTAACTTTTATCATTAGATCTTAACAAGGTTTCTCTTTGTGTTTTGTTTAAAAAATAAGTAATAACAAGTTATTTGTTGTTTTACAATTTTTGAGACAAACTCTAAAAAATGGTAATTTTAAATAAATTTTTCTTGTCACAATTATAATTAAATCATTTTTTAATTTCTGTCTTTAATTACGAAAAAAAAACAAAAAAACAAAATATTTTTACTTCTACATCGTATTTTTAAATTAAATTATTACTATCTTTAATTTTAAAAATATATAGATTTATTTTATTTCTTTTCTTTTCTACATCATAATTTATTTAAATAAAATTAAAAAAGAAAAAAATTCTTATAAAAAAAATGAAGTCAAGAGAGTTTTATACTTTACATAGGGATTTTCGGGGGCACACTTATATATTTACAGTAACATTACAAACTAGCTATTACAAAACTTGACATTAGCTGTTATAAAATCAGAAGAGTTTCAACACAACAATATTCCAAAGCAAAAGGACTCTTCAACTTATTGCCATTTTGAACTCTGGTCCCTTTTGTCTCTATGCTGCAGTAATGGCGGAGAACACAATTAGCATTATTTTGATCATTTGAACATGATTCATGAAGTCAATGGCAGAAAATAAGAAGCAAAATATCACCAATTTAAGATTACAGCAGGAATTTTATCATATAACATAAGACTTCACAAATGAATCATGTGATATCTTTTTATAATACACCAATCTGAATACAAGAAAATGGATATAAATACAAAGTTCCTAAATATATGGGTGGGAGGGGGCATGGATTGTCTCCCGTGAGCTTTTAACTAGAGAGGGTCCAGTGGAGCACATCACCATTCATTTATCTTTTAATTAATTTTTTAATATGTATTAGAGAAAAATCATTGGTTGGGATTTCACTTTTTTTTTTTCACTTGAGACAGTCTATTCCCGGGTGGGAGGGGATATCAATTTTTTTTCTCAAGCAACCATTCAAAAATTTCACAATCACCATTCACATACTAGGAACACAAAAAATGCAACAAAACACCAAATATTTCAAACAATCAACATCAAAATTTCCTTTTTAAACAAAACTAGAAAAAAATTCTAACAGCCTAGCATCAGATCAAAATTCTCGGAAAACTTTATTTGAAAATCATCATCAAAAAAGAAAAATCACAGCCATCAACAATCTTCTCAAAAAACTAGTAGCTGCCATTTTCATATCAATATCCTATTGTTAGAAAATATCACCCTACACCTCAGAAAAAGTTTGTCACACCAAAACTCTAACAATTACAAAAAAGGATCTTTGAAGCAAAAGGGTAAGAGGGAGATTTCACCTGAACAAACTCGGCAAGCCGCTCTTCACTTAGGTAGTTTTTTTTCTCTTCTTCTCTTGTAGTTTTTTATTTATTTAAAAAATTGGTTTCTTTTTTTCTTTTGAAATGTTTATTGTTGTTGATTCCCTTGAGTTGATTCTTTCACTTCCATCGATTTTGTTATGTCAGTTGTTTTCTTTCTTTAAGTTTCAAGGGTTCAAATAAATTATGGGTTCTTGTTTGGTTGAATCTATTTGATAACTTTGTCATTTGTTGTTTTGAAAGTTTTATTAAGGTTTGTTCTTGATTTGTTTGCTCGAATGGGAAAGAAACCGGGTTTTGTTTCGGTAAGAGAATAGAGAAAAGGGAGGATTTTTTTCCAGAGGGATGAGAATGTTCGATTGGTTTAATAGAAGGGAGAGAAGGCATGGATTAGTGAGAGAGGAATGCTCATAGAAAATTGAGCGTGTTTTCTTTTCCTCTTTTATGTTTAGATTTTTTTTTGGTTTTTAATTATTAATTGGGTTTTCAAGAGCATTGATAATTGATTTTTTTTTCAAAATAATCAATTTTTTCAAAAAGAATCCAAAATAAACAATTTTTCAAAAAAAAAATCAAAATAACCGAGTTTGGTAGAGGATGCACCAGATGAATTGGCGCACCCCCATACCAATAAGAGGAGGCACAAGTAGCATTGACGCACATGCATTGGGCCTTATGAGGATGCGCCAATGCTTATGGCGCCTGCATTGGCCCTCATGAGGAGGCGCCAATGCCTCTGGCGCCTGAGTGCATTTTGCATGGTGGGCGTCAATTCATCTGGCGTCTGCATGTGATGGTCATGTGGGCGCCAATTCATCTGGCGCCCACGTGGTTTGTTCAATAGATGTTCCATTTCTATAAATACCATGCCTTGCATACAATTATTTTCACTCAAATTCATCTCCTAATACCCTAAGTTGTCTAGTTCAACCATCAATTTCAACTCTCTATGTTTCAACAATGTCTATATACATTCAGAAACGAAATGCTGATGTAATATTTTCTGCCGTTGCGGCTCCGATACAGGTTTGACTTTGGAACACAGATACGTTTGAACGTCTTAATCGGACGTTGTACAGTTGGTTAGAGGGAGAAATTGGAGAGGGTGAACGGATTAGAAGAATACAATGGCTTGTGTCCACGTTCAACCAACACGGAGAAGTGCGCGAATGGGTGGATATTAAGATCGACCAAGACGCTCGTAGGATGATGCGTTACATGTTCAAAATTGTTTTAATGGTTGTAATCGCGTAGTTTTTGTATTCTAGTTGTTTTAATTGTTTGTGTTATTTTTTATGTAATGGTATTTTTGTCACAGACATCTACTATGAAATAAACTTAGTTTTTCATATATTGCAACAGAGGTACTATGAAATAAATTTAGTTTTTCATATATAGCAACAGAGGTACATCTGAATTTATCTGGTTGTGCTCATTCAAGCACTAGGACAGTTATTACGATTGTGACCTGGTTGACGGCATGGACTACATAGTCTAACCATTTTGTTCACCGTATCCATTTCGGTTAGAATCCGGGTGCTGTTAGGGTGACCCTTTTTCTTTCTTCGCATAACTTCGTTGTGTCAGACGATGTCCCCTTGATATTCTGGCCAATAATCCTCTTTTGCCACCACCGAAAAACTAATTTTATAAACATTTGTAAGGATGGCGACTTTGTAAACTTCAGATAGCAAGTAGGATGGATCCCTTTGAACCTTTGAGCACACCGCAATGACATGGGAGAAGGGGGTACGAAAGGCTTGGAACATTCCGCAGTCGCACCAACCTCTATCTAGTTCGACTTTGTACTGTCCCATCGACATACCCTTATTGTGATCCATGGACTCTGTACTAGTACGAAGTGCATTGTCATTTTCCTCTATAGCTATGGCGATAAAATAACATATGCAAATTGAAAAGGAAAGCAAGAAGCACTAAGAATTTAATTGGACAGTTGTATATTTGAGTTTTGCATGAATGTTGCTAGTAAAAAAAAATTCCTTCCAAAAAGAAGTTGAAATATTAATCTAAAACTCAACTTAGCTCATAGATTCTATGTTGATACTATATATTTACTAGTCTGAACTTTTTCTAGCGTTTAAAAACTTTACAATTGTCATGTGTTGAGAAGAAAAAATAATAAATGTGCAATAAAGAAAACTATAAATTAAATAAAGAGGCATGTATCAATAGAATATAGAAATATATGACCTCTTTTAGCGTATCAATCAAGGTTATCTCACTCATATTTTTTCACTTATCCAAATTAAAGTTTAATAGCATTTGTTGGGGAGGCAAATGAGCCGCAATGGGTAAAATATTTGAAATTTAATAGACTTTTAATATCATATATCTAAATCAAAATTTTAAGATTTTGGATGAAGATGCGGTGTTGGAGTCTTTTATGTCCCAGACGTTTACCCAATTGACATATTAACGCTTCCCTAATTGTCTAATAACTAGTATTAAAGTCTGGTTCGCCTCAATGGAATAGCGAAATTGGGATCTTAATGCGGATCAAAGCTAATAATGTGGGTGACTCACACTTGTGGAGAAGATTGTTGAATTCAATTGTGAGTAATTTGGGTTTTACATCGATTATAAATGAAATTATTAGAGTTTGACATAACTCGTCCTTACAAAATCGGCTTGTAAGGTGAGGGGTGTCACTCTATATAAACTCTTTCAATACTTTATCTTTAACCAATGAGGGACTTAGGATTTCTCAATACGCTCATTCAATCCCAACACTCTTTTGGACTTGGTGCATGGATTTAAATAGTGAGCGGCCCATGATCCGATCAATAGACTTTGATACCATATCAGAGTTTCGCCTAACTCATTCTCAAAGTTGTCTTGTAATGTGAGGGATGTCACTCTATATAGACTCTTTCAATGTTCTATCTTCAACCAACGTGGGACTTGGAATCTTTTCAATAAACCCCCTCACGCTCAACACTCTTTTTTGGATTTGTGCGTGGATTTAAACGATGGCTAACCAAAGGTCTGATCGATAGGCTCTGATACCATATTAGTTTGACCTAACTCATTCTTACAAAACGGCTTGGAAGGTGATGGATTTCACTCTATATAAACTCTTGCAATGCTCTATCTCTTACCAATGTGGGACTTAGGATTTACCAATAGAAATAAACATTTGATATATAAGAAAGGCGACACATATACCTAATGTTTCTTGGATCTTTCAAGTTTAACCCATTTATGTTTTTGGTTCCCCCAAACTCCTCCATCATTATCATTTGTGTGTGTTAATGTGTATCCTATATTTTAGATATGATTTTTAATGTAAAATGAAAATCCTTTGACAAACAAGGTTCTTTTATAAGTTATATAATATTGGAAATTAACTCCCTGATCCTAAGAATGTCATGGGATTCGTAACCAACTTGGTTTTTATTTAACCATAAATATTTTGTGCCTTTTATTTATGGGATTTGTCACCCTGTTTTTCATAGTTGGTATCACTATTCGTCCTTAAACTCGTTGACAAAGTTATAACTCTTTGTGTGTTTCTTAAATTCACCCTTGAACCTAATATGACATCTTCTAGTCAGTATATTCAAAATAACCAAAATAAATCTTCAAGTATCTCAAATAACTAACACAATGCATTTCTTTTATTTTGGCTTCATACCTCTTTTATTTGTTCTAATTCCAATTTGATTGGGAAAACACTTCTCATTGGTAGATTATTTCATGAGGGTCATAATGTCAACTCTATCAAGTTTTTATTGGTAAATTTAAATGAATCTTTATGTGGTGTGTATTGATTCCCTTTTAAGGAATTAAGGTTAGTTTTCGAACATGGGATGACTTTTACAATTGTGACTTAATATCATTTACTCATACATGTTTGAGAATTTCACCATATCTCTTTTTCCTGATACTCCCTATTATGGGAGTGTTTACCAGTGTTTTTGATAAACAAACACGAGTTTGAAAGTCTATGAGATTAACTCGAAAAATATCCAAAGTAATTTGTGTAAATAATTTGTGTGAACACATGTGCGTGTGAATTAAATGCAGCATAGCAAAAGACTTTAAATGAAGTCAAATTGTGATAAAGGATAAAGTAAAATACAGTAAATAATATTAAATAAAGCAAAGGAAAAAATTACATGTTTCCTTTGAGGAGACAAAAAAAGACTAAGAAAAAAGGGTGGACGCAGACGCATACATGTTTCTCGCTCAACTGTTTCTCTCTTTGACTCGGGTACTCCAATGGTATGGAAAGTATGTATGAACTTTTGCTAGCCTTGATCCCATGTATGAGTCTTCTATTTATTTTTTTAACAAAGTAATCGTTGATGGTGGTTATGACCACTAGGAGATTTGTTTCATTTGTCCCACATTTAATCCTTTAAGTTACCACTAGTGCGCTTACGTGTCTTCCAAGACGTTATCTGCTTACAACTCACGTTGAGTGGCAACTATTTTCCACTTCTTCACGAATCTTCGATAATAACTACTTCAATGTGTTGTCGATGTTGCCTATCAAGGACACGGGACTTATAAAATTACTAAGTCTTTTATACCATGTTATTTAGTCGGCTGATCCTTTTTGTTGGAATGAGAGCTCATGTTGATTGCCCTTCTCGAGATTTTGGGCATGTTTCCCTAGCGATCTGGGTCTTATGGATTTATCCATGAGAGTTCTCCAAACCATGTCTCATTGTGTCGACAAATTGGTCGACCCTTCACTGTTGGTCTGTCGATGACTTTCCATTAATGCTCATTTAAAGACTTCATTAATATTTTTTCACAGTAAATGTATGTTCATTGACATTCTTTGTTGACTTTCTAGTGGCTGAAAATCCAAGTGTAATAGATGCCCTAAAAAAATGTCATTGGTGACCTATATCTGAGGGGAGAAAAGTACATTGTTTGTAACTACTCTGTCATTGTTCATATTTTGCGCCATGTCACCTCCATTATGTTTGTTGTCAGTCATTATGACTAACTTTTCTACCAATGCACATGTCACAGACGTGCGTGCAGGTTTGTTATGATTACCTCATATTCCCTAAGAAGACTAAGTGAAATGGAAATGCTCTAAATTCCATTTTGCATTCCTCGTGGCTTTATATGTCATTTGTCGGATCAACCTCCATGTGGCTAATCTTTTCTCAGACAAAATCGAACCTTTTCTTCATCCTTTATTTAGACATGTTTGTTCAAACACTTTTTACCTTCCTATTTATGCAGATTACCTTACTGAACCATAACCCCTATCTTTTCCTTTTTTTCTTACGCTATTACTTAGAAAAAAACCCATATCTTTCAATGGCGTTTCCCGTACAATGCCATGCCGGCTTTGCAGTCGAGATTGAGATTCATATCATCGTGGATGAACGTGCCTACGTACCGGAGCCTCCTTTGGATACGGAACACAAAGGAATATGTTATCATTTTGCCTTCATCCCCTACGTGCTTGTTGGTAAAGTGCATGCATTTATGGGCCCCTTGCCAAAATACATTAAAAAACCCCAACTATTACATGATTATTTCTCTATATATTGTGGGTATGAACCATTGGTGTTCATAGATGAACCTTTGAAGTTTAACTTCTTCAAGAACTGGGTCTTCCATTCTTCTCCGCCATCTAAGGACGTTGAGTATATTAAGTGGATGGATAGGGTTAAGTGGAAGAACAACACTATTGGAAAGATTTAGGGATTTATGATCTAATCCAGCTATCCAGGATGAGTTTCCCCTATAATCCTCATATTCTAATTGCTTCCATGTGTTTTTGGGATACTTCCACCAATACTTTTCAACTACCCTGCATGATGATAACTCCCACTTTCTTCGATATAGTTGTTATAACTAGCCTTCGTCCAACTAGGATTGCCTTCTTTTGTCCACCGGGATATCCATTTTTGTCTAAGTCACCCTTCCAGGTTTTCAACTTAGCGGGATTATATATATTTTTGTTTTTATCCTTAACTTTTGCATGGACATTTCTCTTTTTTTTTGTTCATCGGGATAGCCATTTTTTCCCAGATTAGTTCCTGCAGATGCCAATGTAGCGGGCTTTGTACTCACATTTTTTAGGCATAATATTTTTTGATTGTATCTGAATTCACTAGTATCGGCAAGTCATCCCCATCCATTATGGTGAGAATGGGAACCCCTCTTGAGAAGACCTTTTTAACAATGAAGAGTTTGTCATACCCTAAATTTTGCCTCGCCTAATTCATCTGCATTCACTCATTTGTGAACCAGTCATTTGCATTCATGATTCATTGGTGTCCCATTTTGCACAACTCTTCGTGACTATTACATTTGCTCATGGAGATCTTTCCATGCATAAGTAACGTTGGTTTGTGTCTACTTTTGGTAAATTCAATTCACTCTTAGAATCATTGAGATAGCATGACTCTTGTGGATATCCTTTTTGTTTGACTAACTTGATTTTCGATTATAGTTACTTATAGTTGTCTTTGTGTTTTACTCATGCATACACATATCACACATCATTCATACATTTGTTTTTATATTTTTTTCTATCAATGCACTACATTAACACTTGTTGCATTATATGAGTTTAGAAACTTTGTCATTAAAAGTTTTACTTTAATCAAATAGAATTGTATTTTATTTCAGAAAAAATACATTGAGTCTTGTTTGACTTGTCTTGTTAACTTTTATCATTAGATCTTAACAAGGTTTCTCTTTGTGTTTTGTTTAGAAAATAAGTAATAACAAGTTATTTGTTGTTTTACAATTTTTGAGACAAACTCTAAAAAATGGTAATTTTAAATAAATTTTCCTTGTCATAATTATAATTAAATCATTTTTTTTAATTTCTGTCTTTAATTACGAAAAAAACAAAAAGAATTTTATTTTTACTTCTACATTGTATTTTTAAATTAAATTATTGATATCTTTAATTTTAAAATAATATAGCTTTATTTTATTTCTTTTCTTTTCTACATCATAAATTATTTAAACAAATTTCAAAAAGAGAAAAAAAAATCATAGAATAAAAGAGAGTTATATACTTTACATAAGGATTTTTGGGGTCACACTTATATATTTACAATAACATTACAAACTAGCTATTACAAAACTTGACATTAGCAGTTACAAAATCAGAAGAGTTTCAACACAACAATATTCCAAAGCAAAATGACTCTTCAACTTATTGTCATTTTGAACTCTGCTATGGTCCCTTTTGTCTTTATGCTACAGTAATGACACATAGCACAATTAACATTATTTTGATCATTTAAACTCTTGTCCCTTTTGTCTTTATGCTAAAGTAATGACACAGAACACAATTAACATTATTGATCATTTAAACTCTTGTCCCTTTTGTCTTTATGCTACAGTAGTGACACAGAACACAATTAATATTATTTTGATCATTTAAACATGTGTCAAGAGATCAATGGCAGAAAGTAGGAAGCAAAATAAAATGGATATAAATACAGAGTTCCTAAATATATGGGTGGGAGGGGATATCAATTTTTTTTGTCTCAAGCAACCATTCAAAAATTTCAAAACCACCAATCACATACTAGGAACACAAAAAATGTAACAAAACACCAAATATTTCAAACAATCAACATCAAAATTTCCTTTTTAAAAAAAACACATCAGATCAAAATTCTCGCAAAACTTTATTTGAAAATCATCATCAAAAAAGAAAAATCACAGCCATCAAAAATCTTCTCAAAAAACTAGTAGCTATCATTTTCATATCAATATCCTATTGTTACAAAAGACCACCTTGCACCTCACAAAAAGTTTCTCACACCAAAACTCTAACAATTACAAAAAATGATCTTTGAAGCAAAAGGATAAGAGGAAGATTTAACCTGAACAAACTCGGCAAGCCGCTCTTCACTTAGGTAGTTTTTTTTTCTCTTCTTCTCATGTGGCTTTTTTATTTATTTAAAAAATTGATTTCTTTTTTTCTTCTACAATGTTTATAGTTATTGATTCCCTTGAGTTGATTTCTTCACTTCCATCGATTTTGTTATGTCATTTGTTTTCTTTCTTTGAGTTTCAAGTCTTCAAATAAATTATGTGCAGACAAGGTTCTTGCTTGGTTGAATCTATTTGATAACTTGTCATTTTTGTTGTTTTGAAAGTTTTATTAAGGTTTGTTCTTGATTTGTTTGCTCGAATAGGGAAGGAAACTGGATTTGGTTTCGGTAAGAGAATAGAGAAAATGAAGGATTTTTTTCATAGGGATGAGAATGTTCGACTGGTTTTATAGAAGGGAGAGAAGGCATGGATTACTAAGATAAGAATGCTTAGAGAAAATTGAGCGTGTATTCTTTTCATCTTTTATGTTTAGATTTTTTTTAAATTATTAATTGTGTTTTCAAGAGCATTGATAATTAGCATTATTTTGTGTGATGAAGACACTGCCCAAGATCTATACCTCTGTCCATTATTTAAAGCTTTTTTACCGTCATTATGGAAATTTACTCATTTGTTTTTGCGCCAAGTTAGTACGAGGCTAACTCTTTTAAGCTTCAATATGCTTTTGTGGACACTGATCCATTGGTGTGTAAATTTTTTTAGTTGAACCTTTGTTCTTTTTCTTTAAATGATAAAACAATTTTATTTTTTCTATATTAATGAGTATTTAAAAAATAAATAAATAGTTGTTAAGTAAGAAAGTTATTCTAATTTTTTAAATAATATTAATATCTCTCTAAGTTAAAAAAAATATTTTCGTTTGTTTTTGTTCTTATATGTATAATCTTCATTCTATGAAATATTTTAGACTTCTCTCGATATATAATTTAGTTTATCCTGGTTGATTTTTCAATAAAAAAAAAGAATTAATTTTGAGCTCTAAAAATATAAACACAACAAAAGAATATCTTTTTAATTTATTTTACTTTTATTTTTATTTTATTTTATTATTATTAAATGAATAACGTATTTAGTTGTGATTTCTAAATTATTTTATTTTTCATTCTACGATTTATGGTTCATCCATTTAATTATTCGTTGCAAATTAAATAAACAACTATATGATGATTTTGATCTAATAAATAGAAAAATAAAATTTTGTCGAATACAAAGTATTTTCAAAAGCCGATCAAATTATTTCTTATCCAAAATCAAATGTCTTATCAATATACAAAAGAAGACACCTTTGGAATCTAACATTATGGCGGGAACCCTCGAATGATCGGCTCCGAGCCACGCATTTTGAGTTAACCGTTCATTCTCTTATTTCGTTTTTTAAAACATCTAAATCAACTTATTGCTTCTCTTTATTTTATTTTTAATTTAATACTAGTTTTTTTTAAAGAATAAAAAAGTGAACAAACATAGAAAATAAATAAAAATGGAATCAACTATTTCATTAAGACTATAATTTTGAGTTTCTTTTTCTTAAAATACGAATATTAGTAGAAACTTGGACTTTTTTCTTTATATCTATTTTAATTTTATTTATTTATTCTTTTAGTGGATGTTTAGAAGTTCTCTTCTGTTATTTTTTTTAAAAATAAAAACAAATAAATAAATAAATAGAAATCATAATAATAAAATCACAAAAAGAGTTTTCCATTTATTTTCTTGTATTTCAGATTGTGCTATAAAAATTATCAAAAAAAAGGTTAAGTCATTTATTTTCTTTTATTATTAGATTATGTCATATAAAAAATTCCAAAAAAATAAATTTAACATTTATTTTATTTCATTGTTAGATTATGTCATATACAATATTCCAAAAAACTGAATTTACCATTTTTTTTAATTTTAGACTATATCATAAAAATTAAGTTTACCATTTATTTTGTTTTAATTTTAGATTATATCATAAGAAATCATAAAAATTAATTTTACTATTTATTTTCTTTTAATTTTAGATTATATAATAAAAAATCATAAAAATTAATTTTACCTTTTTTTTTCTTTTAATTTTAGATCAAGTCATAAAATATTCAAAAAAAAAGAGTTTAACATTATTTATTTATTTTAGATTATATCATGAAAATTAAGTTTACCATTTATTTTCTCTTAATTTTATATTCTATCATAAAAAATCATAAAAATTAAGTTTAGCATTTATTTTATTTTGATTTTAGGTTATGTCATAAAAAATTCCAAAAAAAAAGAGTTTACCATTTATTTTATTTTTATTTTAGATTATGTCATTAAAAATTCTAAATAAAATAAGTTTACTATTTATTTTATATTAGTTTTAGAGCATGTTATAAAAATCATTAAAAAAGATTAATTTAGTTATTCTCATCATTAATTTTAGATCTTGTTATAAAAATCATTAAAAAAGATTAAATTAGTTTATTTATATCATTATTTTTGGATTGTGTTATAAGAAATATTAAAAAAGATTAATTTAGTTATTTTCATTATTATTTTTAGATTGTGTTATAAAAATATTTTAAAGAAAAGGTTAATTTAGTTATTTTCATTATTATTTCAAATTATATTATAAAGATATAAAAAGAGTTAATTTAGTTATATTTATTATTAGTTTTAGATTATGTTAGAAAGAATAAAAAAAGAGTTATGTTTAATTTATTTTCTTTTGTTATCATTTTATTTAGACTTTAAAGAGAACAGAAAGAGTATTTAATTATTTTATTATTATACCTTTTTTTTAATAATATGCATATGTCTAATATTAAGCTGGTCTTATTTTCTTACTTTATTTTACTAGTCATGAAAAAAAATATAATTGTATTTTTCTCCAACTTTAATTCTTATTATTTTCTCTAAATGTTTGAATAACTATAGAATTATTATTTTCAAATAATATTGTTTTCTTTATAGTTTTATTTATTATTGTTAGAATATTATGAATAAATAATTAAATAAATATCTAGTAATGATGTTGATTAATTAATAGAATAAAATATTTATGACTAATTTCTTAAACTTTGGTCCTACCCCAAGTTATACCTTTTAATCTGATTAATTTGTTTCTTATCCCGATTCAAACGTTTTATTAGGTAAGTTAAAATATTAAAACCTTTTTTTCAAATAACTCGAAAGAAGGGGATCATTGGAATCTGGCATTCTGGTGGGAACCCTCGAATGATCGGTCCTGAGCCTCGCGTTTTGGGTTAACCGTTCATTCTTTTCTTTCGTCCCTAAAACACTTTAATTAACTTGGACAAATAAGGGTTGTTGAGATCAAGCATTCTGACGCAACTCTTTGAACAATTGGTTCTTATCAAGCATTCGTTGTCCATCAAACAATTTTCTCAATTACTTCGAATGAAAAAGGATCATTGGAATCTAGCATTCTGGTGGAACCCCGAATGATTGATCTTGAGGCTTATGTCTCGTTCTCATCAAATGTTTGTCATTCACCTATAAAATACATCAAACACATCAAACTCTTTTCTAGTCGTCGTGCGATTAATCTTCAAAACCTTTTCAAAATGAAAGACATCTTGTCTTAAGATGATGCGAAACAATGCTTCATCCATAATTGTTGAGTTGAGATAAATGACGTTTTTCTGAATGTTGATTTGTAAATCCATTCGATTTGATGTATACGTCCGCTCCTCATCCATTTTGGGTAAAATAATGTTTCTCGTCGATTAATACAAGATAGCTTTCGCTAAAATCGAACAACAAACAAACATTTTCTACCTAGAACTACGCAAGCCTTGAATTCTTTATTGCAATCAGAGATACGTAGGAGCAGGATTGTGAAATCTTGTCAGGACCGTTAAATAAAAAAATTAGGTTTAGTTCCTCTCTGCCCCCTAATAATAAAAATCTTTTTAGGTCATTTCTTATTAATAAAATTCAAACATTTCTCTTATCTCTCTTTTCCTATCCTAAATAATTAGAAGATTAGAAACTAACACAAGCTAACATTCAATTCAAAACAAACTAAACGGTTCCCATTGAGTACAACAGACGTGAGGGGTGCTAATACCTTCCCATTGCGTAATTGACTCCCAAACCCTGATATTAGTTGCGATGACCATATCTTATCCTTTATTTCAGGGGTTTTACCGACATTTTCATCTTTAGGAATAAATAAAGTTCGGTAGTGACTCTGTTCAGTCCATCATGCGAGCGTGCGATTGCGTTTCGCAAGGTTGTGTTACCATTTTTTAGGTACGACATGGTCCTTCATAATTGGAAGCCCACTTGCCTTGAGGATCCGAGTGTATTGGAGAATATCTCTTGAGCACGAGTTCACCTGCTTGGAACATGTGAGGGAAAACCTTCTTATCAAAAGCTCTCTTGAGACGTCTTTGGTACAGTTGACCATGGTAGACAGCTGTCAAACACTTTTCTTCAATGAATTCAGTTGATTATATCTGGATTGCACCCATTCCGCTTCATCGAGATATGCTTCCACGATGACTCTTAGAGAGGGGATTTCGACTTCAATAGGCAGAACAACCTCCATTCCATATACAAGTGAATAAAGGGTCACCCAAGTAGAAGTACACACTGAAGTCCTATAGCCATGCAGAGCAAAGGGAAGCATTTCATGCCAATCTTTATACGTCTTGACCATCTTCTGGATAATTTTCTTAATGTTCTTGTTAGCTGCTTCTACGACGTCATTCATCTTGGGCCGATGTGGTGAAGAGTTATAATGCTCGATCTTAAATTCTTGGCACACCTCACTCATCTTTTTGTTATTGAGTTTACTAGCATTGTCAGCAATAATCTTGCTAGGAACACCATAGCGACATATAATTTCTTTCTTTATGAATCGGGTAACCACTTGTCTTATTACATTCGTGTAAGAAGCAACTCCAACCCACTTTATGATGTAGTAAATGGCAACCAGGATGAAACAATAACTTTTAGAAGCTTTCAACTTAATCATACCTATCATGTTAATACCCCGCATGGAGAAGGTCCAAGGAGAAGTCAAAAGATTCAACGGGGTCGGAGGAACATGGCTCTTGTCACCAAATATCTGGCACTTGTGACACCTCTTAACGAAGTTATACCAATCGACTTCCATTGTTGTCCAATAATAATCAGCCCGAATGATCTTTTTGGCTATGGTGGGCCCCTTGTCACACCCCGATTTTGACCATGGATCACCAATTCAGTACATCCATCACAGCTATTGCATCCCTACATAGCATAACATACATTTCATATCGCATAGTGCCTAAAATATCAATCGAAATAAATTTTTGGATTTACAGGTAAACCCGTTGAACCATTTGCCGAATGTGTGTCAAAACAGCGGGTAAAAAATTTCAAAACCTAGTTTACAGACATCAATCTTATTAATCTACATTTCGCGTAGTTTAATCTGATGTTCTCAATTTATTTTTTGGCTAATTTTTTGTCACATTTTGATCCGTATGAGCGTTTTAACCGAGCGTTTTCCATTTCAAAATTTGACAAAAACTTGTATATTTTCGATATGTTTATTTCACATTGATCATGGTGGTCCGGTTGTTTAAACTTTTCGGACATTTTTGCGCCAAAGTTTTATTCATTTTTACCCGTTTATTTTTGTTTTTTAGTCGAGATGATTAGCATATTTATTTAGAATTAACCGATCATTTGGTTTGAATTTTCATTGTGAATTTTTATTTTTATTTAATTTTTCAAAGTTATCTATTAAAATTCAAAATAATCAATAAAATTTTATAAGAGAAAAATAAAAAATTCCATTTTTGCCACTTGACAATCTCGATGGAACTTCTCTCTCAATTTCAAACATAAATCTTGGCCAGCTAGCACACTCTAACTGATTACTCTCTCAATAAGGTCAGTTAGCACTCTTATCTAAGAACATGACATTTGTGGCCAGAAGGATGCACAAAAACAAAAGGGATCTTGACCTCTCTCTATCTGATTCTCGTTGAAAATAAAATAAAAAATATAACAGGAGAGGAGGATTTTTGTTTTCAGAAAGAATAACAACAACTTGCTAAAAAATATCTCTATCAAATGAAAATTGAAGGTAAGAATACTTCATAACTCAAAACCCTTTAACACTTTATCAACAAAAGGAATCTCCACCACAAAATAGTTTCACCATTCACCTCTTCTTCCTCCGCACCTTTCATCTTCAACCTCATATAAACCTCCACCCATGTTCTCGACCGCTTTCTCCATCACCAACACCACTTCTCCTTTACCAAACCAATCTCTCGATTCCCTTTCTCACTCTCACGCGTCACACTCCCCAAGGTCCCATCCATGGCAACATCTCATTCCAACCAACACGAGTTTACCAATCATCTTACTTCCGAACAAAGCCATTATCTTCTTAAGCATGCTCATAACCCTGTTGATTGGTATCCATGGGGAGAAGATGCTTTTTCTGAAACACGTTGTTGAGATGCACACAACTTTTTATCAATTGGGTATAACACTTGTCATTGGTGTCATGCTATGGAGGTTGAGTCTTTTGAGGATGAGGGGATTACCAAGTTGTTAAATGATGAGTTTGTTAGCATTAAAGTGGATCGTGAGGAGCGACCGAATATTGATAAGGTATACATAACGTATGTGCATGCTTCGTATGGCAGAGGAGGTTCACCCCTCACTGTGTTTTCTTTCATATGACTTGAAACCTTTAATGGGTGGAATTTACTTTCCCCCGATGGTAAATATAGTCAACCTGGTTTTAAGGTTATACTCAGAAAGGTAAAAGAGGCTTGTGAAATTAAAAAGGAAATGCTAGTTAAGAATGGAACATTTGCAATTGAACGGCTTTCAGAGGCATTATCTACTAGTTCAGATTCTGGTAAATTGACTAATGGTGTTTCTGACGAGGCATTACGTCTATGCTAAGAGCAACTTTCATCAAATCAACCCAACCTACTCATTGAAACTTCATGGGGTACTCATATTCGGTGTTGCTACTACGCTTAAATTTAACGTTTAAATCATGGTAGCTTTCGACCTTTTTGTGCAGCTCAGCATCAATTAAATGGTGAGTATTTGTTTCGGAGGCATTATCTACTAGTTCAGCTTCTGGTAAATTGACTTATGGTGTATCCGACGAGGCATTACGTCTATGCTAAGAGCAACTTTCATCAAATCAACCCAACCTACTCGTTGCAACTTCATAGGGTACTCATATTCGGTGTTGCTACTACACTTAAATTTGACGTTTAAATCATTATTGTCTTTGTGTTTTTCTATCAATGCACTACATTAACACTTGTTGCATTATATGAGTTTAGAAATTTGTCATTAAAAGTTTTACTTTAATCAAATAGAAATTTATTTCATTTAAAAAATAATACATTGAGTCTTGTTTGATTTGTCTTGTTAACTTCTATCATTAGATCTTAACAAGGTTTCTCTTTGTGTTTTGTTTAAAAAATAAGTAATAACAAGTTATTTGTTGTTTTACAAATTTTGAGACAAACTCTAAAAAATGGTAATTTTAAATAAATTTTTCTTGTCACAATTATAATTAAATCATTTTTTAATTTCTATCTTTAATTACGAAAAAAAACAAAAAAAAATATTTTTATTACTACATCGTATTTTTAAATTAAATTATTACTATCTTTAATTATAAAAATATATAGATTTATTTTATTTGTTTTCTTTTCTTTATCATAATTTATTTAAATAAAATAAAAAAATAAAAAAATTCTTATAAAAAAAATGAAGTCAAGAGAGTTTTATACTTTACATAAGGATTTTCGGGGGCACACTCATATATTTACAGTAACATTACAAACTAGCTATTACAAAACTTGACATTAGCAGTTATAAAATCAGAAGAGTTTCAACACAACAATATTCCAAAGCAAAAGGACTCTTCAACTTATTGCCATTTTGAACTCTGGTCCCTTTTGTCTCTATGCTGCAGTAATGGCGGAGAACACAATTAGCATTATTTTGATAATTTGAACATGATTCAAGAAGTCAATGGCAGAAATTAAGAAGCAAAATATCACCAATTTAAGATTACAACAGGAATTTTATCATATAACATAAGACTTCACAAATGAATCATGTGATATCTTTTTATAATACACCAATATGAATACAAGAAAATGGATATAAATACAAAGTTCCTAAATATATGGGTGGGAGGGGGCATGGATTGTCTCCCGTGAGCTTTTAACTAGAGAGGGTCCGGTGGAGCACATCACCATTCATTTATCTTTTAATTAATTTTTTAATATGTATTAGAGAAAAATCATTGGTTGGGATTTCACTTCTTTTTTTCACTAGAGACAATCTATTCCCGGGTGGGAGGGGATACCAATTTTTTCCTCAAGCAACCATTCAAAAATTTCAAAACCACCATTCACATATTAGGAACACAAAAAATGCAACAAAACACCAAATATTTCAAAAAATCAACATCAAATTTTCCTTTTTAAACAAAACTAGAAAAAAAATTCTAACAACCTAGCATCAGATCAAAATTCTCGCAAAACTTTATTTGAAAATCATCATCAAAAAAGAAAAATCACAACCATCAACAATCTTCTCAAAAAACTAGTAGCTACCATTTTCATATCAATATCCTATTGTTACAAAATATCACCCTACATCTCAGAAAAAGTTTGTCACACCAAAACTCTAACAATTACAAAAAAGGATCTTTGAAGCAAAAGGGTAAGAAGGAGATTTAACTTGAACAAACTCGGCAAGCCGCTCTTCACTTAGGTAGTTTTTTTTCTCTTCTTCTCTTGTAGTTTTTTATTTATTTAAAAAATTGGTTTCTTTTTTTCTTTTGCAATGTTTATTGTTGTTGATTCCCTTGAGTTGATTCTTTCACTTCAATCGATTTTGTTATGCCAATTGTTTTCTTTCTTTGAGTTTCAAGGGTTCAAATAAATTATGGGTTCTTGTTTGGTCGAATCTATTTGATAACTTTGTCATTTGTTGTTTTGAAAGTTTTATTAAGGTTTATTCTTGATTTGTTTGCTCGAATGGGAAAGAAACCGGGTTTGGTTTCGATAAGAGAATAGAGAAAAGGGAGGATTTTTTTTCCAGAGGGATGAGAATGTTCGATTGGTTTAATAGAAGGGAGAGAAGAGATGGATTAGTGAGAGAGGAATGCTCATAGAAAATTGAGTGTGTTTTCTTTTCCTCTTTTATGTTTAGATTTTTTTTTTGTTTTTAATTATTAATTGGGTTTTCAAGAGCATTGATAATTGTTTTTTTTTTCAAAATAACCAAAATTTTCAATTTTTTTTTGAAAATAACCAATTTTTCAAAAAAAAAAAACCAAAATAACCAAGTTTGATAGAGGATACGCCAGATGAATTGGCGCACCCCCATACCAATAAGAGAGGCACCAATAGCATTGGCCCACATGCATTGGGCCTCATGAGGAGGCGCCAATGCTTGTGGCGCCTGCATTGACCCTCATGAGGAGGCGCCAATGCCTCTGGCGCCTGAGTGCATTTGGCATGGTGGGCGCCAATTCATCTAGCGCCTGCATGTGATGGTCATGTGGGCGCCAATTCATTTGGCGCCCACGTGGTTTGTGCAATAGATGTTCCGTTTCTATAAATACCACACCTTGTATACAATTATTTTCACTCAAATTCATCTCCTAATACCATAAGTTGTCTAGTTCAACCATCAATTTCAATTCTCTCTGTTTCAACAATGTCTGCATACATTCAGAAATGCTGATATAATATTTTCTGTCGTTGCGGCTCCGATACAGGTTCGACTTTGGAACACATATACATTTGAACGTCTTAATAGGACGTTGTACAGTTGGTTAGAGGGAGAAATTGGAGAGGGTGAACGGATTAGAAGAATACAATGGCTTGTGTCCACGTTCAACCAACACGGAGAAGTGCGCGAATGGGTGGATATTAAGACCGACCAAGACGCTCGTAGGATGATGCATTACATGTTCAAAATTGTTTTGATGGTTGTAATCGCATAGTTTTTGTATTCTAGTTGTTTTAATTGTTTGTGTTATTTTTTATGTAATGGTATTTTCGCCACAGACATTTACTATGAAATAAACTTAGTTTTTCATATATTGCAACAGAGGTACTATGAAATAAATTTAGTTTTTCATATATAGCAACAAAGGTACATCTGAATTTATTTGGTTGTGCTCATTCCAACACTAGGACAATTATTATGATTGTGATCTGGTTGACGACATGAACTACATAGTCTAACCATTTTGTTTGTCGTCTCCATTTCTGTTCGAATCTGGGTGCTGTTAGGGCGACCATTTTTCTTCCTTCGCATGACTTCGTTGTGCCAAACGATGTCCCCTTGATATTCTGGCCAATAATCCTCTTTTGCCACCACCGAAAAACTAATTTTATAAACATTTGTAAGGCTGGCGACTTTTTAAACTACAGATAGCAAATAGGATGGATCCCTTCGAACCTTTGAGCACGCCGCAATGACATGGGAGCAGGGGGTACGAAAGGCTTGGAACCTTCCGCAGTCGCACCAACCTCTATCTAGTTCGACTTTGTACTGTCCCATCGGCATACCCTTATTGTGATCCATGGACTCGGCAACAATAAACCAACTTTTAGTTCGGTCAAATACCGTAACCACGTGTGTGTTTGCTTTGGCAGCTTCATGTCTGATGAATTTCATTGAAGCATCATTGAACAACTGTCCAGATTGCAACACTGAACTCCATTTTAAGTGTTTGGTTTCAAACAATGCTCCTAGCCGGAAATAGGTAGCCTGCACCAAAGCGGTTATTGGTAGGTTACGGATGCCGTTGGAGACAGAGTTCATTGATTCCACAAGATTTGTTGTCATGTGGCCTCAACGTTGACCGCTGTCGTATGCCCTAGTCCACTTCTCCAACGAAATACTATCGATCCACCATACCGCATCTTCGTTCGACAATCTTATTTCCTCGCGGTAGTGTTTGAAAGAAGGTTCTGATAATGCATAACCTGCATTGACAACCTTCTTACGCAACATCTTATCTTTGATTTCCCGCATGAAATTCTGAGCAATATGTCTAATACAAAACACATGCGTCAAAGGAGGATTTTGCCACCCATTGTCAATGTTATTATATGCACTAATGATTGAGGGGTGTCTATCAGAGATCAAACACAAGTTAGGCTGAGGTGCAACGTGCAATCAGAGATTTCTTAGGAAAAATCTCCATCCCTCAGCAGTCTCCCCTTCAACTAGGGCAAAGGCGATTGGAAAAATATTGTTGTTTCCATCTTGTGCCACTGCCATCAGTAACGTTCCTTTGTATTTTCCATACAACCATGTACCATCAATTTGTATAATTGGTTTACAGAAAGAAAAACCTATGATACACGGTTGATACGCCCAGAATAGACAGTGAAATATTCTATTTCCAACAGCATACGTACCATCTGGTGTATATGCGGGCAATGTTTCCATCTTGACAATTGTCCCGGGAGCATAGTGTTTTAGAGCCAACAGGTATTTTGGAAGTTATTTTTAAGACTCCTCCCAATTGCCAAACACTTTTTCAACAACTTTTGTTTTAGCTATCCATGCCTTCCTATATGATGGAGTGTACTCGTACTCTGCCCTAATATGCGAGATTATTGTACTCACCTTTAACGACGGATTATCGCCAATGACAGATAATATTTCATCGCATATTAGCTGAGAGCTTAATTTACGATGATCCTGCATTGGGTTTGTCAGCATGCATTTGTGATCTGGACCCATTGATCCAATCTCCCAAGACTCGCTCCTCTTCCGGTACGAAGTTGACAACCTAAAAAGGCAGTGCTCATTCGGACAATAAACTTTAAACCTCGATGCATCAGTTCTGTCAACTCTGAAATCAGCTGATAGTTGCATGTGGAATTTCTTAATGACTTTTACACATTCCTCTTTTATGCGAAATGTGTCTCCTTGTTTCAGAGATCCTTGCATTTGCATGTAAGGATTATACCATACATCTGCCGAAGGTTCATCTGAACCCAAAATTAGCCTTGTCATGTGTTGGGGTGGGCAATATACATGACTTGCTGGTATTGGCTCCCCTTCCTCTTCAGCGTTCACCATCAAATCAACCATGATCTCAGGTTCCTCTTCTTCGTCGTCTAGAACATTCACCTCAGCTTGTTCGTCATCAGTATCATAAAACACTTGTGACTGATCAATGTACTGACACTCCTGTTGTTGATGTGGTAATATATACAACTCTATATCGTTGTAACCGGATTGTTTGTGACTGCCAAATATATGCTGAACATCATCATCATCTCGAATCTTCTTCTGATAAAATTTTACCTAGTTTTGAGCAAACCAAACCAAATTTTTATAGATGATCTGACCCACATTATTGCACTGCAATTTCTTTTCTATTCTTTGTTTCAGATGTGAAAAATTTGATCGTCGATTTATTGTAAACCGAGTCACCACTGTGTTTCGAAAACAAAAACCGAACAACTGATGATCAAATATTTCACCTTTGACATGGGCACTGATCATGTAATGTTGTGTGGAAGACATTATGTTAAAATATTAAATATGTAGATAGTTTGAATGGAATTGAAATTGAATGCATTTCTAAGTTGTTCACCTGCATAACATAAATAGCTTGGTCGTTAGTAAGATGGTCGTTGCATTGATAGCTTGGTTATTGTCTGTACAGACTTGACCATGCATGTGTCGCAACCTGAAAAATACAGTGTGCGAAAAAACAACCGGCGAAAGAAAATGACAGAAGAGTCGCCACCGTGCGTTATTCATCCCAAAGGAGGGAAAGGAAACGCTCGAAGTAAACCTGAAAAGAGGAAAGGAAAAGACAAGGTCTCGCAACCAAATCTTGGGTTCGGGAGTCGGTTATGCGAAGGGAAGGTATTAGCACCCCTACGCATCCGTAGTACTCTACGGGATCCACTTTTGTAGTTCTTGTCTAAAGGGTGTGAGTTTATCTTGTGCTGTTTACCAAAAAAAAAGGGTTAAATGAAAATGACTCGCGCGGATGTCGCATCCACTGCATACGTATCTCATCTGAATATGAGAATCAGAGTCTTCGTAGCTCGGCTGACCTATGGGTTAAGGGTTAGTGTGCTCGCTAAGACATCGCGTCTTATGCCTACGTATCTCATCTGGAATGAGAATCAGAGCAAGCCGTAGTTCGGCTAACTACGGGGTTATGGATTGGGTTTTGGACGAACAACGTTACTACGCAATCTACCGGATGCTCGACCTTTGGAGACTTACTCGCCTGTAGTAGAAGGAGTAAACGTGTTGCTTTGGGTTTTAGGGTTTGGGATGCTCGAGGGCAAAAAGGCAGTCCTTGACGAAGGAACCGCGCTACCTGCAGGGATATGAATACAAAACACAAAACATGTATCTCAAAGTAAAATGCCACCAAGGGGCTCAAACATTGCCTCATATCGAGGTCTTCCAGCTAAGAAAGCGATAAAGTATGAGAAAGGGAAAAAAATACCACACGGATAAAGATCCGAAGCTATAGCAGTTAAAGGGGCAAGAAACCCTGAAATGTCTCCAGCTGGACCGTCAAAGGAAATCAGTCAACACGAATAATCAGAATAAAACTCCAGGGGGTATCCCACAAATAAAGTGGGAAACCACGCGAGTGTCTCTGCGAAAGCCATGTGAGCCCTCACAAAACTTGACAAAGGGTTAGAGTAGTAGGATGAAATCAAGAGAAAACAATGCCATGGAAACACAAGACAGGTTAGAATAAACAAAATAGGGTAACCCAGAGTTGCCCCTAAATCAAAATGTAACCACATGAATAATTCCATCAAAATTCACAAAAGGCTCACAAAAAGGTATCAAATTCACCCATAATACCTCATACATTTAGAGCATTCAAATAAAAGGCATAAAGATGATGGATATAGGGCAAACCTGATTGGAGAGCTTGATTGAGTTGCGCCCGTGAGGTTTACAAGTTGAGTTCCTTTCAGGGTTTGGAGGTTGCTCTGAACTCTGTTGGCTTTTCTCTCACTATCTTTTCCTCAGGGTTTTGCTTCTCTTCCTTCTTTCTCCAGTGAATCTCCCAGTGTAACTCCAAGTGTCTTTTCCTCTACTGAAACCTCAGTATTTATAGACTGATTTTCGTGGGTAATGGGCTCAAATGAGGGAGACCCAAGTCCAAAATAATTTGTTATATTTTATTTATTTATTTAATTAATTAATTAATTAATTAATTAAATTATTTTTTATTTATTTTTTTTTTCGTTTTTTTTTTTTCGTTTTCGTTTTTTTTTTTTTTTTTTTTTTTTAGAAAAAATGAAGGGTAAATTTTGGGGTATTACAGCTGCCCCTATTCAATCAACTGGAGACCCGGAAAGAAGATGACAGCTGCTTTCATGCTTTCGAGGTATCAAGGGATTGAATACAATAAAAGCCCAAAAATTTGCACTGAAGTGAAGTGAAGTCACAATGCCTGTCAGAATCGGCAAAGAGGTGGTATTGAAAGAAGAATCCGTCTGGTACGGTGAGAGTCAGTCTGAATATCGAAAAAGAATTATAAACTGGATACCAAAATAAATGGTAACACAGAAATAACCATGGCCTGAATGCCGCTCAGCAGTCTGAATACTGGAAAGGATTTCGATCTGAACATCGAAAGATTGGCCTGAATGCCACAAGTCGCATCGACCTAAACGTCGGAAACTTCTTCGATCTGAACATCGGAAAGACTTGGCCTGAATGCCACAAGTCGCATCGACCTGAACGTCGGAAACTTCTTCGATCTGAACATCGGAAAGACTTGGCCTGAATGCCACTTCGATCTGAATATCGGAAAATTGGCCTGAATGCCACAAGCTGCATCGACCTGAACGTCGGAAACTTCTTCGATCTGAACATCGGAACACTGGCCTGAATGCCACTTCGATCTGAATATCGGGAAAATCGGCCTGAATGCCACTTCGGTCTGGATACCGGAAAACTGGCCTGAATGCCACTTCGGTCTGGATACCGGAAAACTGGCCTGAATGCCACTTCGGTTTGGATACCGGAAAACTGGCCTGAATGCCACTTCGGTCTGGATACCGGAAAACTGGCCTGAATGCCACAAGTTGCATCAACCTGAACGTCGGAAACTTCTTCGATCTGAACATCGGAAACACTTGGCCTGAATGCCACTTCGATCTGAATATCGGAAAATTGGCCTGAATGCCACTTCGGTCTGGATACCGGAAAACTTCATGCCTGTCAGCATTGGCAGAAATAGGGAATGATAATAGAGGCGGCGCATGGGCCAATGACACTTGCTGGGGATAACAAAGGTAAGTCATGAACAATCTTCAGTCTGAGTACTGGAAACAACTTCTAGCTTATCACTTGGGATACCGAGAATGTTTTATGCTTACATGCGTATGTTTGAATTTTTCAATGGCGTAATGCTCCATGAAAATGGAAATGCTACGCGATTTGGAAGGATGCAATGCAATATGATTCTACATGCAGGGATGCGAAATGCTGGGTAGAATGCCAAGCTGAGGCAAGGGGATCTGCTGGGGAAATGATTACCATCCTCTGGGCTCTGGCCAGGCTGCTGGAGATACACACCACAATGAACTCTGTGGGGAGATGACTAGCCATGCGGTGTTCTGGCCATACCGAGACTCTGATCGGGGAAAGAATGGCATTGGAAGCCTGCTGCTGAGGAGAGCTACACTGATTCTGGCAACCACAGTTTGCGAGAGATGACTCAGCAGGGGGAGCAAACACTGATACGGTACCGAGGTTCTGCTTCAAGAAAAGAAACCATGGATCTGGCATTGGGATTATCGATCTGGCATCGAACTCTAAGGAGCAGCCACTTCTGCTGGGAAGATACAGTCTGGCACTGTCAACTCCGCTGGGGAGTGTATGTCCTGAAACAACCGCTTGGGGAAGTACGGTGGTGAGAAACTGCTGGGGATTGAAGAATCCAACGCTCTGATCAGCTCTGCAGGGATAAGACACCGAATTTGTCTGTTGGTGACTTCACTGGGGAAGATATTCACGATCATCTGCAGGGAATTTTAAGGAAATGCCCTGAGGGTATCTGTTCTGAATAGACGATCCAAAGCACTTAAAATTTACAGTAATTTTAAATGTTTATTAAGCATGTACCTGTAAAGCCCTTATGTGTCATGATGCAATGTTTATCAAAAATTCGGACGTCATTTTTGCAAACAAAACAGTAAAATGAAAATGAAAACAGAGATATACTGAATAACATGATTTTATTGATTGAACGGCCTCTGAATAGGCATTTACATCAGGAAGCAATCCCTAGAAAGAGGTAATCGCACAAAAGATAAAAACAGAAATTAATCTAATGGCAATGTGAAATGGATTTCTATTGGGTTCCAATTCTGCTATGACTTGCTCGTCTTCAAGATCCTCCAGATGATCAGCCTTCTGAAAAGGTGATTGGACTGTTTCCTACCTTTCGAAAATTTCCAGTCATTGGCACGAGATGAGATTCAGAACTACTCAGAACGCAGTCATTCGCTTAATCCCTAACTTTTGCCTGGATCGCCCTTTTCGGGTTTTCAATCCATCGGGATACCCATTTTTGCCTAAGTTGCCTTTTCAGGTTTTCAACTTACCGGGTGTACGCTCTTTTCATTTTTAATCCCTAATTTTTGCCCGAACCTTTTCATTTTCTTGGTTCGTCGGGATGCCCATTTTTGCCTGGACTATTCTTTTTACTGTCCAGCGGGTCTATTTTATGCGAAGTATTTTTTAACTGCGTCTGAGTTCACAGGGGAAGTGAAGTTTTCACCATCCATAGTTGCAAGCATTAAAGCCCCACCATCAAAAACCTTGGTGACAATATACGGTCCATCATAGTTAGGAGTCCACTTGCCCCTGTGATCTGTCTGAGGAGGAAGGATCCTTTTCAACACTAAATCTCCGACTTGGAAACAACGAGGACGCACCTTCTGATCAAAAGCTCTCTTCATCCGACTCTGATACAACTGCCCATGACAAATGGCTGCCATTCGCTTCTCTTCGATAAGACTCAACTCATTGAACCTTGTCCGAATCCATTCAGCTTCGTCTAACTTGACATCCAACAGGACTCTTAGAGAAGGAATCTCCGCTTCAACAGGTAGGACTGCTTCCATACCATACACAAGGGAGTAAGGGGTTGCCCCGGTCGATGTACGTACCGAAGTGCGGTACCCATGCAAGGCGAAGGGTAGCATCTCATGCCAATCTCTGTACGTGACGACCATCTTCTGCACAATCTTCTTTATGTTCTTATTTGCCGCCTCAACAACGCCGTTCATCTTAGGGCGGTAAGGGGAAGAATTGTGATGCTGAATGTTGAAGTTCTGACACAACTCCTTCATCATTTTGTTGTTGAGATTAGAACCATTATCAGTAATGATTCTTTCGGGAATCCCGTAGCGACAAATGATTTCTTTCTTGATGAAACGGGCAACCACATGTCTGGTGACATTTGCGAACGACGCTGCCTCGACCCACTTGGTGAAATAGTCGATGGCAACAAGGATGAAGCGATGCCCATTGGAAGCAGTCGGCTCAATCTTTCCAATCATGTCAATACCCCACATAGCAAACGGCCACGGCGAAGTCATCACATTCAGAGGATTTGGCGGCACATGCACCTTATCAGCATAAATCTGGCATTTATGACACTTCCGAGCATATTTGAAGCAATCTGACTCCATGGTCATCCAATAATAACCCGCTCTCAACAATTTCTTAGCCATTGCATGTCCGCCGGCATGAGTACCGAAGGAACCTTCATGAACTTCCTGCATTAGCATGTCCGCCTCGTGTCTGTCCACGCATCTGAGCAAAACCATGTCGAAGTTCCTCTTATACAGCACATCGTCTTTGTTCAAGAAGAAACTGCCTGCCAATCTTCTCAAAGTCTTTCTGTCATTGTTGGATGCCCCTGCAGGGTGCTCTTGATTCTTCAGAAAGCACTTGATATCGTGATACCAGGGCTTGTCATCGACTGCCAGTTCAGCAGCAAACACATACGCGGCCCTGTCAAGGCGCATCACATCGATCCTGGGAGCATGGTTCCAGCGAATTACCTTGATCATGGAGGATAGAGTAGCAAGTGCGTCTGCCATCTGGTTCTCATCACGAGGTATATGATACAATTTTACTGTTGTGAAGAAAGTCAACAGTCTTCTCGTGTAATCTCTGTAGGGGACCAGAGTGGGCTGGAGAGTATTCCAATCACCATTCACTTGATTGATCACCAGAGCTGAATCTCCGAAGATGTCCAAAGTCTTGATTCTCAAATCAATGGCTTGCTCAATACCCAAAATACAGGCCTCGTACTCAGCTTCATTATTTGTGCACTCAAAAGTCAGACGAGCGGTGAAAGGCATGTGGGCACCTTTCAGAGTTGTAATGACAGCACCAATTCCACTTCCTCTAGCATTGACAACCCCATCAAACAACAAAGTCCACTTTTCGTTTGGATCAGGTCCCTCCTCAACAACTGGCTCTTCACAGTCTTTCATCTTGAGGAACATGATGTCTTCATCAGGGAATTCAAACTTCATCGGCTCATAATCATCAATCGGCTGCTCGGCAAGGTAGTCTGACAGAATACTACCTTTGATGGCCTTCTGTGACGTATACTGAATATCATACTCTGTTAAAATCATTTGCCAACGAGCGACCCTTCCGGTGAGAGCTGGCTTCTCGAATATGTATTTGACTGGATCCATCTTAGAAATCAACAAGGTAGTATGGTTCAGCATATACTGCCTCAGTCGGCGAGCAGCCCAGGCCAAAGCACAGCAAGTTTTCTCAAGCTGCGAATATTTGACTTCACAGTCGGTAAACTTTTTGCTAAGGTAGTATATGGCATGCTCTTTTCGACCAGACTCGTCATGTTGTCCCAATACACACCCCATCGAGTTCTCAGTCACTGATAGGTACATTATCAGAGGTCTCCCAGGAACTGGAGGTATAAGGATCGGAGGTTTCTGTAGATACTCTTTTATCTTCTCAAAAGCCCTTTGACAATCTTCATTCCACCTGATAGTCTGATCTTTCCTCAACAATTTGAAAATTGGCTCACACGTGGTTGTTAGGTGAGAGATGAACCTTGCAATGTAGTTCAACCTCCCTAAGAAACTACGGACTTGCTTCTCCGTTCTTGGCTCAGGCATTTCCTGTATTGCTTTCACTTTGTCAGGATCCACCTCAATCCCTTTCCCGCTAACGATAAAACCCAGCAATTTTCCCGATCTCACCCCGAAAGTACACTTGTTCGGATTAAGTCTCAGTTTGAATTTCCTCAAACGCTCAAACAGTTTCTTCAAATTCACCAAATGTTCTTCTTCTGTCTGAGATTTGGCAATCATATCATCCACATAAACCTCGATTTCATGATGAATCATATCATGGAACAGAGTTACCATAGCTCGTTGATATGTTGCTCCGGCATTTTTCAGACCAAACGGCATCACCTTGTAGCAGAAGGTGCCCCATGGGGTTATGAAAGTTGTCTTTTCCATGTCTTCTGGTGCCATCTTGATTTGGTTATAGCCAGAAAAACCATCCATGAAGGAGAATACCGAGAACTGAGCTGTATTATCTACCAAAACGTCGATGTGAGGTAATGGGAAATCATCTTTAGGGCTAGCTCTGTTCAGATCCCGGTAGTCGACACACATCCGTACCTTTCCATCCTTCTTAGGTACTGGGACGATGTTTGCAACCCATGGCGGATAATTGGTGACTGCTAGAAAGCCTGCATCCAACTGCTTTTGCACTTCTTCCTTTATCTTGACAGCCATCTCTGGTCTTGTTCTTCTGAGCTTCTGCTTGATCGGAGGACAACCTTCTTTGAGAGGCAAGCGGTGTACCACGATGTCTGTGTCCAGCCCAGGCATGTCCTGATAAGACCAGGCGAAGATATCAACGTATTCTTGCAGCAATTCAATCAGCCCTTTTTTCACATTGTCTTCTAAAGCAGCCCCTATCTTGATTTCTCTCTTGGCGTCCTCGGTGCCGAGATTAATCACTTCAACAGACTCTTGATGCGGTTGAATAACCCTTTCCTCTTGTTTCAATAACCTGGTAAGTTCTTCAGGGAGTTCACAATCTTCATCATCCTCTTTTTCAGCTTGAAAGATTGGATTTTCAAAGTCGAAGCGAGCCATAGCAGAACCGTTATCAATAGGATCCGGTGACGTGCATCTGCATGAGTGATGGTATGTGCTTATGAGTGTGAACAAGAAGTGGAAACTAAACAAAACATTGCCATTTTTTTTTATTTTTTATTTTTTTATTTTGAAAAACTGCAAAAATAGAAAGACAGGGAACGAAATATTTGAATGCAAAAAGACGTCTTTTATTTATGATAAAAAATGCAACTGTCACATAGACGGGCCCTACAATGAGTCATTACGCCCTGGGCGGAACGTAAGACTTGGACATGCATGAATAAACAAAGAAAATTACTCTTCAAGAAGAGTGACTTGGATAATCTCTTCAGAAGACCAATTGTTGATGACTTCACCCGGGATCCTCGGACGCACCCAGTTGTCAATGTCACAATCACTATCCCCATCTTCTTCGTTGACTACAGAGACTTGACCATACTGAATGATGCCAGCACTGGAGAAAGTGATCGGCCCCTGACGAGTCTGAAGTGTTGAAGTTGTAGAAGTCAAAACTGGCTGATACCCAATACCGAACTTATCTTCTTTCACTGGTAATTCCAACAGACGCCCCCAACCGGGAGCAACACCTGAATCCACCACGGCCCGTGCCTGCTTAAAGGATGAGATAGAGGCACCCGCTTTAACCTCTTCCACCGACTCTTGGACAGACAAATCTTCAACCTGGAGGATACCTTTGTCGAGCAAGGCCTGGATACCCTGCTGTAGCTTCAAACAACCTCCACTCCGAGTGGCACAATCCAAACAACCCTTCCCACAACCGGGGAAAACATCGGCCTTCAGCAAGCATCCTTTGACATCCGACAATGGAGTCTTCAGCTTCAACACATCCTTAATGGACTTGGCTTCTCCCTCTACCAAATTAACGTTCGCACCACCATGCTGGGGCATGGGATTGTTGACGACATTCGGAGCCGGTGCAAGGTCGATGGTCTTTGAATCTATGAGGTCCTGAACTACGTGCTTAAAAGCTTTGCAGTTCTCAATATTGTGGCTAGGTGCCCCAGAGTGGAAGCTACACCTAGCGTTGGTGTCGTAACCCACCGGAAGTCTACCAACAGGAGGAGCCAGAGTGCGCAGTTGCACAAGTTGTAGTTGTTGAAGACTAGAAAGCATCTGAGCGTACGACATTGGAAGGGTGTCGAAATGCCGGTCCATCATCCTTTGCCTCTGTTGATAAGCGGGTCTGTTACCCGGTTGTTGCTGCTGTTGATACTGAGCTGGTTGACGTTGTGATTGTTGTTGTTGTAGTGGTGCTGCAGCTGGAATGGTCACAGCCGCAACATACGGTTGCTGATGATAATTCTGAAAGTTATTCCTCCGGTTATCCCTGTTCTGATAAGAAGATATGGCATTTGCATCCCCTTCTCTCCTTTTCTGTCCCTGAATGAACGGCTTCTTCTCCCCTGATGAGGATCCACCTCCACTCTGGCTCTTATAGGTCTTTAGGTAATTCTCCACCCTTTCTCCGGTAGAGACCACATCAGCAAAGTTGGAAGCATTGCACCCCACCAGACGCTCCAAGTAAGGTCCGGGCAGAGTATTCATGAACATGTTGGCCATTTCCTTTTCCAACATAGGAGGCTGAACACGGGAAGCTGTATCCCTCCAGCGCTGAGCGTATTCCCTGAAGCACTCATTGCTTTTAAGAGACAGATTCTGAAGTTGAGTTCTGTCCGGAGCCATGTCTGCATTATACTGATACTGCTTCACGAAAGCCTCTGCCAAATCCCTCCAGCAACGGATGTGGGCTCTGTTCAGCCTCATATACCATTCCAAGGATGCCCCAGCCAGGCTGTCCTGGAAGAAGTACATAAGTAGCTTCTCGTCGTCAGAGTATGCAACCATTTTACGGAAATAGGCTTGCACGTGAGTTTTTGGACAAGTGCTGCCATGGTATTTGTCAAATATCGGGACCTTGAATTTCGGTGGCACCCTCACACCTGGGACCAAGCCCAAGTCAGCAACATCTACTCCCAGAAGGTTCTGTCCTTCCACTGCCTTCAACCTCTCTTCCAATCTTTTAAACATGGGGTCCATGCCAAAGTCTTCCTGAAGCAAAGGGAACTGATCATCCTGACCATCCTGAATAGGTTGTTGATCTAGGTTGATGCGCGGGATCGGGATAGGCCCCGGTCCATTGGGACCATTAGCCTCTCCAGCTGGAGGATCAGCCAACGTCTCCGGTTGAGTAATAGGGGGATCCCTCTGCACCAACAATCTAAGCTCCTGCTGTCCTTGAGCCACCCCTTGAACCAAATCCATGAATTGATTCATGCGAATCTTCATCTTGGCGAGCTCTGCTTGTAGGCTCTCCATCACTCTTTGTTGATTCCTTCGGGTACCGTATCGGTGAATGCCTGAGTCAGCTATCCTGCTAGTGGGACACCAAACAACTGAGAACAATGTGGCGGTACCTGTTATGCAAGACATGCGGATGACTATGCAAATGCAATGACATGTTTATCAATTCCAAAAGGCATTCTACCCCCTTGATTCCAGTCTCACATTTGATAAACAGTGTAAGAAGAAAACCCCGACTAGAATCAAGAAGAAGATGTAAACCCCCTTGAAATGGATAAACATGTGTTAAATGATATGAATGCAAATGATGTGATAATGTGAATGCAGTGCAGTGGTATGTCAATCAGGATTGCTGTATCTGCTTGAACATCTGTCGGGTTACACTGTCTGAAGAGAAAACCACTGAGGAATATAATACAAGATCAAAGCTCTGCTCCAGAAAACCGGGTTGGTTGGAGGTTAGGGTTTCCTGAATTTAGCCCGCCCCTCACTGGTAGGTTCTAAGAACAGAAGTTCGTCAACTTCAGCCCTTCAGTCGCGAATAATACGTTTACCACTGAAGGTTTGGCATTATTACGGGATAAAAGACCTCCACTGACTCCCCTCAACAGGACATCCTAAAGCAAGTTCCCAGTCTCGGGGTCCTCGGGTTGATCGACGAGAATGCGCCCACCAGAGCTAACATAATCACGTCTCGGAGGAGAGGCCTCGACTGAGTTCTTGGGAAATGGTCACCAGAGTCGACAATTTCTAAAGGAACATCATGTCGTTACGGAACATCCGTAGGACATAATATATCCAAGAGAAACCTCGTCTGGGTGTGGTTCTTCACGAACGACTTAACGTAGCAACATGCCACGCAAGCCTCATGATCATCCACTCTAAAACCTGTGTGTACACTCAAGCCTGGGTAATGGGCTTATCTCTCGTAGAACATCCCATCCCAACAAACAAACAACAGCTCCAACAGATACAGCAGATGAATGCAAGCAAGTAAGTAAATAAAATATACAAAAGCATGAACACCCACTAAACAAGAAAATCACAAAAGCTAGGAGGGACTCGCTTAGGGAAGATGGACCAGCAAGAGGTCAACTTCTTATACTCCCAAGTGGAGTCGCCAGCTGTCGCAACCTGAAAAATACAGTGTGCGAAAAAACAACCGGCGAAAGAAAATGACAGAAGAGTCGCCACCGTGCGTTATTCATCCCAAAGGAGGGAAAGGAAACGCTCGAAGTAAACCTGAAAAGAGGAAAGGAAAAGACAAGGTCTCGCAACCAAATCTTGGGTTCGGGAGTCGGTTATGCGAAGGGAAGGTATTAGCACCCCTACGCATCTGTAGTACTCTACGGGATCCACTTTTGTAGTTCTTGTCTAAAGGGTGTGAGTTTATCTTGTGCTGTTTACCAAAAAAAAAGGGTTAAATGAAAATGACTCGCGCGGATGTCGCATCCACTGCATACGTATCTCATCTGAATATGAGAATCAGAGTCTTCGTAGCTCGGCTGACCTATGGGTTAAGGGTTAGTGTGCTCGCTAAGACATCGCGTCTTATGCCTACGTATCTCATCTGGAATGAGAATCAGAGCAAGCCGTAGTTCGGCTAACTACGGGGTTATGGATTGGGTTTTGGACGAACAACGTTACTACGCAATCTACCGGATGCTCGACCTTTGGAGACTTACTCGCCTGTAGTAGAAGGAGTAAACGTGTTGCTTTGGGTTTTAGGGTTTGGGATGCTCGAGGGCAAAAAGGCAGTCCTTGACGAAGGAACCGCGCTACCTGCAGGGATATGAATACAAAACACAAAACATGTATCTCAAAGTAAAATGCCACCAAGGGGCTCAAACATTGCCTCCTATCGAGGTCTTCCAGCTAAGAAAGCGATAAAGTATGAGAAAGGGAAAAAATTACCACACGGATAAAGATCCGAAGCTATAGCAGTTAAAGGGGCAAGAAACCCTGAAATGTCTCCAGCTGGACCGTCAAAGGAAATCAGTCAACACGAATAATCAGAATAAAACTCCAGGGGGTATCCCACAAATAAAGTGGGAAACCACGCGAGTGTCTCTGCGAAAGCCATGTGAGCCCTCACAAAACTTGACAAAGGGTTAGAGTAGTAGGATGAAATCAAGAGAAAACAATGCCATGGAAACACAAGACAGGTTAGAATAAACAAAATAGGGTAACCCAGAGTTGCCCTTAAATCAAAATGTAACCACATGAATAATTCCATCAAAATTCACAAAAGGCTCACAAAAAGGTATCAAATTCACCCATAATACCTCATACATTTAGAGCATTCAAATAAAAGGCATAAAGATGATGGATATAGGGCAAACCTGATTGGAGAGCTTGATTGAGTTGCGCCCGTGAGGTTTACAAGTTGAGTTCCTTTCAGGGTTTGGAGGTTGCTCTGAACTCTGTTGGCTTTTCTCTCACTATCTTTTCCTCAGGGTTTTGCTTCTCTTCCTTCTTTCTCCAGTGAATCTCCCAGTGTAACTCCAAGTGTCTTTTCCTCTACTGAAACCTCAGTATTTATAGACTGATTTTCGTGGGTAATGGGCTCAAATGAGGGAGACCCAAGTCCAAAATAATTTGTTATATTTTATTTATTTATTTTATTTATTTATTTAATTAATTAATTAATTTTTTTTTTTCGTTTTTTTTTTTTCGTTTTCGTTTTTTTTTTTTTTTCGTTTTCGTTTTTTTTTTTTTCGTTTTCGTTTTTTTTTTTTTTTTTTTTTTTTTTTAGAAAAAATGAAGGGTAAATTTTGGGGTATTACAGCATGCAGTAGAAGGAATCCAGTATGCAGAGAAAAGATTGAAAAGAACACACATGCGCCAGGGAATCAAAGAATCCCTGAGCACTGAGCCCTAAGCACTACGCCAAAAACCGGAATAGACAGCGCACCTTAGAGGGCGCTTTATTACAAAAGCGCACTCTAAAGTGAAGTGAAAAAATAAGGAGCGAACAACTGGAATAGACAGCACACTTTAGAGGGCGCTTTTGTAATAAAGCGCCCTCTAAGGTGAAGCGAAAAAATAAGGAGGAGATAGAGGGACAACAATACAGGGCGCTTTTTAGAAAGCGACCTCTAAGGTTACCCTTAGAGGGCGCTTTTAAAAAAACGCTCTATAAGTCCATGTGCATTTCCAGTTTATAAAGCGCTTTTGGAAAGCCTTAGAGAGCGCTTTCATAAGCGCCCTCTTAGGCCCCCTTTAGAGGGCACTTTTTTTCCACAAGCGCCCTCTAAGGTCCCCTTTAGTAAACATTAAAATTATAACATACTGCGCGTTTTGTTATTTCACTCTCTGTTATTTTCGTTCTTTTTCACGTTAGGGTTCTCACTGCTACGATTTTCGCTACTTCTAAGGCGTTCTCCTTCCACCTCTGTTAGATCTACGGCGTTTCCTCCTTCTATTCATTCGTTGTTAGCTGTTCGATTTTGACACCATAGGTATTTTTCTAATCTTCATATTACTTGGTTTCTCTTCTGACGTTCGCTATTGTTCTTTTTTGGTTTCATTTTTCTTGGTTCATACATTTATTGAGTATTCTCAACAATAATTATTGTGTTGCAATGCTAGCAATGGAGACTAGGCATTATGGGTTAAATTTCACCAACTGTTCCATTTGTTTCTCGATGTAGAAAAAGGAGGCAGCAATATCTAAAACACCTTCTACCAATCAAAGGTACACTATGCAACTTATGAGTGTATTTATTCTAGCATACATAGCGTAGCTAGTAACTTAAGAAGTTTAGGTATGGATGTTATTTGATAGAGTAAATTAGAGTCGACTATTCTTCTGTTAGCTTTCAGTTAGACCATTATACAATTCTACATATATATTTTCTAGTCAATGTTTATCTTTTGTAAAAACTATATGATGATATATAACTATGCTACAAATTAGTGCATACCACTAATGCTTAATGCATGGTTCATACATTCTCATGCTATTGAAGTCAGAGATATCTGAAAATGTTGAGAAACTAACTCAATAAACCAAAATTGTTTTGGTTTTGGGTTGTTGTTGGAGACATGAATGCCCTGCACAGAGACTAACTCAATAAAGCGAAATTGTTTTGTCTCATCCCATTTTTGGTTTCTCTTCTGAAATTGTTTTTTGTTTATTCTAATTAGTAATGGATAATACATGGATGTCTTCCAATCGATTGTCGAGAGAGTACGAGAATGGGGTATCAGAATTCGTTAAGTTTGCCGTTGCGCACGCCGAAGACCCCAGTAGAATGATATGTCCTTGCTTGGGTTGTTGTTATGGGAAACGGGTTGACGCAGTTCAGTTGACATCGCATCTAATGAGGCATGGAATTTATCGAAGTTATACATGTTGGAATTTGCATGGTGAGAAAAGTAACGAGAATGTTGAACCGGGGGATAGTACGACCTATGCCTCAAACTATAGTGGCGCAGATACATACGATTGTGATCGAGTTGAAGAGATTGCAGAAGCACTTGAAGGAGATCTTAAGGATTGTCCCGAAATGTTTGGGAGGTTGGTAAGTGATGCAGAGAAACCTTTGTATGATGGTTGCACTAAATTCACAAGATTGTCTGCGGTATTAAAGTTGTACAACTTAAAGGCGGGCAATGGATGGTCAGATAAAAGTTTCACAGAGTTATTAGCCCTTTTGAAAGATATGCTTCCTGAGGATAATGTTCTTCCCAATCGAACATATGAGACCAAAAAGATGTTATGCTCTATTGGCATGAGCTATGATAAGATACATGCATGTCCAAACGATTGCGTTTTGTTTCGAAATGAGTATGCATCGTTAAATGAGTGTCCTAAATGCGGTGTCTCGCGATATAAGAACAAGTTGTCTCCAGCAAAAGTCTTGTGGTATTTTCCTGTTATTCCGAGATTTAGACGCATGTTTCGTAGTGAAACCGATTCAAGACACTTGACCTGGCATGCAGATGAAAGAATTATAGATGGAAAGTATCGACATCCGGCAGATTCACCACAGTGGTTGAAAATTGATAATGATTATCCTGAATTTGGAGAAGAATCAAGAAACCTTCGCTTGGCATTATCTACTGATGGAATGAACCCACACGGTATCCAGAGTATCTCACACAGTACATGGCCTGTGATTATTATGATTTATAACCTACCTCCATGGCTATGTATGAAGCGTAAGTACATGATGTTGTTTATGTTGATTTCTGGACCTAAACAACCAGGGAATGACATAGACGTGTACTTGAAGCCCTTAATCGAAGATTTAAAGATTTTGTGGGAGACCGGTGTGGAGGTTTATGATGGATATAGGAAAGAAAGTTTCAACTTGAGGGGGATGTTGTTTGGCACAATTAATGATTTTCCAGCATACGGAAATCTATCAGGGTATAGCATAAAAGGTCAATGTGCGTGTCCTATTTGTGAAGATAAAACAGATTGGAAGCGCTTGGAGTTTGGTCAGAAGAATGTCTTTCTCGGTCATCGGAGATTCTTAAATTCAAATCATCACTACCGTGGATGGAGAAAGGCGTTCAATGGAGAGACAGAACAAGGCAGAGCTCCACCTATATTGACGGGTGATCAAATTTTTGAAAAGGTGAAAGATTTGGATACTCAGTTTGGCAAGCCTTTTTCCCACACACTTGTCAAAAGTGGGTGGAAGAAGAGGTCAGTTTTTTTTGAATTGCCGTATTGGAAGTCCTTGTATGTGAGACATTTTCTTGATGTTATGCATATTGAAAAAAATGTATTTGAAAGTGTTATTGGCACGTTACTCAATATACAAGGAAAGTCTAAGGATGGCCTTAAGGCAAGAAAGGACTTGATAGCGATGGGAATAAGAACTGAATTAGGACCCTTGAAGAAAGGAAAACGAACATATCTACCGCCTGCTGCTTATACTCTATCTAGAAAGGAGAAAAAAACATTGTGTAAGTTTCTAAGTGAAGTTAAAGTTCCAGAAGGGTACTCTTCAGATATTAGAAGACTCGTGTCTATGAAAGACCTCAAGTTAAAGAGTTTAAAGACCCATGATTGCCATGTTATAATGGAACATTTTCTCCCAATAGGTATACGTTCTATTCTTCCAGAAAAAGTAAGAAGCTCTATAACTAAGTTGTGTTCTTTCTTCAAGTCAATTTGCAGTAAGGTGATCGATCCTGCGATCTTACCAATGTTGCAAAAAGAAATCGTTATTACTTTGTGTGAGCTTGAAATGTTTTTTCCTCCATCATTTTTTGACATAATGGTACATCTAGTTGTTCATCTTGTGAAAGAGACACAATTGTGTGGACCAGCTTATATGAGATGGATGTACCCTGTTGAACGTTATATGAAAATATTAAAAGGGTACGTGAAGAACCGAAGTCGACCAGTAGGTTGTATGGTTGAAAGATACACTGTTGAAGAAGCGATTGAGTTTTGTACTGAATATTTGTCTAATGTTCAGTCAATCGGACTCCCCAAGTCTCAGCTTGTCAAAAAGAAAGAAGGAAAAAATCTAATTGGAAATAAAATCGTGGCAGTATCAAGGGTCAAACGGGATCAAGTGCATTTGTATGTTCTGCACAATGAGAATGAGGTTGAGCCGTATGTTGAAATTCACAAGGATGTTCTCCGAGGTTTAAATCCCAATAGAAATGAAAATTGGATAGTACGAGAGCACAATCGATGTTTTATACCTTGGTTTAAGGATCATATTTATTCAAAGTATTATTCAAATCTCGCTTCAATAACAGAAAGGTTGAGATGCTTAGCATATGGTCCAAGTTTCCATGTTTTTTCTTATAGCGCATACGCGATTAATGGATACACATTTTATACCAAAGAACAAGATGATAAAAGTACTATGCAGAATAGTGGTGTCACCGTAGTAGCTGAAGCAATGCACATATCAAGTGTGAAGGACTTAAACCCCAAATTTGCAAATCTGTCGTATTTTGGTGTTATCGAGCGCATTTGGGTGTTTGATTATGAGAAGTTTCAGATTCCTATATTTGGTTGCAAGTGGGTTGAAAATAATAACGGCATTCGAATGGATAAGTCAGGATTTTTGCAAGTGGATCTTAATAGGGTGGGATACAAAGATGAGTCTTTTATTCTAGCCTCTCAAGCTAGACAAGTGTTCTATGTCAATGATCCGAAAAGTACGAAATGGTCTATAGTTCTTTTTTCCAACAAAGTAATTGATGAAAACACTGGAGATCAAGGTGATATTGATGTTGAGATTGAATCGTTTACCAGAAATGATCAAGATGAGAATATTATATCAAATGATTCATATATTAGAAATGATCATAATGAGGGTATTCGGATCAATCCAACCGTCCATGTTGTTAAGAGACATGTAGAACATATTCCAACCAAGAAAAGAAAGAGAACTTAGTGAAAAAGGTACAGGTCAAATGATTTTAATTGTTTTCTTTATTACAGGTAAAATGGCTTTTATTACAGCAAATCGAGTCAGTTGCATAAAAAAAAAAGGTATAAACACAATTATATGATATTTATGCATAGAAAATGTTAATTCTTGATCTTATACTTCACCTAACTAATTTTATGATATTTTAGGTTCATGCTATTGATATTGAACAAAAAGAGGTTGTTGCTAAGAAGACTGCGGCTAGCAAAAAAAAACATACATCTCATAGATGCTTTTGCTACTTAGTTTTATTTCTTTTTAAGTTATGAATTGGTTGTATATTTAGAATCTTTAGAAGTTAAACGATTATATATCAGTGGATTGTTGTATATGTATGGATTGTTGTATATAAGGCTTGTTGAATGCAATGTGTGAAAAAGGGCTTCAAATTATACAGTTTTAGGTGTACTGCTTCAATATACAGGTTGTCTAAAATAAATAAATAAATATAGCGCTTTTTAAATTTTTTTTTTAAATAACCACCCACTTTAGAGGGCGCTTTCCAAAATAAGCGCCCTCTAAACCCTTAAAATTTCCACTTTAGAGGGCGCTTTCCAGTAAAAGCGCCCTTTAAACCCTTAAAAGTTTCCACTTTAGAGGGCGCTTTCTTTAAAAAGCGCCCTCTAAAGTGGCCCTTAAAGGGATTAAAGAGCCACTTTAGAGAGCGCTTTCACCAGGAAAAAAAGCGATGTCTTTACCTATGCCAGCGCCAGATTAGAGGGCGCTTTAAAGCGCTGTTATAGGCCAAAAAAAGCGCCCTCTTTTCCCTTATTTGGCGTAGTGAAGATTCCAACCTAGGCGCCCATTCCCTAGGCGCCATAAAGTAACTGAGGCGCCAAAGGATTGGGCGCCTCTTCACAAAACTACACTTAGGCGCCACTAGGAAGGGCGCCCCTTCCAATTGCCATACACTAAGGCGCCAAGAGGAAGGGTGCCTCTTCCTTGCATGTGAGAAATCACAAGTAGGCGCTAAACTCAAGGGCTCCTCTTCCCTTGCATGTGCTTTCTTCACATGCGCCAAGAAGATTCCTCACATGCTACCTTTCTCTTCGATTCTGAATTTTGTCATTCTCTTGTCTCCTCTTGCCTTTCCATTTTCCATGCAACCAATCACACTCTTTTTAGGTTCCAAACCTACTCACTCATTCATCTATAAATAGTCTCTCATATCAACAATATCAAATCATCTTCATCAATACTCAAGTATTTTCTTCTACCACACTTCTTTCATCTACCAAACTCAAGCTTTGCAAATTCAAATCATCTCTTTGTTGAATATGGGCGATGAACACAGAGGCACAATCGAGAATATCTCGACATTTGTATGTTATCTCTCTCTTTTAGTTTCTATTTTTGGATTACTTCTAATAGATATCTTTTTTGTGTTAGACCTTTGTTGTCTCTCTCTCTTTTTAGTTTCTATTTTTGGATTACTTCTAATAGATATCTTCTTTGTGTTATACCTTTGTAATCTCTCTCTTTTTAGTTTCTAATTTTTGAATACTTCTTATAGATGTGTGTTTGTTGAGTTTGTATTTCTTCTTCTAATTGTATTTTCTTACTTTTTTGTTATTAGGATCCGAAGCGGTTTAGATGTCGTGTACATGAATATGTACCCCACGATCCTTTAATAGAATCATATATTAGAGGATGTGGATTTGGAAATCTACTAAACATTGTTTCATACTCGGTGGACTATAAGTTCATTCTGGCTTTGTTGGAGAGGTGGAGACCCGAGACCCACACATTTCACCTTCCGATTGGTGAGTTTACCGTCACAATTGAGGACGTGTACATGTTGTTGGGTCTCCGTATAGACGGAAAGGAAGTGAATGGGCGAGTTAACCAAGACAACAATATATGCAATGAATTATTGGGTGCCCCTTTGTTAGACAACGAAACTGAGGGGGACACATCCGGTCAAGCAAGGGGGCAAGGTATAAATTTAAAATACCTAAAACAATATTATGTCAGTATAGTGTTGTCCGACGATTCAACCGAGTATGAGAAAATAATAAAAGCTCGGTGTTACATTATGATTTTATTTGGTAACTTTTTGTTTCTAGAAAGTACAGGTAATTATGTGAATATAATGTATTTACCTTTATTACGCAACATTAATAAGGTAAACACTTATAGTTGGGATTCAGCTGTGTTGGCCCATCTATATAGTGCAATGTGTAGAACTACAAAAAAGAATACCTGTACTTTTTTTCATGTGCTTATTTGCTTCAAGCTTCGGGGTGGTCGAGAATGCCGTCGCTCGCCCTGATAAATGAGCGTCGATTCGTGTTCCTGTTTGCAACCAAGTAAGTCTAACACTTTACCATTTACCATTTAGTTAATTATATTTATTATTATAATTAACAGTAAATAATATTTTTCACTTCTTTTTATTATCTTAGGTGGTCAGTAAGGGGAATGAACTACAATAGGTGTCTGAAACACGCTATTGTAGTTTATCGAAATCTATTGGACCACATTGGACATGACGATGTAATAATCCTACTGAACTATATTTTAATTTAAAATTACTTCTCAAATTATTTTCCACCTAACCATTTGGTTTTGTTTTACAGTTTGTTTGGAGGTCAAATCTGGGTCTGAATCATGATGTGAACCATGGCGATGCTGCAGTTTGGACAACGAAGACACCGATTATCCGATTTACTACGGTGGAAATGCACCAAAGTGATCGGGTCAAACTGCAGTTCAGAATGCTACAACATATTCCAGAATATCCCACGTGTTTGGGGAATTGACATCAAAAAAGGGTCGATGCACAGTGGGATTATTCTGACTGGAGAGACTTCGTAAAAGACATGTGTCGTCAATGGAGGAATCGACGACAACACATCTCAAACGAACCAGTCATCCAAGGTGCAAGACCCACTCAGCAATATATGGCATGGTTTAGGTCTGTAACAACTCAGCAATTTGTATCTGAGTCACGGTATTTGATGGATCCACGCCAACTTGCTTCGTCATCGTATGCCCCACATAAATTCACCACCTAACACCAATGTGAACCCACCCAAACCCAACAACCAACCACACAACATCAACCAACCACATACACACAACAACCAAACACCCAACATCGCAACCCGTTCATGCCAACCACCAATAACCAACCATCCAACATCGCAATCCATTCATACCACCCACCCAAACACAAAACCAAGAATCAAACCCCGCAACCACAACCGTCTATAGCCCAAATGATTCATATGGGTCACTTCATCGTAGCCCCCCCCACCAATGAACACCCAACCATTGTTTAACTATAGTACGCCCCAGGAACCATTGCTTCATTTTCAAAACGACTCAATGGCCCAATTTAGGCAACTATACCGTCCCTAACTCACCCAACCCTGACGCCCTAACTACGATGACATGGGTACCGAACTCCATTACGGAAGCGCCGTTGGCCAGAGCCCCTTTGAATATTGGGAGAAAATGATGACATATTTGTCAAATACCGCCGGAACTTCTGCCGAACCTTCCAACCAGCCATCGCTCGATCAGGTCAGCACCCAAAGACCACCAACACCTCAAGAAAATCATGGGAGACCTCGAAGACAAACTAACGCATCGGGATGTGGAACCGGTGGACGTTATAATCGGGCGGGTCATTAGTTTTTTGTCTGTCCATTGTAACCAATTATTACATATTTAATGAATTTATTTATTTTCATTATTATTTCTTATGTATTAAATAATAAATATTAAATGTTAAAAATATAAAAATAAATTAAAAAACCAAATAAATATAAAAAAATTGAAAAAATAATAGGATGAGGTGTATGCGCCAGATGAATTGGAACATACACCCACCATGCAAAATGCACTCAGGCGTCAGAGGCATTTGCGCCTCCTCATGAGGGCCAATGCAGGCGCCACAGGCATTGGCGCCTCCTCATGAGGCCCAATGCATGTGCGTTAATGCTACTGGCGCCTCCTCTTATTGGTATGAGGGTGCGCCAATTTCCGAACCAAATTTTATGGACATTGATCCATTGGGATTTTTTTTCAAAATAACCAAATTTTCATAAAATAATCAATTTTTCAAAAAAAAAATCAAAATAACCAAGTTTGGTAGAGGATGCGTCAGATGAATTGGCGCACCCCCATACCAATAAGAGGAGGCGCCAATAGCATTGCCACACACGCATTGGGCCTCATGAGGAGACACCAATGCTTGTGGCGCTGCATTGGCCCTCATGAGGAGGCACCAATGCCTCTGGCGCCTGAGTGCATTTTGCATGGTGGGTGTATGCGCCAATTCATCTGGTGCATACACCCCCTTCTATTATTTTTTCAATTTTTTTATATTTATTTAGTTTTTTAAATTTTTATTTTTTTTATTTTTAACATTTAATATTTATTATTTAATACATAAGAAATAATAATGAAAAAAAAATTCATTAAATATGTAATAATTTGTTACATTGGATAGACAAAAAACTAATGACCCGCCCGATTATAACGTCCCCCCGTTCCATATCCCGATGCGTTAGTTTGTCTCCGAGGTGTCCCACCATTTTCTTGAGGTGTTGGTGGTCTTTGGGTGCTGACCTGATCGAGAGATGGCTGGTTGGAAGTTTCGGCGGAAGTTCCGGCGATATTTGACAAATGTGTCATCATTTGCTCCCAATATCCTGAGGGGCTCTGGCCAACGACGCTTCCGTAATGGAGTTCGGTGCCCATGTCATCGTAGTTAGGACGTTGGGGTTGGGTGAATTGGGGACGGTATAGTTGCTCAAACTGGGCCATTGAGTCGTTTTGAAAATGAAGCAATGGTTCATGGGGAGTATTATAGTTAAATAATGGTTGGGTGTTCATTGGTGGGGGGGCTACGATGAAGTGACCCATATGAATCACCTAGGCTATAGACGGTTGTGGTTATGGGGTTTGATTCTTGGTTTTGTGTTTGGGTGGGTGGTATGAATGGATTGCAATGTTGGATGGTTGGTTGTTGGGTGGTTGGCATGAACGAGTTGCGATGTTGGGTGTTTGGTTGTTGTGTGTATGTGGTTGGTTGATGTTGTGCGGTTGGTTGTTGGGTTTGGGTGGGTTCACATTGGTGTTGGGTGATGAATTGATGTGAGGCATACGATGATGAAACAAGTTGGCATGGATCCATCAAATATCGCAACTCAGATACAAATTGCTAAGTTGTTACAGACCTAAACCATGCCATATATTGCTGAGTGGGTCTTGCACCTTGGATGATTGGTTCGTTTAAGATGTGTTGTCGTCGATTCCTCTATTGACGACATGTGTCTTTTGCGAAGTCTCTCTAGTCAGAATAATTCCACTGTGCATTGACCCTTTTTTTATGCCAATTCCCCAAACACGTAGGAGATTCTGGAATATGTTGTAGCATTCCGAACTGCAGTTTAACCCGATCACTTTGGTGCATTTCCACCGTAGTGAATCGGATAATCGGTGTCTTCGCTGTCCAAACTGCAACATCGTCATGGTGTGTAGATTTTTTTTAGTTCAACCTTTGTTCTTTTTCTTTAACTAATAAAACATTATTTATTTTTTCTATATTAATGAGTATTTAAAAAAGTAAATAAATAGTTGTTAAGTAAGAAAGTTATTCTAATTTTTAGAATAATATTAATATCTCTCTAAGTTAAAAAAAATATTTTCCTTTGTTTTTATTCTTATACGTATAATCTTCATTCTCTGAAATATTTTAGACTTCTCTCGAGATATAATTTACTTTATCCTTGTTGATTTTTCTATACAAAAAAGAAATTAATTTTGAGCTCTAAAAATATAAAAACAACAAAAGAATATCTTTTTAATTTATTTTACTTTTATTTTTATTTTATTTTACTATTATTAAATGAATAACGTATTTAGTTGTGATTTCTAAATTGTTTTATTTTTCATTCTACAATTTATGGTCCATCCATTTAATTATTCGTTGTAAATTAAATAAATAACTGCATGATGATTTTGAGATTTTTTTTAAAATAACCTGTTTTTTCAAAAATCAATCCAAAATAACCAATAATTAAAAAAAAAAACAAAATAATCAGTTTTACAAGAGGGTACGCCAGATGAATTGACGCATCCCCAAAGCATGAGGAGGAGGCGCTAATAGCATTGACGCATGCATTGGGCTCCTAATGAGGAGGCACCAATGCTATTGACGCATGCATTGACCCTCATGAGGAGGCGACAATGCCCATAGCGCCTAAGTATAATGGATGGTGTACGCGCCAATTCATCTGGCGCATACACCCCTTGAATTTTATTTTATTTTTAATTTTTTAAAATTTTAAGTTTGCTTATTTAATAAATAAAAAATAGTAATGAAATTTTTTTTTATTGATGTTGTAATAATTGGTTACATTGGACTTACAATAAACTAATGACCGACCCGATTATAATGTCTCCTTGTTCCATATCCAGGCGCGCTAGTTTGTCTCTGAGGTCTCCCACGATTTTCTTGAGGTTTTTGAGGTCTTTGTGTGCTGACCTGATCGAGCGGTGGCTGGTGGGAAGGCCCATCGGAAGTTCCAATGGTATTTGATAGATGTGTCATCATTTGTTCCCAATATCAGGAGGGGCTCTGGCCAACGGTGCTTCCGTAATGGAGTTCGGTGCTCATGTCATCGTAGTTATGTCGTTGGGGTTGGGTGGATTGGGGACGGTAGAGTTGCTCAAATTAGGCCATTGAGTCGTTTTGGAAACGAAGCAATGGTTCCTAGAGCGTACTATAGTTAAATAATGGTTAGGTGTTATATTGATGGGATGTTTGGGTGGTCATTGGTGGGGGCTATGATGAAGTGACCCATATGAATCATATGGGCTATAGACGGTTGTGGTTGCGGGGTTTGATTCTTAGTATTTTGTTTGGGTGGGTGGTATGAATCGATTGCAACGTTGGATGATTGGTTGTTGGGTGGATGGCATGAACGGGTTGCGAGGTTGGGTGTTTGGTTGTTGTGTGTATGTGGTAGGTTGATGTTGTGTGGTTGGTTGTTGGGTTTGGGTTTGGGTGGATTCACATTAGTGTTGGGTGGGGAATTATTATGGGGCGTACGATGACGAAGCAAGTTGGCATGGATCCATCAAATATGGCGGCTCAAATACAAATTGTTGAGTTGTTACCGACCTAAACCATGCCATATATTATTGAGTCGGTCTTGCACCATGGATGACTGGTTCGTTTAAGATGTGTTGTCGTCGATTCCTCCATTGACGACATATCTCTTTTGCAAAGTCTCTCCAGTCATAATAATCCCATTGTGCATCAACCCTTTTTTTATGCTAATTCCCCAAACACGTGGGAGATTCTGGAATCTGTTGTAGCATGCCAAACTGCAGTTTGACCCGGTCAATCTGGTGCATTTCCACCGTAGTGAATCGGATAATTGGTGTCTTTGCTATCCAAATTGCAACATCATTATGGTTCACATCATGACCAATACCCAGATATGGCCTCCAGATAAACTGTAAAACAATACGAAACAATTAGATGAAAAATAATTTGATAAGTACTTTAAAATTAAAATATAGTTGTGTAGGAGTATTACATCGTCATATCCAATGTGGTTCAATAGATTGCGATATACTATAATAGCGTGTTTCAGACACCTATTGTAGTTCATCCCCCTTACTGACCATCTTAGATATAAAAAAGTGAAAGATATTATTTACTGTTAATTATAATATAAAATATAATTAACTAAATGGTAAAGTGTTAGACTTACTTGGTTGCAAACAGGAACAGAATGGGCGCTCGTTTATCGGGGCGAGCGACAACATTCTTGACCAACCCCAAGCTTGAAGCAAATACGCACATGAAAAAAAGTACTTGTATTCTTTTTTACAGTTTTACACATTACACTATATAGACGGGCCAGCACAGCTGAACCCCAAATATGTGTTTACCTTATTAATGTTGCGTAACAAAGGTAAATACATAATATTTACAGAATTACTTGTACTTTCTGGAAACAAAAAATTACCAAATAAAATCATAATATAACACCGAGATTTTATTATTTTCTCGTACTCGGTTGAATCTTCAGACAATACTATACTGGCATAATATTGTTTAAGGTATTTTAAATTGATACCTTGCCCCCTTGCTTGACCGAATGTCTCTCCCTCAGTTTCGTCGTCTAACAAAGGGGCACCCAATAATTAATTACAGATAGAGTTGTCTTGGTTAACTCTACCATTCACGGCCTTTCCATCTATACGGAGACCCAACAACATGTACACGTCCTCAAGTGTGACGGTACACTCACCAATCGGAAGGTGAAATGTGTGGGTCTCGGGTCTCCACCTCTCCAACAATGCAAGAATGAACTTGTAGTCCACCGAGTATGAAACAATGTTGAGTAGATTTCCAAATCTACATCCTCTAATATATGGTTCTATTAAAGGATCGTGAGGTACATATTCATGTACACGATATCTAAGACGCTTCAGATCCTAATAACAAAAAAGTAAGAAATGCAATAATAAGAAGAAATATATAATCAACAAAGACAACTCTGTAAGTAGTAAGAAAAACATAGATAACAAAGGTATACGACTTAAAAACGGAATAAGTAAAAAGAGAGATATAACATACAAAAGCAGAGATATTCTCGAGTGTTCCTCTGTGTTCATCACCCATAGTCAATAAAGACATGATTTGATGTTGCAGAGCTTGAGTGTGGTAGAGAAATAGTGTGGCAAAGAAAGATTATAAATGAGTAGTGTTGGAGATGATTTGATATTGTTGATATGAAAGGCTATTTATAGATGAATGAGTTAGTAGGTTTGCAACCTAAGAAGAATGAGATTGATTGCATGCAATGGCAAAAGTAGACAATGGAATGACAAAATGCAGACTATCATTAGCATTTGTCTTTGTCCTAGGCACATGCATGTGGATAATCACATGCAAGGAAGAGACGTCATCCCTCTTGGCGCCTGCATGTGATTCTTCACATGCAAGGAAGAGGCTCCCTTCCTCTTGGCGCCTAAGTGTAGGGGATGGGAAGGGGCGCCCTTCCTAATGGCGCCTTAGTGTATTTGAAGTGAAGGGGCGCTCTTCCTCTTGGTGCCCAAGTTGCTTTATGGCGCTTAGGGAATGGGAGCCTATTAGGAATATTAGGGTTCAAAGATTCTTTGCTTCATAGATTCCCTGGGCGCATGTGTGTTCTTGTCATTCTTGTCACTCCATATGGATTCTTTTCACTGCATGCATGGTCAAGTCTGTATAGACTAACCAAGTGATCAATGCGTTTAATGTTTACGCTATTTATGCTGTGCAGATGAACAACTTAGATATGCATTCGATTCCAGTAAAGAAACTTAGATTTTTAATATTTGAACAAAATGTCTTTCACACAACATTACATGATCAGTGCCCATGTCGAAGGTGAAATATTTGATCATCAATTGTTCAGTTTTTGTTTTCGAAACACAGAGGTAACTCGATTTACAATAAATCAACGATCAAATTTTTCACATTTGAAATAAAGAATAGAAAAGAAATTGTAGTGCAGTAATATGGGCCAAATCATCTATAAAAATCCGATTTAGTTTGCATAAAACCAGGTAAAATTTTATCAAAAGAAGATTCAAGATGATGACGATGTTTAACATATGTTTGTCAGTCACGAACAATCCGGTTACAATGATATAGAGTTGTATATATTACCACATCAACAACAGGTGTCTCGGTTCCTTGATCAGTCACAAGTGTTTTATGAGACTGGTGACGAACAAGCTAAGGTGAATGTTCCAGATGACGAAGAAGAAGAAGCTGAGATCATGGTTGATTCAATGCTGAACGTTGATGAGGAAGAGGAGCCAATACCAACAAGTCATGTATATTGTCCACCCCAACACATGACAAGGTTGAGTTTGGGTACCGATGAACCTTCATCAGATGTATGGTACAATCCTTATGTGCAAATGCAAGGATCTTTGAAATAAGGAGACACATTTCGCACAAAAGAGGAATGTGTAAAAGCCATTAAGAAATTCCACATGCAACTATCAGCTGATTTCAGAGTTGACAGAACTGACGCATTGAGGTATAGAGTTTATTATTCGAATGAGCAACTCCTGTTTAGGTTGTCAGCTTCGTACCGAAAGAGGGGAGAGTCTTGGGAGATTGGATCAATGGGTCCAGATCACACATGCATGTTGACAAATCCAATGCAAGATCATCGTAAATTAAGCTATCAGCTAATATGCGATGAAATATTATCTATCATTGGCGATAATCCTTCGTTAAAGGTGAGTACAATAATCTCGCATATTAGGGTATAGTACGAGTACACTCCATCATATAGGAAGGCATGGATAGATAGGACAAAGTTTATTGGAAAAGTGTTTGGAAATTGGGAGGAGTCTTACAAACAACTTCTAAAATACCTGTTGGCGCTAAAACAATATGCTCTTGGAACTATTGTCAAGTTGGAAACATTGCCCGTGTATACACCAGACGGTATGTGTGCTATTGGAAATGAAATATTTCACCGTCTCTTCTGGGCGTATCAACCATGCATCATAGGTTTTTATTTCTGTAAACCAATTATACAAATTGATGGTACATGGTTGTACGGGAAATACAAAGAAACATTACTGATGGCAGTGTCACAAGATGGGAACAACAACATTTTTCCAATCGCCTTTGCCCTAGTTGAAGGGGAGACTGCTGAGGGATGGAGTTTTTTCCTAAGAAATCTCCAATTGCACGTTGCACCTCAGCCTAACTTATGTTTGATCTCTGACAGACACCCTTCAATCATCAGTGCATATAATAACATTGATAACGACTAACAAAATCCTCCCTCGACGCATATGTTTTGTATTAGACATATTGCTCAGAATTTCATGCGGGAAATCAAAGATAAGACGTTGCGGAAGAAGGTTGTCAATGCAGATTATGCATTATCAGAACCTTTTTTTAAACACTACCGCAAGGAAATAAGATTGCCAAACGAAGATGTAGTACAGTGGATCGATAGTATTCCATTGGAGAAGTGGACTAGGGCATACGACAACAGTCATCGTTGAGGCCACATGACAACAAATCTTATGGAATCTATGAACTCTGTCTTCAAAGGCATCAGTAACCTACCTATAACCACTTTGGTGCAGGCAACATATTTCAGGCTAGGGGCGCTGTTTGAAACCAGACGCTCAAAATGGAGTTCAATATTGCAATCTGGATAGTTGTTTAGTGATGCTTCAATAAAATTCATTAACCATGAAGCTGCCAAAGCAAACACACACGTGGTTACGGTCTTTGACCGTACTAAAAGTTGGTATAGTGTTGCCGAGTCCATGGATCACAATGAGGGCATGCCGATGGGACAATACAAAGTCGAACTAGATAGAGGTTGGTTCCTTAGGATCATACCCAATTCCCTTTTTATTGTTCTGACTGACTCCATAAATCATGGATGCCATAATACTCCTACCTATTCCATTTTTCAGAAATTCTTGAAAGGCTTCTTCGTATTCATAAATTAATTTATTTGAAGTTTGTGGTGCTTGAGACAACGCTTCTTCTAATTCTAAGCTTTTTCTTTTGGCTCCATCTCTTTCTAATGTTAAAGATCTGATTGTATCTTCCCGCTCTAGAATTGTCATCTCAAGCTTGCCACATTCTTCAAATTTTGCTTTAAAACAGCCTTTTATGTTTTTAAGCTTTTGTTTTAATTTCTGATATGAGCTAAGAGTTTCTGACAAGCATGATTCTAGATCAGATCGAGAGAGTTCAGAAAATACCTCTTCAGATTCTTCATCTGAGCTGCTCCTGGATGTGATAGCCATAAGTGCCACGTTGGCCTTTTCATCAGAGTCAGATTCTGATGACTCAGATTCACTATCATCCCAGGTAGCCATCAATCCTTTCTTTGTCCTGAAGGTATTTTTCTTGAAGCTTTCTTTTCTAGAATTGTCTTTCTTTAGCTTGGGGCATTCATTCCTGTAGTGACCTGTTTCTTTACATTCATAACAAGTAATATCTTTGTTAGTTTTACCTTTTGAGGTTGATTCTGATCGATCCCCTCTGGGTCTTGGTCTTCTGAAGTTGTTATTCCTCTTTTTCCAGAGTTGTTTAACTCTTCTGGTCAGGAGGGACAATTCTTCTTCATCATCAGAATCTTCTAGTTCAGAGTCATCAGTATCTTCAGTTTCTGCCTGGAGAGCTTTGGTTCTGTCAGGTTTGCGTCTTTCATATCTGGACTTTAATGCTACGGACTTGTTCCTTTTCTGAGGCTCATCTTCCTCTAGTTCTATCTCATGGCTTCTGAGGGAGCTGACAAGTTCTTCAAGACTGATATTGTTCAGATCCTTTGACAGCTTCAGAGCAGTAACCATGGGTCTCCATTTCTTTGGCAGACTTCTGACTATCTTTTTGACGTGGTTTGCAGTTGTGTATCCTTTGTCTAGAACTTTGAGACCTGCAATCAGAGTTTGGAATCTAGAGAACATTGCCTCTATGGCTTCATCATCTTCCATTTTGAAAGCTTCATATTTCTGGATAAGCGCCAGAGCCTTTGTCTCTTTGACCTGAGAGTTTCCTTCATGAGTCATCCTCAGAGAGTCAAGTATGTCTTTGGCTGTTTCTCTGTTGGTGATCTTTTCATACTCGTTGTAAGATATAGCATTGAGGAGTATGGTTCTGGCCTTGTGATGATTCTTGAAAACTCGTTTCTGATCATCTGACATCTTACTTCTGGGAACTTCAGCTCCATCCTCTGTGACAGGAGGTTTGTATCCATCTGTGACAATGTCCCAGAGATCAGCATCATAGCCTAGAAAGAAACTTTCGATTCTATCTTTCCAGTAATCGAATTTCTCTCCATCAAAGACAGGAGGCTTAGCATTGTAACTATCCTTTTCACTTGTGTGGGCCATAGTTTTTCTCATTCTGGATCTCTCTACACTGTTAAGTGTTTGATTAGAAAATCAATAACAGAGCCGGAGCTCTGATACCAATTGAAGGTGAGAAAAACAAGAAAGGGGGGGGGGTTGAATTGTTTGGAAAATAAGCGCTTTTTCAAAATGAAAATCACACAAGGATTTTTATACTGGTTCGCTTATAACACAAAGCTACTCCAGTCCACCCGGCCAAGGTGATTTCGCCTTCAACAAGGACTTAATCCACTAATCTTGAAAGATTGATTACAAACAACGTCTAAGAGAAAGATCTCTTAGTCCTCTCAAGTATACAGACTACACAGAGTCACTTGAGGAAATACAACAAAGATAAAAGCTTATGTAATCTAGAGTGCTTCTAAGATAAGCAAATATTACAACAATAAGAACAAAAAAATGTTTCACGTTTCAAGCAAAAGCTTCGTGAAGATTGAGAGAATAAAATGAGTTTATGTGTGTTGATGTTTCAGTATGTGCTTGTTTTCTCTGACTTCCCAATGTTGATTTGCAATCCTTTATATAGGAGAGAAAGAGCCGTTTGAAAGATTATAGCAGATAATAACTCTTGAATAATAATTAGTGCCATAACTTATGTTGCTTGTTGCCAAAGTAACTTTCTCTTCTTGAATGATTACTTTCCAAAAATAGTTCCTATTCATTTGAATTTGGAGTTAACGTCTCTTTCTGTATTAGGAAGACTATTTCCATAACTTTACTTGAAGTTAACGTTACTCTTCCTTATTTAGCAATTCCATAATCAGAGTCTTCGTGTTTCTGGAGATCTTGGAATCTTGCTATCTAACTTCTGATCTCTTTTGAGTTCTGATGGTTTCTTCAGATAGCGCTGAGAACTTTTGGAGTTTGACATACCGTTGTTCAGAGTCAGAACTTCTAGAGCGTACTTCTAGTTCAGATGCTTCTGATATTTTGCTGTTTTGCTCAGAGTTAGACTTTCTTGAACGTGTTTCTACTTCAGATGCTTCTGGTCTTCTGATAATTTGTATCTGATATGATTCTGTATCTGATGATTTCTTCCTTCTTTCCTTAGAACCCTGCACACTTAGAAACTTTTCGTTAGGGTGCCATTTTTGGTTTCATCCTTTGTTATCATCAAAATCATGGAATCTGTTGTAGAACAATTTTTGTTCTTACAAAAGGGTCGCCCAAAGAGCACCCAAATTCGAACTGAAATGGATACGGCGAACAAAATGGTTAGACTATGTAGTTCATGCCGTCAGCCAGATCACAATCGTAATAATTGTCCTAGTGTTGGAACGAGCACAACCAGATAAATTGACATGTACCTCTATTGCAATATATGAAAAAATAAATTTATTTCATATTAGACATTTGTGACGAAAGTACCATTACATAAACAGTAACACAAATAATTATAACAAATACAATACAAGAAATATGCAATTACAACCATCAAAACGATTTTGAACATGTAATGCATCATCCTACGGGCGTCTTGGTCGGTCTTAATATCAACTTATTCGCGCACTTCTCCATTTTGGTTGAACGTGGACACAAGCCATCGTATTCTTCTAATCCTTTCACCCTCTCCAATTTCTCCCTCTAACCAACTGTACAACGTCCGATTAAGACGTTTAAACGTATCTGTGTTCCAAAGTCGAATTTGTATCGGAACCGCAACGGCAGAAAATATTACATCAGCATTTTGTTTCTGAATGTATGCAGACATTGTTAAAACAAAGAAACTTGAAGGTGATGGTGGTGGAACTAGATAAATTATGGTATTAGGAGATGATTTTGAGTGAAATATATTGGATCCAAGGCGTGGTATTTATGGAGACTGAACATCAAATGTACATGACATGCAGGCGCCAGAGGGATTGACGTCCACACCATGAATTACACTTAGGCGCCAGGGGCATTGGCGCCTCCTCATGAGGGTCAATGCATGCGCTAATAGCATTGACGCCTCCTCATGAGGAGCCCAATGCATGTGTCAATGCTATTGGCGCATCCTCTTCATGCTTTGGGGGTGCGCCAATTCATCTGGCGCGCCCTCTTGTAAAACTAGTTATTTTGGTGTATTTTTTTTGAATTATTGGTTATTTTCGATTTTTTTTGAAAAAACTGGTTATTTTAAAAAAAATCTGATTTTTATCTAATAAATAAAAAAATAATTTATTGTCAAATACAAAGTATTTTCAAAAGTCGGTCAAATTGTTTCTTATCCAGAGTCAAATGTATTATCATTTAAGTTAAAATATAAAAAAAGAAAATTAAAAATATACAAAAAAAGACACCATTGGAATCTAGCATTCTAGAGGGAACCCTTGAAGGATCGGTCCCGAGCCACGTGTTTTGAGTTAACCGTTCATTCTCTTATTTAGTTTCTTAAAACATCTAAATCAACTTATTACTTCTCTTTATTTTATTTTTAGTTTAATACTAGTTTTTTTTAAAAGAATAAAAAAGGGGAACAAGCATAGAAATTAAATAAAAATGGAATCAACTATTTCATTAAGACTATAATTTTGAGTTTTTTTTCTTAAAACACGAATATTAGTAGAAACTTAAACTTTTTTCTTTATATCTATTTTAATTTTATTTATTTATTCTTTTAGTGGATGTTTAGAAGTTCTCTTTTTGTTTTTTTTAAAATAAAAACAAATAAATAAATACATAGAAATCATAATAATAAAATCACAAAAAAGAGTTTTCCATTTATTTTCTTGTATTTCAAATTATGTTATAAAAATTATAAAAAAAAGGTTAAGTCATTTATTTTTCTTTTAGGGTAATGCTAACTTGTGCCCCAAGGGCACAAGTTAAGAGATGAATATAGAAACAAATTCTTGAAAAATATGTATTAAATTTATTAGAAATTTATCATTAATAATTTTATTAAACAAATTTTCTATTTGTGGGTTTCTTAACATGTGCCATTGGGGCACAAGTTAGCATTACGCTTTCTTTTATTATTAGATTATGTCATATAAAAAATTCCAAGAAAATAAATTTACCATTTTTTTAAATTTTAGATTATATCATAAAAATCAATTTTATCATTTATTTTCTTTTAATTTTAGATTATATCATAAAAAAGTATAAAAATTAAGTTTATCATTTATTTTCTTTTAATTTTAGATTATATCATAAAAAATCATAAAAATTAAGTTTACAATTTATTTTCTTTTAATTTTAGATCATGTCGTAAAATATTCTAAAAAAAGAGTTTACCATTTTTTTAAAATTTTAGATTATATCATAAAAATTAAGTTTACGATTTATTTTCTTTTAATTTTAGATTATATCATAAAAAATCATAAAAATTAAGTTTAGGATTTATTTTATTTTATTTTAATTTTAGGTTATGTCATGAAAAAATCTAAAAAAGAGAGTTTACCATTTATTTTCTATTATGTCATTAAAAATTCCAAAAAAAATAAGTTTACTATTTATTTTATTTTAGTTTTAGATCCTGTTATAAAAATCATTAAAAAAGATTAATTTAGTTATTCTCATCATTAGTTTTAGATCTTATTATAAAAATCACTAAAAAAGATTAATTTAGTTTATTTTCATCATTATTTTTAGATTGTGTTATAAGAAATATTAAAAAAGATTATTTTAGTTATTTTCATTATTATTTTTAGATTGTGATATAAGAATATTTTTAAAAAAAAGAGGGTAATTTAGTTATTTTCATTATTATTTCAAATTATATTATAAAGATATAAAAAGAGTTAATTTAGTTATATTTATTATTATTTTTAGATTATGTTAGAAAGAATAAAAAAAGAGTTATGTTTAATTTATTTATTTTTGTTATTATTTTAATTAGACTTTAAACAGAACAAAAAGAGTATTTAATTATTTTATTATCAAACTTTTTTTTAATAATATGCTTATGTCTAATATTAAGTTGGTCTTATTTTCTTACTTTATTTTACTAGTCATGAAAAAAAAACATAATTGTATTTTTCTCCAACTTAATTTCTTCTTATTTTCTCTAGATGTTTGAATAGCTATAGAATTATTATTTTCAAATAATATTGTTTTATTTGTAGTTTTATTTATTATTGTTAGAATATTATGAATAAATAATTAAATAAATATCTAGTAATGATGTTGATTAGTTAATAAATTAAATATTTATGACTAATTTCTTAAACTTTGGTTCTACCCCAAGTTATAACTTGTAATATGATTAATTTGTTTCTTATTCCGATTCAAACGCTTTTTTAGGTAAGTTAAAATATTAAAACTTTTTTTTCAAATAACTCGAAAGAAGAGGATCATTGGAATCTGGCATTCCGGTGGGAACTCTTGAATGATCGGTCATGAGCCTCGCATTTTGGGTTAACCGTTCATTATTTTCTTTCGTCCCTAAAACACTTTAATTAACTTGGAAAAAATAAGGATTGTTGGGATCAAGCATTCTGGCGCAACTCTTTGAACAATTGGTTCTTATCAAGCATTCGTTGTCCATCAAACAATTTTCTCAATTACTTCGAATGAAAAAGGATCATTGGAATCTAGCATTCCGGTGGAACCCCGAATGATTGATCTTAAGGCTTATGTCTCGTTCTCATCAAATGTTCGTCATTCACCTATAAAATGCATCCAACACATCAAACTCTTTTCTTGTTGTCGTGCGATTAATCTTCAAAACCTTTTCAAAATAAAAGACATTTAGTCTTAAGACGATGCAAAATAATGCTTCATCCATAATTTTTGAGTTAAGATAAATGATGTTTTTCCGAATGTTGATTTGTAAATCCATTCGATGTGATGTATACGTCCGCTCCTCATCCGTTTTGGATAAAACAATGTTTCTCGTCGATTAATACAAGATAACTTTCACTAAAATCAACCAACAAACAAACATTTTCTATCCAGAACTACGTAAGCCTTGAACTTTCTATTGCACATGGAGATACGTAGGAGCAGGATTGCAAAATCTTGTCAGACCCGTTAAATAAAAATTTAGCTTTAGTTCCTCTCTGCCCCCTAAAAATAAAAATCTTTTTAGGTCATTTCTCATTAATAAAATTCAAACATTTCTCTTAAATCTATTTTCCTATCCCAAATAAGTAGAAGATTAGAAACTAACACAAGCTAACATTCAATTCAAAACTAACTAAACGGTTCCTGTTGAGTACAACAGATGTGAAGGGTGTTAATACCTTCCCCTTGCGTAATCGACTCCCGAACCCTGATATTGGCTGCGATGAACATATCTTATCCTTTCTTTCAGGGATTTTATCAATATTTTCCTCTTTGAGAATAATTAAAGTTCGGTGGTGACTCCATCCAATCCATCATTCGAGCGTGCGATTGCACTTTGCAAGGCCGTGTTCCCATTTTTTTGAGGTACGACAGGGTCCTTCATAGCTGGGAGTCCACTTACCTCGAGGATCCGAGTGTATTGGAGAATATCTCTTGAGCACGAGTTCACCTGCTTAGAACATGTGAGGGAAAACCTTCTTATCAAAAGCTCTCTTGAGGCGTCTTTGGTACAGTTGACCATGGCAGACAACTATCAAACGCTTTTGTTCAATGAATTCAGTTGATCATATCTGGATTGCACCCATTCCGCTTCATCGAGATATGCTTCATGATGACTCTTAGAGAGGGGATTTCAACTTCAATAGGCAAAACAACCTCCATTCGATGTACAAGTGAATAAAGGGTCACCCCAGTAGAATTACGCACTAAAGTCCTATAGCCATGCAGAGCAAAGGGAAGCATTTCATGCCAATCTTTATCGTCTTGACCATCTTCTGGACAATTTTCTTAATGTTCTTGTTAGCTCCTTCTACGATGCCATTCATCTTGGGCCGATGTGGTGAAGAGTTGTAATACTTGATCTCGAATTCTTGGCACACCTCACTCATCATTTTGTTGTTGAGTTTACTAGCATTGTCAGTAATAATCTTTCTAGGAACACCGTAGCAACATATTATTTCTTTCTTTATGAATCGGGTAACCACTTGTCTTGTTACATTCGTGTAAGAAGCAACTGCAACCCACTTTATGAAGTAGTAAATGGCAACCAGGATGAAACAATAACTTTAGAAGCTTTCGGCTCAATCATACTTAACATGTCAACACCCCGCATGGAGAAGGTCCAAGGAGAAGTCAAAATATTCATCGGGGTCAGGGGAACATGGATCTTGTCACCAAATATCTAGCACTTGTGACACCTCTTGACGAAGTTGTAGCAATCGACTTCCATTGTTGTCCAATAATAACTAGCCCAAAGGAACTTTTTGGCTATGGTGGGCCCCTTATCACACCCTGATTTTAACCCTGGATCACCAATTCAATACATCCATCACAGCTATTACATCCATGCATAGCATAACATACATTCCATACCTCATATTGCCTAAAATATCCGTCGAAATAAATTTTTGGATTTACAGGCAAACCCGTTGAATCATTTGTCGAATGTGTGTCAAAACAGCGGGCAAAAAAGTTTAAAATCAAGCTTGCAGACATCAATCTTATTAATCTACGTTTCGTGTAGTTTAATATGATGTTCCCAAATTATTTTTTGGCTAATTTTTTGTCACATTTTGATCCATGTGAGTGTTTCAATCGGGAGTTTTCCATTTCAAAATCTGACAAAAACCTGTATGTTTTTTAGAAGTTCATTTGACATTGATCATGGTGATCCAATTGTTTAAAATTTTCGGACATTTTTGTACCGAGTTTTTAATCATTTTTTATCTGCTACTTTTTGTTTTTTAGTCAAGATGATCGACATATTTATTTAGAATTAATCGATCATTCGGTTTAAATTTTCATTGTGAATTTTTATTTTTATTTAATTTTTCAAAGTTATCTATAAAAATTCAAAATAATCAATAAAAATTTAGAAGAGAAAAATCAAAATTTTCATTTTTGCCACTTGACAATCTCAATGGAATTTCTCTCTCAAATTCAAACACAAATCTTGGCCAACTAACACACTATAACTGGTTACTCTCTCAATAAGGCCAGCTAGCACTCTTCTCCAAGGACATGACATTTGTGGCCAGGAGGATGCACAAAAACAAAAGGGATCTTGACCTCTCTCTATCTGATTCTCATTGAAAAGAAAATAAAAAATATAACAGGAGAGGAGGATTTTTGTTTTCAGAAAGAATAACAACAACTTGCTAAAAAAATATCTCTATCAAATGAAAATTGAAGGTAAGAATACTCCATAACTCAAAACCCTTTAACACTTCATCAACAAAGGGAATCTCCACCACAAAATAGTTTCACCATTCACCTTTTCTTGCTCCGCACCTTTCATCTTCAACCTCATATAAACCTCCACCCATGTTCTCAACCGCTTTTTCCATCACCAACACCACTTATCATTTACCAAGCCAATCTCTCGATTCCCTTTCTGACTCTCACTCGTCACACTCCTAAAGGTCCTATCCATGACAACATCTCATTCCAACCAACACAAGTTCACCAATCGTCTTACTTCCGAACAAAACCATTATCTTCTTTAGCATGCTCATAACCCTGTTGATTGGTATCCATGGGGAGAAGATGCTTTTTCTGAAACACGTTGTTGAGATGCACACATCTTTTTATCAATTGGGTATAACACTTATCATTGGTGTCACGCTATGAAGGTTGAGTATTTTGAGGATGAGGGGAATTCCAAGTTGTTAAATGATGGGTTTGTTAGCATTAAGGTGGATCGTGAGGTGCGGCCGGATGTTGATAAGGTATACATGACGTATGTGCAGGCTTTGTATGGTAGAGGAGGTTGGTCCCTGACTGTGTTTTCTTTCATATGACTCGAAACCTTTAATGGGTAGAATTTACTTTCCCCCGATGGTAAATATTGTTAACCTCGTTTTAAGGCTATACTCATAAAGGTAAAAGAGGTTTGTGAAATTAAAAAGGATATGCTAGTTAAGAATGGAACATTTGCAATTGAACAACTTTCAGAGGCATTATCTACTAGTTCAGGTTCTGGTAAATTGACTAATGGTGTTTCTAACGAGGCATTACGTTTATGCTAAGAGCAACTTTCATCAAATCAACCCAACCTACTCGTTGCAACTTCATGGGGTACTCATATTCATTGTTTCTACTACGCTTAAACTTGACGTTTAAATCATGGTAGCTTTCGACCTTTTTGCGCAACTCAACATACAATTAAATGGTGAGTATTTGTTTCAGAGGCATTATCTACTAATTCAGCTTCTGGTAAATTGACTAATGGTGTTTTTGACGAGGTATTACGTTTATGCTAAGAGCAAGTTTCATCAAATCAACCCAACCTACTCATTGCAACTTCATAGGATACTCATATTTGGTGTTGTTACTATGCTTAAATTTGACGTTTAAATCATGGTAGCTTTCTGTCGCAACGCGAAAAACAACCGACGGGGAAAATACAGAGCCGCCACCGGCGCTATTCATCCTATGACGGAAAGGGAGCGCAGGACTAACCTAAGAAAGGGAAAGGAACGGTCTTACGACCAGAGATTACAAGGTACGGGAGTCGGTTACGCAAGGGGAAGGTGTTAGCACCCCTCACGTCCACCGTACTCGACGGGATCCACGCTCAAAAGATAGCTCAAAGGAAAGGAAAGGGTTGCTAATAAACTGCTCAAAGAAATTGCACAAACTGGAACAATAAACAGGTGGGGGAGAGAAAGAAGACGGAGGAAGTGGACTCGGCAGAATGTTGCATCCTGGGCCTACGTAGTTTGTCAGAAACAAACATCAGAGTCAATGTAGTTCGGGAAAAGGAGACATGCTCGCTAAGACATCGCGTCTTATGCCTACGTATCTTCTCTATCCAGAGGAGAATCAGAGCACTCGTAGCTCGGCTAACGCACGCTGAAACAAGACACCAAAATGGGACGCTGAGACGTTGAAAGAAACACCCCAAAAAGGAAACAAAATGCCAATACATGGACTTACACCCGACTCCTAACGATAACAAAAAGGAAACAGAATGCCAATACATGGACTTACATCCGACTCCCAACAATAACAAAAAGGAAACAGAATACCAATACATGGACTTACATCCGACTCCCAACAATAGCAATCGCTAACCAGCAAACACCAAAGAAAAAGGTTGTCAGGACGAACCCCAACAAAGTAACCAAATATCCGGAATAAACCCCCGATAGGTATAACCAGTCACCACAAATGAACCCCAATATGAACCCCAATCGTCACAAATGAACCCCAAAGATGAACCCCAATATGAATAACAATCATCACAAATGAACCCCAAAGATGAACCCCAAGTAATAACGATCATCATAAATGAACCCCAAAGATGAACCCCAAGTAATAACGATCATCATAAATGACCCCCGAAGATGAACCCCAATATGAACCCCAATATGAACCTCAAGTCAATATAGGTGAACCCCGAACGGATAACAGGAAACCAAAGTGAACCCCAACTAGTGAACCCCGAATAACAACAGCAAAAATCCCCCAAGGTATGAACATACCACACACATACACGCTGAACAAACGGGTACTCACACCAAAGAAAACAAATACCAGAAACAAAGACATGAAACGGTAAACACAAGTTGAGACTAAGGGTGAACACACGCAAAAACAAAGAAAAGGGTGAACACACGCGAAAACAAAGAAAAGGGTGCCCGGAGAGATTGCTCTCAACCTCCTGCCTACGTATCTCATCTGGTATGAGAATCAGGGCGACGTAGTTCCCCTTACCAGGGGTAAAACACCAGAGACCGGGGAAACAACAAACTAATAGGGAGACTATACTCGAGCCTAATAGTTGTCATGCAATCAACATCCCTAAGTCGAGGTCTCTAACAAGAACTTAACTCACTCTGGAAGCGAGTCAACTCAAGTCTAAACTCTACATACGTTCAACTTCCTCAGAAGTTAATCGTACGACTCCTACAGAAACGGAGATGAGAAGAGGAAAGCAAATAAACACACCAACACAAGTGAACAAGCATCACACACTATATCCATACAAGAGTCTCAAACAATGGGTGGGCTTTAGTCAATAGGGGTCATATCAACCTCGACAAACAAGCCAAACTGTAAAGGGTAATCTGTAGCTCTTAACCACTAACATTGAACGTCAGGGTGAGCAGATCAAAATGGTAATGAGGATGAGACCTCATAGCTCTTAACCCTGGCCAGGTGAGCTCATGACACAGAAAGCGTGGGGATCCAGAAAGTGGGATCCTTTTCCACTTGACAGACTCTGGACAAAAGATCTGGGGCACATGTTCAGAAGCATCAGCACGTAGTGCGAGCATAAAGAACGACACACTGAATAACGGGGAATCGGTTACAGATCCCTACCTTCTGTCAATTGCCTCTTCTCTTGGAGGTCTTATCAAATATAACACATGCCTCTTTTTGGAGGTCTTTGGGCACAAATTTAAACAAACACAAACAGAGCCTCTGAAGGAGGACTTGCCAGCAAAATGCCTGCCAAAAAGGTGGCAGGACTCCAGACTACATGGAGTAAGAAGCTAACTACCTGAGTGGTGTGTCAACCATAATCCAATGCTCAAGCAAGATCTAAAGCAAGTAAGCAACTAAGGTACCTGTACAAAGACTAAACAGTTAGTACTTCGGTTATAAAACCAGAAGACAAGCAATGAAACCCTCTAACTGCTACACAATTCAATGCATAAGTGCCCTGACACTCAAATGAGCTCATGAGCTCACCATGTCAATAAAAACCCTACAAAACAAAAATAGGTCAGAACTCAATGCATTTTGTATCTCACAAGGTGAGAACAACCAATCATCAATGATGAGTATCCACCTGAAACAAGCGACAAAGTTAGTTTATGTATATCCGATCAAACACAACAAAGCATAAACAAACAATGGCATGAGATGAATTGAATCAAGATCACTCCAAATCAGAAGTAGGGTCCTTCAAATGACCACCCTATAATCCATACTCCAATGATCCAAAATCAACCATAAACCCCTTGAAAACTCAAGTAGAACAAGCTTGCACTTAAAACTTGCTCACACCTCCTCAAACACTTCTCAAAGCCTCCAAAAGATGTGAGAACCCCAAATAAACTCCAACCAATGATCACAAGCCCAAAACAAAACCATATGAACCCCTAAACACCAATCACCAAGGCCAAAGACCCGCCATACCTCAAATACCATTCAATTACTCCAAAAGCTCCAAAATAGGCCTAAATCACCTCAACAAGTCACCACAAGTCTCAAACCATTCCAAAGTTCAAAAGTCAGTAGGATCATGCTTCTAAATTCATCTCTAATGAGTCACAAGTCCATCTTATAAGACCATCAATTTATCTCATACCAAAAAGAACCTCCACTCCCTCAATACCTTATAAGTCTCCTTGAGAATTCACTAGTGTTCCCAACCTTCAAATAAGCACCAAATGAAGTATGACTTGAATGAATGTGCCAATAAAATGATTCAAGACTCACAAATCAGGGATCAAACCAATGCAAAAGAGGCAAAGGCTCACACTACAAAGAAAACCTCAAACCAAGTCAAAGAATGGACCAAGAGCAAACCCTAAAATTGGGTCAAAACCCTAGTACAAAGACAAGATTCAAAACTTAACCAAATGACTAATCCAGGACCCATCCTTTTGCAAATCGCACATTCAAACACTCCCTCTAATGTCCTCAAAAGGACCAGCATCAAATCAATGATCAAGTGCCTCAACTTGCCTATGCCATGTAGTGACCAAAAATATGCACAAAATGAACTTCCAACTTAGAAAATTCATATCAAATTAGAAATGCATGCAATGACTTTGGGATTTTTTTATATAAGCTCTTTATGCCATGAATGTTCAACATGCAAAAGATCAAGTCCAAAATGATGCAAATGCTATGTGAACAAAAATACACCAATTCAATGTCAAAAATGTGACACAAATTGTCACATTTTTCTCTATGTGTCAAAAATGATGATAACATGTGAGAAAAAATCCAAACCAGTGACCAATAATTCATGTCATGTATGAATGTCGTGTATGCAAAAGAGTGGATCAAAAGGTTCAAAATTGAGGATTTCACAATACATTGAATGCACTAGGTCAATTTGGCACAACATTGATTCAAAAATTCCCACAAAAAAATCCAGACATCAAAAATTCCTGAATTTAATAACAAAAAAAAGTAGACACAAATACAAAACAATGAAAAAAATTGGGACTCAATTGGACAATTTTTGGATTTTTTATGAATTAAACAAAATGACCAAAATAATAGAATATAAAATAGAAAAAGGAGGGAAATGAAATATTTGAATTAAATCAGAAAAATCACTGGCCACAGGATCTGGCGCGCTCTTGAGATCAACGGCTCACATTCAAATTAATGAAACGCACCGTTTCATTAATTGAGTCAGCCACCCAGTCAGCGTTCCACGCTTGCGTGGCCTTGGTCAAAGGAACCTCACCCAATCAAGCTTCCACGTAACGCACCACATGGCGCCTACTCAGCCAAAACCCTAGCCAACACAGACGCCGGAACTCTGCTCTGGTCGTCTTCTCTGACGAGGCCCCCAGTGGCTCCCACGGCGGCGCCACCTCAAAAATTTCCAAAAATCCACCAGACCACCACCATTCCACTCCGTTTTCGACACTGATTCCAAATATCCTATTAGATTCTCCTAATTCTTCCTAGGTTTTGCAAATCGAAGAAGAGAAGTTTCTAGATCCAAACTTCCAGTCACAACTATGTCCTTAATACTCACTCAATCTCAATTCTAATTATATATTCGTGACCTACACAACACGATCTTCAATTCTATGACCTAAAATCAGCAAAAGGAGAGAGTGAAATTGGAGTCACCTGGAAATGGAGATCTCTGAAATCACGATCTCACAAGCTCAGCTGCTCCAGATCAACTCCTTTGAACTTCCTTTGAAGCTTTATGCAAAAAGCAATGGCTGAAACCTCTTGAATGCACCTCAATTTCCAAATCCGATCTTCATGATAATGCACTTGAACTGCTCGATTTCTTGAAGAATTACACCAAACGATGGATGATTCTTGATCAATGAAGCATGAGGATCAAGAATATGCAATGATCTTTGAGAATTGTGTGAAGAAAATGCAAATTCAAAGAGAGAGATTTTTGAGAGAGTTTCTTCAATTCTAGATCTGAAAATGCAGTTATGGCAGTTATGATTAGGGTTTCACTATTTATATTCCTTGCTAATAACACTGCTAATCATTTTAGCCATGTACTAATCATGATTAGTGAGTTATCATGCCAATTTGAAAAATGCAAATTAAGCTCCCATGGCCATAATGCGCGTGCTCATCCCCATGCTAGGATTTTAATCCACTCAAGAACAACCAATGGTCAGGATTTGAAGATTATTTTGCTTGCATCTTAAGCCAAGAATGAATGGTGAAGATTTGCTTCATTTTGTTCATGTGTGAAACAATGAATATACACGCCTCTTTCATGCATGGAAAGGGCTCATTTCTACTTAAATATGGTCTATGAAGAATGCTGAAGTGAAGCCTTGCCTTGATTCTTTGTGAATATTGACTTGTAGCATGATATCATCCTTAGAACAAATGTGAAATAATGTGACTTTTGACCATGATTCCTTAAGGATTAGTTTGCACAATTGAGTCAAATGATGTCATTTTGAGATGCCTTGAACATGAGAATCACTTTGCAAAAAGAATGAACCAATTTGAAGCATTATATCAAAAGTTATGCCATTTTAAATTTCCATGCACACTTTGTGATCAAATGACCATAACTCCTCAACCATCCATCATATGGACATGAATTAGGACGTTTTGGAAAGGGGATACAAAGATATACAACTCTCATGTTCACCAAAAATCCATTTGAAACTTTTTTGATATTGCAAAGTCAAGTTGAAAGTGGACCAAAAACTTGTCAAATTTGGAAACTTTGAATTATAGGTCATTTTCCATTTTTAGTAACTTTTGCCATGACCTTTGAATCTTCAAGATGGATGTTTAGAATGATTAATAGACCCTATTTGAACATGATTGAGGTGTCTCAACTCATTTCCCCACTGTCGCATTACGCGAAAAACCGGCGGGAAAACAAGAACAACGGAGCCGCCACCGTGCGTTATTTATCCCAAAAGAGGGAATGGAAACGCTCAGAATAAACCTGGGAAAAGACATGGTCTCGCGACCAAAGAGAATGGGATCGGGAGTCGGTTATGCGAAGGGAAGGTATTAGCACCCCTACGCATCCGTAGTACTCTACGGGATCCACGCACAAAAGGAAGGGAAAATGGTTGCTATAAACACTGCTCAAACACACACACACACTGGCTGAAAGAGACACAAGAAACAAACAAGACGGACTCGGCAGGATATCGCATCCTGGGCCTACTTAGTCTATCAGGCATAGACATCAGAGTCAAAGTAGTTCGGACTGGGGAAACGACACATGCTCGCTAGGATATCGCATCCTATGCATACGTATCTCCTCGGACGAAGGAGAATCAGAGCATTCGTAGCTCGGCTGACACACACACAAACCAACACAAACAAAGGCAAACGTGGAGCCTGAATGCCAATCACTGGACTTACATCAGCATCCGAACCAAAACGCACTCAAGAAGGCAAACATGGAGCCTGAACGCCAATCACTGGACTTACATCAGCATCCGGACCAACAAACACACGCACACTGGAACCCAAATGCCACTCGATGGACTTACATCAGCTTCCAAGCACACAACAAGACAAAACAAAGACACAGGCGCCCGGAGAGATCTGCTCATCTCCTGCCTACGTACCTCATCTGGTATGAGGATCAGGGCGACGTAGTTCCCCTACGCAGGGATAAAGGACTAGCCTAACCAGATAACAGAGGGAGACACAACTAGGGAGACTACGACTCGAGCCTAGATGTTATCATGCAAAATCATCCCTAAGTTAAGGTTTCTAGCTAACTTGCACAGGAAGCAAGCCTATCCTAGTCATGACTTGCACAGGAAGCAAGCCACACCCGCACTTAACTTGCACGGGAAGCAAGCCAAGCAAAACCTAACTTGCACAGGAAGCAAGTCTAAACTAACCCTAACTTGCACAGGAAGCAAGTCAAACAAACATACAAGCACAGATAGCACACACTATACACAAGCAAGTGGCTCAAACAAGGGTTAGGTTTTAGTCGAGGGGTCATATCAACCTCAACAAACAAACCTCTGGAACTGGGTAGTAGGTGCTCTTAACCTTGCCATTGAGGGGCTAAGGTGAAGCAGATGAAAGGTGAGTGAAGATAAGACTTCACAGCTCTTATCCCTGGCCTGGGAGAGCTTAAGACAAGAATGTGTGGGTTCAGAAAGTGGGAACCCTTCTACACATTTAATACTGACTCAACTGTACGATTGTACAAGATCTTGGGTTTGTATCTGCAATGCATCAACACAGTGGTGTGAGCAAAGCAGATGACACACAGAATAGCAGGGGATAGATTGCATATCCCTTGGGTTCTGCCAATTGCCTCTTCACTTAGGAGGTCTTTGACTATGTACAAGGACAAATGTAAACAATCACAAACATTGCCTCTTAAGGAGGACTTCAGACAGTTGCCTGACCAAGTAACAGGCCAGGTCTTCCAGACTACATGAAGATTAGAAATATACCTCAATGCAAATTGCTTATATAAGCAAAGCAAAGCAAAAGTTCACAAGGAACTAAGCAACTAAAAGCACCTGAAATAGTCAAACAGACATTAGTATACAACTTCAAACAAAGCAAAAGAAATAGGAATCAACAGTCAAATTAGACAATCCAATATGCAAAGCACAAGACTCAAATCATGTGAGTCAAGCCACCTACAAAACCAAGAGGTTAGCTCAATGATATTCAAGTAAACTCAATCCAAAGAAATGGTCTCATAGGAGCATTTGTTGGTCAACCTGAAAACACAAGCTCAAAAGTGAGTAACAGGACCACTAGGACAAGCCTAGGGTCAAAAGAGAATGAAAAAGTCAAAACAGCAAAGGGCAAGCATTCAAAATCATGTTTAATCAATCAAGAAACAATTCCAATTGGGTTCACATTCATATCAATTACAATCATCATTTCATGAACAATTTAAGTCAAAGCATGGCAAACAGAAGCTCATAGGAGTCAACAGAAAGACTTGCATCAAAAGTCAACTCAAACATTTCCAAAAATCCCCAAATAAATCATGATCAATCCTAACACCTAGCATGGTAAGCATGTCAAATTTCATCACATTTGGACAAGTGGAAGGCAGTCAATGAAAATCAGAAAGTCAAAGCAATTTTGAACATGCTCAAAGAAGTCAACCAAACATGCATCAACTTGAAAAATTCATAAATCAGAGATGGTGTATGATAAATGAATGGGACTAAAACCATGGCAAAGCTTAGGATGTCTAGTTATCTCATGTAAAATTTCATGTCCATCTAATAAAGTATGAGAATTTCACAAATGAAATGGCAACATGCATCACAATAAGTCTACATTTTGGTCAAACAGAGGAGAAAATCTCAAACAAATGGAAAATGGCACAAACAATTCCATGAAAAAATCATGTGCAAACTAGACATATAAGAGTAGGTTCATGCAAAAATTGAGGTCAATTGGAGGTCAAGAAGCATGGATACAAAAATCAGGAAATTGCACATCCATGGTGTGACACAAGTTGTCACACCCTACTTCAAAAATTCATATCTCAACAACCAAATATGATAAATTCAAGAACTCTGCATCAAAACAAACATGAATGAGTGTAGATTAACCACAAAAAATTTCAGATCAAATGGATGTATCATCACAATTTCACAATTGAATTGGCAAAAGGTACAAAATGTGCATACATGTCAAGAATCCTAATACCATTAAAAATCCAGCCATCCAAAAAATCATTAAAAATCATGATAAAATACTAGACATTCATATGAGCATGATGCAAAAATTTTCAGGAATTTTGGAATTGAAATGAGTGAAATATGATTTTTGGAAGATGAGGTATCAAATGGAATAAACATTGCACAAAATAATCATGAAATAAACATTTAATTGGACACAATGGCATTTCAGTAATTATTGGCTTAATTAAATGAAACGGTGAGTTTAGGCCATGCGAAGGAAATGAGTTGATTGGTTGTTTCAGTACAACAGTAACATGCCATGCAAACGTTCAACACAGAAAATCTGGAAATGTGATATTAGGGTTTATCATGGCTACAGTAAAGCTTCATCACTCTCAATCAATCGAAATTTTCAACACGCCCAGAAATAGCAATTAAGCACACCATTCGAACAAGTGAACCAAGTACATGCATAATCCAGCCATGGTTTTCAATAAATCGAACCACACAACACAAATCATACAAGAACATGTTCATATGTGAAACTTTAAATCCATATAAATCAGTGAATACTCAACCATTTCATGCAATCCATAGCTCATTAGAATCAGCAAAGAGAGATCTATCCTAAGCACCTCATGATTTTGGAAATAAAGAGGGTCGAAAACTTACTTATATTTGAAGAAAGTTGTGAAACGGTTGTTGTTTGGTCTCCAATGGCTGAAACAGGTGTCCCAAAGATCTTCAAATGATGAATGATGAAGAAGGTTTGGCCTGAAATGGCTTGGTTTGGATGCAAACAACTTCTGCCATTGATGATGCTTTGCAAAAACAGTCCACAAAACCCTCTTACAGATGTGGAACAGTGGTTGCAATGAGTCCAAAATATGGTTTAGATGATGAATCGAGCAAGGCAAGGCTCAGTTCTTTGAGAGTTTTTGACAGATTTTGGAAAATGCAAAAAATGAAGTTTGAGAGAATGAGTGAAGTTTTTGAGTTTGGAGGCAGCTGCTAGGGTTTTCAATTGGCAGAAAAAATGATATATATCTGCTGTTTTGTGGTACTGAATCAAGGTCCATGAAAATGTGGGATAGAGTTGGTAAAAAAGTGTACTTTTGGCCAATTTTCAAGCAAGTTAGGAATGGCTGTGTGTACTGCACGAAAATGACTTTGCAACATGACCAAAATATGATTTCTGAACATATTTGAATGGCCAAATTGATTAGAAATGGCTATCTCAAAAATTCACTTTTGTACCACACTTGAAAACAATTCATGCAAGTCCAAAAATGCCATTTTGATTGGTGAAGTTTTGGTACATGAAAGTTACATTTTTGGAAAGAGGGGATCAAATGTGACTTGTGGGAAAAAACCCCACCCAAATTGGCCAAATGGTTTGAGAGATATGGCCTTTTGAAGTTCAAGAATTTTTGAAAATGAATTGATCATAACTTGCCAACCATACATGGGAATTGAGTGTTCTTGGACTTTTTGGAAATGGGAGAACAAGATCTTCAACTTTCATGTTGGGCAAAAATTCATTTGAAGCTTGTATCATGATGTAAGTTTGAGGATCAAGACTTTCCATTTTGGGCAGGTTTCAATTACAGGTCCAGTTTCCATTTTTGGAAATTTCTGATCTGGCTTCAAATTCTTCCATGATGGTGTTTGCCATGATATATGAGGCCTATTTGGACATGAACAAGCTCTCTCAAACCAAATCCAATCATCAAAACCATAAAATCAGACACAGTTGACCAAGTTTGACTTTTTAGGGTTTCTGACTGACTGTGCATTGACTGATGACTTCTGAACATCCAATCCTTGACCAAAACACTTCAAATGGATCCCCAAGTCATGTGAACATGTTGGACCAACCCTAGGGCCTTGGCTCCTTGAGAAATGCACTTGCTTGCTTGACTGACTGATCTCCTGACCAGTTTGACCT